>NC_051184.2:58511323-59151591 GCF_013339695.2 Rhipicephalus sanguineus | reverse complement strand
TGGGGAGAAGCCCATGACCGCAGTTCTTCGCGTATGAGCTCCCTGATCATGTCGCGTAGGTCACGGTCCGCCGTAGGACGGTGTTCGACAGTGGCCGGTTGTAGGCGGACGGAGTCAAGTTCATCGAGGCGCTGACACGTTGTGACGACGTCAGCGACAGTAGACGGATTCTGAGCAGCAAGGGCATTGAAGGCAACAGGCCCTATACCCTTCAGAATGTGGCGTAGTCTGTCTGACTCCGTCATCGATGAGTTGACACGCCGACAGAGCGCAAGAACATCCTCGATGTACGATGTGATGACTCGCCGGGATGCTGTGTGCGAGCATCGAGGGTCCTCTTCGCGAGAGCGGATCGGACGGCAGGTGTCCCGAAAACTTGGCGAAGCTGCTGCTTGAAGCCTGGCCAGTCGGCGAAATCAATCTCATGGTTGAAGAACCACATCTTCGCACACCCGTGAGATAGAGGGAGACCTGACGGAGCTTGTGAGGATCGTCCCACAGATTAGTGGCGCTTACTCTTTCGTAATTGTCAATCCAGTCCTCCACATCATCTCCGCGGAGACCGGTGAAGATCGGGGGGTCACGCTGGAGGTTGTTGATGACGTAGAGAGGTGAGGCTTGCGGCGCCGGGATGGGAGCGGCAATGGGAGCGACAGGGGCGTCGGCTGGCTGGTTCTGCGCTATGCTGGGGCACGGTGGGTGCAAGCGGCGGCCCGAACGAAGCTCCAGCGAGTAGTCGGGGCGAGGAGAGGACCGGGGATCGTAAAGTCACCTCCACCACGTATGACGTCTCAATCGTAACGAGGTTTAATTGGTCGCGACGTCGAGAGTGAACAAGCGCCACGGCCACGATGATCAAGAGCACACACCCGAAGACGATGATGATGAAAGGCAAACGCGTGATGATGATTACAATAATACAGAGATGAGGAAGAAGTGCATAATAGATGCCTACACTAAATATATATATATAAAAGGAGTGACGGAAGAGACTACGACTTTCGTTGGTTTGGCACTGCATATTTTCAATAACGTTTCGTCTAGTGGACCAGACTTTGTCAAAATGCCGACATGAAAGCAGTGCGCTTTTTTCAAGGCAAGAAAATTTTATTCACAGATGAAATCTCCCACTGCACTAGTGGCATTCCTGCGGGCGTAATCGCTCGTCGGAGCAGCCATGGCAAATTAGAACGGTCGAACTCTTTGCGTGGCTGACCTTGAATGTGAAACGACAGCGCGTCTGAACGCTCGTCCTAGCTGCTAGCACCAATCAGCACTCCGACAAACTTGCGCCGGTTCGGCACTTTTCGACCACACTTGAATACTTCTCGCTCGCTCTAGACGAGTGCATGTCAGCATTTTCACAAATTACGAGCAAAAAAAAAATAGAAATTGGCGAAGCTTACAGTGTGTCGCGCAAGGCTTGAAACAGCGAAACTGGACGATTCTGAATACTAATCTGGTTGTTTCAAGCCTGTTTGATGGCCTTAGCTAGGTGACGAAGGTTACTTCTATGTCGCTTCTAGGTCGTTGATAGGTCGTTTTACGTGTTGATTCTACGTGAGGGAGGTTTTCTACGTGAGAGAGCTTCGGGAGTTAAACCAGGGACAGTCACAGACACGACACGGTTGTCCAAACTCCAGAGAGAGAAACTCCCGCTTAAACCAAGCGTTCGCACCTGTCATGGATCTGCGGGCACGTCGTCGTCGGTGTAGGCCTTTCATCGCTTCGGGGTCATCCCGCAGCCGCCATTGCCTTTCCCGTTACCTATAGTCGGATGCAACTTTAGAAGGCAGCGGCAATTCCCCCTCAAAGGCGGATGAACACAAGCCTGCACCAATGGGCGCGCACTCAGGACTGACGTCATGAGCGGGACGGCCGGTGGCTCCGCCTTCGGAGAACATCGGCGCATGCATGAGCGGGACTATTTCTTTAGTCGCGGAGGGGATCGGCTGCCGCGCTTCGGTCGTCTGGGCGGGGCCTCTCCTGCCTTCTAAAGTTGTATCCGACTATAGTATTCTCTCGTCGTACGTACTCGGGTTCTTCGGCTCGCCACCGTAGTTTACTAGCTACTTGTTGTTGGGCTAACTGCTGCCTTCATTTTTATTGTGCCAATGGTGAGTAGCGGGACTTACCTATTTATGTGGCACACACCCGCTTATTATGACAGTTTCTTTGTTCATCGGACAAGGGACGTCTGAAGGAAAAAATTGTAGCGCAAAGCAACACACGGACAGACAGAGAGGACGGGATAGCGCCAGTCCCGTCCTCTCTGTCTGTCCGTGTGTTGCTTTGCGCTACAATTTTTTCCTTCAGAAGTCATGAACCAACTAGCCCAACAAAACGTATTGCTAAGGACAAGGGACGATCTGCTGAACACCTTCGCCGTTAAAATGCAATCAGATAGGCGGGCGAATGTACCTGGCACGGAGGCGTTCGGACCCTATCGCATATACACCCTTTTCAGGGGAGACCATTCTTAGTCGGCTCTGAACATAGTGATAAATTGCAAAAGGCGCATGGGCAATTATCCGCTCGCGTACGACGAGTCGAAGGTGAAAGCCATCTTCTTCCGAGTCAACAGCATTGATTGCCTCCCCCTCCTCCCGACGACAAAAGCTTTCTGCTCCTCGCGCCGTCTCGCAGTGCCTTCGTGATCAGCCCACCTTTCACACACGATGCTGTCGCGTCATGTCATCATGCGACGTCACGTGATGCGAATTTACGCGACAGGTGATGTCATGACATCGTGGGGTGACGTCTTCACATGATGGTAATATTTCCCATCACTCGTGTTGACGCCGGCGATGCCGGCGGTAACTTTCCGCATTTGATTTTCCTCGAGCACCAATACGTTGAAATACACTGGACAGCCATCTACTTACGCAGCTGCTTTGATTCTCGGTCATTCTTTCCAAACAAGCGATGGCATAGCGAAGACAACTCAATAATGTGGACAGTTTTTATTCAACATTGAGCCTTGGGAAGTCGCCTAGAAGACAATAAAAGGTCACCAGGACTTGACAGCGCATTCCTCAGAGTTCCGACCACTGACCTCCATTTAAAAGGCTGGACGGCGCATCCCCGCTCTGCGAGGCGGGCGCTTGTGAAGCCACCGGAAGGTCCCCTGTTTGTCCCGGAAGCTGGCGTCTTCTGTGCGTCTCAGTCGCGCAATTCAAATATTCTCGGGTGGCAGCTGTTGTTATGATCGTTTTTTATTTTTATTTTTTCAAACTCTGCGATTACGCCTCACTTTAGACGCCGACGAACGCTATACGAAAGATGACAGACGCCGTGCCGACACCGTCCGAATACAGCGGAGTGCTGCAACGTACAAAACGCGTAAAAAGTAATGCAGCTTTGAGGTACTTACGCATTAAATATCTTCCCTGACGACTTTTCCGGTTGATTCGTACAGTTTACTGCGCTACAGGCAGATATTTCTTTAAAAAAAGAAGAGAAAAGCTCTTTTCCGGGACAAAAACGGCGGCTTCCGGTGGCTTCACGCCCGCGTGCTCGATGCGCCATCCAGCTCCTCCTAGTGGAGATCAGTGGTTGCGACGCATTTAAGCCTGAAACCACTGCGGTGGCGGTCAGTCATTACCTGGGCCTTAAAAAAATAGAAACTTCACGTGCAGTCTCCATCACGTACAGGAATGTTTATAAATGCGTGCTGTTCACTGAAGAAGCGTGATGCTACATACAAACTGCCCACGAGGCATATCGTGCAATAATGCCATGCACAGGAATGTCCTTTCCGTACGTTGACACCAACGAGAAGCACGCGAGTGGGAAACCACCAACGCAGCCTTTATTAAGATCAATTTCAGCGGGTGATTCGTGAGCCGCCTCCCGGCCACTCAGCGATGACAATGTTCCTATATATTTAGGAATGAAGCACGTGCAACAACTTCACTGCGGCTCTTGTTACAGAAATCTTCACCCATCTGTAGTTAGCAAGCACACGTTTACCACTAGTCATTTTCTCACAGCGCTTCCTATTTCCATAGAGTGAAGTTTCTTCGTAGCCTCCACGACTAGCTCCGACAGTTCGCCGTTGCTACGGCGCGCTGCGGAAGCTAATCGCGGAGGCCATGGTTTCTTAGTAATCGTAGCGGCTGTCATTTACTGCCTGTCACGCTTTCTTTTTTCTTATGGCTAGCACGCAATCCACCCGTTTTTACTCCAGTCTGGCATCAATGATTACAAAGTGAATGGTTCAACATACAGCTCAATTATTATTGTAGACAAACGTGGTAACTAGTTAAGAATCATGCACGTCGAGGCGACATCACTTCTTCGCCCAGCTGTGACACAAACACTGTTGCATAACGTCACTGCTGGACCTCTTGTGCGGATCGTCGAAATGGCCCCCATCATCGAGGAAAATCGACGAGGAAACCTCTTCTGATCGCCTCGACGCGATCGAACGGGTCGTCCCTGTCAAGCGAGCGTGGGCACGGGAGGTCCGTTCTGAACTTGCCAAGGTGAGCGTTCAGCACCAAAATCGACATGCCGTACCGGAGTTTGCTTCTGCGTGTTATCAGAGGTATTGTCTGCGAGCGCGACCAGAAAGAGAAAGTTACGCAGGCCACCGGATTAATATACGCTACACGAATGCCTTCTAGGCCCTTTATAGCGTTTGGCATTCCAACCGACAAGATAGGCAACTCGCTTGCTTTTCAAGTCCCTTAGAGGTTTAGGCAGCCTTCTTGATTAGGATACACTGGACTGTCATCTTCTAATTCCTTCAGAGCGTTACGCAGCCGACCCGAAAACATTACCCTGCCAACACGAGTAAGATCCGCAGCTCGGTTGCCTTGTCAGTCATTTAGAGAGTTACGCAGCATCTCCTCCCCTCCCGATTAATACACAAAACGCGCTTGCCTTTAAGGGGGAATGCGGAGATCGTTTGTAACTTTCTTGTTTCATGGCCTAGGTTGATGAAATTCGGCACACACGCTGCAAATCATCTTGAAAAGGGAAATGTGTACTTTCATAAAGATATCTGTACTAGTCTTGATTTTATAAAAATTCAGAAATTCCCTGCTTGTGGAAAGTATGGCACAGTGATTAAACATGCTAGGAGGCTGGAACTACTTTGTATCATTGCTCACATACCGTTTCTACTTAAAGACACTTTCACATCTGTTTTACAGCCCTAATTTTTATGATGAACAATACATGCAAATGCCCGTGTCTCAGCTAATCGTGTAATTCAGTAATTAGGAAATAAGAAAACATTGAAACCCTGAACGAAAAGTCCAAGATTGTGTTGAAGTACAGCAGAGCCTATAGATTTCAAAGAAAGAAACAGCATAAAAATCGGTCCAACCATCGTTGTGCTATGCTTTCCGCAAGCGAAGTGGCAGGCAAAAAACACGCTTTTGAGAAAATGGACAAAAAACGCCAGGCCTGCGCGGAAAGCGCAGCACAGTCACAGCGAAAGCTGGAAGAGCGGTATTTCTAGAGCCCGTTATAAACTCTTTTGTGACTACTAACAGAAGTCCATTAGCAACGTACCCACTACGCCACAAATCATGATTCATAACCACGACATTATTCGTTATTCTGCGGAGAAACGAGGTACCATCTGTAAGGCATTATGTGCACTTTGTTGATGCGAGGGTTGATGGGGATGAAGAATTATGGCTGAGTCCTTTGTAATGGGTTGGAAGCTTTAAACGACCCACTAGTTACGTAATTCATATTGTATGACTCCCGGTCCTTATTTAACTGTCCCACCAAACTTTATAACATACGTTAACCGGAGAAACGGAGCGCGAGAGAGAGAAGAGAGAAAGAGAGAGAGGGAGTAACTTTATTGAGACCCTGAGTAAATTTATCATGAAGCCTCAAGGCATAGAGTTAATATACTGACTCTAGAGGAAAAGCTTGGCCGCGAGACCACTAACCACAAGAACGCTGACATCTTGGAACGTTGTCATTATTGCCATGACATATCAATCCTAAAGAAGCATTTGCACAATTAAAAACGCGCGGATGTTGTTTTGTGTTTATTTTAAATATTTTACGAAAGAATACGACGGCTATTTATGCAATTTACTGTGCGCGGAAAGGAGCATTTGCAGACTGGTTTACTAGATGGCGCCACCCTTTCAACCCTCAAGAGTGCACCGGTGTGCCTGCCGTGTTAAAAACTTCGTTTACGTCGTGTATCTCGTAGTTGTCATAGTGTGCCGTTGCGTGTGTTTTCTGTTGCCACGTGCCACTCGACTTCATGTGACAGCCCTTTTTTCTTTCAAGCTGAAAACTTCAGTGCAAACCAGGACAGACGGTAAAGAAGAGATGAGGCAAGCACTGAAAGTTATGTACCAACTAGGCGCATCCGAAGTTTTTTTTAGTCTTTATAACGGTGATAAAATTTCGTGTGCCGTGTATCTTTAGTTTTGATTGAAGCTTTCGGGTGACGACGTGACGTCTCACATTCGCCGCTGCATGCTGCAATCGATATTTTTCTGCTTTATGGCTCTCTGCGCTGAAGTACGGCAGCAATGAGCTGAACAAGAACGTGGATACAGGTGTCTCGTCATTGCAAGCCGAAGCACCGCGCCACCACGGTCTACGCACTTTCCTTCGAGCTGCGAATCTGTCGAGTGACCCAATTGTGCCAGCGAACGGAGAAACCTTATTGGTTATGCATTATTGGTAGTGTGTGCCTAGTAAAAACCATGCACAAAGAGGTGGAAATGTTAACTGTTATCAATCGGGCCAGCTGCACAGACAACGCTACGCTAACACACGGCTTCACGCATCAAAACAGGGCTGATGTTCCCTGAACAGCGCGTCGCTGGCTTAGGTTGGTAGATTAAAACTGATTACTACCGTCAAATATAGCGAACGTCTCAGGGTCTGGCAACGTTCATTTTCTTCCATCATGGCGGAACCCATGCGGTTATAGGTTTCGATGCATGGACCCTATGGCGAGCTTTTCCTCTAGAGTCAGTATATTAACTCTATGCCTCAAGGGCTTCCTTGGCAACCAATACAAGTGCACTTGCGAGGAACCCACTACGCTATAAATCATAATTTGTGAAATAGGGAAGCAGCCACTACGCAATTTTTCTTCATTCTGCGGAGAACCTTGGTACTCGCTAAACACCTGTAAGGCATTATGTGCACTTTGTTGATGCTGTGGCTTATGAGGATGAAGAATTATCGCGGAGGAATTTGTAAAGGGTTGGAAGCATTCAACAACCCACTCGATGCGCAATTCGCATTGTGTGAGGTCCGGTTACAGAATTCGCGTTTGTGTGACGCGCGGTTATTTTACTCTTCGACCACGCTACATTACATATGACATGAAGCCTGTATAGGGCCTTTTTGCAGCGCAGTTTCAAGCACCGGCATGGTTCCGAGGTAGAACACTGGGCTCCCACGCAGAGGGCCCAGGTTCGAACCTCGTTCCATCGTGGAAATTTTTTCTTATTTCCTTTTTTTTCACATTTCGTGCGATAGCGGTTACAGATACCGGCGGCGGCCGCTGCGGCGGACAACTAAGGCGCCCAAAACGGCCGTTGAAATGATCTCATAACAGCTTTCGCTGTAAAAACTTTGGTGGCAGTTGACCCTATGCCAAAGTGTGCCTGGACAGTAATAAGTGGTGTCCTTGCCAGGAGACAATCATTAGAGCACCTACTTCTAAATTGGCTTGATTTAGGAAGTTTGTTACCCTCTGTCATTTACCGGAAACGCTTTTGCGCAGCCCCCTGGAACGCAATTGCACCAGATTGCGTGTAAATATTAGGCATGTTGGACTGTAACGCTACTTTTGCAGCCGCGGAACGTGTCGTCAGGCGCCCTAAGTAGTGGTGTAATAGTTTGATGAAGAGTCTTTGCGATCACCCATATCAACTAGTAACGCCTAAATATTCATTTCCTTGCACAATGAACCGCACACGCACCCCAGATCCGACGCCTTCTCGACTGTCCCCACTAGCGGAAGAGCGTTCTCGTTTCATTAAACGGGACCGGCAACGCGCGCGCGCGAAGCTCTGGTCTCAGCGGAGCCGCGCGAGAGCAAGCGTCGGCAGATCGTCACCGAAGTAAAGCCGGTAAAGCGGCACGTGCTCGCGCATCATATGATAAGTAGTAAGCGTTTTGATGATAGAGCGCTATGGCTTACATCGCTGTCGGTTTATTACGGTCACGGAAAGGGATGACACGACGTGCCGACAACCCATTCATTACGCCCGAATACTGGCTCGCCCAATCCGTGCGATACCGTACCGGCGTTTTCCTCGGTACGAAACTAAAGGGGCTTGCACTTTGCCTCGCTTACGCGTGTCACCATTCGAAGCAGCGATTCAGGTGCTTACGGCCGCGCAGTGATCAAGCAACGAGCACTCCGCTCGTAATGACAGCGGCTGTCGCCGTGGCAACAACCAATAGAAAAGCGCCTCTCAACGGTGTCGCGCGCTCCGCCAATAGGAGCGCGCGTACATTGCAAGGTTCGTGAGAACGCCCTCCGATTTTTTTTTTGCGTTTTTTCTATGCGGTGATTGTAAGCGAGAAGCGCGGGAACGCAAAGACGCAACTATTGAGCTTCGAAACAATGGCAAGATGGCGGCGCTTGATGGCAGGAAAGACGTGCTACGACGCCGTGAATTGCGCCGTTTCAGCGCGATTTTGGGCTTCTTTTTCACGGACCTCACTTACAAAATTGTTTTCGGGCACAGAGTGCGTTTTCAGCGTAATCGTTTAGATACTGCTTAAATATGAGGTCACAGATGCCAAAGCGAGTGTTTTACAAAATTGTTTTTTCTTCGCTATTTCATCCCCGCGTCTTCACTTAAGTCATTGAAAGTGTTACGCAACCACCTTTTCAGATACACAATTTAAGTCATGTAGAGCGTTACACAGCTGAGTCGATGAGATAAACGACTCGCTTGCCTTTCAAGTCATTTGATAACAAATTCTCACGCTTGATATGGCCGCCTTCCCATTGTTCGGACGCCCTAATATGTACGATTTCGGGGTAATACAGCGGCAGACAGGCAATGCTAATCCCACAAAACACGACTCCCTGCAATTCAACGGTGCGATCGACTGCAGAGAGTATAGCATAACATCTGTAAATACGCATATACTGGCTTGAAGTAAAATACTAACTCCGGAGAAATACCGTAACGGCAGCCGATGTGTCTATTAGTAGATGGTTGCTCTGTGCCACAAATCTGCTGCAGCGGGCGCAATCGCGAGTCAAACAACGCAAGGTATAAACACGAAGTGTTTGTCCAATAATGACTATGGGCGTAATTTTGAAGGGGCCTTCAGAATACAGACAGAGTTTTAAAGAAACAATTTTTAAGGCCAACTTAAAAACGACGTTTAAACATGCTGCGCCGTGTTTGGTTTAGTTCGCAAGATGACACGGGCTATGAAAGATGCCTTAGTGGACGGATCCAGTAATTTCGACCACGTGGGGTTCTACAACGGGGACAGACATTGCACAGTACACGGGCAACTATCATACGTCATCGAAATGCGTATGCCGCGCAAAGGATCGAACCCGCGTCATTCGGGTCAGCAGACGAGCACCGTAACAACTGTACCGCCGAGGTGGACAGGCACATGCCGACCACTATAGGCACCGTTCAATGACCAGAGGGCCCGCCGTAGCTGTTATTTCACACCTCCGTTTCGCCAGCCTTGGTCACCGGGTATATTAGGAACATTAGACATTCGAAGAACACGTGGACGTGCTGAAGCATCTCTCCTCCTCAGTAAGGGCTGCTTGTATGCCACCATGTTTGCTATCCTGGTTTGTAAGAACGCGTGACCACTTGAAAAATGCACTACCGGGCTCAGTTTAGCTGCTCCTCTCAATAAGTGTGTATGGCGCTGCTGTCCTATATCCAAAAACTCCCTGGCACAAACTGGCAGCAAAAGCACACACTCCGTGTCACTAAAATACGCGGATTTCGCATTTCGGCGGATGCCGTGGCGATGTACGAATTGCTCGTCCCACCGAAAAAAAAAAGGCGCGCTGCCCGCAAAAGTATAAATTCGAGCAGCACACATTCGACCTGCGAGCACTCACCTTGTCTATGAGAGTTTGACGGTCCTCAGCCAATAGGACGTCGTTGCTGTCATTGTAATGAGCGAGACGAATGCACAGTACATCAAGTGTGCTGCTGCAAGGCTAAAAGATAAAACAAACTGCAGTCGTACTCCCTAAACAGATACCAGAGCGAGAAACAAGAAAGAACAATGAAAAACATGTAGGGCGACGTTTATATTCCACTTAAGATCCTTTAACGGCGCCCACCCTTAGCGTTCGATGAACGTTTCGTTGACTTCGGTAGATGAAGAAGACTGTTCCGTAGCGATTATCTGCCATCCTAATGGCACAAACGAGTGATGTGAGGGTAAGGCGTAGGTAAAGGAGGAGCGAGGTTATAGCACAGTGGAGGAGGGAAGTGGAGGAGGTAGGCGAGTTGCAAATTGGAGACACACGCCTTTGGTCAAGCGGATAGGACCGTTTCTTCAGTGCTAAGCCAGGCCCATTGTCGCCTAGCTTTGGATCCCTTAGCATTTCAGGCGGTGAGGCTTTCCCATAAGCTCCGATGTACAGTGGCTTGAGGACGGTAAGTCACTTAAAAGCACGCATATTTTTTTCTTCACATCTTCCTCTGGACCCACTCCTTTTTCTCCAGCGTCCTCAGGTGAGCCAGGACCCTGAAAATCAGCTAAGCTCTCAACTAAATCAGCTAAGGGGCTCAGATGGCGGCAGCGAGCCATTGGCTACCTGGACTGAGGACGCCACCAACCTTACGGCTGAATTACGAGGAGCTTGGTGAAGAAAATGTTCATATCTCTCGCTCTGGTCGACACCAAACCTGATCACGTAGATACCTCTTTCATTCCTTATCTCAAGTGAAATGAAATGGCGAAAGCGCAATGCAACTGGGTTTTTCACCGTAACCAGCACGTTTAAAATCACTCGGCTTATAGGGGAGGAAAGCGTCGCATCAACTTACTAGTTCGTCGAAGCTGGTGAGGGACACCGTTTGCAAGGTACGTTACGATGTCCGTCAACACGATTGCCGTGTTTCGTTAGCGTATATTTCAGTACGGCCAGCTCAAAGGAGAAACCCATCTTAACGCCGTAGTCATTGTACTTCCGCTCTCTCCACATCATTCTGGCAAACATTTTCTGCGCAAAGAAATAAAAAAAAACACTAAATTAACGTGTATACCGACGTTTGCCTTTGTGAAACGCGCGTTGACAAATGGACATACGTGTGACGACAGTGAGCTAAGTTGAATAATTGTGAAGAGTGAGATAATTGCCGGATAAACGTGGCGCGATTCACCGAACAACACGAACACACAGTGCAACTATTTTCGATCTTTCGTCACTGAAAATCGCTGAGACCGATTAAATAGGATGGGCAGCAAGCATCTATTTTACCTTCGACAAGACGCAAAATAAACGCCACATTTCACAACCTTCATAGAGCGTTCAGCGTGGGCACCTTACACGTAGGCACCTTAAACAGTGTCGCCCGCGCATGTATTGTTTCTGGAATAGGGGCTGTAAACTTGCGGCCAATTTTTATTGACATGAATCGAAGTCTGCAGAGGCCAATGGCGCGACCGCTAGAGCTAATGTTTGTGTCGCACAATTGCGTCCGCATTGTCTACGTGAGACACAAAAAAGACGAAGTTTCGCCGCCAACGCGAAGCAATGAATTCGATAGCAACAAATTGGAATTTAACGCGAAGAACGGAAAGCTGCTCGAAATTTACAGCGCGTCGCACAAGCGCAAAGGACGCACGAAAATAACATACACAGGACGAGCGCGAACTATCAAGATTCACAGCTCGACACTTAAAGCGCGCTGCTCAAACAAACTAGACGCGCGAACCGAAAGCACAGGTATACAAAGGACGAGCGGACCAAGAGGTGTCACCGTTGTTACTTCTTTCTGTTTGAACAGCGCGCTCCTTTCGCAAACGCGGCCACTGCAGCGATCGAAGTGACCTTTGGCGCTCTGTAACTTTAGCGCGGACGTCGCGGTGAAAGCACAAGACGTACAACCCCCCGCCTCCCGAGATAAGCGCCTGTAAAGGCACCATGCACTATTGGGCAAAGCGCGCTTCCCGTGGCAGGAAGCGCGCGCCCTCGCGCCCTTCGCACCATCTCGCTGGTGACCAAAAAGACACGCTGATGTAAATGGTGTATATAAATAGCTCGCCGTTAGCATGCCGAAATACGTACTCTTCGTGGCGTAGCCGTCTAACGCCGCCCGCTGAGAAGCGACACGTCGCCCGTTCGATTCCGCGCATCGGAAAGTATTTGCCTGAATTATTTTTCGTGGCTTTTACAAACATACACGCACGTATACCTATACGGGACATGCCGGCGACGCCGACGGCAAAAACGAGCCGAGAGGGTCGATATTATTGCTATCGCAATAAGATAAGAACATAGTTTACCCGTCCGTCATAGGAATTGATATATCGCTAAAGTGAAACTTGTCTTCACAGAAGTAGTTGATGGTTTATTGTACAATGATATACGAGAACTTCCACAGTGACTATAGGTGTGTTTGGCAGCTGCAGAAGCGTTTGATGTGGATGCACCACCATTGTTGCGTGGTGGTACATCATCCTGACGACAAACGCCCATAATCATGATTAGACCTTTGTGGTAGCTGAGGACCTTCGAAACGCTCAATTGTCTTTTGTCTAATAGCGCGACTAACGCGCACGCACAAGAGGGGACGCGAGACATGGATACGATGCGGGCCTTCAGAATGTGCACGCACATAAATACCCCATAGGTCGACGGGGGGGGGGGGGGGGGGACGGGGACGATCGCCACCATTGTCACAATACGCTTAAAACAGTCCCCGATACCTTCCTCGGCCTCATTACCTGTTGGTTTCTATATCAACAGAAAGTAGCGTATGTGAAATAGCAAGACTTACGTAATAGTAATTGAACACATTTCTGCCCTCGGAAATGTGCATCCGAACTGTGGTTAGCACTGTTCGAATATCTGCGCTTGCCTTGATATGTCGCGATCTTTTTGCTTTGTTCAAAATCATTACGTGGCCGTGACTCGCGAGGTGAGTGGATAAGTGTACCCTGCTTTCAGAAAATAAAGCATTGTTGGAAGTTAGCGGCCCGTGTGTCCATTTGTGTGCCTGTATATGTCCTGTCTTTTATTTGTTTTACAAGGAAGGCTACTGAAGTCCACGCACATCGCTACTTCATCGTGGCTAACATTGCGACCAACGTGGACGAAGAAAAGTAATAATAATAATTGTTGGGGTTTCATGTCCAAAAACCACGATTTGATTATGAGTGACGCCATACTGGAGGGCTCCGAAAATTTCGACCACCTGGGGTTCTTCAAGGTGCACCTATATGAGAGTGCCCGGGCTTCAAGTATTTTCGTTTCTACCACAAAATGATGGCTGATCCCTCCGTCATAGGAATCGGTATAACACGAAATTGAATTATGTGGTCACAGAAGTACTCTATTGTTTATAGTGCATTGGTATACGAGAGCTTGTACGTCTACTGTTGTTTGGCAGATATAGCACCGCTTGATGTGGACGCATCTGACGTTGACGCCTAAAGGCAAATCTCTGTACCGATGACTAACGGCCGTGATGATGATTTAACCCTCTCGGTAGCTGAAGTTCTTAACGTATACGTAGACACCGCATATGGTGAATCCCGCGCAAATATGGCATCAAGAAGCACATAATAAACACTGATACTCGATATGCACTCCTTCAAAGCGTCTTCAAATACGAAGAGAAATGCTACGCGCGTCGTGTCTTCCCTCTAGCCTGGCCGTCACTTCTCACAGGGTGAGCAGGGAACGCGGTGCGACAGCTAGGCGAGCGTCGGAGAGCTGTTGTTAGATATGGATGGATGCTATGAGCGAGGCTTGGGTTAAAACTGCCACCTCACGGTGTGGTAAAACGTTGACGCAATTAAACTTGTATCGGACGCGCCGAAGGGGACGGTCGTAGCAACGGCGCGTTTATTTTTTTTTCGAAGATGTCACTGCCCTGTTATAAAGGGGATGGTTATAGCATCCATCCATGAATCCAAGAGCACTGTGAGATTAAAGTGTGAAATGTAAAAGGCGCGTTCATGTAGCCTGCGTAACGTACATGTTTGGCGGTAGCACAGTGGGCTAAACGCCCGCCAGCCAATGCCGCGGACCGAGAGGTCATGGGTTCCACTCCCGTCAACGGAACTTTTTCTTATAGTTTTTTTTCTTTGCCATCTGATGGCTTTCATTTTGTTGACGCACTTTTCGTGATGGAAATACATCATGAAAGTATTGGTGAACCCCGGCATAAAACACTTTCGTGTTAAAAGGCGCCCTTCGGATCATCAGGCAAGCTCCATAATCACTAGACCACCTTGGGTGGTGACGAATAAAACAAGGGGCCTCAGGAGACGATGCAAAGATACCATCTCGCCTAGCGTTCCATAAAAGTTAAGAGTTTGTCAACAGGGTGACCCTCGGCTCAACATGCCAAGTTTATGCGACCTTATCTTGTTGGCCTTATATAACCATAGCCATGTGCGGATAAAGTTTTTTTAAGGCATACAGCTCAACAGGCGTAATGCGCCACAGACTATTTGGTAGACCTATCCTAATCAAAAGCGCCTCATCTCTGGCACGACAGTCTGAAAAGGGAAGTAGATCACATCACGTCACATTGCTGCCAGTTATAACACCTACGACCAAGTGCTGTCAAAACGTGCGGCAGCCTCCATAAAGGACCTCACCTTTGCTTGTAAAACATTTATTTGACAGTGCAATTGCGTGTGTTGCATCGCAGTTGCACTTTGTTTCGTAATTATCTTTTATTTCCTCAAAGACATATTTGTGGTATTTTTGATAGAGCTCGTGATCGCGGTTTTCTATGATGCATGGTACTTACGAGATCTGGGGCACGGTCACCGTAGGATAGCTCGGATCTGTCATAGAAGACCGGTGGTTGGGATATGCAGTCACG
The DNA here is from genome assembly GCF_013339695.2 of Rhipicephalus sanguineus. Taxonomy (NCBI): domain Eukaryota; kingdom Metazoa; phylum Arthropoda; class Arachnida; order Ixodida; family Ixodidae; genus Rhipicephalus; species Rhipicephalus sanguineus. Next base: position 59,136,571 of record NC_051184.2, on the reverse strand, counting down.
CTCACTCTCGATCCATCCCACCGAGCTGTAGGCGATGACAGTGTCCGCCACCTTATGACTGCGGTTGAGTGACACATCATACAAATCTTTCACAAATAATGGATAAAATAGAGCTTGGTTAACAAGGAGAAACAGATTTGGCAAGCGCAAGCGCAGCCAAAAGCGTTAAAAAGGGGACTCTTATGGGACCTGGGCACCCGATACAGGAGCACACTGCATCGTGCAGGAGAACATTCACGCATTCACAGCTGACAGAAAACTGACGCGTATCAAGAAACCGTTTTTCGCCGATGATTACAATATCGCTCTTCGAGATACGACTGCTCCCTTCAATATCAAAAGCTTTTTATCGCTTAATGGTAAACTGAGAAACACCAGCTCATTTAATCGAACAAAACTCGGCACGCGACCATAATTATCTACATATACTCCGTCTCAGAAGCTTGTTTAAGCGCTGTGGAGGCTACGGGGCCCCTTAGGTGAAAATGATTCACGGTGTATTTATCCGCGTCGCGTCGTCTCCTCTTCGTTCCCCTGATCCCCTGGGGTTAGCGCGCTCGCGTTGGGCGCGAAAAGGCTGTTTCACGTGCTGCTATTGCAGCAGGAATGGAACTGAGGTAGCTACGCACTATTGCTGTGAAGACTGAGAAAACACCGCAGCTGGCCACCTTGCCTACCGCATCTGCAACCTCCAACACTTCTGCCCCCGACGCTCGTTTCCTCTAAACTCTGCTGCCTCCCATCTACTCCCTCTCCCTTACCCTCACATCACTGCTCCTCACCTTTACTCCCTCTCGCATTCCTTGCTATACCATGATATACATCCCCCTTTCCATCATCATCCCATCACTCCTGCTCAACCTCAACTCCTTTTTCCGCCTCTTGCTATGCTATGCTAAATATAACTATGCTATTTTTACCCTCTCCCCTACTGCTCTCTCTCGTCCTTACACTTATTTTCCTTTCCTGTACTATACCATACATGCCTATGCTGTACCCGATCTCCTCTGTCCCCTCCTGCTCGCCCTCACATAACTCCTCACCATCACTTAGAGCACTGCACGGGCGGTGGTTCTCAGCCCAGGCCAGGGCCGAACCCGGCACTCGTTCAAGTTTACCGCCGAACCCGGCCCGGAAACTGAAAGTGGGACCCGTTCCCGGCCCGAAACCGAGAAAAGATTTCACCTACGGGCCCGGGCACGCCCGACTCGAGATGGGGCCCGACAGGAGCCCGAGCCAATGATCTAGGTGGTGTTGCCCTACCATGGAATCGACAGGAAGGCGTTCTAAGTGGTAAATATCTACGATTTCTTGGTGCATCCTTCGCTAGCAATTATACGTTACCCTATGGTTTTTGTTTTCTTGTAGAAAGGCGCTCAGGGTAGAAACAGTTGAGCGGACATACTGTGTACAATGAATGTTTGTTCGGCAGCGGTATACTGTGCCTATTTTTTCTGCAAAACACTGGGAATAATCAAGAGCGTCTTGTAGCCGGTTTTGTAGCAAGGAAATTTATTCGCGGCACGAGTTCATTTTTAATATGGAGCGCAATAAATAGTGAGGAGACAGAACAGTATGAATCTTCACTTTGTTTTTATTGCGCTCTCCAGTGACGTTTAAATACGCTCTACCAACAAAGCCAATCGTGCACTCCTCTGGATATGTGGCGCCTGTCTTCTGTATAGTAGACGTTTGCCACAGCAAGAGATATAGAAAAATGCCAAATTCATTACTCTTCTTGTAAATACACTAACGTTGATAAAAATCAAAATGAACCGCGTGTACCACGAGTACTTTTCTAAACACGTGTTAACAGTCGAAAGGAAGAAAATCTATTTGTCAGAGCATTCTTTTCATATATCACACCGCTGCTTCTGTAGACAGCGCCTAAACGACCAATGCGGAAGGAAACAATGCGGAGTATTCTAACGTTATAATCAGCCACATTTTTAAATAAAATTTTGCGCTTACACTATTTCCATAGGCGTATTTACTTAGAGGGGCCGAAGAGTCCTCCGAGCATTGTTGTAAATACAAATACGATTAGTATATGTAATGTACTACGCCCCTAATACCACAGATCCTTACTTAGAAAAACACTTGGTTTAGCAGTTAACGATAACAGTAATATATTAATAGTATCAATAACAATGCGCTAGAAAGCCTATTTCTTCTAGGAGCAAACAAGACAAATTATAAGATACGCAAACATGAATATGTGTAAGAAAGTGTGGTACTAATTACGGAAAAGAAAAGGTGCACTCACAACTACCTACATTAAAGGAACGCAATTATTATTCAGCAGCTTCTAGACGTTAAAGAAATTCCATTGAATGATACAAATTAATACGACTGGGGAGACCACCATGGACATAATTGTATTCATTCATAAAGTTGTGTGGGTAACGTAGAAAAAGTGTTGCTTGTAATACCGTTACGTACATAACACGTATATGTATGGTTGCCCAGTGTATGTAGTTGGTACACCATTGATCACAGGCACCGCGATTTTAAGCACACCACTGCTGTGGTCATTTCGTTTGCCACCAAAAGTTTGCTACATTCAGTACTTTCTAGAAAACTCACGCAAAACACGTAAAAAGAATACCGCTTTTGGAACAGCGGAAGCCACTTTATTGCGCAGAAAGAAATTGATTTGTAAGGTCAGCAACCAATGCTTAAACTCAACAATTCGGTTCTTGAAGTGTTCACACCATGCACCCAAGCATTCAGCGTGGCAATCAGGTATTCTATAGCAGAGCCACGCCCGGTCTGTAAACTGGATTGGATAAACAGCCAACGCAGGCGTAATGTCGGTGTAACGTCAATTATGGTTATGTTGTTGGCTATCTAATTTTACAAGAAAGCAATAAACACTACATACGTACTCCCACGATACAGGCGTTATATTACGTTAACGTCTGTGGTTCCAGTGTTGGCTCCACTTTGATAGCAGTCTAATACACATTACGTTTGTATTCCTGTGATTCAACGAGCTATCTTGAAGAATTGCTCGACCACGGTGGAATACATTTACGAAAGTCACGTATGATGGTCATATGACTGCACCATCAAGTGCACTTCGTTTCGATACGATAATACTGACGTATGTATTCTAACGTCAGGGCTGACGTTACGTTGCACCATAATTTACCCCATAAACGCCACTCTTCTTACATCACTGGTAAGCCCACGATGTGCACAGAGCTATGCGCTTACAGAAACAAGTCGATCCACCCTGTAAGGATTGGCTCAGAGCCATTAAATACAACATAAAGTACTGGCAGACTGCTTCGCATGAAAGCGATTTCCACAACGCGTGGGATCTGCTGAATTTTTTAATTATCCTGACAATCAATTCACATTTATTTCAAGTGATTTTGAATATCCATCCTCTGTTCTCGTCTGTATCTAATTAAAGTCTTAGCCTGAGCTATAACCCTGGATCTCTATTTTTTTACAAGATATTTTATGGATACTCGCGTCACAGAAAGTACGCTTGACTGAGTATCGATGTCAGAATCCCGGACGACATTTACCAGGACTTAGTTTTTCGATAAAAAAACGACACAAAACTGTATTGTTTGGTGCAATTCAACCATCTGAAAACTATTATTGCTCGATGTAATGAAAATGAGCAATTGCTATTGGATCAATTTTTTCGCAGTGACCAGAGAAAAATGAGTGGTGATAATGCATTTTTAGGGCGCTGGCACTGTCGGTTTTTCGAATTAGGGAAGGGGGGGTGGGTGGATAACGGAAATTACAGGGCAACGCCATCATGATTCGGGACAACGAACAACTTACCTCCTCATGCTACCCTCCCCATTTCGTCACTTCCTTCAGAAGTATGACGCTTTTTATTATGGTTTTTGTTTCATAGTGGCTCGAGAGCGTACAGTGTATTATTGCAGTTGTCCAGCGTTTGTAAAAGTTATACTGACGCAACTTAAAATTATTTAGTGAATAAGCAACTCTAGCGCTTGATTGTACTGGTTCAATAAACTTTGATTCGGCGAATGGAGCATTTATGGAAATTCTGTTTGGGAGAGACAGTGACGGCTGTGGGCGTAATTGAGCTTCTAGTAGCTTGTAACACGATTATAGTCCCCAAGCACCACCACGCCGTCAGGTGGCGTCAGCCCAGGAATGCGGCTGTCCTCTCTCGAAATATAGCGCAACTAGGTCGACCTATGGGTGACCTCCGTGATCGGCTCTGCAGGCGCGCCATTAGGGGGGTAATCGCGGAGGCCGTGATCTAGGCGAAGCATCACCCCAGGGAAGCCGGATGGAAGCAGACGCGAGAACCATGCGCCTGAGGCATACTTTAGGGTACACAAGACTGTCCAGCATAATCACAAATTCGATCACGTAACCCTGAGATGAGTAACGCTGTAAGGTGCAAATGTATTTGCTCCCTGCATAAGCTGTGCAAAGCGAAGTGGAAGCACAGCATAGCCATGTAGTAAGCATACCAAGTGGTGGAAAAGGGAAGGGATAATGATAATGAGGGTTGTGATGTTGTGGAGGGTGTAAAGAAGGAGGGTGAGAGGATACATAACATATTCATGTATAGTGTAGTATAGCAAGCGGGATGGAAAGGCATGCGAATGTGAGGAGGAGGGCAGAGAGTAAAGGAGACGATATCCATGTATAGCGTAGTAATGTAAGGTGTGGGAAAGGCAAGCGAGGATGAGGAGGAGTGATGTGAGGGTGTGGAGGGTCAGAAGGAGGAAGGGAGACGGTAAAGCATGCCATAGCCATGTAGAGTAGAGTATATCGAGGTGTGGGAAAGAGAAGCCAAGGTAAGGAAGAGTGATGCGAGGGTGAGCAGCGATGTGAGAAGGAGTAAAGGGAGGAGGGGAGCGGCAAAAGGACAGCATAGCCATGTATATTATAGCATAGCAACGTGGTTGCAACGAGTAGCGAGTGTGAAGGGAGATGTGAGGGCGAGTGGAAGGAGGAGGGGACAGGGTAAAGCACAGCGTAGCCTTGCATAGCACATGCAAGTGGTGGCAAATAGAACAGAGGGTGAGGAGGAGGGATGTGATGGAGAGGAGGAGGTAAAGGAGGAGGGGAAGGATACCAGAAACGCTGTTTCCTCAATCTTCACACCACTTGTAGAAAGCTGTCCCAATTTTTCGGCAAACGTTAGAAAAATAGAAAAGAAGAATTGGCATTTTTAAGACAGTTTTCACACTCACTTAACGGCGTCGGCAAAGATTTCTTGGAGGGTAGCCCATGCGTTTGGTTTTGCATAATTGTATATTCCCATGGCTATTAACGTCTTTCTCGTGTGGTCGCCGCCTTGTAAGGTCTTCATTTGCTGGAAAAATGCATTACAAAAACAAAATTAAAAGGGCGGAATCAGCTTGTTAAAAAACACTAGTAGACGAAAAATTAGAGCGGCAAAGTTACATCCACAATAATGCACACATTTATTTTAGTTAAACCCAGCTTATACGGCAGACGCCTCTAGGCCTTTAATCTGACCTTTAATCTCAGCGAAGGCCATGCCAGCGTCTCTGAGGCGTGAAGGAGCCGAATAATAATGTTTGCGCACTGCCCGCGGGATGGCGCCAAGTTCTTGCGCGTGAGCTGGCGCCGACGTTTCTGGAGCGCGTTCTAAGCGGGCTTCGCTCTACGGGCCTGGCGTGCGCTTCGCGGGGCTGGAATTCTGGACACTGTGAAATTCCGCCATCTTGTCCAGTTTCGTAACGGGGGCATTTTGAGCCAATCAGAGGTCGCAGCAGCCCTGTGGGCCAGCCACAGTTGACCGACGGCGCCATTTGACAACGTGGCGAAATATGACGACGCGAAGACTTGCACCCGCTGCAGCGTCTTCGTGCTGCCTTGCGGTGTAGTCGTGGATTCGGTAGTTCCTACAACAAAAGCAGTTTTTCTGGCAGCCGCTTCTTTGAAAGAGGAGCACCGGGCCGTAAAGCGAATTTGGTCACCCAGCCAATAGAATTCGGAAACCTCGAGCGTCTCGTCCTTTCTTAAGCCAATCAAGGCGGCAATATCGCTCGAGAAACCTGCTTTAACCACGCGCAACCACGACAGTTTTTAAGGCGAAAGCGTTAGAAGCTTCATGAGACGTGAAAACTGACCGTCGTCGGCGTCAACACGAGTCATGCGAGAAATCATCGTGCGACGGCGTCAGCCTGTGACGTCGTCAACACATCGCAGGTCGCTACAGGTTGGGACTTACTAATTCTTAGAGATTCTTAGAGAAGCAAGCTGCTGATCATTTCTATCTATCTATCTATCTATCTATCTATCTATCTATCTATCTATCTATCTATCTATCTATCTATCTATCTATCTATCTATCTATCTATCTATCTATCTATCTATCTATCTATCTATCTATCTATCTATCTATCTATCTATCTATCTATCTATCTATCTATCTATCTATCTATCTATCTATCTATCTATCTATCTATCTATCCGCCTACTGAGTTTCCGTGGTCGCCTACACAGACAGAGAAGGGAAACACAGCGCTGAATAAGGGGAAAGGGGCAGACAATACTTGAGGGCCGTCGAACTTAGCGTCGAGATACCAACACCTTGCTACTCCACCATGAAGTACTACCCACTATGACGCATCTCCAGCGCTTAGGCGAAACATGAAAAAGAAGCATGGCAACGGGGAAAGCAAAAGTCAGTTTCGCCGCAACGGCGAAGCAATGAATGAGATAGCAACAAATTAGAATGTCACACGAAGAACGGCAAGCAGCTCGATACTCGCAAGGCGCCGCTCGAGCGCAAAGGACTGGCGAAAGGAACACACACAGGACAACCAAGAACTAACAAGGTTCAGAGCTGGGCACTTGTGGCGCACTGCTCAAACACAAGGAATAACACTAGAAAAGCACGCACAGCTACACACAGGACGAGCGCGATCTAACTGTTACGGTTCTTACTTCTTCGTGTTTGAGCAGCGCGGTACAACCCAACGCTCCTACATTTCCTTTTCTTAACACTGCGGTGCGCGGAGTGACCCCTACGAGTCTCCTGCCGCGCGGTGGCGTTCGACGCACCGTTTACTCGGCGTTCCACATCGTCAGTAGGTACAGAAAAGGGCCACTTTTTAGTGCACGTCTGAAGGGTAATATATGAGTGTTGGTTTAAAGCGTGCCCTTCGGGCAATCTAGCGGGTGATACTGCACGTACTGAAGCACCTCCGAGCTCTGCGTGCCGTCAGCGTTATATGATGTAATAAATAGCTCGCCGGGTTTGTGCTATACTGCCGGCGGCGCGTGGCCGAGCTGTTTAAAGCAGTGCGCTGCGGTGGCGCGCTTCGCAAAGTTTTTTCTCCTGATTTATTTTTCTTTGTGGCTACATATCCGGGACTTTACGGATACTTTAAATCCAGCCGAGAGTGTCCATACAGTTGCTATCGTAATAGCATGGGCAGTAAGAACAACCTGTTAGTGCTCTTTTTCTTTCCGTGTCTGCATGTCTTTTTCCTATTTCGCCTAGAGCTGAATATGCATCCAAGTAATATTTCAAATTGCCCAGCAAGCTGCTGCAACCAGCCAGCCCAAGTTTCAGTCTTGTTACGCCTCGCTGAACTTAGCCTATACAGGAATTGGCATAGGAGGGCATGAGTGTATGACCAAAGTGCACTGAGGTCATGACTCAAATAACGTGATGGTCTCACCACGCATGTCATGAAACCCTTTTCTTCAGTCACGTTAGACACATACCCGTATACCACGCGCACTGGTATGAGGATATGCGCCTCAGGTGATTGACAGTCATGAACCTATGAACGGCGAGAACAGAGACTGGAAATTTTAAGGCGACAGTGCCAAGGAGACCATGTTGTAGAAAATTCAGCGGCAGTGTCGGCAGCGTTTTCAGTGAGTGAACAATCCCGACGGATGCAAATCTAGCCCGAATTTAAAGCAGGTATTATGGGTGGAGGTTCCTCCCGCAGGGACGTCACATATTCAAACTGCTTTGGAAAAACGCCCTGCGTTTTTCTAAGATGTTAGGCTAGTTGTTTACCCAGCGCAAGACGAATAAAGAAGAGGTACAGAAAACAGCGCGAAGGTGACCCTCCTTCCTCTATCTCTTGTTTCTTGGCATTGTGTTGCGTTATTAGCTTTCGCACAGTGGGCTTGCAGTGTGAGCTATCCGCTATATTATCGTAATAAACATTACATATGTACGCTCATGGCTCGGCAAGCTTTGGTCAAGTTCATCGAACCCAGGGGGATAAGGCCAAAGAACGCTGTGTTTTAATGCAAATTAAGCACGTATAAGAAATCACCAATACGTCAGGGACGTCGACCATAGCAGTGAGATCCCAGTAATCCGCTAATCGACCACGGCAGCCTCAGACGACATCGTTGTGTAGGCTACAACAGGAACTGAATCGGAGACCTGAAGCAATATTTCAGACAGTAAGAGGAAACCAGAACTATGGAACTCACTTCGTCGAATGGAAGTGGCCTAGCGGAAGTTAGCCGTGATCTTCCTACATGGGATGCGTTTTTCAATTTTTTTATGTACCACCTATTCTGTTAGACTGCAGTAGCTGTCATGCTCAGCAATGTACAAGGGCCGCTGCCCAATCAACGCTGTACATTCGTTCAATGCATCCACCGAAACGCAACGTATTATGGCGAGATCAACGCTTCACTTACTCTGAGAAGGCCTTTCGCTTTTGAGAAGACTGCCTTGACCTGCGTAACCGTGTCGAGCACGTTGAGAACGCCGTAGTGCTTCACGCGTCTCGAAGCGAGGTCCTTCAGTGACTTGTCCACTAGTGTTGCGTCCAGGTCAGAGACTGTCACGTTCCTGATCATTAATAGACACGGTCACAAGGACATCTGACATAACAGCCCCTTCGCACATCTCCGTCAAGCAGCTAGATAATCTGCGCTATGTGTAAATACCTGATTAATCAGTGCTTACATTAGGAAGGCATATTTAACGATGAAAATATTTTCCGACTACTGAAGTTTGAAGATCTTACGACAAAAAACTGGCATATATGAGAACATCTTCAGTTTGGTTCGCACTGAGGCGCAATTTACACCACCTGGTGCTTCAATTAAAAATCAGCCTTATACCTCAATTGAAAGCTTATAAATACTTCCTATATGGCAAGCTTCATGATTGCATTTTTGGTTGTAAGAAAGAAAGCTTTTGAACTTCTCCGAAAACAGCGACTGTATACCTTTACACCGTACAGATTACTGTAAATCACTTACCGGACATCAAATCCGATGCCACCCGTGGTATTCTTCAAGTTGGCTAGGGCATTCTTGAAAGCCTCCCAGCTTCGACTGTCCTCGACGGCATGCAGATTCCCTCTATTAACTACTACATTGGTGTAGTAGACGTAGGTGCACAGGGCGTCCCGTGGTATCATGTTTTCCCTGATCGCGCTGGCGCCGACGGTGCAGATCAGCTCATTAACCGAGACTGCAAACAAGTAGAACGTCGGGTTGGTTAGGGCAGAACTAAACAGCGTAAACGGCGATAATATCCTTTCAGATGCAGCACTACATCTTGACCGGCATTTGCAGCACAATTCGTCTGCAGTAAATAAGCACACGGTGCAATGCACCGGGTCTCTGGGTCCTCGGGGGCTAATCTGGAACTGTCCATCTGGTGAACATGCCCAATCGGGCGTGACGTCACAAGAGCGCATTCACTTACAGCAAAAAGCGTCAAGCCATGATGTAATCGTGGTGGTGTCTTTCAGGGGAGGCGTCGTTAAACATAATTCGAGGGCTAACGAGAGCACAGAATCCGAGGTAGTACGCGGCCTCTGAAATTCTCGCTGCCAGGAGCATATTCCAGGAGGCTGCATTCGCCAGGAGCGTATTCCAGGAGGCTGCAGGAGGCTGCATCCTCTCATTTGTGTCGAGAGCTCTGGAAGTTTCTTGACGTCAAAATGACGTTGCTGAAGAACCGAAAAGAGGGGCCGCGCTGCTCGTCAAGGGCCGGCCAATCAACGGCGGCTGAAGAGGACAGTCCAGTAGATTGACAGCTCGGAGAATAGCCACCGTGCTCTGCAGCACCTTCAGCGGCAGAGGTGGAGACTTCCTTACTGAAGGGTTGTCCGCTGAAGATATGCCAATCGAGAGGCGAGAGGACTGGTTGTCGCCATTAATATATGCCGCCGTGAAAGCTTACCACCGTGAAAGCGTGTCGCCGTGAAAGCCGCCGTGAAAGCCGCCGTGAAAGCGTGCCGTGAAAGTGCTTTGAGCAAAGCGTCGTTTTAACCCTTTCAGCCCTGGATTTTTTATTTTGGTCGAGGACATTTTTTGTGTTTGATTTCCTAATAGTTATGTCCTCAGAAGACAAACGAAAAATTGAGATAGTGGTGCAATTATTAATGGATTTACAGACATGACATCAAATTAGGTCATCAGGGCTCAGCGGTTGTGAAATGAAAAAAATGGCATCTTTTTTCCCGCTATTCACTAGAGTACACAAAATGCGAACCACGTCTCATTTTTCAATGTGATACTCATTGAAACAGCTTCAGTGCGTCGACCCGAAAATTGCGCTTAGCCGCCTCAGCTGACCCGCCACGGCGTCACCCATGACTTCGGTCAAGCTTCTTCGTCACTACGGCTCCCAGTTCCGCAAGCATGTCACCATTTTGGTGTCAAACGCAGTGGGGATCATTGAAGAAGTATTCCCTCAAGAATGGCGACTTTTGGTTTCATTTCCGAGGTGCTAGGGGAAATGTTGTGTCATGGTGTCAATTGACACCGCCAGGGCCGAAAGGGTTAAGGAGGGCTAATAAAATCTTGCGCAATGAGAATAAGCTGCCCTGTCGCTGCGGCAACCAAAGTCAGCAGGCTGTTGTGCACACACGCTTTTACTGTGTACCTGCACGAATGACCAGCTTTGGACATGTAGTGGTGCAATGGAATGGTTGACTCCTAGAGTCGTGTTTTTATTAATATTACGGAGTAAGATTTAAGCGAAAATTTTTTCTTACACATGTACTGCGAAAGGATCGCGTAGCAAAATCACAGGACGGGGGAGGTGTTGAAGCACCACTTCGCAGCGATTTTCTTTTTGAATTTAGAGATCTATGTATATAAGCACACATGCAAACGCAAGCGCGACTAACATACGTAAACGTTATGCACCCTGGGTCTGACAAGAGAAAGTGTTAATACGCAGACTATGTCAGTGTAAAACTGAACGAGTTTGTTTGACTTGGAAAAGCAGCAAAGCAAATCAGAGAGCAACATAAGGCCGAAATACGCAGCTACGACTTAGTGTGCGCGCCCCTACCACATACCTCGACCGCGTTTTCTGTGTGTTTTCAGCGAACGCGCGCCATTTTCAAAATGCTACTTGAAGTTGTGAAGCATACCACTTCAGAAAACAGTTGATGAAAGTTGCACTTGTCTGCAATTTATCAGCTGATTGCAGGAACAACGTCCTTGGAATATACGATAAAATTCAAGTATAGTGTGCAGCAGGGCGATGAATTGGGCTAGTTGGTGGTCGTTCATGGTTTCTTTGTTGTGCTGCAGATGACGAGACGAGGATGATAGGATGCTACAGGGACACAGGACAGGTGGTGCGGAAACTTACAACTGGTTTATTCACATCTTTCGAAGTGTCCCAGTATAGGTTAACAATGAGATAGGATAGAAGGGGTGAAGGATGGGAAATGGCGAAAACGGGTAAAAGTAAACATACGTAATGCACGCATATGACCTATGCCATGTTGAGCACAGACAAATTTCCCGCAGATCATCGTACGCCACTATCTAGAAATTTTATATCTGCTTGCGTTAAATGTAACGAGGATGTGCTGATGCATTTCTCTTTCGCAGCTAAGATGAAAAGGGTTTCTTTTATCTGTGCTCAATAAACCACTGAGAACCCTTCGCGCATATGCCAATAATGTGGTATATAGTATTCCCTTAAGCCGCGGTAAAAAATATACAGGTCAGACAGGACGCTGCATCAATGAACGTCTCCTGGAACACAGATATGCTTGCCAACAATTGCAAGGAGCTGGTCACCTCGCGGCGCATTGTAAACGATGTTCCTGCACGCTGAAATTCCGCGACACTACGTTGCTAGCACGTGGTGGTGACAAAGACACTACGGAGATAAAAGAAGCCATTTTCATCTGAGCTGCAAAAGAGCAATCCATCAGCACACCCTCGTTACATTTAACGCAAGCAGAAATAAAATTTCTAGAAAGTGACGTACGATGGTCTGCGGGAAATTTGTCTGTGCTCAAGATGGCTTAGGTCATATGCGTGCATTATCTCTGTTTACGTTTTACCCTTTTTTCGCCATTTCCCATCCTTCAACCCTTCCATCCTATGTGATTGTTAACCTATATTCGGACACTTCGAAATATGTCAATAAACCAGTTGTAAGTTTGCGCACTACCTGTCCTGTGTCCCTGTATTGTCCTATCGTCCTCGTCTTGTCATCTGCAGCACAACTAAAAAACCATGATAGTGTGCAGGTTCGAATGCAAACTCATCGTCCTCTTTAAGGCGAGAGCTGTAGGTGTGTTATGTTGGAGGTATCATTGGAGAGCTACTAACCTCGGACAACCGGGACGAAAAAAGCCCTTCTGCCAATTTTTGCGGAGGTAGGTCGGAGTGCGGTAAAAAAACATGCTGATCCCTCCGTCATAGGAATCGGTAAAACGCGAAAGTGAAACGTGTCTACACAAAAGTAGTGCTTATTCTGTTGTGATATATGAGAGCTTGTACAATGTCTATTCGTGCTTATAGCGCCGATTGGCGTTAATGCAGCCATGTTGACTCCTAGTTGGTAGAGGTTCTTAGCTTGAGCCGCAAACGCGTGGGTCCCGCTGACCTCTGTCTCGCTCCACCAAGGCACGACATTCGCCCGTCGAAATCGTGTCCTTTCTGCAACACTTATTGCAGCGGTTTTGTTAGTCGGTGCTCTCGCAATCGAACTATTCGGAGGCGGGGAAATCCCGTTGGTGCATGTGGAAGCTGCACTACTACGGTGAGCCGGCGCACGCTCACACCAAGCGTAAGGCAAAGAACATAACTGCGTCTAGGGGGCCTCGGCGACGCCAGCGCGGCCAGTGTCCCTCGCTGATATCGAGACGCTTTATCCATGACCTCCGATGTCGCGCGCAATCTCGGAGTAAGCGCTAGTAAGTGTCGATCGTGACGCATTACTTCTTTTCACCTCTCACAGATGGCGGCACCACCCCCGCTCCGCATCGCCTATCTACACCGCCAACAGAGAGCACTGTGCGAGAGAGAATGTGTGAAAGATAGTAGGCGCGTTCGTGAGGTGTCCGGCTCTGCCAAGCTAGCTTAGTTGGTTTAGCGTCGGGCACTTACCGTCGCGGCCGCGGCTTCGTGGGTTCGATTCCCAGCGGCGGATCTTTTCCTTGGTTTTTTCTTTCTCACCCGTTGGCTTCAGTTTTATGAACGCCATATCCGGTAACGGAAGTACTTGGTGGACCCCGGCAAAAAACACTTTCGTGTTAAAAAACTCACAGGTACCCTAATGCATTCCCCTACGACTACTCGAAGGCGAAGGCCATCTCTTTCTTCTCACTCGATGTGTTGGTCCTAGTCCTACCCCCTGCGAAAGCTTTCTGCGCCTTACGTGGTTTTGTACTACCTTCGCGTTGGGCCCACCTTTGATCAAGCTACGGTGTGATGTGATGACCTCATATTCGTCATAACAGTGCATTGCGTCGTAATGACGTCGTCCTGACGTCACAATGAAGCCATGATGAATACCCACTGGGAGGACCAAAAGTATGCAGTCGTTTGAGAAGATGGCTTTCACCTTCGAGTAGCCTTACGCAAATACATAACGGACGGTGTCACCTTTTAGTTGCAAGTAAAACTGCTATCTCCTATTAGTTCATAGCCCGCCAATATTTTTCTACAGCTTGTGCTACTGTCCTTTCTGCGCGAGTTTTAACATCACATCGGCTTTAATATAATCATACAGCGCCGCGGTGATTCCATACCGGAGGAACATGTTTCACCATAGACACAATTCCCGCGTTCGCGTGATGGTGACAGCGAGGATTTTCTGTTCTTCAATTGAATGCCGCATTGAAAGCAGATCACCTTCCCAATATCTAGCACTGAAGCTTTGCGTGCGTTATCGTTGCTAGCTTCGTCTGGCTAATAGCTTTCTTGGGTGTCCACAGCACACTCTTAAAAAAAAGGGTGTCTGTACTGACTACCTTTGGGTGGTAATCGCCTCGCTACACATATGATGACCTTTTGGGGTGTCAAACGACTCCCTTCGTTCTTCAGACCAACGACTCCCTTCTTCACAATTTGGGGTGTCAAACGACTCCCTTCTTCGCAAGCAGAGAGAGAGTATGTATTACTCCCAACGCAGGAGTCTACGCGACTACCTTTTATTTCCCGCTAGTACCTATAGGTAGTCAGGGTGACCCCTTTGCCATGGTAACGCTGACCTCCACTGGAGCGTTCCTTTGTCTCCGTTGTCCTTAAGGACAGTGGTGTACATGACTCCCCTGGCAAGAGTCAGTGTGACCACTTCGTGGTACTCAATGAGACACTCTGCAACAAATAATGCGTTTATTTTTCTTCTTGGTCGATATTGATGAAACTTGCTGAGTTTAGGTTTACTTATGTGGCGATTTCAAATATGCAATTATCTAGAAGAAAACGCTGTTTTGACACAAAAATTTCATGTATCTTGATGAGCAAGCCTTTCCAAACTTGGAGTTACAAAGTAAATCGACATATCGCTATAGTTAGGGATAAAAACTGTATGCAATAGTTTTAAAGGAGTTTACTGCGCTGTTCTGGCATAATGCTCATGAACCCACTAGCCCACATACGAACTCGCGTTTTAAACCCATTTGAGTTAAAAGTTACGTAATATTGAACTCTCGTGAGCGAATCACCAGCTAGACATACACTTACTGGTCAATGTTCAGCATACTATGACTATTGTTAAGTGGGTTTAGGACATGCATTCTGGTTATGTTGCATACAGTTCCCATTTCATATTATTGTGATATGCTTACTTTGTAACTCGTGCAGGCCTAACATGGCACATGAAATGTTTGATATACTTAATTAACACGACATATAATAGTAAAAAAATATTTACATTTTCAAAATCAGCGTACAAATACACATAAACTAAACAAGTTTTATAGAGATTGATCAAGAATTTCAAAAGAACTTCAAATCAGAGCGAACACCATTAGGGTTTTTATCTGACAATCGACGAAAGTTGGTGCCGCTACCTCTTGTTACTCAACAAGGCACTTCCACCGGGTTTACTCAAACAGGAACACTGTGGTGGATGCATGACAGCCGCAACAAGTTTTTGTAGCAACTTTACAGTGCTGCACTCGATTCCTATGGGGGAAATAAAATACTACTCGAAGTTTATATAGATGAGTCTCAGAACAATTTCCGCTCGCGTAAAACAACAAAAAATGTTGATTCTAGAAGAAAGTAAGCCATGCAACACGGAAACAGAAGAGATGCGGACAGCTCAAACGCTAGCGTTTGGTTTGTCTGTGTCTTCTCTTTCACGTCTGCATGCCTTCATCCTATAAACAAACTGAAATTTCTGCGATTCGTAAAATTATTCTTTGAATCGGTTTTAAACACTTCATGCCATTTCATACATGTTCACATTGTAATGACAACCTACTGTTTTATCAGTAAGCACCTAAACTATAGGCAGAACATCCTGCGAATAATGCGTAGTCCTTAGCCACGTCACCACCATTGTTAAGCATTTTATATATATATATATATATATATATATATATATATATATATATATATATATATATATATATATATATATATATATATATATATATATATACATATATATATATATATATATATATTTATATATATATATATGTGTGTGTGTGTGTGTGTGTGTGTGTGTGTGTGTGTTTGACATTTTTGAGCGCGCAAAAGAACAGGGACGAAAAACGACGCGGACACAGCGCTGACTTCCAACATATGCTTTATTTTCTACAGTGGTACGTATCTATATGTAGACAACAAAAAGCAACGCACGCAGGCGCATTGTACAGGAAGGCTTCATGTAAAATCACAAATAAGTGTGCATGATAAGCAATCAAACAACCTGATACCGGATTTTTTTCTTCTTTAAGAGATGAAGCGGTCATTCCTGACTACCACTATCGTCTAGTCACCCTGTGGGCCTTGCTTAGAAAGTCTAGTTCTTTTTGGATAGGTAAATTGAAGGTGCACTAATGCACATGTCTCCCAAACTTGCAATCTTCGCCGCTTCAATTATCTCACGTGTTGTTTGTGCCTGGCTCCTTCCTGTCGCAGTGCACTGCGAATACATGGGATCGCACCCACACTTCCTGCAGTGGAAAGCCAAATGTCCCACACCTCCAGTTCGCACGTTATTTGCGTGCTCACGCAGCCTGCCATTGGCACACCGTCCCGTCTGCCCTATGTATTTCTTGCCACAGGACAGCAGTAACTCATAAACGATGTTCTCACATTTAACAAAGCTTTCTTTGTGCTTTTTTTGGCACCTGGGTTTTTCAGAACCACTGTAGGAGGCCTTGCACAGATTATAAAGCTTGTTTGGTGCTGAAAGGACGACTCTTACGTTGGCGTTGTTTCCTATCTTTTTCAGCCTATGTGAGACATCGTGAAGGTACGGTGTGACGGCGCATTTCTGCTTGACAGGCTCCGTTTCTGGTGAAGCGTGCTCCTCACCCTCGCGAGCATGTTTGACAGTCTTGAGAAGACCCTCCGCCACAGATGTGACGACATACTGAGGAAACCCCGCCTTTTTCAGGCGGTCAGCTTGCGCCTGGAAACTACACGAACACTTGTGAGGACATGAGCGGCGAAGCGCATTCATTAGGGTTAATTTTGCAATACCCCTTTTAACTAGCTTGGAGTGGCCCGAAGAAAACGGCAGAAGCGGCTTATTGGCCCTAGGCTCGTACGACCAGCAGACCTGGTCTCGCTCGAAAAACATTCGTATGTCAAGAAAACGCAAGGCGTTGTTTTGCGGCATTTCATGCGTGACTGCGAGCGGTTGCAGGAAACGCGTGAACAGATCAAGTACGTTTGAAGAATAATTGCCAAATTCGCCTGGACTTTATTCTAGAAAGACAACGTAGTCGTCTACATATCTAAACACCTTCTTTACATTTCTGCCTGTTAGCTCTGTTTCTAGTTTCTAGTAACAGGCACAAATGTAAAGAAGGTGTTTAGATATGTAGACGACTACGTTGTCTTTCTAGATTCAAGTCCAGGCGAATTTGGCAATGATTCTTCAAACGTACTTGATCTGTTCACGCGTTTCCTGCAACCGCTCGCAGTCACGCATGAAATGCCGCACAACAACGCCTTGCGTTTTCTTGACATACGAATGTTCTTCGAGCGAGACCAGGTCTGCTGGTCGTCGAGCCTAGGGCCAATAAGCCGCTTCTGCCGTTTTCTTCGGGCCACTCCAAGCTAGTTAAAAGGGGTATTGCAAAATTAACCCTAATGAATGCGCTTCGCCGCTCATGTCCTCACAAGTGTTCGTGTAGTTTCCAGGCACAAGCTGACCGCCTGAAAAAGGCGGGGTTTCCTCAGTATGTCGTCACATCTGTGGCGGAGGGTCTTCTCAAGACTGTCAAACATGCTCGCGAGGGTGAGGAGCAGGCTTCACCAGAAACGGAGCCTGTCAAGCAGAAATGCGCCGTCATACCGTACCTTCACGATGTCTCACATAGGCTGAAAAAGATAGGAAACAACGCCAACGTAAGAGTCGTCCTTTCAGCACCAAACAAGCTTTATAATCTGTGCAAGGCCTCCTACAGTGGTTCTGAAAAACCCAGGTGCCAAAAAAAGCACAAAGAAAGCTTTGTTAAATGTGAGAACATCGTTTATGAGTTACTGCTGTCCTGTGGCAAGAAATACATAGGGCAGACGGGACGGTGTGCCAATGACAGGCTGCGTGAGCACGCAAATAACGTGCGAACTGGAGGTGTGGGACATTTGGCTTTCCACTGCAGGAAGTGTGGGTGCGATCCCATGTATTCGCAGTGCACTGCGACAGGAAGGAGCCAGGCACAAACAACACGTGAGATAATTGAAGCGGCGAAGATTGCAAGTTTGGGAGACATGTGCATTAGTGCACCTTCAATTGACCTATCCAAAAAGAACTAGACTTTCTAAGCAAGGCCCACAGGGTGACTAGACGATAGTGGTAGTCAGGAATGACCGCTTGATCTCTTAAAGAAGAAAAA
This sequence comes from Rhipicephalus sanguineus, assembly GCF_013339695.2. Classification (NCBI taxonomy): domain Eukaryota; kingdom Metazoa; phylum Arthropoda; class Arachnida; order Ixodida; family Ixodidae; genus Rhipicephalus; species Rhipicephalus sanguineus. The sequence continues at coordinate 59,118,308 of NC_051184.2, read as the reverse complement.
AATCCGGTATCAGGTTGTTTGATTGCTTATCATGCATACTTATTTGTGGTTTTACATGAAGCCTTCGTGTACAATGCGCCTGCGTGCGTTGCTTTTTGTTGTCTATATATAGATATGTACCACTGTAGAAAATAAAGCATATGTTGGAAGTCAGCGCTGTGTCCGCGTCGTTTTTCGTCCCTGTTCTTTTGCGCGCTCAAAAAGTCAAACATGAATTACCAACTTGCCCATGCCTACGCTCTCTCAATATATATATATATATATATATATATATATGTGTGTGTGTGTGTGTGTGTGTGTGTGTGTGTGTGTGTGTGTGTGTGTGTGTGTGTGTGTGTGTGGGTGGGTGTGTGTGTGTCATTCCATGCAAAGTGTCCCAGACGTGGAGCTCGCACATCACAGATTTTGCTGATAAAATTTGTGCCTTTTTCCTGTGCCACATGGAGTATTGTGGCAAAACATTCTTGCTCGAAAAAATTTTTTGACGGTCCTGGCACCCCCTCGAATTTCGCTTCTATTTATTAAACTGTACCTAATAGAAAAATGTGTATAAAATCTAATTTTGTGTGTTGAGCTTCTAAACTGCGCTTGCGCTGTCGCAGAGGTTCTGTTTAGTTGTCCCATTCATTATTTCCGAATTTTTGTGTTTCACTACCAGCTACGTAGCTTCAAAAACTACAAAAATCTTCAAAGTTCGTGAATTTTTCTTGAGCTATCTGGAACTCACCCTAACCAATATTAATAATAGCCTGATTTCCAGGAAAGTGTATTTTAGTACAGAAATGTTTAGGGGTAAAATAGACTTCAAATCTTTCCGAAAAAATTGTGATATTTGAGAAAATGTACGATTTGTCACATGTTTGACCGTATTTTTCATACTGATGCGGTCAAAGTAAAAATCCTCGTCATGTGGCGTTTGATAGAAGACTTCATCGTTAAGTAACGAAGAAAGGCTAATCAAATCATTTTTTTTGTTTTAAGGAAGAAAATAATTTTTGAATTTGGCCCTCCGATCGCGCAGTGCATTTCATTTTGCTGCCACTTTGCCGCAAAGCACGTGGTCGCCCTTACAGCTGACACTCGTCACAGGCAGCGGCCAGATGCGAGATGTATGTCAGCGGCTCGTGAGTGGTCGAAAGTCTTGTCGCGCTGTCAGGGCGACGAGTAATGAATTTGCGTTACAATGAGCATTTGCTAGGCGGGCCCAACGGGAAATATGGACGCCCGAGAGCAGCATGTGGAGTCGTTGGCACAATGTCCTAGAGGGACGTCTGCACAACTAGCATACACATACTGAAAGAAATAATGCACACTGTACACACTTCTTTCTCAGGGTATACGTGTTGTACAGACGGCCTCTAGCACATTGTGCCAACGACGCCATAGGCTGCTCTCGGGCGTCCATATTTCCCATTGGGCCCGCCAAGCAAGCTCACATTGTAACGCGAATTCATTACTCGTCGCCCTGACATCAACGTGACAAGACTTTCAACCACTCACGAGCCACTGACATACATCTCGCATCTGGCCGTTGCCTGTGACGAGTGTCAGCTGCAAGGGCTACCACGTGCTTTGCGGCGAAGTGGCAACAAAATGAAATGCACTGCGCGTTCGGAGGGCCAAATTCAAAAATTATTTTCTTCCTTAAAACAAAAAAAATGATTTGATAAGACTTTTTTCATTACTTAACGATGAAGTCTTTTATCAAACGCCGCATGACGAGGATTTTTACTTTGACCGCATCAGTATGAAAAATATGGTCAAACATGCAACAAATCGTACATTTTCTCTAAATTCACAATTTTTTTTCGGAAAGATTTGAAGTCTATTTTACCCCTAAACATTTCTGTACTAAAATACACTTTCCTGGAAATCAGGCTATTATTAATATTGGTTAGGGTGAGTTCCAGATAGCTCAAGAAAAATTCACGAACTTTGAAGATTTTTGTAGTTTTTGAAGCTACGTAGCTGGTAGTGAAACACAAAAATTCGGAAATAATGAATGGGACAGCTAAACAGAACCTCTGCGATAGCGCAAGCGCAGTTTAGAAGCTCAATACACAAAAGTAGATTTTATACACATTTTTCTATTAGGTACAGTTTAATAAATAGAAGCGAAATTCGAGGGGGTGCCAGGACCGTCAAAAAATTTTTTCGAGCAAGAATGTTTTGCCACAATACTCCATGTGGCACAGGAAAATGCACAAATTTTATCAGCAAAATCTGCGATGTGCGAGCGCCACCTCTGGGACACTTGGCATGGAATGACCCTTAAATATAAGAGCTACAGAAAGATCACGAAGGTCCTGAGACTGTAGGAAGGCATTTGACACACGACGTACGTTTTAGCACTATGCTAATGCTAAAACGTACGTCGTGTGTCAAGTACCTTATATATATAAGGTATGATATTTATAAATATATATATTTAGCGGTGGTATGGAGAGTTCTGTACAGAACTGAAATACAGAAACACCGTCCAGAAATACAGCGAGACACATTACTGTCAGAATGAGTGAGATATGAAAGGCAATAGTTTCGCTAACATCGTTCATTACTGTCAAATGCGGCAATATACTAGACCTGGCATAAACATTAGCATAGCCATCAGTCAGTTTTTATGAATAGGAATCAATGGCCAGCCATCAAGCACTTCTTTGCGACACATACCCAGGAATTCAGGACATCGCTTTTAGTTCACCTTTTTTCACGCCACGTGGCGTATGGACCTTCAACGTTCAAAATTCGCGCAATGACGCTTGCCGTAGTCGCGCGAATCGAGAAAACCACAATACATAAAAAAAGCACGACGACGATATCCGCTACAAGCAGCGAGCGCGAACCTAAATCGACGACTGATAACCGCAGCGCATGCAACGAGCGGCCGGTTGGGCTGCTCGACCATGAATCAGCACTTCTGTTGCAATGAAAGGAGGCTTACATGTCGCTTGGCTGCGCTTGATAACGACGAGCTCTCGAAAGAGCGTGCTGCCCTTCTTCGCATCCCCTGCCTCTTCAATATATTTCGTCCGATTATATTGTTGTTGGCTCCCACGGGTTTCTTAAAAGTTCTAAAGCAAGAATGTCCTTTAAAACTGCTGTTTTTGTAGTGTGCAAAAACCTAACTTCCAAAAAATAACACAAGCTTGTGAGGCGGTGATGACGATCGCGGGTTTCAAAATGTGTAGACAGATGCTTGCCGTCCCTAATTTCAGTTGGTCTCAATTTATGAATTCAATATTTTACGCTTTTACAAGACGTCTTGCCGTGTTATATTCGCTGCCCACAGACATTTTTCTTTAAAGCTCAATTACCAGCAGAGGTAAAGCAACAATACCTTTGCAAGCACAATATTGTTCAATGATCTTCTTAAAAAGAATCATTTTAATAAAGTCACCTTAGTTTCAACAGCGCCCCTAACAAGCTCTCGCGGCTATGCGCCCGTGTGTCTGAGAAAAACAATAAGGCCGCCTGTGACATACAGCATGTAAAACCGTATTGTCCATGCGTAGTTGGGGTGGTTTACGAAATACCCCTCAGCTGTGGTAGGACATACATCGGCCACACTGGTCGATGTTTAAATATCCGATTAATGGAACATGAAGCCTCCCTTAACAATGTATCTGGTTTACACTTGCCTTCGCATTGAAAGTCCTGCGCATGCGCGCCCCGGTTTTTCGAAACCAGGGTGCTTGGGAAAATTCGAAACCAGGTGGCCAGAGAATTGTTGGAGGCTTTTTGCATAAATAAGAAGGGTGCCCAATGTGTTAGTGTGCCTTCCTTGAATTTATATCGCAACGAATTGCACTTTTTAGACAAGTCTTGATAACTCAAAGTAGGTTGTCATTCTGTTACCGTGATTGTCAATGTGACTCGCCCATGCGCGTGAAGCTACCTGGAATGCAATGTTCATTCCAATAAAACAGTTTTTAGATTGGCACCAGTCCTGTCATTTCTTGTCCTCATTCCTTTGTGCCTCCAAATTTTTGTCAGACCATGCACCAACTAGCCCAAGAACGCGTTTTAGTCGATAACTAAAGACGCCGGGAAGCACCGACTTCATTATGCTCATGACATGCTACCCAGGCCGCGTTTTCCTCTCCGCTAAGTGTTGGTGAAAGAGGGATGAAACAGATTAGACTGATATAAAGTATCGTGAAACCCGCCTTCTTGTTTGACTGCCTATGCTGATCTGCAACCCTTCAGGGTGGTCTAGTGAATAAGGTGCTCGACTGCTGACCCGCAGGTCGCGGGATCGAATACCGGCCGCGGCGGCCATACTTTCGATGGAGACGAAAACGCTAGAGGCCCGTGTACTTAGATTTAGGTGTATGTTAAAGAACCCCTGTTGGTCGAAATTTCCGGAGCCCTCCACTACGGCGTCTCTCATAATCATATCGGGGTTTTGGGACGCTAAACACCAACAATTATTATTATTATATTATGCTGGTCTGTAGAATTGCAGCAGGTCGCGGCTTGAAACCCGGTTCTTGCGGCCAGTTTTATTCTGGACAAAATAGCTTGTTTCTATTTTTACATGGTAAAGTTCGTTAAAAAGTCTCTCGTCAGGACCCATTTAATATTTTCATTACGAATTGAAATCTTTTGCTTATGTTCGCAAGTGACGTGGAAGGTTCTCGAAAAGCCGTTTTATGTTTATTCTCTGTGTCGTGTCTTTGTTTACCGACAGACAACGTAGCACCTCACGAGGCGATGTTTCTCAAATAGTGGATTACACTGAAAGTTGTTAAAGGCAAGCTGAGCAACCTTCTACGAATATCTTTTTTTTTTTAGTCAATTAGTTCACTGTTGAGCGTGAAAAAGCGAGCCGAGAGGGGACAGAAAACGAAAAGAAGCACACATACACATCGCTAGTGTATGTGCAACTCTTACAATAGCGGGGTGTACCCACTATTATAACAGTTGCAAGGCATTGAACTGCCCTGTTACTGTGCTGCCAGAAGGTAAACATTTCTGTCAACACAGGCCTTCTCCGCCTCGGTGGAGCAGTAAATATGGTGCTCGGCTGCTAACCGGAAGGTCCCGAGTTCGATCCTGGCGGCGGCGGTCGCATTTCGATGAATGCTAAATGCTAGGGGCCCGTGTATTGTGCGATGTTAGTGCACGTTAAAGAACACCGGATGGTCAAGTATTCCGGAGCACTCCACTACGGCGTCTCTCATAAACATATCGTGGTTTTGGGACGTTAAATCCCGGATATTATTAACGCAGGCCTTACCTATACCACGGCGATGGTCTGCAAGTCTGCAAGCGGAGTTCTTTCCCTGCATTTCGTTACGCGTAGGCAATGTACATACTCTGTTTTTCTTACGTCATGAGCCCCACTTTTTTTATGTGTTGGTTCGTGGCGCTTCTAGAGTGGCCGCATTGAGCTTCTCGCAATGGGAGCTTAACTGAAGCCACGTGCTGCAGTCAATGACGCTGAAAGCAGTGTGTTGCAGTGCGCGACTCACATCTCGCAGAAAGTGTGACCCCCCTCTTAAAGGCATGGCCTACTTTTTGATTATTTTCATACTTAGTAGACACGATATTCGCCTGCTAAGTGACGGACCGAATTTGTCAGAAATCTTATATGATGAAATTCTTCGGTTTCCTCGCATCACTCATTGCCATCGTCTCAATCGTACAGTAATGCCAATAAACACTAGAGGGTGCTAAGTAATATCATTAATTAAGAGGAAGTGTTGTATGGCTTGTGATTTTCAAAGCTCCTAGTGACCCGGTGAGCTTGGAAGCGTGGGCTCGTGCCATGCCAAGGAAAGATCGAAAGCGCACGCCTCGTGACTACGTTTGCGAGAAGAACTTCTCGTAGACAAGGCCTATCATTCGTATAAAAAAAACGCACTGGGCCCCTTATGCATTAGACTAAGACGACTCGAAGGTGAAAGTTTTCTTCTTGTCGTCATTCGATGTGTCTGTTCTGCCCCACCCTCGTGCAAAAGCTTTCTGCACCTAACGTGGTTTTGCACTGCCTCTGTGATTGGCCAACCGATCACAGAGGCAGTGCAATGCGACAATGTCATGTGATGAAGTCACGTTATGTGATGTCATCATGCCGTCATAATTACGTGATCTTGGGAATGTGTGACGCCATAATAACGTCCCATCGTGATGTCATCACGTGATGATTTTTTGTTGACGCCGCCAACGCCGTGGAATCAATTGGCTGATAAAGTGTGGCGCTGCTGAGTAGCGAGGTCGCGTGTTCTATTCCCTGCCACGGCGGTCGTATTCCGGCGGGGACGAAATGCAAGAACACATGCTTACTTAGGTCTGTTAGATGCACGTTCTAGACCCCCGGGTGTTTAAACCTATCACAGAATCTCCCACTGCGGCTTGGCGATAATGACAATGGGGTTATGGCACGTAAAGACCCTTAAAGTATTATTGTTTACGTAGGCCGCTTGGGGGCAACAAAAATAATGCATGAAAAACGACCTCGTACACACGCGTCATCATTAATGCGGGAGTGTCACGCACAGAGTTCTGCCTAAATTAATATTCTGCATGTTCCATCACAAGCATCTGCTTATCAATAATTCGGAAGTATCCATGTGAATGCGCACATGGATACTTCGGAATTACGCATGCTCTTGCCGCAGGATACAAAAAATCGAGATATAAAGGGAGAAGGCTATGATATTCCTCTAGTCTTGCTTGCTTTATTCGCTAGGCCATTTTCTACGCATCCGAAAAGCTACAGCGCAGTGTGTCCGTATTTTGGCGGTGTACAAGTAAAGAAATGGCTCCCCCTGGTCTCTGTATATATATTTTTTTGCAGTGAGATTGCAAGTTGTGATATCCACAACCCGACTAGACGCTTAATACGAGTGGGGTTTAAACCGATGCACCGTGGAGAAAACAATAAAACACAGTTGAATATAAATGATTCAAGCTTTCATTTGTGGTAATGCAATTTACATAAACCAACACTCTACCAGTTTCACGCCTTAGTAATACTACTACTACTACTACTACTACTACTACTACTACTACTAATAATAATAATAATAATAATAATAATTATTATTATTATTATTATTATTATTATTATTAATATTATATAACAATATTAATAATAATAATAATAATTGTTATTATTGTTATTAGTAGTAGTAGTACTAGTGGCGTTTAATGTCTCAAAACCACGATATGATTATGTGGGACGCCGTATTGGAGTGCTGCAGAATTATTGACCACTTAGGGTTCTTTAACGTGCACCTAAATCTAAGATTTCTTCCAGTATTTTTATATACGGTTCGTCGACGCCCTGATTCCGTTGTGCCTGAATGACTGCTGCCACCTCGACCGAATCAAATACCTTCTCGTAATCTCCGACGGCTATATGTAGGGGTTGGTTATATTCCGCGCATTTCTCTATCACTTGATTGATCGTGTAAATATGTTTATTGTCGAGTAGCCTGTACGGAATCTTGCTATATTTTTAAATCGCTTGTAGACAACGGACAGTAAGCATATCGGTATGTAATATTTCAAGCCCTTGACGTCGTCTTTGTTATGAATTAAGGTGATTTTAAAATTATTCCAAGATTCTCGTACCTTCATCGTCAAGAGACACTTTCTATACATGGTGGTCAGTTTTTCTAAAACAATCTGTCCACCGTCTTTCAACAGATCTGACGTTACCTGATCCTAACCAGCGGCAATTGCCTCTTTGCATTCCCTCTAAGGATTTCTTTACTTCCCATGTCATTACTGGTGGGTTGTCCGATTCCTCTGGCCTACTTCTTACGTTATCGTCCTCGTTGTCCTGGCTACTGTACAGATATTTGTAAAGCTCCTCAGCTATTTTAACTTTGCTATCCATATTGACAGTGACTTTGCCTTCCTCATCCCTTTGTGCATACGTTCGGTTTTTGCCTGTGCGCAGTTTCCTCTTGACCCCTTTGAGGCTTCGTCCGTTCTAGAGATGACCGATAAAAGGATGGGACGAAGTCAGTCACGTGCGAGTCACGTTTGAGGCCCCAGCCCTGCCGCAAAAATTAAATAAAACGATACAACGTGGCTTCCTAGATGAAGTCCAGGAGCGGTCTATACAATTCGCGCATCCACTTGGAATCAACGTCCATCGGCACTGTCGACGAGCGCAAGGTGAGGTTGTGATATTTACAGAGTACTCGAGAGACTGATTAGACTGCGTGCGCGTCGCTCGCACCGCATATACATGTATATAAAAAAATGGTAAGATTCTAGCGCCCTTCGTTGATACTAACTGCAGTTGTTGCATTTGAGAAACGCTGGTTGTACTTTCACGTGTTTGCTCGCAGGTGAATGCATGCCGTAGATATGTGTAGTCGTGCGCAAGATGAGTCTCTAACACTGAAATTATCTTTGAAATATGCCATAACGGCTAAATGCAGTGAGCAAGCGCAAAAGTGTTCATGACACCAAATGCTGAGGCGGAAAATTCTATGGCATTTCAATACGACACATTCGCATTAGTACCTTCCAAGTATTCATACACTAAACATGAATTCGGTGTTCCGCTCACATTATTGACAAACGAACGTCGTGACGGCATCGGCACGCGATAACGCACATATCGATTAACTGCTACGTCCGATATACATACGCTCGGCAATACCTACACTGACTGTGTTATTCCTTTCACATTTCATGCGTAGATATACAGCCAAATGCGTTTGGATAAGTGTAGTCTTTTACGATGTAAGAATATTCAACAAGCCGCGACGTGTACGTTCCTTTCGTTTCGTGCTCCCATGGCACCAACGAGCCGCGGGCGACCGAACGGCCGGCTCGCTCGATGTACAAACTTTTCCCATAGTGCGCCACGCTCCCGCGGGGCTTTCTGGGATTGCTTGAAAAGGTTCATTAGCAAGAGAATCTCGCAATGCATTCACCCTCTCTCTTTAGACTATCATCTGATGCTTTGCAATCATATGCCTCAATTTATTTTTATCATATATCTGCACTTAATTATTAATTTCCTAAAACTATCAGTATATTTAATTACTCCTTTAAATTGGAGAAGGGTGTCTTGAAGGGTCAGTTGGTATACGACTATATGGTACTGCGTTTCAAACAGCGCAAAAACGGGGCGAACGCTTAGGAACAAACAACAGAAGCGCTGTTCCTTTGTTCATTAGCCTTCCTGCCGTTTTCGCGCGGTTTTGAGTGCAGTAACATGTAGCAACTGGCCCTTGAAGACACCCTTCTGCATATTGTTTCTCTTACATCAGGCTCTTTTGCACCCAGTGTTTTGCATAACTCATCAATGTGCGAGCGCTTGTGTTGTTGTTTTTTCCTTAGCCTGCGTCCAATTTTCGCGCCGTTTTCAACGCAGTACTCCTTTAAATCGTCATCTCTCGTAAACATTTCTCCTGACACTTGTCGGTGATAGATGGTGTCTATATTAAACGAATAATTATAATTGATTACGAATTAATGATATTTATGACTGCTAATAATGAATGATATTCTACTACTTCCCACAACTGTACTGTAACTGCATACATTGAGATCTATAGCTGCATAGATTAGATACTATCTATCTATATTACTGATGTCCTACACTGACAGCTTTCACCCCTAAATTGAACATATGTTGAATTCATTGTCACCATTCATTAGTAATGCACTGTGTACCAAGGTGCGAATGTAGATCAACATTAGTAAGATACTCTTACCGTGAATTCTGCTTAGCTGATCTAATTTAAAAAAATTTGCGCAGCTTGCACTGAGTCGCGCGCCCCGCCACGGTGGTCTAGTGGTTATGGCACTCGACTGCTGACCCGAAGGTCGCGGGATCGAATCCCGGCCGCGGCGGCTGCATTTTCGATGGAGGCGAAAATGTTTGAGGTCCGTGTACTCAGATTTAGGTGCACGTTAAAGAACCCCAGGTGGTCGAAATTTCCGGAGCCCTCCACTACGGCGTCTCTCATAATCATATCGTGGTTTTGGGACGTTAAACCCCGGGTATTATTATTGCACTGAGTCGCGCAAACCTTGGCTAGAGCAGAGCTGGTCGGCACTTGGCTGGTCTTGGCTTGACTAGACACACGTGCATTCACACGACGATGCACGAAGTCTTCACGGGGTCACAATGGTAATCACGAGTATAGACTAGGCGTTGATCGGGTTCGATTGGGTATCGCTCGGCAGTCACAACACAAAATAGGTTAATTATCTTAATCAGATTAATTGGAAAAATTAGCGTAATAGGTCTAATTTGCACATTTGGAACTTGGTCTAGCTTAACTTGCATCCCTAGTCAAGCTAGCATTAATTATATTTGAATTAGCTTAATTATGCTAATGAGCTTAATTAGTATAATCTACATACTCGAGGCTTCATCTCAAACGAGCTTTCACCACAAGTCAATCTAGACCTAATGAGTTAATTAACGTAATTAATGCCAGTTAGACTCATTCATACTTAATATATCGGTATCGCTCGACATCTCTTGCCGAGCTCGGCATGACTACGCAGACTAAAATCTCAACTCGGTTTAATTAGGGCTAATTAGCCTTCTGGCTGTATTATGCTTGGCTAATTAGTTTTCATCGTGCTCAACTAAACTTAATTACAATTGGCTATGATTAACATGGCTTAACTAGGCACAGCTATGCTGAGTGCGCCGGCATAATGATGATTGTGTTTTGTCTACATCGCGAGTAGTACAAAGCGTGGGCATAACTCTGCTGTAAAAAATATTAATAATATTTACGCTGCAGAGCCCCTAAATGCCAATTAGCACACATTCCAAGTGCATTCAGCCTCTTCCTATATGCTTTCATTTGATGCATTACTATGTTGTCGACCTATTAATTTATTGACCATATACCCGCACTTGGCAACTCCCTACAACGATCACTAATAAACTATAATCGTCATCTTTATTTGCTAGGTTCCATAGATTTTCCCCAAATTATCCCTGATTACTAATTATCGATAACTATCACTAAAGATAATTGCATGTTATTATCTATCTCGGATGTTAATTTCATACATTGAATACCCTATATATATCATGTACATATCCTTCTATACTGAAAGATTTCTATTATAACCTTAAAATTGGTGAATTCATTACAAGTGATTACTTATATGGTCAGGGTGCAAATGTGCATAATGTTGCTGAGTAAATCTCAATCAGTGAATTCTTGGGGGTCATTGTCAACTCCGTTAATTTTTCACAGTAATTAAGCTAAAAGACCCCTAATCACTAATTAGCAACCTAAGATTCTTATATCTTCGATCCTCTTCGTCTCCACTTCCATGTGATACATTACAACGCAATCCTCGGATTAGTTGATTCTTATTGACCCCTTTTCTATTTACTTCAAGGTGTAAGTATTAATAATGACAGAGTACAATTACCATATCTCTTATACCTTTGATTACTAATTAGCTATAACAGTATCTACTGCTAGTTACTTGCATGCGACAGCCATCTAATATTAATGGCATGCATTGCAATACTATATCTAAATATATATATAATATACATGTCCTTCTATACTGACCGCTTTCACCAATAAGTTTTAAGTAAATTGTTAAATTCATTAGTACCCTTGATTACTTACACGCAGTGGAGCAAAATTCGTATCCGTATCAATATATCTTGTCAATTCTTACTTACTTTGAATTACGAGGAGCTATTCTCATGTTTTACCATCTGCTCTAATTAACCTAAGACTTCTCATTGCTAATTAACAACTTAAGACCTCCACAGTATTCATACCCTCCATATCTTTAGCAGCTTCAAGAAAAACAGGAATATATAAAAACACTGACATTTTCACCTGTTTTAGGGCAACCGTAAACACTATGAAGCGTATGCACCCCTATAAGGCGGTTTCGCTGCAATGCACCTTAGACAAAAGTTCCCGTCGAACCTCAGAAACTTCGCCGACATCAGCCAAACTTCACAGGTACGAATATTGAATCATCGAGATTGGGTCCCTTCAGTGATTTAAGCAGGTGAGGGCGTATTGTTTTTATATAAATTTTTAAATTATCTCCTATGGAGTTTCACATAGCACATAAAAGTGGCTCTCGAACCCAGGAAGTTAATGGGAATAAAGCAAAACTTCTCGCACTGTGGCATAATGACTCCCATATTATATGGACGAAGTGATTTAAGCGTACATCCAAGCGTTACACTACAATAAATGTTCAAAGGTCGGTTCCCATTGAGTGACGGTGCCACTTAGCAGCCAACACAACAGATGGCGCTAGTTGTCGATGTCCCGAATTCCTGGACATGTCCATTACATATTTATGTGGCATACAGCGCAAAACATGCAACATGTGTAGTTCTCATGTAGTACAGGATTCTCATGTAGTCATCTGAGATACAGGACCCCAATAGGTGGCACAGCTTGCGTGCATGAGCTTGGCAGTGTCGTGTTCCCAGACCATGTCAGGGTCAGGTGGCATTCTGGCGAAAAGGACAGCAGGTTGCACTGATTCGAGACCGCTCACGGCCAGACCTTAAGCGTGGCTATTCCGAATTCTTGGACACGTCTTGACTACCTCGAGACACGAAGTTTCCAAGGAGGCTTCCTGGTCAAATGCAGCTGTAGAGCTTCAATGTGCAGTCTTGAAGCAACCTGAAATAGTCAAGTGCACAAAAATAAACACATGATGACAGACAGATCGATCACCTTTTAATCTGACAAGGGCAGCGCTCACACACCAGATTCCATGAAGTGTCATGGCAATGAACAAAACCAGGGATACTCATTAACTTTGCTGTACTTTGAGGGTCTGTTACTCCCTTAGCCAGCTGCAACTGTTTCCGCTGCATGACCTCCATATAATTAGAAGGATGTTTTTTTAGAGAACGCATATTTCTTATCAAAATTGTATAATAGTCACGCTCAAGATGTTTTCGCGCACACACTCTATGTCAAGAAGGAAATAGTTTGCTGCAACTAAAATGGCAAAGAAGAGATTAATTAACAAAAACTCATTAATTAACTTTTAATTCCTGACCTGAAGGTAGTTGTTTATATTAGAAAGTTGTATCGCGTGCCAATTTATGGCATACACATTTTTTTTAATCGCGAAAGTTACACGTAATTCGTGATATTCATCCTTGAATTTCAAGGACGAAATCGAAACTGATAGCGCCTGACGCGCAGGAAACGTCGCTTCTCTGTTACGTAAGCTCGGAGCTACACGTGAAAAGAAGGTGATGATAGTTTAATGAAGGTCGGCCGAAGCAGAATGTGATCAGGAAAATCTGCAAGCATTCAGAAATACACAAGTAAACAGCTTATTATTTGGGTGCGATGTGTGGTACTTATCTGTAAACATAGAAAGAAAAGGTTGATATTACTGCCGTTTCGGATGCGCGCATCTCGAAAGAAACAAATGAGCACCAAACGCCACATGCAAAGGTAAGGCGATCCGCTGACGCAAGTTAGATGACTTGCCAGTTTTCACGAAAAGGTACGACCACGACGCGCCTTCATTCAAATTTCGTTACTCCCTTGTCGCGGGCAGCTCCGGTCTGACGTAACAGAAAAACCGCGTTTTCTGTGTGCCGGACACGATCAGTTTTGATTTAGCCCTTAAAATTTCACAATAAATATCTCGAGTTGCATAAAACTTTCATGATTTCTGAAAAATGGGTATACCATAAAGCGGCACGCACTACAAATTTCTAATATAAACAACTGCCCTCAAGTCAACAAATAAAAATTAGTTAACGGGTTTTTGTTAATTAGTCCCGTCAATGCATTTTTTGTTGCAGCAGAATATTTCCGCCTCGAACTAGAGTACTACTGGAGCGTGACTGTCATAGAATTTTTTTATAAAAGATATGTACTGTCTGAAAAAAAATCACCCTGTATAGCATGGCAGCAGTATTTTAATAATAATGATAATTGTTGGGATTTGACGTCCCAAAACCACGATAAGATTATGAGAGACGCCGTAGTGGAGGGCTTCGGAAGTTTCGACCACCTGGAGTTCTTTAACGTGCACCTAAATCTAAGCACACGGGTCTAAACCATTTTCGCCTCCATCGAAAATGCGGCCGCGGCGGCCAGGATTCGATCCCGCAACCTGCGGGTCAGCAGTAGAGCACCATAACCACTAGACTAGCAGTATTTTAACAAAGACCTGTAGGTCGCGGGATCGAGTCCCGGCCTCGGCGGCTGCATTTTCGTTGGAGGCGAAAATGTTTGAGGCCTGTGTACTTAGATTTAGCTGCACGTTAAAGAACCCCAGGTAGTCGAAATTTCCAGAGCCCTCTACTACGGCGTCTCTCAATCATATCGTGGTTTTGGGATGTTAAACGCCAAATGTTATTATTAGTTTAACGAAGAAAACGGCAAAATGTGTATACAGCTACACGAAATATGGCGAATGTACGACAAGACTAGGCTTGCCTTCACTGCCTTCTTTCTGTCGCATCATTGTGAGCGTGCCCTTCTAGTGCCTGGCTTCAGAACAGCTGCACGAAGGTGCAGCTATTCTAAAGGCCTAATGTGCCATTTTTTCTTCAGATCTATATCAACAGGCAAAGGTCTCGTTTTTCCGTTTGTCTGGAATGACAACCCACCAGCCAGCGTTGACCAGTATAGAGGGTTGGGAGCAAACTCGGGCAAACTGTGCAGCACAAACATCACCTCAAACCTCAAACAATCGAGGTGATGAGAAGCGGTCAAACAAAAAGGAACAGTGCTGAAGTGACTTATATACATATTAAAAACAACAGCTGATTATGGCACGAAATTGGGACAATTAAGGTGCATTGTAAAAGAATGTCAATTGAGGTACCCTGCTGTAAAAAGTGCTAAATATTCATTGCAGACTATGGCGAATAGAATTCAAATAGGATACAGCGAGTGTTTCGAGGTATAATGTAGAAGTAATAATTGCTAGAGATTTATGAGCGAAAAGCACAATGCGATTAAGCGGTGCTACATAGTGGGAGATCAGGGATTAATTTCAACTACCTGGAGTTCTTCAACGTGCACAAATCAGAGGGCATGGGAGTTTCTTATCTCGCCCCCTTCTAAATGCAGCTGCCGGGGTCAGGAATAGAACCCGCGTCCTTGGGCTTCGCAGCGTAACACTTCCAAGTCCATTTTAAAGGATTTTGGTCCACTGCCCACAACATCACTGTAGACTGTATCTTTGTGTTGAAAATAATAACGAACTGAACCACGGCTGGTATAACAAAGGCATCCAATATCCACGCAACACAGCGTTTGAGCAGTATGTTTACTGCCATTATTACTAGCCGGTGTTGTGTTTACTATTAGGTACTAGCACCACACCACATTAGACAAAGCAAGTATCACAGGAGGATGAGGTTATGCTCGTATGGAGTTTGTGGACAAAAAAAAAAGCTACAACTTTGAAGTGAACACACATTTACCTTTGTTGCATGATAATTTTTAGCATCATAAGATAAAGTCACCACTGTTTCAATTAAATGAAACCGTGCTACAAAAGCTATTGCATCAAAGTTTTATAGCAGTTACGCACGCACGCACGCACGCACGCACGCACGCACGCACACACACACACACACACACACACACACACACACACACACACACACACACACACACACACACACACACACACACACAAACAAGCAAACACGGCGAGAAGTTCGAATATGCAGCGAATAAATACGTATTAAACGTGTTTCAACGTCTGGGTAGCAAAGGAAAGAAACACTAAATTCTAGAGTTTCGCGAGCCAAAATCATGATCTGGATATCAGGCATGTTCGGGCCGGGTGCATTAGATTGATTTTGATCAGCTGATCTTACTTACCCTTCAAATATATATCGGTGCAACGTTGCTCTACGTGTCACCACACTCGACTTGCAACCGAGATTTCAACTCGCAGTTTCATGTTTTTCTGGCATGTATGGAATAAGGAAACACGATATTGACGCGCACCACTCCGTTTTACCCGCTACTGGATAGTCCAGTGCGGTTTTCGTCGTTGCCAAGCCATTGAAACACGATAGCAAAATCCGTGCAACTGGAACATCAGAAAGACAAGTGGCAAAGCTACGTGTGAAGCGAATAAAAGAGTTGTAGGCAGAAGCCGGCAGAACTCACCTGAAATCTATAACGACCGTAGGAGCGTCGTCCACAGGCTTCGTCTGTCGGTGCCACTGGGATCCGTCATGCGCTGCCATCTTGCTCAGGCAAGTTCACGACGAAACGAAGCTTACTGCAGGGACTTCTCCGTCCGGAGGCTGCTTTTCCCAAACACTGAGTGACACTGCTTCAGCCAGTCACGGCAAGCGTGAGCCGACGACAAGATACTACGCCACGAATGCATAGCACGGAAGGAAAGTCACGCAAAACGATCAGCCAGACACGGCAAGAG
Organism: Rhipicephalus sanguineus; assembly: GCF_013339695.2. NCBI lineage: Eukaryota > Metazoa > Arthropoda > Arachnida > Ixodida > Ixodidae > Rhipicephalus > Rhipicephalus sanguineus. Next base: position 59,101,934 of record NC_051184.2, on the reverse strand, counting down.
CGAGCCGACGATACGATACTACGCCACGAATGCATAGCACGAAGAAAGTCACGCAAATCACTTGCAATCACGCCTGACGACACAGATTATTCTGGCGGACTAAAGAACGACCACAACGAGACGGATCACGAACAATGCCGTCTAACGACGCCAGGCCAAAATGGCTGTCTCGTATTGATGGCTTCGGCTTTGGATTAAAGTTGCCTCCACGAACGCCTAAATGGTTTCGGTTTTGTTTTGGTGCTATAGAACACACATCCATGCATAGTTAAAGCTCTATTGAATAATATCAGGGTGGAAGAGGCGAAGCGTGCCCTGTGTGTGTCTGTAAGGGCTGTACGGTGGGAGGGGGTGCAGGTGAACGTGCATCCCCTGCTCTAGGGGCTAGGGAGAGTGCGGTGAGGCCGTGTGTGCGTGCCTAGCTGTGCTCAACGTTTGCTGAGCGATTTGGTGGCCCGCGCGGATTATCGTGAAGATATAGTTTAGCTGTGGCGGGCAGAAATGATGACCACGCGCGCTATAATTCTGGTAGTATTGTCGCTCTTTAGGAGACGCGGTAAAGCGTCGCCTTCATAACCGGTCTGCGCGGTTATCATGCCAGCTTTGCGGCACATGTTTTTACGGCCGTCGAGTTAGGTGTGTTCCCGATCGCCAGTGCGTTCAACACCATGCACGTCCGTTTCACTAATAAATGTATGTTTTCTGCCATACATGCTGTCGTAGGAATCTACAAACCTCGCTTGCAAACGTGCGAAGATTCGCAAATTTGTCAGCGCTGCCATTGTTAAACGTTGTCATAACTCTCAATGTTTCGCTTGGGGGCAAGATTTTTTAAGAACCCTGTTTACTTGTAGACGTTTTCGAAGCGCCGTTTCAGCAATATCGTAACTGAAGCCATAACACAATACGTGCGTAATTCCACATTTTACGAATCCATGTTATATATTCTCAACCAAAATTTTTCGGTATACCACAAGCCAAAGCAGCGAACTGTATCTTGGTCGCAGCCAGTGAAGCTTTCTTTTTAAAAAAAACCCACCCTGTATATGCAGAACCATCACTGACTCCCTTGGAGCAAGGGAGTCATCTATTTCATTCAGGAGCGTCGACCAGAGCATTGTGACTCCCCTTAGAAAAAAAGGTGGTCATCGGCTGCCACAAAGAGAGTCAAGCAGACGTGACTCCCTTTTGACTCTTTTTTTTAAGAGTGCAGCTCTGCGGACGCACACTGCAAGCCATTTGCGATGAAGCATGCCAAACCAAAACGATCTAATAAGACACTACAGATCTCCTTTATTAGCTACCGATCTTTACAAACACCCTTGGCCTAATAGCTGGTGCTATGGTTCATAGCAAATAGCGAATGAAAGAGCGCATGTATACTAAGCAAATGGGAATGAGATTTTTTAGTAATTATTCCGGCATGCCGCAGTAGCGAATCCCGAAATATTATTTTATCACATGAAGCTTTTTAAGGAGCACATCAATGTCAGACAAACGGTGTTTTTGAATTACATCATCATCGATATTCGATCGCTGCGGACGCCAATCCAACCAGCATCCTCACCCTAGCAGCTGCGCGACAACTGAAACGTATTATAAATGCAAATTTATAATACGTCTTCATATATTAGTAATGCAAATTGGGCTATTTGATGCTATTTTATTTCAGACATGACCAATTAGCGGAAGAAGTACACACGTCAAGGTAAAAAAACTACCAGGACGCAGAGCTAACTTCAACTCGGGATTTATTCATAGAAAAGATGAATTGAATTCACAGGATGCGAAAGAAGCAGTGCAACACAGAAAAGATATCGCTCGATAAACGGCAGCTGTAATCACCGCTGATCGTTTAAACCCTTCAACCTACGCATGAAACATCGCGTCCGTGTGCCTAGCCTTGTCTGTGTACTCCACCTTCTCCTTTGTGCTCTTGGCGCTAATTAGTTATTTTGAAATCAATCTTAGCCGTCAAGCAACCACGGCAGCTAGATTCTTCATAGATTATTGTGCCCATAGAAGCACCGTAGAGAGTGCTAACAGTGCAAAGCGTAATCTCTGACTTACAATGAGCTGGGGTTGTTGTCGTCGGAGTTGATCGGGTTGTTGTCGTTGGCTTTGTCGTAGGTCGCTTTGTAGTAGTAGTTGTAGTAGTAGTCGTAGTCGTAGTAGTCGTAGTAGTAGTAGTTGTCGTGGTGGTCGTCGTCGTCGTAGTAGTAGTAGTAGTAGTAGTAGTAGTTGTGGTGGTCCGCTTTGTGGTAGTTGTCGGCCGCCTTGTAGTAGTAGTGGGCCGCTTTGTGGTAGTTGCCGGGCGCCTTGTAGTGCGCCGCCTTGTGGTAGTTGTCGGGCGCCTTGTAGTAGTCGGCCGCTTTGTGGTTGTAGTCGGCCGCTTTGTAGTAGTTGTCGGGCGCCTTGTAGTGGGCCGCTTTGTTGTAGTTGTCGGGCGCCTTGTAGTAGTAGTAATCGGCCGCTTTGTGGTAGTTGTCGGCCGCCTGGTAGTAGGTGTAGGCGTCCTTGTAGTAGGTGTAGGCCGCGTCGTAGTTGGTGTTGGCTTTGTCGTGGTAGTCGTACGCCGCGTCGTAGTAGGCGTACGACGCCTTGTAGTAAGCGTAGGCCGCGTGGTAGTCGGTGCAGTCCGCGTTGTAGGAGGCGCAGGTCGCCTCGTCGACGGACTTGGCGTAGGCCTGCCTGAGGTTGGGGTCGTAGGAGTCCTTGTCGCATGGGATGGTGCAGGCGTTTCTGGCCTTGGCGTAATTGTTCTCGTAGGAGGCTGCGGCACAGGAGGTAGCGGAAGGATGGGCTCAACTGTCGTTGGCGGTGTTCCTGTAAGAGCAAGAAGACTTATTCGGACACAAATTTCGGCAGATCCCACGTGCCGCGGTTATCGATGTTATGCGATGTATGCCGCGGAAAGGTGACTGTGGCGTACTTTTTTTTCAGAAAGCGAAACCTTACGGAAAGACGCTAAAGATGTGTACAACTGTTTTACGCACACACATATGTTGAAGAGTCGCGTATGCGTTATACAAATAGTGTTTACAGTAGCGTAACGATGCCAACAGCAACAGAAACATGGCAAGTACTTACCCTAACTAAACTTAAAGCACGCTATCCTTGTTAGAGCACACCTGCTTTGTGTAACGCATGTAGCATTCATAGTCTTAATTAAAAAGTTAAAATGGGAAGTCGAGCGATTTTTCCAAGCATATTCAGTTACATGGCAACAGAAACCAAATGCTTGCGAATCCATCGCGCCATCTGTTGACACACAATCGCACCGGCAATATAAAAGTTCTATACAGCTTTACTAAGGCATGTGCCCCAACTAATTACGCTCGGTTTTTTTTTGTTTGTTTTTGTTGTTCTTGCTCGCGAAGGCCACTAGGGCAGTTGGGAATAAACACGTCAGCAGTGGGCACAACCAGGGCGTGGCGTTCTCCTTTTAATGGCGAAGTGCCTGCCAATTTTCGAAACGACAAACACTCACCAGCTGGACGTGAGGGACCGCCACGACGGCTTGGATATTGCCCTGCTTTAAGGACGTCGTCCTCCTCCACTTCCTCAACTGCGCAGGAAAAGGAAACGTCAAGATAACGTGCGGCGTATTGCGGTCGTACTGTCGTACCGCCGCTGTAATGTCCGCCTTTGGCTGGACTTTTCATATCTTCGAAGCTCTATATTCTCCCGAAGTTCTGGCTCTATAGTTCGGGAGAATATATTTGGAGTTGCAGAGACGACTTACCAAAATACAAACATTATACACCACCGTTGTATGCCTCGTTAGACGGGATAGAATGTTAGAACGGGCGCTAAGACACTGCGCTGGTTTGGCGTAAAGCTGATGGTATTATGAAGGCTTTCATCGGACTACGGCCACTGAGACGCTTGGCGAGCTTCCTCAAGGTTCATAAGAGCGTCACCAACCGTCGTTCCAACCTATGTGGGAGCAGATACGTACTTCAAGATGCACTTCATCACTAACAGTTTTATACCTACTGAATACAACAATCGTAGACAGCCTCTAATGTGCTTTGTTTGGTACGCACGCGGCTGAGTTTGAGCGGCTGCAATCTGTTACACATCTGTATCGCGCGCCGCAACTCTCATCTTCGTCTGTCGAAACCTTGTCAAATATTCTCGCCCATTCCTATGGCATTCCGTCGCATTGGCCTCAGTGGTTTCGCTCGTTCGCCGCAGAATTTTTCGGATAGGGTTTCACTTGAGTACTGCAAATCGCAACTTAATCCCTGTATCATCACTTCGAGGTCAACGTTAAGGAGGCGCGCACACGAATTTCGAAAAATACGGGCTGGAAAGCAATGGAAATGAGGGGCTCCCCAAGTGAGGCATACTTAGCGATCAACAGGGGCTAGTGCGAACTCAAATCTTTCCGTAACCTATTCCAAAATGGCCTGGCAACAAGTGGCTTTGAAGGTTGCCTGCAAATGGTGAAAGGTCGAAAGGAAATCCGAGATGCAGTTTCATACTGTTTTTCGTGTGTGCACCAAAAGGCATCGATTGCATGAGTTTTAACTCTTATCGACTCACGGTCATCTGATCCCGCCAACAGGAACACGATAAGCCCGATGAGCAAAAGCAGGCAGCAGATGGCGCAGACGGCAACAATGGTCTTTTTCGCGTCGGAATCGTCGCTGGAAAATACGAACCGTAAAATTTGTGTTTATACCACAAACTGCACAAGATAACGCAAAACACGGACAGTTTTGTCGTCAATTAGGCGATCACTAAAGCTGAACCCCTAACGTCCAGAGCTATACGAGCGCACCGTTCGCAGAGATACCACGGTACCGTGGTATCTCGTCATTCGATGCCTCGATGTGTCCCTAAGCGGTCACACCAACCGATATTCGATCTTTTCTCACATGGTCTACATTTATTACAATTACCGACGGACATAACCGATTTCGTTGGCTACGCCTTGTGTTTTATATGTGTTTCCATTGTGTTTTATACGGTGCTCCAAATGGCAGCGAATCTCAACGGGATCAGTCACTGGCCCCGCCACGGTGGTCTAGTGGTTATGGCGCTCGACTGCTGACCCGAAGGTCGCGGGATCGAATCCCGGCCGCGGCGGCTGCATTTTCGATGGAGGCGAAAATGTTTGAGGCCCGTGTACCTAGATTTAGGTGCACGTTAAAGAACCCCAGGTGGTCGAAATTTCCGGAGCCCTCCACTACGGCGTCTCTCATAATCAAATCGTGGTTTTGGGACGTTAAACCCCAGATATTAATTAATTAACATCCGTCACTGGACGGCAACGCCAGTCTAGCTCGAGGAAACTGGCACGCTGTGCGGTACTGCTGAATTGGGTTATACTATTTACCAGATCGTAGAAATTTTCTGAAACAATGAAAAAGCTCTCGCTGAGCATCTGTTTTCGCGGCACATTATCGGTAAATCACGAAAAAAACATTGCAAGCAGTTGTACTGTCGGCGTAAAACCAAACCGAAGCTACGTGAGTTGTTGTGATGCAAATCGAGAGCTAACAGGAAATAATCGAAGGAATTCAATGTCCCAAAATTAGATAATTTTCCGCGAATTGTATTGGCAATATGGGCATAAAAGACGTGAAGTCCTTAGGCTGAGGTAACTTCTCACGGCCGAATGCAACGTGCTGACATGGAACATCATATATTTAGGCGGGAGTGTTCAGGAGCTCGTTTCGCAGAAATTCCGGTGTCAGTGCCGGCGGAGTCTTTGGTTGGGACCGAAAAATTGCCAATGACCGTGCGCGAAAATTCGAGGTAGATGCAACTAAATCAGTAGTAAACGATCTTCCTTTCGAGTGCGACCGCGGATACGACCCCTTGCTCCATGGCGCAATGCCTTTTAACCACTCCGCCAACACGCATACACGATCTAGCGTAGAAACAGCGAGCGAATCATATACCCCATTTAGCGTTGTCTGTTAGGTCATCTCGGATGGTCTTCAGTGGCTTGGCACACCACCCGCGAGATGGCGCAAAGGGTCCATGGGCGCGCGTTGAAACAGCATCGCTACGCCGTGTGGGCGTGTTCTGTTTCGGTCTATACGTTGATATTGGACCTACAAAGCGTTGACTTTCCTTGCGGCGCGGTTTAGGTCTTTACCGAGAAACGAAGCGCGGGTAGCGATTGGGAAGGCGATACGAACACGGTCCAATAACGCTATCGCCCTCTACTCTCGCAAGCGACGCTGAGGCGTCCTCCAAGTTTTTTGCAGCTTACATACGCATAGGGCACAAGTATCTCATTGATAAGCACTCTACTACTCATGTCGCCTCCCTTGCCCTGTAAGAACACCTCGACTGATCTCGGAGAAGTTTTGGCATGCGTTCTGTAATAATCGCAAAAAGAAATGAAGCTACTCCATTATTTCAAAAGATGTTGAAGTTATCCTTGTACTAGATTCGTGTGCGCCTTGGATGTAAAATTTTTTCACTTCAATGATATAGGAATGGTCTTGTGTTAACTTCACAATTTCACAAAACTTCCTTGTATGTAACTGCTGCCAGAGCACTCACTGCTAAGGTTCACCATCGAATAAGGCTTTTTTTTCGCGGTTTGTGCTTGTGCAGTCAGAATATGTGACGCATTTCTCAACGTTGATGGCAATGTATATTTTATATGGTGCGTTCATTCACAAAGCTAACTAAATATATACAACGCATGCGCAGCAATGCTTAAATAGCACGCATACTGACTTACGTTTCATCCTCTAATAATAATATCTCGGGTTTAACGTCCCAAAACCACGATATGATTATGAGAGACGCCGTAGTGGAGGGCTCCGGAAATTTCGACCACATGGGGTTCTTTAACGTGCACCTAAAGCTAAGTACACGGGCCTCAAACATTTTCGCCTCCACCGAAAATGCAGCCGCCGCGGCCGGGATTCGATCCCGCTACCTTCGGGTCAGCAGCCGAGCGCCATAACCACTAGACCACCGTGGCGGGGTACGTTTCATCCTCTGGAAAGCGCGAGAGCATGATTAATTAGCAATGTATGGATACTCACAGGCAGCGCTATCAATTAGGTCTTCAATCTTAACATTAAATCCCTGTGCTACGCATTAAGCTCACCCCTTTGTGTTGACAGTATCCTCGACAACCACTGTCGCGGAAAAAACTCACCCTCGCTTAAAATCAGTATCCATGTCAAAATATTGCGTCTAAGTTGAGGCTTTTAGTGTTCGACCACAACGAATCATTTTCGGCGTTCAGCACAGCCAGTTTTCTTTTGAACTTCGAGCAAAGTGCGCGTGACAGAAACACCGGGGACTACTTACTGGAGATGCCACTCACGACTGAAAACGAACAAGTAGACAGAAACTAAGCTCAGAATTGCGTTTCTAAACGCGCAATGAATGCATCGTGCATCTATCTGCCTTTCGATCACCAAACCGACGGTGACCGTATTTGTTCTACACTGGGCCTACGGGCATCGTGGCCTAGGAATCGAAAGATTTACTTCAAGATTGCGGAATCGGTTACCTTCATGCTCTAATGCATGATGTCCCCGATAAGCAGCCCTATAGGGCAGCAGGACCATGCGCGCCGTGTTGAAAGGCAACCTCCAGAACGTCGTATATGCGACAGCCTGACAGGCTAGAATGTTGACATGCCAACGGTACTCGCGCGTATTAGGCGTATGATCTGCGAATCCATTTCATTAACACATAATTACGCCAATGCGAGCAGATATACAACTGAATGACACGCAGTAAAGAATATTCACGAAGATTTTCTTTCTCAGGCACAATTTCACAGTCGTCCAATTAAACCGAACGCAATCTTAACGTGAATCGCATTTTTGACTGCGCGATATTTCAATCAATTACAACAGTCTACCATAAAAAAATCAGTGGAAAACCCAGGATACACGTTCACTCACACATTAAGACCTACAAAGTCTCTGCAGTAATCTGCAGTGCGTCATGTGCGCTGATTCTACGTCATAGCTCACCAAAGGAACAACGTTGCTTATTAAGTCGCGTAGCCCACAAAATCCTGCTATTATATTCTCATCGTGGCAAAAAATGCTGGCAGGTGCTTAACAAAGCGACGTTTTAATTGCCTGGTACCTGCTCGTAAGGACGTCAGTGTGTCTCAACTAGAAGCGGCATAGGAAACCATTAGGCGAAATGAATGAGAGTTGACTACACAGTATTACGCTCGACAATCCAACCAATCTCGCTGAATTGCTAATCCGGCGTGCGTTCCAGAAAACTGCGCAGTTTGCATGAATATTAGGACATTGCGCCCTATTCCTTCAGCGCCGGCGAGATCTGTGCACTGCCTTAACAATTTTAACAAGTCCCAAAAGTTTAGGCCACGTACAGCCATATGTAGTCGTGCATTCAGAATTCGCGCCGAGAAAAAAAAAAAGCTTTCTCTTAAAGCATTTCTTACCGGACGTCTCAAATGTAGACAAACCGTCTGTAAAACCTAAAAGAAAGGCACAAAAACGATTTCAGAGAAAGAAATTTTGCACCAAGCGCATTTTGTTCGCTAATTAACCGATTTTCGCCAGAGTGTTAGGGTGAGACATGGGGCAGCGAACCTTAGTGATGAATTGAGGCTATGAGTGCGCCCAGATATTGTAGGGTGGAGGCAAACACGCGGGAAGCAGTAAGTGGGTTGAGGTTCGAGGGCGAAATGCTTTACTTTAAGGAGAAGCCAGGTCGTTGCTCAATAAATAGAGGGAAACTTTTGCCTATATTTATCAAAGAACTCAAGGTGCGCATATAGCAGTGTCGATTTTCCCATTAGGGATTTTATTACGCTCTTCATCATCTTCTTCATACGCTCTTCATCATTTTTCTCACGCGCATGACACCATGCACGGTAGGTATTTGATGATTACACGAATGTTTACCGAAATGATTACGGCCATTAATAGCGTAATAGATTACTTTGGGCAATGTTTGCAAGTTTTAATGTCTATCAACGCACATCATCGGCCGGAGCTAGTTAATTAACCGACGACCGTCTCAGGATGCGTGCAAGCTTTGATTAATAGCGTGCGCACTAATTAAACAAACCAGCGTGGTTAGAACACTGACGCTGCGTTGTGTCAAACAACATGGCGACACCCTATGCCAAATGTGTAGATTCACAAGAATAAATGACAAAAGTCGTCCGTTCTACGACCGAACCTACCACTCTCCATGGTTGATGCCTCGGAAAAGTCGTCTGCAATAAATAACAGAACGGGACGTTAGATGCGGTAAATCGTATTCCGCGAAGACCGAATTTTCTGAAACGACAAGACCACCTCGAACTTACCCATGGCCAGGCAGTACTGCTTGATCAACGCCTGTGAACAGTCAAGGAGCACCGACCGAGGAGGCGTCCTCGCTGTGCACGTTATGAGTGAAAGAAAGGGCAAACACATTGAGCTTTCCGTGATATACTTCAGGACGTAAATTATTACGTATCATTACGTATATTACGTATCATCAATTATTAGTGTCAGTGCTTAGTTCAGTTTTTTTATCGTGCAGCGTAGCTCACATACATACATACATACGTACGTACGTACGTACGTACGTACGTACATACACACGTACATACATACATACATACATACATACATACATACATACATACATACATACATACATACATACATACATACATACATACATACATACATACATACATACATACATACATACATACATACATACATACTAACGAAGCCAGGGTATCTAAGGAATCTAAGCCACGCTGTCGAACAGTTAAATAATTTTTCAGTATTTCTGCTGCTGGGGCAATAGAATGCACCTTTGAATTCTGCGCGGGAATAATTATTTTACTTCATTATTCGTTACGATTCGCTAACCTCAGCCGTGTCACGTGGTATATGAATATGTGCACCTTGTAAAGCAAACTAAATTTCTGCACCGTAGTACGACTTCAGGTGACTTAATAGCTGCCAGAACAGCGCACGCATATGAGGAGTGAGGTTGGTATACGTGATGCGGAATTTCTACAACTGCCTAGACGGTCAAGAGGTTTTGCCACAATTAAATGATCGAATGTTTCGATCGAAGCCCTTCTTTTGCGCCGCGTCCTCGAAAGACTCGGCCTTCACACGCAGGTACTGCTCGAATGTCGCGAGCTCATACGGTGCTGGCGCAACAGAACGTCAGACCCACAGTGGCTTCCCGCGCAGCGTAATTGAAGAGGCCTAACTGCCACGCCCGGTGCGTTGCGAGGTAACCGACGTCAAAGGAGGGGAAGAAATGCCTTTAAATGTGACGGAGCTTACAGTGACAGGCACGATGCTTGCTAGGGAGAGAAGCGACCAGGCTGTAGCAGGCGTCCACTCTGGTGTTCGGAGAGCCGAAACAACCAGATCCAAGGTCGGGGCAGCGGACGGTTTGCTTGCTTGCTTGTGCCCGTTTGTTGGCTCTTACCCACTACGGGGGATCGGCCATGAAACCGGCGGTTAATTTAATAATATTTTTTTTTTTAAAGAATGAGGAATAAATCAATTGCCGCAGGAATAAACGAAATTTTAAGAATGACTAGTCGATATGGAATAAGGAGGAGAATAATACCACAATATGAGAAACAATTACCGAATGAATGAAAGGAATTCTGGAGTATCAAATTTTGTTAAGGAATAAGTTAACAGGGAATTCTCCGTGTCTCACCGAGAAATTCGCATAGTGCTGAGCAGACGTTCCTGTTGCTGAAGCCAAGAGAAGACGCCCCAAGGGAAAGAATATTTTGAGAATTCAGATTAATTCTTAAGTTTCTGAATAAAATTTCGAAATGCTTTTTTCTATGCCTAATGAATCGACGGCAGGTAAGCAAGAAATGATCAATGTTTTCAGATTCCTGACAAAAATAGCACATAGGAGATGGCACCAGACCAGACCTGTATAAATAAAAATTAAGTGGGGGTATCCGGCATCGCAATTTTGTAATAGCCACTTCCAGTCTTCGAGTGGGGCACCATTTATTATTCCAGCCGAATGAAAGATGACCATATTCGGGAACTGGTAATTTCATACTTTTGGCATCTTGAGTTAGAGAATACTTCCGAAATCTCGAATCAGTAATAAAAGCTGTATCAGGTACAATGGACAAAATAGGACCACCCAGAGACCACCGCGCGAGAGTGTCTGCCATCTCGTTTATTAGTATGCCACAATGACCTGGGACCCATACCAATCGCACGGTACTCAAATTTTTTGGGATTAAGGAAGTGAATGCATTTAGAACGGGAGACTCAGAAGCAGTAGAAGATAAAGATGTACATACTGTCAGCGAATCAGTAACTATAACAACTGATGACTCATTTACTGGTAGTTTTCGAAGGGCTAATATAATTGCGAGGAGCTCAGCTTCGAATATGGGAGTATAATCTGGGAGGCGCAAGGAGAACGACCATGATAAAGCCTCTGAAAATATGCCCACTCCCGCTTTCTCTTCGCACATGGATGCATCAGTGGCAATTATGTTATTTATGCCCAATCGAAGTAAATGATCCTCTAACAATCCTATTAAATATCTAGAAGGTAAAAGTTTGGCATTAGATGGGAAGATATCATCAAATTCAATTTTTGCTATGGCCGATGATTTATCGTTTGCTACGATGTCGCGTATGTTAACATTTAATGATTCTAGTTGGTCCTGAACGAACAAAACTTGTGGTTTATATATTCGAGACCAAGGCTCATTAAAAAACGTTGACGATTCAGCTACGAATATAAACTGTACTCGACTTTGTGAGGACGCAAAAATTTTTAAATATGTTTTGACGGTGAGAATGCGGAATCTGCAAACTAGAGTGGGGATTCGGGCTTCTAGGTATAGAATACTGTTTGCTGTAAATTTTGGTACCCCTAGACAACTTCGAAGGGCCTCTCGCTCTATGAGAACCAGGGGATGAAACTTGTATGCAGGCCCCCCTGAGTATAGTATGCAACCAAACTCTAAAATTGGTCGAACATACATCCGATAAATCATAAGTAGCTTGTCTCTGCGTAGCCCAGAAGGGTGGTGACCAAGCTTACGTAACATCCCAACAGCGCGTGTTGCCTTACATTTGACGTGCTCAATGTGTTTGCGCCAGCTGAGTTTTTCATCATAAAAAACTCCTAAATATTTGACACAGTCATTTTGGGGAATTACTTCTTGGCGATACTGAAGGGAAATTCTAACTGGAGCATTCAATGGAAAAACAATCAAGGAACTTTTGCTAACGTTTAGAGTCATTCGAATATGTTCAAACCAGAATTCTAAACTTGCCAAGTATGATTGTAATACTGCATACAGTGAATGAATATCACCTGCCGAAGCAAAGAATGCAATGTCGTCTGCATATACATAAACTGTAACGTTATTGTTCAAAGGAATTGAGCTTAATAGAATATTGAATAAAACAGGGGAAAGAACTGAACCTTGAGGGACCCCTCTAGATTGATCATATTTTGAGGATGATAAGCCACGTTGGGAACAATAAAATTTCCTACCGTTTAGGAACTCATACAACCAATTGATAATATATCCCGGAAAATTCAAGTTTTTTAAGGCATTGAGCAAGATGACATGTTCGACACTGTCGTACGCCTTAGCCAAATCTAGAGTGACTAATGCTGCCAATTGCCGCTTGTGGCGAGCAAGCTTAATACGTCCCTCTAAATCTACATGTGCATGCCATATGGAGTATCCAGGTCTAAATCCTATCTGACATGGGCTCAATAACGAGTTATCTGCAATAAATTTAATGATTCTAATGTATAATACTCTTTCAATTAATTTAATGACATGCGAAGTTAATGCTATAGGTCTTACATTATCAATATGCATACCTGCTCCTTGTTTCTTAAGCAAGGGAATTATTTTTGCAAGTCTCCATTCTGGAGGGATCCAACCATTTCCAAGTGAGTGATTTACAAGATTAAGAAGGTTCTGAGGAGACACATCAAATAATATTTTTAACATGCCTGACGTAATACCGTCAGGACCGGGGGTTGAATTCGGGAGTAACTGAACAGCATGCGCCAGTTCTTCTATGGTTACGTCAATGAAATCATTCACATCTAAAGGTTTTTGGAATTTTGTTTGTAATTGAGAGGCAAATCGCTGTTTTAGTCCCAATGCAATATCATCTAATAAATCAGCCAATTCTTTTGGGGTTGGAACAACTGATTCTACGTTAATAGGAGAAGGAATAGCCTTACGAGATCTAAGAAATCTAAAAAGAGCTTGTTTATTCTTGCTTTTAGATAGAAAAGTATAACGATTTTCGTCATGTTTAGCTTTAGCTTCGGAAACAATTCTCTTAAACTTAGCTTTGGCATATTTATAATTACTCCAATTAGTAGGATTCTGGTTAATTAAAAGTTTTTTCCATGCAGCCTTTCTGCGCCTGTACTCTCGATCACAATCAGAATTCCACCATGCACTTACAGACTTTCCATTTGTGGAAGGTTTCGTAAACTGTGATTTTTTCATAGTGCTTTTTAAAACAGAACACAAACTCATGGCTGTAATTTCATTTTCAGTGTTAGTCAGAGAGGATAGCGTTGACTGTAAGCTTTTTTTAAATTGTGAGTAATTTACAAAAGTGTGCGATTGACATTCCGTTGGGACCAAGGGGATATTAATGTCAATAACTACGGGACGATGATCGCTGTTTGTTGCAGCATCAACCACAGCCCAAGAAGAGATAAAAAGGCTTGAGCTGGCGAATGATAAGTCTAAAACAGATCTGGTATTACATCGAATAAATGTAGCTATTTTGGAATTTAAACAAGTATAATTGTTTTTACTTATCCAGTTCCACAATAATTTACCGGGAGAGTCTGTGCGGTAACCCCAAGAGACGTGATGCGAGTTAAAGTCTCCTGCAAAAAATGTGTTTGGTCTACAAAAGCTCTGAGTGATGTCAAGAATACCTTCATCTTGTACGCCAATCGGAAAGTAGCTGTTAACAATAGAAAGTGGAGCACAGCCTGGTATAGCTAATTCCAATACCAAAACTTCGTGTTCACCCGATATTGACTGATAAGCAACTTTCGCTTTATGACAAAATTTTGCCGATATAAAACACGCTAATCCTCCACCTCTAGAGTTCCTGTCCAAACGAAAACATTTATAATTCTGTAAATGAAAATTATGATCCGATGACAGCCAAGTTTCTTGTAACAAAATTACGTGAGGGGACTGTTGGGAAATAAGGTATAATAAATCTGTGGTAGCAGACAGTATAGACCGGCAGTTCCACTGAAGAACCTTAAGAAGACCTATTTTGATGATAGGCAAGCAGCCGCAACTGCTTGATCCAAAATACTATCTTTTAAAAAATCATTCTTGTTCAAGGGTTCCTTCACACACTTTTTTGATTTAGAATTGGAAATCTGATTCTTGTTTGAGGGTGACCTATTGCGTTTAGGAAGTCTAGCATCCATATCCATATCCTGAATCTCTTGTGAGCTAGACTCAGACAGACATTCTTGGTCAGTGCTTTGGGTATTAGAAGGTCGTTTATCCTTATGTCTGGCAGCATCTGATTGAAACGCAGAGGAAGAATGAATTACACTGAAAGGATTCTGCATACTTTTGGCTAACTGTTCCGAAAACCCATTCAACTGCATGGATATTACTTGAGCCAGAGTTTCTGATAAATTCAATAGGAGTTTTTCTAGGGACTTTTCCACTGCTTTTTCTACGATTGAAGTAATGGCCTGTGCCACTGATGCATCCATAGCAAGAGGCTGACGGGCTGTAACTCCTGCATATCCTTGGGTCCTGCTCTGAACTTCAGCTAGAGCTTCTCTGCGCGAACATCGCCTTCTATCAATGACTTCGAGAACCTGCATTTCTTTAGCCCTAGCAGGACAATCGGGGTGGTCGGCCGGGCGATTAGTTTGGCATAGGCAGCATGTCTGGATATCAGATTTGCAGTCGTCAACACTATGTTCAGACCCACATATACGGCATCTGACATTAGAGCGACACCCGTTAGAGCTGTGACCATATCGCCAGCATTTGCTACATTGCAGAGGTCGTGGAGCAAGGGGTTCAACCCTGTAGATTAGGGGCCATGCCTTTATCTCTGATGGACGCGATGTTCCTGCAAATGTAGCGATAACTGTCTCGGTGGGAATCCGCACATTATTGGATTGCCTGTTACAGCGGTAGACTGACACTACCCCTGCATCTGCAAAAATATCCAAGATTTCCGCCGGCGTTAGACTAGCATCAACTCCACGGACTAGACCTTTGCAACAAGCAAGGTGAGGAGGAATGAAGCAGCTCACCGGATGATTGGCAAAAGAGGTACACTTTAGAAGATCTTGGATACAGGCCTGGTCTGGTGAGCAGCAAAGAATACCGCCGCGACCAAACTGCCGGACCTCAGTAATCTGGAGAAAGTGAGGGGTCACCGTGCGAAGCTCGGTCTGGATGGCCTTGGGGTTCTTCATCCGAATAGCTCCACCATTCGTCGGCACCAAAGCAACAGGAACGCTGTTGATTCCGCTACGCAGAAAGAGCTCCAAGGGTACATCCTGAGAGGGAATAGATGCAGACCAGAGGGAAGCCCTCTGGCCTGGGGATGAGACCGACATCAAGAAAAACCTGAAGCTACAATGAAATGCGCGGAAAACTCAAAGCAGGCAATAACCACCCAAGAAATATTAAAATAACCGCCGGTCACAGAACCAATAAAGCCCCCGTAAGCGACTTCACCAACGTTAGAACGAGCCTGGACACGCTGGCTTTCTCACGCCCGGGCAGAACGGCTCGAAAGCCGACAGGATGCTCGCTTCTCGTGTGCCGCGACTTCTTCGGTAGCACGAGAGTCACGCGGGTTGCAGGCGCTCGTGGATCCTCGTCTTCTTCTTCTGATCAGGATGATGATGATGGTCACGTCTCTTCAATGTGGCTCATATCCACTTGGGGTGATCAGTCAGGAACTGGGTATGTGAAAATTTAGATACGACATTGAATGAGTGCCAATAAAGTTTATTCATCCATCCATCCATTGAAGTGTGCCAAATAATAAAAGAACAATTAGAAAAATAGATATATAGGATAAACAGCAAATATTGTGCGATTGTGCAATCTGACCAATGATAATGACACGTCGGATCCACAGATTTTTTAAAATATATTTCGAGATTTACTTTATTTTCAGTTTTATTTGTTTTGTTTCTTACTATTTCTTGAGGGAACGGATCTTCTTCATTTTTCAGTAACCGTGGCTCATGCCCAATGCAGGTGATGTGGCCAAGAATTAAGTGGCTTTTTTCCAGTGGGTTGGGAAGGCTTAAAATTTGTGTGGGTCCTTACAGAAACCGTGGCTCGCGCCACCGACCCATCATGAGTGTGTTTGGTTTTTCGTTCCACTCAATATGTGGCACATACCCGCAGAGGAAGTTCGCGAAGACACGGACAGTTTTGCCTTAACTGAATAGAAGTGACATGACAAGAGGGGAAAATAACTATCCTGATTTTTTTTTTTGCGGCAAATGCAACGAGGGATGCTATTGTTTCTCCTCGAAGCATTTTCGGTCAAGCACTTTCGGTTTTCCGAATACGTGCAGAAAAACTTCTCTGAAAAATAGAAGTGGTTGAAAATCGGTGGATCCGATTGAATAGCTTTATTGGATACATATAAGATCGGATCATAAGTGCACTTAAGGGCCAAGTAACTATCCGTATATTCGATACAAATTATATAAACGAGCTCACTAAAACAGCAATCGGTTGTCGTTCGAGCGGCCGGTATTGTGGCGGCACCTGCCGGATTAGGTCTCAACCATGCGTTCCTGACTGCGTAGCCTCTGGTATGCGCTTTGGAGGTGGGACGAAACACAGTTAACCCAAACAAAAAAGTCGCCGGCATCTCCCACAGGGGGAACTCGAGTAAATGCGTCGCAGAGTGGTAGGGGTATCGCGTGAATGTTGCGTAATTTCGTATGGTTTGGGAATGCTTAATTGTTACACGATGCGTACACCAAGTACGACTTGAATGGCTCCAGCGTGCACGAAGTTCCGGGTCCGCAGCTCGCTTCAAACGCTTGCGTTCAGCGTCGTATGCTCGTCTCTTCGCAGCCTCGTCTGCTGCGTTGCTTGCTGTTGTTGACGCCGACGACGGTGAGGGTGGGGTAACGTTGCTTTCAACGAGTGGTGGGACGCTGATTGAAGGTACTGTTGCTTCCATCGCACCTACTCGAGTCAAGAAAAGCGTCAAGACAAGCGAAAGCCAAGTAAAGACGCCCTTGACTGAATTCCGAACGCACGCTCCGCCGCTTATATACACACCGCCCGCGTTCGAGGGGGAGAAGGGAGGGAGGAGGGAGGAGGAGAGGGAGGGAGACGAGGGAGGAAGGGAGGTAGGGAGGGAGGGAGGGAGAGGAGAGGATTGCTGCCAGCACGAGACGAACCGAGCATGCGCAGTGGGGGTGTGGACGGCGCCGCCGACGCCGCAGGTGCGACTGAGAAATGCTCCGCATTTAAAAATTACGCCATATCAACGAAGTGAGTCATGATTGAGGAGCTGGCACGGAGATAATCGAGTAAACCGTGAATGCTACATACAATTCCTCTACTGTCATATAAAGACGTCACACGCTTAGGAGCTGGCTCGCCAGGTTCTTAAGCTGGGGCAATGTCCCACGTCGTAAGCGTAACCTTAGTTCCATAGGCGACCGCTACAGGCGCAGCTCGCGCGAAAGAGAAGTCTTCTTCGTCTTCTTCTTCGAGCGCCTTGATGACGACATTAACGCAGGCAAAACCACATTTGGCAGTAACTTGGCAGTAACAGCCGGTAGAATATACCTGCTGCTCGGTCCACTTCATTTTTTTTGTACTTACGTTTGTGAATTGTAAAAAGAAAGTTAGAGCTGTTGCCATTATTGACGTGCCATTCATTACCGGCAGCAGCTTGTTTGCTTTTAATTTTAGTAAGATGTGAAGACTGCGTCTGTCTCGAGTATGAGACATACAGAGCTTAAGCCAAACGGTGTATTAGTATGTCGTCTAGTCATTCTACAGAGAGCAAAAGATGCGTCAGCGTGGCGTAGTGGTAAATTACTCTGCTCGAGATCCGAAGGTGGCGCGTGCGACTCCTAGGAGCGGAAGGATATTTCTCTTTCCATGGGGCTTTTTTTTGGGTTTTTTGTACTAATACTTTCTACATCGCCTTCTATACAAATATTTATGTCTGACAGTTGGCACGATGGTTCTGACGCTGTAGAGCCGTTTAACGCTCCGTTATTCTCCAACATCCATCATACGCCAGCATCCAGCGTACACCATGTGCCACCATCTTCCAGCACCATAATCCACCATAATTATGGATGGTGCAATCCACCATTCCAGATGGTGGAGAAATTTGCAATAGGAACAACCAAGTTCATTATGTACGCAGATGGCACCAGTTTATTTTTTTCAGGGAGCTCAGACATGAACATATATATATATATATATATATATATATATATATATATATATATATATATATATATATATATATATATATATATATATATATATATATATATATATATATATATATATATATATAGATAAGACACACAGTTCTGCACTTGCGACTCTGTGTGTGTGTGCTGTTTTTCTTGAAACATTGTACAGGCACTAATTAGCCCGACTTGCCATTTTGTTACATGAGATACTTGGATATCTCGTGATGCAAGTGGCTTCGCGCGCGCGCGAGAGAGAGAGAAATAACTTTATTTATTCCATCTTAAAGAAAAGGGGCTGCGAGATGAAGGCGAGGGATCCTACTCGCGGTAGGTCTCCTCTACCACCTCAGCCCACCTCAGGATAGCCTCCTGAAGTGCGGGGTTGTAGCTGCGCATGACAGCCTCCCACAGCTCCTGACTACTTAATTGTTTACGAAGGCTCGGGGGAGGGGTGTGATTTTTACATTGCCACATAATGTGGTTAAGGTCCGCTCGCCTGACAGAACGAAACTTGCAGTCTCAATTAGGGTACATCTCGGGGTAAATTTTGCGGCGTAAGGCAGGGTAACGAAAAGTGCGGGTTTGGAGTCTACGCCATAGAACCACGCGCCTGCGTGCCGACCGATCGTAGTAAAGGCGGGAGGGTTCGGCGACCTAGGCGGTAATGGCCGCAAATATCGTGGTATGTAACCAATCTGTCTATAGAGGTGAGATTTGATGAGACCTGAGGATGTTTCACGAGATCTTGCGGGCGTGAAAAGGAATGATACAAACAAATATTGCAGATGCCCTCACGCATTCGTCCTAAGACGACCTGAAGGCGCCAGCCATCTTATTTTTCTTCTCAGTCGAAGTATTGATCCTGCCCGCCCCTACCGGAAAGCTGTGTCCACGTGACGTATTTTTGCGGTACCTCAAGGATCGGAGGCATTGCAAACTCTGTGCAGGCCTCGCCTAGTTCCGCGCTGCATCCGTCATCGGCTCACCTTTGACCAAGGGGCGATGTCATGTGATGTAGTCATCATGTGAAGATGATGACGTCACGAATTTTGGCAATCTGTGACGTCACAATTCCGTCATATCTTGACGTAATCGCGTGATAACTCTTTTCACCACTTGATCGTGTTTACGCCAACTCCCGCGGTCAATTTTCGCGTTTGATGAGGCATCTAAGGCTTTCGCTTTTACAACTGAGAAGAGTCCGTCGAAAGTCACGTAAGGCTCAAGTTAATGCGTGTTTGCAGTCTGCATGCCCAAATTCGTGTGACCTCAGTGTTACGTGACGTCGGCAATGATGGCATCATGTACCTTGATCGTGTCGTCGCTGATCGCCGCAATATGTGACGTCGTCATGACGTCATCTGATGGCGTGCACTTGACATCGTCGGTAGTCTAATGTGGGCCGATCCCGGAAGCACTGCGACACCACTTGCAGAAAGCTTGACGTGCGGAGAAACATTCCAATCGACTGGAAAGAAGATAGCTTTCGTGTTCCAGTCGTTTTAGGTAATTGCTCAAGGGTTCCTGTTGCTTATCTTAAAACTCGTTGTATATAGTCTTTAACAAATTCATCCTCTATGCTTTTTATGGGCGAAATACTTGCCGTTAGTCTTATGCGTTCGTTGACGTGTTATGAGGTCCGCTAGATTGCTACGTAGCGCGAACGAGGTATCCCGTAAAAAAAAGCCTGTATCGGTTTCGGTCTCCATAAAGGAAGAAAATTTTGTTGCGTTCTTTACGAGAAACCAGTATAGGTTTACTTACAGCCCTTTGCAACACCATATAGGTGATCTGATTGTTGCCACAGATAAGTTTTTTTTAATTCCTTTTTTTTTTGTGGCACAATCACCGAGTGACACTCTTGCTTCTCTTCCAATCACTTCTGGTCGAGCACCAACTTCCGGCCTTCCGAATATTCAGAAAGTCTTGTAAAAATACTAAACTGGTACGAAATCGGCGGGTCTGGTTGAGGTTATGCATGACATTGGATACGTAGAATATGGGAGAGTAAGTTTACTTATGGGATCTTCGGCTGGCAGCACTCGTGGCGTTTTTTGCGCACTCGTGCGGTGCCGTACGTTCGTCTGGTCGCCACGCGTGTGGTGCCGCACGTTCGGCTGGGCCGGCCACGACACGAGTGCACGCCACCGCGCCACCGTGGAGATCGACGGTGGAGCGTGGTGCAATCCCGTCGTTCAGCGCGCTCTGGCAGACGACGCGGTGACGTTCCATCAGTTGCAGGAACAATTTACAGCTGGCGCTGCAGGAGAACACGGCGGGACTGCAGGTAAAACATGCGTGCGCTGTAAAGCGTCCGGCCGTGCTCACACACGGCTACTTTTGCTGTCGGGATTTCACTGGAAAGCGAAGACGATGTGGAAACTGCTAACCTTCGTCGAGTTTGTGCAAAAGTCTCGCAGCAAAAGCGCGTGGAGAACAGACGAGCACACGCTGGACGCACAGCGTCTCGCTAGCGTCTCTAATCGTCTGGTTTTCCGTCGTTTGCGCTCTTAATCCCAGTACAAATCTGCCGTTGCAAAGTGTCGTCTGCTGAATATCGACTGCTGTTCGCGTCTCGGAGACGGCGCTGCTGTCACAGATTCGAGTTTTGTGGCTCACACGTTCGTCTGGCCCGTAGCGGGGCCTGAAACTGGGGCGGTGTTTGACGTAACTTCCCTTCCACCGCCATGGTGCCAGTGCGGCTCAGCCGAAGATGCCATTAAAATAAGGCCCTATTTGCTGTCACGATAATCAATGAAAATTAATTGAATGAGTTCGTTTATAGAGCCGATGGTCTTTTTGTGAGCAGCTGGGATTATTGCGGCACCTGGCGGAGGAGATCTCAACCATGCGCTTCTTTCTACGTGGCCTCCGAGATCCGCTTCGGCAGCGAGACGAAACACAATGTTAACCGAAGAAATACACTATGACACACGAACGCATAATTGCGATTGCCACTAACAGACACCTACGTCAACGATTAGGGGCTTCTCAAGCTATTTTTTTTCATTTCTACGGCTTAGTCGTCCGCTAGTCTAACGCTCAAAAGTGGGCGTCTTGCCGGCCAGATGGCAATCGTGACGAACACGCTTATTCGCGCATAGAATGACTTATAACGTGGGGGAAAAACTGTGTGTCATAATCAGTTGGGCCGCAACGCGTCATAGTCTCATGAAACCAACGAACACTGAAGCTAAGGAGGGTATAGGGGACACTACTTGTATTTTTTAGCTGTACTATAGTAATTATGACACAAGCGCAAAACAATTCAATTGAAAAATGTACTTGGCGCGCAAGTAAAGACCGAAAATGCAACCTTCGGGTAACAGGTCCCATGATCTATTAATTGAGCTACAGCGGCGGTCGCTCTCCCATTTATTTTGTGAATGATAAAGCGGGTGCGAAGGCTGAGTTTGTCGTAGCACAATTGCTAGAGCATCGGATGTGTTATCCGAAGGTTTTAAGTATGGTCCCTACCTGCGGCCAGCTATTTTTTATCCAGTTAAACTCCTTTCCGTTTGTGTCATGATTATTACGATAGATCCGAATGATGTACAGTTAGCACGAACACGTACCAACTAGCTGAGATCTCTGTTTTCAAGTTGAAAGCTACGAACATAGTTCCCTGTGCCTTCCCTTCAACATTGAACAACGGGCCGCTCAGCCGTGACCGTGGCGCTAGTGGGATACGATGCGCAAGGAGCGGACAACCACAGGAAGTAACACCATGTAGACAGAGACAGCGAAATTCCGCTCTTTCTCTCTACATTGCTTCACGCCACGGTGGTCTAGTGGTTACTGTCCTCGACTGCCGACCTGAAGGTCGCGGAATCGCATCCCGGCCGCCGCAGTCCCATTTTCTATAGAGGCGAAAATTTTTGAGGTCCCTGTACATATATTTAGGTGCACGTTAGAGAACCCCAGCGGGTCGAACTGTCCGGAGCCCTTCCATACGGCATCCCTCAGAATCATAGCGTGGTTTTGGGATGTTCAACTCCAACAATTATCGTTGTCTGTCTACATCGCTTTTTCCTGTGATTGCCCGTTCCTTTCACAACATATCCTACATAAGACATGCACCAACTCCCCCTGCAAGAAGTTCTTGGAAGATGATTTTATTAGGTTGCGTCTAATAAAAAGAAACAAGCCTTCGATCGATCCCTTCCTTCAACGCTACAATGTATTTCCGGTGTAGCGCGCGCGCTGTGCAAACAGCTGGCCCTGAAGTCCAGCAACCTGTGGCACGGCGTGGCGTTGCTGCTGGTGAACATTATTTGGCCGATTGTGTGGCCGGGAAACGGAAAGTCAAACGGCAAGGAAGCGATACATGCTGTATACTGATAGCGGCGAACAGAGCGTTGGCCTTCGATAATGTGATCTGCAGCAAGGTGCGTCGGCGTTTGTGTACGTGCGCCATCGAACATTCGAGCCCTATTGCTGGTGGACGCGTTAGTTCCAGAATAATCGCAGCTGTTGGCGTTTTCGCGCTCAAGCCTATAAGAAGATTCTAACATAATCTGGGAGGTACTGAGACATTGGGGCGCGGCTTGCGCAATCAAGGCAGCGGCGACGCGTGCAACGGACTAATTTCATACAAATAACAATAGAAACGCGCGTGCCAATATCCAAAACGTGTAGCATTTGTTGTTACGAGTCCAAAGATTATTTTAGCCTTATTTTTGAACATAACTTTGCGATGTTCACTCAAGACTCGTAGAGGTTGGCTGCGTGCAAGCCGTTGTGTATAAAAGAGCGTAACCCGCAGTGTAGCTACTATTTCTAAGTAGCTACTTTTCTAAGAAAAGCTAAATGTATGCAAGTGTGAAGCGTGACAAGCAAACACGCGTGGTACAGTGTTTGGCGATTGAAACGCAATACTTGGAGCCCGTGGCGGTGAGGGTCAGAGCGTTGGTTACACGTGGTGACTGCATCCGGTAGACAGCCGTTCCTTCTGTGGTTCTTGGTGGCGCTGTTGGAGCGCTGCTTGTCATGGCTTCGAAACACTGCGCCGACATGCCGCGCCGCGCGAAGCTGCTGGAGCTTGCGTTACGAAGGCTGCAGCGCTCTGCCGGCGCCACTGAGAACCACAGACTGAACGACTGTTTGTTGTACACGTTCCTCTAAAACGGAAACAATAGCTCGTTCCTTGTTCCTGTCTTAATTTGAAACGAGTTCCCATTACACGTAGGAACGTGGCATTACATTAACGTTACATGTTAATTTTTAAATAAGATATAGCGTGGGATTATCCTGAGGTAAAATAAAGTGACCAATTTAAGCCTCACAGCGAGCTGCGTAAATATACGAAGTCGAACACCCCTAGAGCAGGTTATATGAAGATAAAAAGAATCTAAAAACGTTCCCAGACGAACTTTTTTTCTTTAGAGAATGCAGGATGTGCACTAGACATGTCTTGCTGCAGCTCTGGTGCTCGCCTTTTCACAATTGATACGCGTGTGCCACTTTCCACGTCCGTCTTCGAGTGCGCAGTAAGGATACTGCGCTTCATGCACCGCTATAAACATCCACCAATATAAATAAATTTCTTGCAGAAGAAACCGAATCGAAAGGAGCAATGCATAGCCGTTTAGTGCATACCGATTCAATATTGCGATATCAGTGGAAAATAATGTACAGGATACATATTCGCAACTTAGTAACGTCCATCGTTTGAACTCGGCAAGTATTGCATCTCGATGGTGGTGTCCGACAGAGGAACCTCTTTTCTCGTGAGCACTTCGCTGCCAAATGAAAGAGCCGTTCCACGAAAGCACGTGATGTTGTACACAATTAAGAATAAGGTCGCAGGGGCGAGGGTAGGCTCTGCGCGGAATGAGGGTAGCGCGGAATGTACTATATGTATCGTACTTATTGCATAACAGAGACGTTTACCGTGCAGCGCCTGTAGAATTGAACTGGACCGGTAGCGGCGGGGATAACTCGCTTGTTGATGGAATGCCTGCCCAAGCGCAACCATTGAATGAACCGAGCAGGCGCCGCTGCTGCGCCCGAGTTCTCTGCGTTGCTGGCTTCTTTCCCGCACCCTTGCAACCGGGTATCAAATGGATGAGATTTGTCGGCAGCGGCCGGCAACATGAACGAGTTGTATGTCTTATATAAGGGTCTCAAACAGTACGTCCACTATACCTTCCTTGGCTCATTATCTGTCGGTTTTCATCACTGTGAGTGATGTGACTCCTGTCAGCGCTTAAACATGCTATTCGTTCTAAGATCACGTTTTCTTGGGTGTGCTTGCAGGCAAGGATGGAACTCCTGAAGGTCACCCTCCAGCTCTGCCAGGCCAGGGTCGCCCTCAATGTGGTCATCCTGTTTCGGCTTATGGTCAGGGTGAGTTGGCACTTCACGCTCATGTGAACATATTGACGTACATGATGTGGAAGGCCCAGGATGCCAGTACGTAACGACCACGCATGGAAAAAACTCCCAGAAAATGGGCAGAACATACGCACTAGGCGAACGCGCTACTAGATATGGGCGGGGGCCCTCCGCACGCGGCAAACCCTAAGGAGTCCAAAAAAAAGTGTAAACTCGCCGCCGTTACGTTGGGGCCCGTAAAAAAGCCCACTCACGCGTAGCAGGAGGCCACCGCACGGCGTTTGGTGGTTAGAAAGTCGATCGTTCGCTCTTTCTGCGGCCATGAGTGTTGTGGCGGGTGCCTCTGTCCCGTTAGCGTCAAGCACCACATTGACTCGGCTATTTCTCGTGTACGAAGACTTCGCGGAAACACGGGCAGGCGCCTCGGCTCATGAAGCTCGGGACACCCCCCCCCCCCCCCCCCCACACACACACACACACCGGAGACGGTGACAGACACGACACTGGTGTCCAAACTCCAGAGACAGAACCTCGCGCTGAAATTCAGAATTCGCACCTCGCATAGATCTACGCGCTGCTTATTCTAGTTGCAGCTGGGCAGAACTTCGTTGTAGCTAGGTTATTGGTTGAGTGGGCCGGCATCTTGTCGAGTACTCTTTGGCTTGGCTTCTTTCTGCATACCCGTTGGATGACGATAGTTTTCTTCTTCATGTTTAGTGGACCAGTCGTGAGCATTAAAATTTAACCAACTTCTGTGGGACATACCCGTTTATGAGGGTGATAGTTTCTGCGTAGTCCACATGGCACATACCCAAAGGCCGCACAAATTACGGCTAGGCTTAACCGCTTCGCTGTTCAAAAACTTTCACGCCCTTTCCAGGCGACGGCCGTACAGTGGGGTTCGTTGGTTGTCGAATGTGAAATAAAAAAGTCAGAGTTTCACCGCAACGGCGAAGCAATGAATGCGATAGCAGCAAAATGAAATGTAACGCGAAGTACGGAAAGCAGCTCGTAATTTCGAGCGCGTCGCTCAAATGCAGAGGGACACGAAAAGAACACACACGGAACGAGCGTGAACTATCATGTGTCACAGCTCCACACTCAAAACGCGCTGCTCAAACATAAAGAAGGACGCACGAAACGAACGCACAGGTATACACAGGACGAACGCGAACTAACGACTCTCACAGTTGTTACTTCTTTGTGTGTGAACAGCGTGCTACTTTCGCAAACGCGGTTGCTGCAGCCAGCGATGTGACCTTCGCACGCTCTAACTTCGGCGGAGGCATCGCGGTGAAAGCACAAGACATACAAACCACCTCCCCCCGCTTCACGAGATATGCGTGCGCGCAGGCGACCACGCCAACGGCGCCCTGTAGGAAAAGCGTACGTGGCGTGGAGAAGGCGCGTGCGCATCGCGACGTGAGGGTCGGTGACCTTTAAAGGGTGCGCCTCACGTCCTTTGCGCCATCTCGCTGGTGACCAAGAAAGCGCGCTGAATTGTAAATGGTCTATATAAATAGTGCACCGTTAGCAAGCTGGAAGACATGCCTCGTGGCGCGCTACGGAGCGAGAGAGCGCTCGTTCGATTCCCCGCTGTCGAAACCAAAATACTGAAATATTTTTCTTTGGACATTTGATATATATATATATATATATATATATATATATATATATATATATATATATATATATATATATATATATATATAAAAGGAGTGACGAAAGAGACTACGACTTTCGTTGGTTTGGCACTGCATATTTTCAATAACGTTTCGTCTAGTGGACCAGACTTTGTCAAAATGCCGACCTGAAACCAGTGCGCTTTTTTTCAAGGCAAGAAAATTTTATTCACAGATGAAATCTCCCACTGCACTAGTGGCATTCCTGCGGGCGTAATCGCTCGTCGAAGCAGCCATGGCAAATTAGAACGGTCGAACTCTTTGCCTGGCTCACCTTGAATGTGAAACGACAGCGCGTCTGAACGCTCGTCCTAGCTGCTAGCACCAATCAGCACTGCGACAAACTTGCGCCGGTTCCGCACTTTTCGACCACACTTGAATACTTCTCGCTCGCTCTAGACGAGTGCATGTCAGCATTTTCACAAATTACGAGCAAAAAAATAAAATAGAAATTGGCGAAGCTTACAGTGTGTCGCGCAAGGCTTGAAACAGCGAAACTGGACGATTCTGAAAACTAATCTGGTTGTTTCAAGCCTGTTTGCTGGCCTTAGCTAGGTGACGAAGCTTACTTCTATGTCGCTTCTAGGTCGTTGCTAGGTCGTTTTACGTGTTGATTCTAGGTGAGGGAGATTCTCTACGTGAGAGAAGTTTGAGTTAGACCACGGACAGTCACAGCCACGACACGGTTGTCCAAACTCCAGAGAGAGAGAAACTCGCGATTAAACCAAGCGTTCGCACCTGTCATGGATCTGCGGGCACGTCGTCGTTGGTGTAGGCCTTTCATCGCTTCGGGGTTATCCCGCAGCCGCCATTGCCTTTCCCGTTACCTATAGTCGGATGCAACTTTAGAAGGCAGCGGCAATTCCCCCTCAAAGGCGGATGAACACAAGCCTGCACCAATGGGCGCGCACTCAGGACTCACGTCATGAGCGGGACGGCCGGTGGCTCCGCCTTCGGAGAACATCGGCGCATGCATGAGCGGGATTATTTCTTTAGTCGCGGAGGGGATCGGCTGCCGCGCTTCGGTCGTCTGGGCGGTGCCTCTCCTGCCTTCTAAAGTTGTATCCGACTATAGTATTCTCTCGTCGTACGTACTCGGGTTATTCGGCTCGCCGCCGTAGTTTAGTAGCTACTTACTGTTTGGCCAGCTGTTGCCTTCATTTTTATTGTGCCAATGGTGAGTAGCGGGACTTACCTATTTATGTGGCACACACCCGCTTATGATGACAGTTTCTTTGTTCATCGGACAAGGAACGATCTGCTGAACACCTTCGCCGTTAAAATGCAATCAGATAGGCGGGCGAATGTACCTGGCACGGAGGCATTCGGACCCTATCGCATAAAACACCCTTTTCTGGGGGGACCATTCTTAGTCGGCTCTGAACATAGTGATAAATTGCAAAAGGCGCATGGGCAATTATCCGTTTGCGTACGACGAGTCGAAGGTGAAAGCCATCTTCTTCCGAGTCAATAGCATTGATTGCCTCCCCCTCCTCCCGACGACAAAAGCTTTCTGCTCCTCGCGCCGTCTCGCAGGGCCTTCGTGATCAGCCCACCTTTCACCAGACGATGCTGTCGCGTCATGTCATCATGCGTCGTCACGTGATGCGAATTTACGCGACAGGTGATGTCATGACATCGTGGGGTGACGTCTTCACATGATGGTAATATTTCCCATCACTCGTGTTGACGCCGGCGATGCCGGCGCTAACTTTCCGCATTTGATTTTCCTCGAGCACCAATACGTTGAAATACACTGGACAGCCATCTACTTACGCAGCTGCTTTGATTCTCGGTCATTCTTTCCAAACAAGCGATGGCATAGCGAAGACAACTCAATAATGTGGACAGTTTTTATTCAACATTGAGCCTTGGGGAGTCGCCTAGAAGACAATAAAAGGTCACCAGGACTTGACAGCGCATTCCTCAGAGTTGCGACCACTGACCTCCATTTAAAAGGCTGGACGGCGCATCCCCGCTCTGCGAGGCGGGCGCTTGTGAAGCCACCGGAAGGTCCCCTGTTTGTCCCGGAAGCTGGCGTCTTCTGTGCGTCTCAGTCGCGCAATTCAAATATTCTCGGGTGGCAGCTGTTGTTATGATCGTTTTTTATTTTTTATTTTTTCAAACTCTGCGATTACGCCTCACTTTAGACGCCGACGAACGCTATACGAAAGATGACAGACGCCGTGCCGACACCGTCCGAATACAGCGGAGTGCTGCAACGTACAAAACGCGTAAAAAGTAATGCAGCTTTGAGGTACTTACGCATTAAATATCTTCCCTGACGACTTTTCCGGTTGATTCGTACAGTTTACTGCGCTACAGGCAGATATTTCTTTAAAAAAAGAAGAGAAAAGCTCTTTTCCGGGACAAAAACGGCGGCTTCCGGTGGCTTCACGCCCGCGTGCTCGATGCGCCATCCAGCTCCTCCTAGTGGAGATCAGTGGTTGCGACGCATTTAAGCCTGAAACCACTGCGGTGGCGGTCAGTCATTACCTGGGCCTTAAAAAAATAGAAACTTCACGTGCAGTCTCCATCACGTACAGGAATGTTTATAAATGCGTGCTGTTCACTGAAGAAGCGTGATGCTACATACAAACTGCCCACGAGGCATATCGTGCAATAATGCCATGCACAGGAATGTCCTTTCCGTACGTTGACACCAACGAGAAGCACGCGAGTGGGAAACCACCAACGCAGCCTTTATTAAGATCAATTTCAGCGGGTGATTCGTGAGCCGCCTCCCGGCCACTCAGCGATGACAATGTTCCTATATATTTAGGAATGAAGCACGTGCAACAACTTCACTGCGGCTCTTGTTACAGAAATCTTCACCCATCTGTAGTTAGCAAGCACACGTTTACCACTAGTCATTTTCTCACAGCGCTTCCTATTTCCATAGAGTGAAGTTTCTTCGTAGCCTCCACGACTAGCTCCGACAGTTCGCCGTTGCTACGGCGCGCTGCGGAAGCTAATCGCGGAGGCCATGGTTTCTTAGTAATCGTAGCGGCTGTCATTTACTGCCTGTCACGCTTTCTTTTTTCTGCCATGGCTAGCACGCAATCCACCCGTTTTTACTCCAGTCTGGCATCAATGATTACAAAGTGAATGGTTCAACATACAGCTCAATTATTATTGTAGACAAACGTGGTAACTAGTTAAGAATCATGCACGTCGAGGCGACATCACTTCTTCGCCCAGCTGTGACACAAACACTGTTGCATAACGTCACTGCTGGACCTCTTGTGCGGATCGTCGAAATGGCCCCCATCATCGAGGAAAATCGACGAGGAAACCTCTTCTGATCGCCTCGACGCGATCGAACGGGTCGTCCCTGTCAAGCGAGCGTGGGCACGGGAGGTCCGTTCTGAACTTGCCAAGGTGAGCGTTCAGCACCAAAATCGACATGCCGTACCGGAGTTTGCTTCTGCGTGTTATCAGAGGTATTGTCTGCGAGCGCGACCAGAAAGAGAAAGTTACGCAGGCCACCGGATTAATATACGCTACACGAATGCCTTCTAGGCCCTTTATAGCGTTTGGCATTCCAACCGACAAGATAGGCAACTCGCTTGCTTTTCAAGTCCCTTAGAGGTTTAGGCAGCCTTCTTGATTAGGATACACTGGACTGTCATCTTCTAATTCCTTCAGAGCGTTACGCAGCCGACCCGAAAACATTACCCTGCCAACACGAGTAAGATCCGCAGCTCGGTTGCCTTGTCAGTCATTTAGAGAGTTACGCAGCATCTCCTCCCCTCCCGATTAATACACAAAACGCGCTTGCCTTTAAGGGGGAATGCGGAGATCGTTTGTAACTTTCTTGTTTCATGGCCTAGGTTGATGAAATTCGGCACACACGCTGCAAATCATCTTGAAAAGGGAAATGTGTACTTTCATAAAGATATCTGTACTAGTCTTGATTTTATAAAAATTCAGAAATTCCCTGCTTGTGGAAAGTATGGCACAGTGATTAAACATGCTAGGAGGCTGTAACTACTTTGTATCATTGCTCACATACCGTTTCTACTTAAAGACACTTTCACATCTGTTTTACAGCCCTAATATTTTTATGATGAACAATACATGCAAATACCCGTGTCTCAGCTAATCGTGTAATTCAGTAATTAGGAAATAAGAAAACATTGAAACCCTGAACGAAAAGTCCAAGATTGTGTTGAAGTACAGCAGAGCCTATAGATTTCAAAGAAAGAAACAGCATAAAAATCGGTCCAACCATCGTTGTGCTATGCTTTCCGCAAGCGAAGTGGCAGGCAAAAAACACGCTTTTGAGAAAATGGACAAAAAACGCCAGGCCTGCGCGGAAAGCGCAGCACAGTCACAGCGAAAGCTGGAAGAGCGGTATTTCTAGAGCCCGTTATAAACTCTTTTGTGACTACTAACAGAAGTCCATTAGCAACGTACCCACTACGCCACAAATCATGATTCATAACCACGACATTATTCGTTATTCTGCGGAGAAACGAGGTACCATCTGTAAGGCATTATGTGCACTTTGTTGATGCGAGGGTTGATGGGGATGAAGAATTATGGCTGAGTCCTTTGTAATGGGTTGGAAGCTTTAAACGACCCACTAGTTACGTAATTCATATTGTATGACTCCCGGTCCTTATTTAACTGTCCCACCAAACTTTATAACATACGTTAACCGGAGAAACGGAGCGCGAGAGAGAGAAAGAGAGAAAGAGAGAGAGGGAGTAACTTTATTGAGATCCTGAGTAAATTTATCAATGAAGCCTCAAGGCATAGAGTTAATATACTGACTCTAGAGGAAAAGCTTGGCCGCGAGACCACTAACCACAAGAACGCTGACATCTTGGAACGTTGTCATTATTGCCATGACATATCAATCCTAAAGAAGCATTTGCACAATTAAAAACGCGCGGATGTTGTTTTGTGTTTATTTTAAATATTTTACGAAAGAATACGACGGCTATTTATGCAATTTACTGTGCGCGGAAAGGAGCATTTGCAGACTGGTTTACTAGATGGCGCCACCCTTTCAACCCTCAAGAGTGCACCGGTGTGCCTGCCGTGTTAAAAACTTCGTTTACGTCGTGTATCTCGTAGTTGTCATAGTGTGCCGTTGCGTGTGTTTTCTGTTGCCACGTGCCACTCGACTTCATGTGACAGCCCTTTTTTCTTTCAAGCTGAAAACTTCAGTGCAAACCAGGACAGACGGTAAAGAAGAGATGAGGCAAGCACTGAAAGTTATGTACCAACTAGGCGCATCCGAAGTTTTTTTTTAGTCTTTATAACGGTGATAAAATTTCGTGTGCCGTGTATCTTTAGTTTTGATTGAAGCTTTCGGGTGACGACGTGACGTCTCACATTCGCCGCTGCATGCTGCAATCGATATTTTTCTGCTTTATGGCTCTCTGCGCTGAAGTACGGCAGCAATGAGCTGAACAAGAACGTGGATACAGGTGTCTCGTCATTGCAAGCCGAAGCACCGCGCCACCACGGTCTACGCACTTTCCTTCGAGCTGCGAATCTGTCGAGTGACCCAATTGTGCCAGCGAACGGAGAAACCTTATTGGTTATGCATTATTGGTAGTGTGTGCCTAGTAAAAACCATGCACAAAGAGGTGGAAATGTTAACTGTTATCAATCGGGCCAGCTGCACAGACAACGCTACGCTAACACACGGCTTCACGCATCAAAACAGGGCTGATGTTCCCTGAACAGCGCGTCGCTGGCTTAGGTTGGTATATTAAAACTGATTACTACCGTCAAATATAGCGAACGTCTCAGGGTCTGGCAACGTTCATTTTCTTCCATCATGGCGGAACCCATGCGGTTATAGGTTTCGATGCATGGACCCTATGGCGAGCTTTTCCTCTAGAGTCAGTATATTAACTCTATGCCTCAAGGGCTTCCTTGGCAACCAATACAAGTGCACTTGCGAGGAACCCACTACGCTATAAATCATAATTTGTGAAATAGGGAAGCAGCCACTACGCAATTTTTCTTCATTCTGCGGAGAACCTTGCTACTCGCTAAACACCTGTAAGGCATTATGTGCACTTTGTTGATGCTGTGGCTTATGAGGATGAAGAATTATCGCGGAGGAATTTGTAAAGGGTTGGAAGCATTCAACAACCCACTCGATGCGCAATTCGCATTGTGTGAGGTCCGGTTACAGAATTCGCGTTTGTGTGACGCGCGGTTATTTTACTCTTCGACCACGCTACATTACATATGACATGAAGCCTGTATAGGGCCTTTTTGCAGCGCAGTTTCAAGCACCGGCATGGTTCCGAGGTAGAACACTGGGCTCCCACGCAGAGGGCCCAGGTTCGAACCTCGTTCCATCGTGGAAATTTTTTCTTATTTCCTTTTTTTTCACATTTCGTGCGATAGCGGTTACAGATACCGGCGGCGGCCGCTGCGGCGGACAACTAAGGCGCCCAAAACGGCCGTTGAAATGATCTCATAACAGCTTTCGCTGTAAAACCTTTGGTGGCAGTTGACCCTATGCCAAAGTGTGCCTGGACAGTAATAAGTGGTGTCCTTGCCAGGAGACAATCATTAGAGCACCTACTTCTAAATTGGCTTGATTTAGGAAGTTTGTTACCCTCTGTCATTTACCGGAAACGCTTTTGCGCAGCCCCCTGGAACGCAATTGCACCAGATTGCGTGTAAATATTAGGCATGTTGGACTGTAACGCTACTTTTGCAGCCGCGGAACGTGTCGTCAGGCGCCCTAAGTAGTGGTGTAATAGTTTGATGAAGAGTCTTTGCGATCACCCATATCAACTAGTAACGCCTAAATATTCATTTCCTTGCACAATGAACCGCACACGCACCCCAGATCCGACGCCTTCTCGACTGTCCCCACTAGCGGAAGAGCGTTCTCGTTTCATTAAACGGGACCGGCAACGCGCGCGCGCGAAGCTCTGGTCTCAGCGGAGCCGCGCGAGAGCAAGCGTCGGCAGATCGTCACCGAAGTAAAGCCGGTAAAGCGGCACGTGCTCGCGCATCATATGATAAGTAGTAAGCGTTTTGATGATAGAGCGCTATGGCTTACATCGCTGTCGGTTTATTACGGTCACGGAAAGGGATGACACGACGTGCCGACAACCCATTCATTACGCCCGAATACTGGCTCGCCCAATCCGTGCGATACCGTACCGGCGTTTTCCTCGGTACGAAACTAAAGGGGCTTGCACTTTGCCTCGCTTACGCGTGTCACCATTCGAAGCAGCGATTCAGGTGCTTACGGCCGCGCAGTGATCAAGCAACGAGCACTCCGCTCGTAATGACAGCGGCTGTCGCCGTGGCAACAACCAATAGAAAAGCGCCTCTCAACGGTGTCGCGCGCTCCGCCAATAGGAGCGCGGCGTACATTGCAAGGTTCGTGAGAACGCCCTCCGATTTTTTTTTTGCGTTTTTTCTATGCGGTGATTGTAAGCGTGAAGCGCGGGAACGCAAAGACGCAACTATTGAGCTTTGAAACAATGGCAAGATGGCGGCGCTTGATGGCAGGAAAGACGTGCTACGACGCCGTGAATTGCGCCCTTTCAGCGCCATTTTGGGCTTCTTTTTCACGGACCTCACTTACAAAATTATTGTTTTCGGGCACAGAGTGCGTTTTCAGCGTAATCGTTTAGATACTGCTTAAATATGAGGTCACAGATGCCAAAGCGAGTGTTTTACAAAATTGTTTTTTCTTCGCTATTTCATCCCCGCGTCTTCACTTAAGTCATTGAAAGTGTTACGCAACCACCTTTTCAGATACACAATTTAAGTCATGTAGAGCGTTACACAGCTGAGTCGATGAGATAAACGACTCGCTTGCCTTTCAAGTCATTTGATAACAAATTCTCACGCTTGATATGGCCGCCTTCCCATTGTTCGGACGCCCTAATATGTACGATTTCGGGGTAATACAGCGGCAGACAGGCAATGCTAATCCCACAAAACACGACTCCCTGCAATTCAACGGTGCGATCGACTGCAGAGAGTATAGCATAACATCTGTAAATACGCATATACTGGCTTGAAGTAAAATACTAACTCCGGAGAAATACCGTAACGGCAGCCGATGTGTCTATTAGTAGATGGTTGCTCTGTGCCACAAATCTGCTGCAGCGGGCGCAATCGCGAGTCAAACAACGCAAGGTATAAACACGAAGTGTTTGTCCAATAATGACTATGGGCGTAATTTTGAAGGGGCCTTCAGAATACAGACAGAGTTTTAAAGAAACAATTTTTAAGGCCAACTTAAAAACGACGTTTAAACATGCTGCGCCGTGTTTGGTTTAGTTCGCAAGATGACACGGGCTATGAAAGATGCCTTAGTGGACGGATCCAGTAATTTCGACCACGTGGGGTTCTACAACGGGGACACACATTGCACAGTACACGGGCAACTATCATACGTCATGCATCGAAATGCGTATGCCGCGCAAAGGATCGAACCCGCGTCATTCGGGTCAGCAGACGAGCACCGTAACAACTGTACCGCCGAGGTGGACAGGCACATGCCGACCACTATAGGCACCGTTCAATGACCAGAGGGCCCGCCGTAGCTGTTATTTCACACCTCCGTTTCGCCAGCCTTGGTCACCGGGTATATTAGGAACATTAGACATTCGAAGAACACGTGGACGTGCTGAAGCATCTCTCCTCCTCAGTAAGGGCTGCTTGTATGCCACCATGTTTGCTATCCTGGGTGTTGTAAGAACGCGTGACCACTTGAAAAATGCACTACCGGGCTCAGTTTAGCTGCTCCTCTCAATAAGTGTGTATGGCGCTGCTGTCCTATATCCAAAAACTCCCTGGCACAAACTGGCAGCAAAAGCACACACTCCCGTGTCACTAAAATAGCGCGGATTTCGCATTTCGGCGGATGCCGTGGCGATGTACGAATTGCTCGCCCCACCGAAAAAAAAAAAGGCGCGCTGCCCGCAAAACTATAAATTCGAGCAGCACACATTCGACCTGCGAGCACTCACCTTGTCTATGAGAGTTTGACGGTCCTCAGCCAATAGGACGTCGTTGCTGTCATTGTAATGAGCGAGACGAATGCACAGTACATCAAGTGTGCTGCTGCAAGGCTAAAAGATAAAACAAAACTGCAGTCGTACTCCCTAAACCAGATACCAGAGCGAGAAACAAGAAAGAACAATGAAAAACATGTAGGGCGACGTTTATATTCCACTTAAGATCCTTTAACGGCGCCCACCCTTAGCGTTCGATGAACGTTTCGTTGACTTCGGTAGATGAAAGAAGACTGTTCCGTAGCGATTATCTGCCATCCTAATGGCACAAACGAGTGATGTGAGGGTAAGGCGTAGGTAAAGGAGGAGCGAGGTTATAGCACAGTGGAGAGGAGGGAAGTGGAGGAGGTAGGCGAGTTGCAAATTGGAGACACACGCCTTTGGTCAAGCGGATAGGACGTTGCTTCAGTGCTAAGCCAGGCCCATTGTCGCCTAGCTTTGGATCCCTTAGCATTTCAGCGGTGAGGCTTTCCCTAAGCTCCGATGTACAGTGGCCTTGAGGACGTTAAGTCACTTAAAAGCACGCATATTTTTTTTCTTCACATCTTCCTCTGGACCCACTCCTTTTTCTCCAGCGTCCTCAGGTGAGCCAGGACCCTGAAAATCAGCTAAGCTCTCAACTAAAATCAGCTAAGGGCTCAGATGGCGGCAGCGAGCCATTGGCTACCTGGACTGAGGACGCCACCAACCTTACGGCTGAATTACGAGGAGCTTGGTGAAGAAAATGTTCATATCTCTCGCTCTGTCGACACCAAACCTGATCACGTAGATACGCTCTTTCATTCCTTATCTCAAGTGAAATGAAATGGCGAAAGCGCAATGCGAACTGGGTTTTTCACCGGTAACCAGCACGTTTAAATCACTCGGCTTATAGGGGAGGAAAGCGTCGCATCAACTTACTAGTTCGTCGAAGCTGGTGAGGGACAACCGTTTGCAAGGTACGTTAACGATGTCGTCAACACGATTGCCGTGTTTCGTTAGCGTATATTTCAGTACGGCCAGCTCAAAGGAGAAACCCATCTTAACGCCGTAGTCATTGTACTTCCGCTCTCTCCACATCATTCTGGCAACATTTTTCTGCGCAAAGAAATAAAAAAAAACACTAAATTAACGTGTATACCGACGTTTGCCTTTGTGAACGCGCGTTGACAAATGGACATACGTTTGACGACAGTGAGCTAAGTTGAATAATTGTGAAGAGTGAGATAATTGCCGGATAAACGTGGCGCGATTCACCGAACAACACGAACACACAGTGCAACTATTTTCGATCTTTCGTCACTGAAATCGCTGAGACCGATTAAATAGGATGGGCAGCAAGCATCTATTTTACCGTCGACAATACAGCAAAATAAACGCCACATTTCACAACCTTCAGTAGAGCGTTCAGCGTGGGCACCTTACACGTAGGCACCTTAAACAGTGTCGCCCGCGCATGTATTGTTTTCTGGAATAGGGGCTGTAAACTTGCGGCCAATTTTTATTGACAATGAATCGAAGTCTGCAGAGCCAAATGGCGCGACCGCTAGAGCTAATGTTTGTAGTCGCACAATTGCGTCCGCATTGTCTACGTGAGACACAAAAAAGACGAAGTTTCGCCGCAACGGCGAAGCAATGAATTCGATAGCAACAAATTGGAATTTAACGCGAAGAACGGAAAGCTGCTCGAAATTTACAGCGCGTCGCACAAGCGCAAAGGACGCACGAAAATAACATACACAGGACGAGCGCGAACTATCAAGATTCACAGCTCGACACTTAAAGCGCGCTGCTCAAACAAACTAGACGCGCGAACCGAAAGCACAGGTATACAAAGGACGAGCGGGACCAAGAGGTGTCACCGTTGTTACTTCTTTCTGTTTGAACAGCGCGCTCCTTTCGCAAACGCGGCCACTGCAGCGATCGAAGTGACCTTTGTGCGCTCTGTAACTTTAGCGCGGACGTCGCGGTGAAAGCACAAGACGTACAAACCCCCCGCCTCCCGAGATAAGCGCCTGTAAAGGCAACCATGCACTATTGGGCAAAGCGCGCTTCCCGTGGCAGGAAGCGCGCGCCCCTCGCGCCCTTCGCACCATCTCGCTGGTGACCAAAAAGACACGCTGAGGTAAATGGTGTATATAAATAGCTCGCCGTTAGCATGCCGAAATACGTACTCTTCGTGGCGTAGCCGTCTAACGCCGCCCGCTGAGAAGCGACACGTCGCCCGTTCGATTCCGCGCATCGGAAAGTATTTGCCTGAATTATTTTTTCGTGGCTTTTACAAACATACACGCACGTATACCTATACGGGACATGCCGGCGACGCCGACGGCAAAAACGAGCCGAGAGGGTCGATATTATTGCTATCGCAATAAGATAAGAACATAGTTTACCCGTCCGTCATAGGAATTGATATATCGCTAAAGTGAAACTTGTCTTCACAGAAGTAGTTGATGGTTTATTGTACAATGATATACGAGAACTTCCACAGTGACTATAGGTGGGTTTGGCAGCTGCAGAAGCGTTTGATGTGGATGCACCACCATTGTTGCGTGGTGGTACATCATCCTGACGACAAACGCCCATAATCATGATTAGACCTTTGTGGTAGCTGAGGACCTTCGAAACGCTCAATTGTCTTTTGTCTAATAGCGCGACTAACGCGCACGCACAAGAGGGGACGCGAGACATGGGATACGATGCGGGCTTCAGAATGTGCACGCACATAAATACCCCATAGGTCGACGGGGGGGGGGGGGGGGGGACGATCGCCACCATTGTCACAATACGCTTAAAACAGTCCCCGATACCTTCCTCGGCCTCATTACCTGTTGGTTTTCTATATCAACAGAAAGTAGCGTATGTGAAATAGCAAGACTTACGTAATAGTAATTGAACACATTTCTGCCCTCGGAAATGTGCATCCGAACTGTGGTTAGCACTGTTCGAATATCTGCGCTTGCCTTGATATGTCGCGATCTTTTTGCTTTGTTCAAAATCATTACGTGGCCGTGACTCGCGAGGTGAGTGGATAAGTGTACCCTGCTTTCAGAAAATAAAGCATTGTTGGAAGTTAGCGGCCCGTGTGTCCATTTGTGTGCCTGTATATGTCCTGTCTTTTATTTGTTTTACAAGGAAGCCTACTGAAGTCCACGCACATCGCTACTTCATCGTGGCTAACATTGCGACCAACGTGGACGAAGAAAAGTAATAATAATAATTGTTAGGGTTTCATGTCCAAAAACCACGATTTGATTATGAGTGACGCCATACTGGAGGGCTCCGAAAATTTCGACCACCTGGGGTTCTTCAAGGTGCACCTATATGAGAGTGCCCGGGCTTCAAGTATTTTCGTTTCTACCACAAAATGATGGCTGATCCCTCCGTCATAGGAATCGGTATAACACGAAATTGAATTATGTGGTCACAGAAGTACTCTATTGTTTATAGTGCATTGGTATACGAGAGCTTGTACGTCTACTGTTGTTTGGCAGATATAGCACCGCTTGATGTGGACGCATCTGACGTTGACGCCTAAAGGCAAATCTCTGTACCGATGACTAACGGCCGTGATGATGATTTAACCCTCTCGGTAGCTGAAGTTCTTAACGTATACGTAGACACCGCATATGGTGAATCCCGCGCAAATATGGCATCAAGAAGCACATAATAAACACTGATACTCGATATGCACTCCTTCAAAGCGTCTTCAAATACGAAGAGAAATGCTACGCGCGTCGTGTCTTCCCTCTAGCCTGGCCGTCACTTCTCACAGGGTGAGCAGGGAACGCGGTGCGACAGCTAGGCGAGCGTCGGAGAGCTGTTGTTAGATATGGATGGATGCTATGAGCGAGGCTTGGGTTAAAACTGCCACCTCACGGTGTGGTAAAACGTTGACGCAATTAAACTTGTATCGGACGCGCCGAAGGGGACGGTCGTAGCAACGGCGCGTTTATTTTTTTTTCGAAGATGTCACTGCCCTGTTATAAAGGGGATGGTTATAGCATCCATCCATGAATCCAAGAGCACTGTGAGATTAAAAATGTAAAAGGCGCGTTCATGTAGCCTGCGTAACGTACATGTTTGGCGGTAGCACAGTGGGCTAAACGCCCGCCAGCCAATGCCGCGGACCGAGAGGTCATGGGTTCCACTCCCGTCAACGGAACTTTTTCTTATAGTTTTTTTTCTTTGCCATCTGATGGCTTTCATTTTGTTGACGCACTTTTCGTGATGGAAATACATCATGAAAGTATTGGTGAACCCCGGCATAAAACACTTTCGTGTTAAAAGGCGCCCTTCGGATCATCAGGCAAGCTCCATAATCACTAGACCACCTTGGGTGGTGACGAATAAAACAAGGGGCCTCAGGAGACGATGCAAAGATACCATCTCGCCTAGCGTTCCATAAAAGTTAAGAGTTTGTCAACAGGGTGACCCTCGGCTCAACATGCCAAGTTTATGCGACCTTATCTTGTTGGCCTTATATAACCATAGCCATGTGCGGATAAAGTTTTTTTTAAGGCATACAGCTCAACAGGCGTAAGGCGCCACAGACTATTTGGTAGATATATCCTAATCAAAAGCGCCTCATCTCTGGCACGACATTCTGAAAAGGGAAGTAGATCACATCACGTGATATTGCTGCCAGTTATAACACCTACGACCAAGTGCTGTCAAAACGTGCGGCATCCTCCATAAAGGACCTCACCTTTGCTTGTAAAACATTTATTTGACAGTGCAATTGCGTGTGTTGCATCGCAGTTGCACTTTGTTTCGTAATTGTCTTTTATTTCCTCAAAGACACATTTGTGGTATTTTTGATAGAGCTTGTGATCGCGGTTTTCTATGATGCATGGTACTTACGAGATCTGGGGCACGGTCACCGTAGGATAGATCGGATCTGTCATAGTAGACCGGTGGTTGGGATATGCAGTCACGCTCACTCTCGATCCATCCCACCGAGCTGTAGGCGATGACAGTGTCCGCCACCTTATTACTGCGGTTGAGTGACACATCATACAAATCTTTCACAAATAATGGATAAAATAGAGCTTCGTTAACAAGGAGAAACAGATTTGGCAAGCGCAAGCGCAGCCAAAAACGTTAAAAAGGGGACTCTTTTCAGATCTGGGCACCCGATACAGGAGCACACTGCATCGTGCAGGAGAACATTCACGCATTCACAGCTGACAGAAAACTGACGCGTATCAAGAAACCGTTTTTCGCCGATGATTAAAATATCGGTCTTCGAGATACGACTGCTCCCTTCAATATCAAAAGATTTTTATCGCTTAATGGTAAACTAAGAAATACCAGCTCATTTAATCGAACAAAACTCGGCACGCGACCATAATTATCTACATATACTGCGTCTCAGAAGCTTGTTTAAGCGCTGTGGAGGCTACGGGACCCCTTAGGTGCAAATGATTCACGATGTATTTATCCGCGTCGCGTCGTCTCCTCTTCGTCCCCCTGATCCCCTGGGGTTAGAGCGCTCGCGTTGGGCGTGAAAAGGCTGTTTCACGTGCTGTTATTGCAGCAGGAATGGAACTGAGGTAGCTACGCACTATTGCTGTGAAGACTGAGGAAACACCGCAGCTGGCCACCTTGCCTAACACATCTGCAACCTCCAACTCTTCTGCCCCCGACACTCGTTTCCTCTAAACTCGGCCGCCTCCCCTCTACTCCTTCTCCCTTACCCTCACATCACTGCTCCTCACCTTTGCTCCCTCTCCCATTCCTTGCTATACCATGATATACATCCCCCTTTCCATCATCATCCCATCACTCCTGCTCAACCTCAACTCCTTTTTCCGCCTCTTGCTATGCTATGCTAAATATAACTATGCTATTTTTACCCTCTCCCCTACTGCCTTCTCTCCTCCTTACACTTATTTTCCTTTCCTGTACTATACCATACATGCCTATGCTGTACCCGATCTCCTCTGTCCCCTCCTGCTCGTCCTCACATAGCTCCTCACCGTCACAAAGCTCCTCAGCCCAGGCCAGGGCCGAACCCGGCACTCGTTCAAGTTTACCGCCGAACCCGACCCGGAAACTGAAAGTGGGACCTGTTCCCGGCCCTAAACCGAGAAAAGATTTCACCTACCGGGTCCGGGCAGGCCCGACTCGAGATGGGGCCTGACAGGAGCCTCAGCCAATGATCTACGTGATGTTGCCCCACGAAGGAATCGACAGGAAGGCGTTCTAAGTGGTAAATATCTACGATTTCTTGGCGCGTCCTTCGCTAGCAATTATACGTTACCCTATGGTTTTTGTTTTCTTGTAGAAAGGCGCTCAGGGTAGAAACAATTGAGCGGACATACTGTGTACAATGAATGTTTGTTCGGCAGCGGTATAGTGTGCCTATTTTTTCTGCAAAACAGTGGGAATAATCAAGAGCGTCTTGTAGCCGGTTTTGTAGCAAGGAAATTTATTCGCGGCACGAGTTCATTTTTGCTGTGTAGCGCAATAAATAGTGAGGAGACAGAACAGTATGAGTCTTCACTTTGTTTTTATTGCGCTCTCCAGTGACATTTAAATACGCTCTACCAACAAAGCTAATCGTGCACTCCACCATGGACATAATTGTATTCATTCATAAAGTTGTGTGGGTACTGCAGAAAAAGTGTTGCTTGTAATACCGTTACGTACATAACACGTATATGTATGGTTGCCCAGTGTATGTAGTTGGTACACCATTGATCACAGGCACCGCGATTTTAAGCACACCACTGCTGTGGTCATTTCGTTTGCCACCAAAAGTTTGCTACATTCAGTACTTTCTAGAAAACTCACGCAAAACACGTAAAAAGAATACCGCTTTTGGAACAGCGGAAGCCACTTTATTGCGCAGAAAGAAATTGATTTGTAAGGTCAGCAACCAATGCTTAAACTCAACAATTCGGTTCTTGAAGTGTTCGCACCATGCACCCAAGCATTCAGCGTGGCAATCAGGTATTCTATAGCAGAGCCACGCCCGGTCTGTAAACTGGATTGGATAAACAGCCAACGCAGGCGTAATGTCGGTGTAACGTCAATTATGGTTATGTTGTTGGCTATCTAATTTTACAAGAAAGCAATAAACACTACATACGTACTCCCACGATACAGGCGTTATATTACGTTAACGTCTGTGGTTCCAGTGTTGGCTCCACTTTGATAGCAGTCTAATACACATTACGTTTGTATTCCTGTGATTCAACGAGCTATCTTGAAGAATTGCTCGACCACGGTGGAATACATTTACGAAAGTCACGTATGATGGTCATATGACTGCACCATCAAGTGCACTTCGTTTCGATACGATAATACTGACGTATGTATTCTAACGTCAGGGCTGACGTTACGTTGCACCATAATTTACCCCATAAACGCCACTCTTCTTACATCACTGGTAAGCCCACGATGTGCACAGAGCTATGCGCTTACAGAAACAAGTCGATCCACCCTGTAAGGATTGGCTCAGAGCCATTAAATACAACATAAAGTACTGGCAGACTGCTTCGCATGAAAGCGATTTCCACAACGCGTGGGATCTGCTGAATTTTTTAATTATCCTGACAATCAATTCACATTTATTTCAAGTGATTTTGAATATCCATCCTCTCTTCTCGTCTGTATCTAATTAAAGTCTTAGCCTGAGCTATAACCCTGGATCTCTATTTTTTTACAAGATATTTTATGGATACTCGCGTCACAGAAAGTACGCTTGACTGAGTATCGATGTCAGAATCCCGGACGACATTTACCAGGACTTAGTTTTTCGATAAAAAAACGACACAAAACTGTATTGTTTGGTGCAATTCAACCATCTGAAAACTATTATTGCTCGATGTAATGAAAATGAGCAATTGCTATTGGATCAATTTTTTCGCAGTGACCAGAGAAAAATGAGTGGTGATAATGCATTTTTAGGGCGCTGGCACTGTCGGTTTTTCGAATTAGGGAAGGGGGGGTGGGTGGATAACGGAAATTACAGGGCAACGCCATCATGATTCGGGACAACGAACAACTTACCTCCTCATGCTACCCTCCCCATTTCGTCACTTCCTTCAGAAGTATGACGCTTTTTATTATGGTTTTTGTTTCATAGTGGCTCGAGAGCGTACAGTGTATTATTGCAGTTGTCCAGCGTTTGTAAAAGTTATACTGACGCAACTTAAAATTATTTAGTGAATAAGCAACTCTAGCGCTTGATTGTACTGGTTCAATAAACTTTGATTCGGCGAATGGAGCATTTATGGAAATTCTGTTTGGGAGAGACAGTGACGGCTGTGGGCGTAATTGAGCTTCTAGTAGCTTGTAACACGATTATAGTCCCCAAGCACCACCACGCCGTCAGGTGGCGTCAGCCCAGGAATGCGGCTGTCCTCTCTCGAAATATAGCGCAACTAGGTCGACCTATGGGTGACCTCCGTGATCGGCTCTGCAGGCGCGCCATTAGGGGGGTAATCGCGGAGGCCGTGATCTAGGCGAAGCATCACCCCAGGGAAGCCGGATGGAAGCAGACGCGAGAACCATGCGCCTGAGGCATACTTTAGGGTACACAAGACTGTCCAGCATAATCACAAATTCGATCACGTAACCCTGAGATGAGTAACGCTGTAAGGTGCAAATGTATTTGCTCCCTGCATAAGCTGTGCAAAGCGAAGTGGAAGCACAGCATAGCCATGTAGCAAGCATACCAAGTGGTGGAAAAGGGAAGGGATAATGATAATGAGGGTTGTGATGTTGTGGAGGGTGTAAAGAAGGAGGGTGAGAGGATACATAACATATTCATGTATAGTGTAGTATAGCAAGCGGGTTGGAAAGGCATGCGAAGGTGACGAGGAGGGGAGAGAGTAAAGCAGATGATATCCATGTATAGCGTAGTAATGTAAGGTGTGGGAAAGGCAAGCAAGGATGAGGAGGAGTGATGCGAGGGTGTGGAGGGTCAGAAGGAGGAAGGGAGACGGTAAAGCATGCAATAGCCATGTAGAGTAGACTATATCGAGGTGTGGGAAAGGGAAGCCAAGGTAAGGAAGAGTGATGCGAGGGTGAGCAGCGATGTGAGAAGGAGTAAAGGGAGGAGGGGAGCGGCAAAAGGATAGCATAGCCATGTATATTATAGCATAGCAACGTGGTTGCAACGAGTAGCGAGTGTGAAGGGAGATATGAGGGCGAGTGGAAGGAGGAGGGGACAGGGTAAAGCACAGCGTAGCCTTGCATAGCACATGCAAGTGGTGGCAAATAGAACAGAGGGATAGGAGGAGTGATGTGATGGAGAGGAGGACGTAAAGGAGGAGGGGAAGGATACCAGAACCGCTGTTTCCTCAATCTTCACACCACTTGTAGAAAGCTGTCCCAATTTTTCGGCAAACGTTAGAAAAATAGAAAAGAAGAATTGGCATTTTTAAGACAGTTTTCACACTCACTTAACGGCGTCGGCAAAGATTTCTTGGAGGGTAGCCCATGCGTTTGGTTTTGCATAATTG
The DNA here is from genome assembly GCF_013339695.2 of Rhipicephalus sanguineus. Lineage (NCBI taxonomy): Eukaryota > Metazoa > Arthropoda > Arachnida > Ixodida > Ixodidae > Rhipicephalus > Rhipicephalus sanguineus. Next base: position 59,056,982 of record NC_051184.2, on the reverse strand, counting down.
TATATTCCCATGGCTATTAACGTCTTTCTCGTGTGGTCGCCGCCTTGTAAGGTCTTCATTTGCTGGAAAAAGGTATTGCAAAAACAAAATTAAAATGGCGGAATCAGCTTGTTAAAAAACACTAGAAGACGAAAAATTAGCGCGGCAAAGTTACATCCACAATAATGCACACATTTATTTTAGTTAAACCCAGCTTATACGGCAGACGCCTCTAGGCCTTTAATCTGACCTTTAATCTCAGCGAAGGCCATGCCAGCGTCTCTGAGGCGTGAAGGAGCCGAATAATAATGTTTGCGCACTGCCCGCGGGATGGCGCCAAGTTCTTGCACGTGAGCTGGCGCCGACGTTTCTGGAGCGCGTTCTAAGCGGGCTTCGCTCTACGGGCCTGGCGTGCGCTTCGCGGGGCTGGAATTCTGGACACTGTGAAATTCCGCCATCTTGTCCAGTTTCGTAACGGGGGCATTTTGAGCCAATCACAGGTCGCAGCAGCCCTGTGGGCCAGCCACAGTTGACCGACGGCGCCATTTGACAACGTGGCGAAATATGACGACGCGAAGACTTGCACCCGCTGCAGCGTCTTCGTGCTGCCTTGCGGTGTAGTCGTGGATTCGGTAGTTCCTACAACAAAAGCAGTTTTTCTGGCAGCCGCTTCTTTGAAAGAGGAGCACCGGGCCGTAAAGCGAATTTGGTCACCCAGCCAATAGAATTCGGAAACCTCGAGCGTCTCGTCCTTTCTTAAGCCAATCAAGGCGGAAATATCGCTCGAGAAACCTGCTTTAACCACGCGCAACCACGACAGTTTTTAAGGCGAAAGCGTTAGAAGCTTCATGAGACGTGAAAACTGACCGTCGTCGGCGTCAACACGAGTCATGCGAGAAATCATCGTGCGACGGCGTCAGCCTGTGACGTCGTCAACACATCGCAGGTCGCTACAGGTTGGGACTTACTAATTCTTAGAGATTCTTAGAGAAGCAACCTGCTGATCATTTCTATCTATCTATCTATCTATCTATCTATCTATCTATCTATCTATCTATCTATCTATCTATCTATCTATCTATCTATCTATCTATCTATCTATCTATCTATCTATCTATCTATCTATCTATCTGTCTGTCTGTCTGTCTGTCTGTCTGTCTGTCTGTCTGTCTGTCTGTCTGTCTGTCTGTCTGTCTGTCTGTCTGTCTGTCTGTCTGTCTGTCTGTCTGTCTGTCTATCTATCTATCTATCTATCTATCTATCTATCTATCTATCTATCTATCTATCTATCTATCTATCTATCTATCTATCTATCTATCTATCTATCTATCTATCTATCTATCTATCTATCTATCTATCTATCTATCCGCCTACTGAGTTTCCGTGGTCGCCTACACAGACAGAGAAGGGACACAAACACACAGCGCTGGATAAGGGGACGGGGCAGGCAATACTTGCGGGCCGTCGACAATAGCGTCGAGATCCCAGCATTTTGCTACTCCACTATGAAGTACAATCCACTATGATGCATCTCCAGCGCTTAGGCGAAACATGAAAAAGAAGCATGGCAACGGGGAAAGCAAAAAGTCAGTTTCGCCGCAACGGCGAAGCAATGAATGCGATAGCAACAACTAAGAATGTCACACGAAGAACGGCAAGCAGCTCGATACTTGCAAGGCGCCGCTCGAGCGCAAAGGACTGCCGAAAGGAACACACACAGGACAACCAAGAACTAACAAAGGTCAGAGCTGCGCACTTGTGGCGCACTGCTCAAACACGAGGAAGAACACTAGAAGAGCAGGCACAGCTACACACAGGACGAGCGCGAACTAACTGTTGCGGTTCTTACTTCTTCGTGTTTGAGCAGCGCGGTACAACCCAACGCTCCTACATTTCCTTTTCTTAACACTGCGGCGCGCGGAGTGACCCCTACGAGTCTCCTTCCGCGCGGTGGCGTTCGACGCATCGTTTACTCGGCGTTCCACATCGTCAGTAGGTACAGAAAAGGGCCACTTTTTAGTGCACGTCTGAAGGGAAATATATGAGTGTTGGTTGAAAGCTTGCCCATCGGGCAATCTAGCGGGTGATACTGCCCATTCTGAAGCACCTCCGAGCTCTGCGTGCCGTCAGCGTTAAATGGTATATTAAATAGCTCGCCGGGTTTGTGCTATACTGCCGGTGGCGCGTGGCCGAACTGTTTAAAAGAGTGCGCTGCGGTGGCGCGCTACGCAAAGTTTTTTCTCCTGATTTATTTTTCTTTGTGGCTACATATCCGGGACTTTACGGTGACGGCAACGGCGATATCGACGGCAAAATCCAGCCGAGAGTGTCCATACAGTTTCTATCGTAATAACATGGGCAGTAAGAACAACCTGTTAGTGCTCTTTTTCTTTCCGTGTTTGCATGTCTTTTTTTCCTATTTCGCCTAGAGCTGAATATGCATCCAAGTAATATTTCAAATTGCCCAGCAAGCTGCTGCAACCAACCAGCCCAAGTTTCAGTCTTGTTACGCCTCGCTGAACTTAGCCTATACAGGAATTGGCAAGCAGGGCATGAGTGTATGACCAAAATGCACTCAGGTCATGAATCGAATAACGTGACGGTCTCACCAGGCATGTCATGAAACCCTTTCCTTCAGCCACGTTCGACACATACCCGTATACCAGGCGTACTGGTATGAGGATATGCGCCACAGGTGATTGACAGTCATGAACCTATGAACGGCGAGAACAGAGACTGGAAATTTTTAGGCGACAGTGCCAAGGAGACCGTGTTGTAGAATATTCAGCGGCAGTGTCGGCAGCGTTATCAGTGAGTGAACAATCCCGACGGATGCAAATCTAGCCCGAATTTAAAGCAGGTATTATGGGTGGAGGTTCCTGCCGCAGGGACGTCACATATTCAAACTGCTTTGGAAAAACGCCCTGCGTTTTTCTAAGATGTTAGGCTAGTTGTTTACCCAGCGCAAGACGAATAAAGAAGAGGTACAGAAAACAGCGCGAAGGTGACCCTCCTTCCTCTATCTCTTGTTTCTTGGCATTGTGTTGCGTTATTAGCTTTCGCATAGTGGGCTTGCAGTGTGAGCTATCCGCTATAATATCGTAATAAACATTACATATGTACGCTCATGGCTCGGCAAGCTTTGGTCAAGTTCATCGAACCCAGGGGGATAAGGCCAAAGAACGCTGTGTTTTAATGCAAATTAAGCACGTATAAGAAATCACCAATACGTCAGGGACGTCGACCATAGCAGTGAGATCCCAGTAATCCGCTAATCGACCACGGCAGCCTCAGACGACATCGTAGTGTAGGCTACAACAGGAACTGATTCGGAGACCTGAAGCAATATTTCAGACAGTAAGAGGAAACCAGAACTATGGAACTCACTTCGTCGAATGGAAGTGGCCTAACGGAAGTTAGCCGTGATCTTCCTAGATGGGATGCGTTTTTCAATTTTTTATGTACCACCTATTCTGTTAGACTGCAGTAGCTGTCATGCTCAGCAATATACAAGGGCCGCTGCCCAATCAACGCTGTACATTCGTTCAATGCATCCACCGAAACGCAACGTATTATGGCGAGATCAACGCTTCACTTACTCTGAGAAGGCCTTTCGCTTTTGAGAAGACTGCCTTGACCTGCGTAACCGTGTCGAGCACGTTGAGAACGCCGTAGTGCTTCACGCGTCTCGAAGCGAGGTCCTTCAGTGACTTGTCCACTAGTGGTGCGTCAAGGTCAGAGACTGTCACGTTCCTGATCATTAATAGACAAGGTCACAAGGACATCTGACATAACAGCCCCTTCGCACATCTCCGTCAAGCAGCTAGATAATCTGCGCTATGTGTAAATACCTGATTAATCAGTGCTTACATTAGGAAGGCATATTTAACGAGGAAAATATTTTCCGACTACTGAAGTTTGAAGATCTTACGACAAAAAACTGGCATATATGAGAACATCTTCAGTTTGGTTCGCACTCAGGCGCAATTTACACCACCTGGTGCTTCAATTAGAAATCAGCCTTATACCTCAATTGAAAGCTTATAAATACTTCCTATATGGCAAGCTTCATGATTGCACTTTTGGTTGTAAGAAAGAAAGCTTTTGAACTTCTCCGAAAACAGCGACTGTATACCTTTACACCGTACAGATTACTGTAAATCACTTACCGGACATCAAATCCGATGCCACCCGTGGTATTCTTGAAGTTGGCTAGGACATTCTTGAAAGCCTCCCAGCTTCGACTGTCCTCGACGGCATGCAGATTTCCTCTTTTAACTCCTACATTGGTGTAGTAGACGTAGGTGCACAGGGCGTCCCGTGGTATCATGTTTTCCCTGATCGCGCTGGCGCCGACGGTGCAGATCAGCTCATTAACCGAGACTGCAAACAAGTAGAACGTCGGGTTGGTTAGGGCAGAACTAAACAGCGTAAACGGCGATAATATCCTTTCAGATGCAGCACTACATCTTGACCGGCATTTGCAGCACAATTCGTCTGCAGTAAATAAGCACACGGTGCAATGCACCGGGTCTCTGGGTCCTCGGGGGCTAATCTGGAACTGTCCATCTGGTGAACATGCCCAATCGGGCGTGACGTCACAAGAGCGCATTCACTTGCAGCAAAAAGCGTCAAGCCATGATGTAATCGTGGTGGTGTCTTTCAGGGGAGGCGTCGTTAAACATAATTCGAGGGCTACCGAGAGCACAGAATCCGAGGTAGTACGCGGCCTCTGAAATTCTCGCTGCCAGGAGCATATTCCAGGAGGCTGCATTCGACAGGAGCGTATTCCAGGAGGCTGCAGGAGGCTGCATCCTCTCATTTGTGTCGAGAGCTCTGGAAGTTTCTTGACGTCAAAATGACGTTGCTGAAGAATCGAAAAGAGGGGCCGCGCTGCTCGTCAAGGGCCGGCCAATCAACGGCGGCTGAAGAGGACAGTCCAGTAGATTGACAGCTCGGAGAATAGCCACCGTGCTCTGCAGCACCTTCAGCGGCAGAGGTGGAGACTTCCTTACTGAAGGGTTGTCCGCTGAAGATATGCCAATCGACAGGCGAGAGGACTGGTTGTCGCCATTAATATATGCCGCCGTGAAAGCTTACCACCGTGAAAGCGTGTCGCCGTGAAAGCCGCCGTGAAAGCGTGCCGTGAAAGTGCTTTGAGCAAAGCGTCGTTTTAAGGAGAGCTAATATCTTGCGCAATGAGAATAAGCTGCCCTGTCGCTGCGGCAACCAAAGTCAGCAGGCAGTTGTGCACACACGCTTTTACTGTGTACCTGCAGGAATGACCAGCTTTGGACATGTCCTAGCGCAATGGAATGGTTGACTCCTAGAGTCGTGTTTTTCTTAATATTACGGAGTAAGATTTAAGCGAAAATTTTTTCTTACACATGTACTGCGAAAGGATCGCGTAGCAAAATCACAGGACGGGGGAGGTGTTGAAGCACCACTTCGCAGCGATTTTCTTTTTGAATTTAGAGATCTATGTATATAAGCACACATGCAAACGCAAGCGCGACTAACATACGTAAACGTTATGCACCCTGGGTCTGACAAGAGAAAGTGTTAATACGCAGACTATGTCAGTGTAAAACTGAACGAGTTGGTTTGACTTGGAAAAGCAGTAAAGCAAATCAGAGAGCAACATAAGGCTGAAATACGCAGCTACGAATTAGTGTGCGCGCCCCTACCACATACCTCGACCGCGTTTTCTGTGTGTTTTCAGCGAACGCGCGCCATTTTCAAAATGCTACTTGAAGTTGTGAAGCATACCACTTCAGAAAACAGTTGATGAAAGTTGCACTTGTCTGCAATTTATCAGCTGATTGCAGGAACAACGTCCTTGGAATATACGATAAAATTCAAGTATAGTGTGCAGCAGGGCGATGAATTGGGCTAGTTGGTGGTCGTTCATGGTTTCTTTGTTGTGCTGCAGATGACGAGACGAGGACGATAGGATGCTACAGGGACACAGGACAGGTGGTGCGGAAACTTACAACTGGTTTATTCACATCTTTCGAAGTGTCCAAGTATAGCTTAACAATGAGATAGGATAGAAGGGGTGAAGGATAGGAAATGGCGAAAAAGGGTAAACGTAAAAATACATAATCCACGCATATGACCTATGCCATCTTGAGCACAGACAAATTTCCCGCAGATCATCGTACGCCACTATCTAGAAATTTTATATCTGCTTGCGTTAAATGTAACGAGGATGTGCTGATGCATTTCTCTTTCGCAGCTAAGATGAAAAGGGTTTCTTTTATCTGTGCTCAATAAACCACTGAGAACCCTTCGCGCATATGCCAATAATGTGGTATATAGTATTCCCTTAAGCCGCGGTAAAAAATATACAGGTCAGACAGGACGCTGCATCAATGAACGTCTCCTGGAACACAGATATGCTTGCCAACAATTGCAAGGAGCTGGTCACCTCGCGGCGCATTGTAAACGATGTTCCTGCACGCTGAAATTCCGCGACACTACGTTGCTAGCACGTGGTGGTGACAAAGACACTACGGAGATAAAAGAAGCCATTTTCATCTGAGCTGCAAAAGAGCAATCCATCAGCACACCCTCGTTAAATTTAACGCAAGCAGAAATAAAATTTCTAGAAAGTGACGTACGATGGTCTGCGGGAAATTTGTCTGTGCTCAAGATGGCTTAGGTCATATGCGTGCGCTATCTCTGTTTACGTTTTACCCTTTTTTCGCCATTTCCCATCCTTCACCCCTTCCATCCTATGCGATTGTTAACCTATATTCGGACACTTCGAAATATGTCAATAAACCAGTTGTAAGCTTGCGCACTACCTGTCCTGTGTCCCTGTATTGTCCTATCGTCCTCGTCTTGTCATCTGCAGCACAACTAAAAAACCATGATAGTGTGCAGGTTCGAATGCAAACTCATCGTCCTCTTTAAGGCGAGAGCTGTAGGTGTGTTATGTTGGAGGTATCATTGGAGAGCTACTAACCTCGGACAACCGGGACGAAAAAAACCCTTCTGCCAATTTTTGCGGAGGTAGGTCGGAGTGCGGTAAAAAAACATGCTGATCCCTCCGTCATAGGAATCGGTAAAACGCGAAAGTGAAACGTGTCTACACAAAAGTAGTGCTTATTCTGTTGTGATATATGAGAGCTTGTACAATGTCTATTCGTGCTTGGCAGCTATAGCACCGATTGGCGTTAATGCAGCCATGTTGACTCCTAGTTGGTAGAGGTTCTTAGCTTGAGCCGCAAACGCGTGGGTCCCGCTGACCTCTGTCTCGCTCCACCAAGGCACGACATTCGCCCGTCGAAATCGTGTCCTTTCTGCAACACTTATTGCAGCGGTTTTGTTAGTCGGTGCTCTCGCAATCGAACTATTCGGAGGCGGAGAAATCCCGTTGGTGCATGTGGAAGCTGCACTAATACGGTGAGCCGGCGCACGCTCACACCAAGCGTAAGGCAAAGAACATAACTGCGTCTAGGGGGCCTCGGCGACGCCAGCGCGGCCAGTGTCCCTCGCTGATATCGAGACGCTTTATCCATGACCTCCGATGTCGCGCGCAATCTCAGAGTAAGCGCTAGTAAGTGTCGATCGTGACGCATTACTTCTTTTCACCTCTCACAGATGGCGGCACCACCCCCGCTCCGCATCGCCTATCTACACCGCCAACAGAGAGCACTGTGCGAGAGAGAATGTGTGAAAGATATTAGGCGCGTTCGTGAGGTGTCCGGCATCTGCCAAGCTAGCTTAGTTGGTTTAGCGTCGGGCGCTTACCGTCGCGGCCGCGGCTTCGTGGGTTCGATTCCCAGCGGCGGATCTTTTCCTTGGTTTTTTCTTTCTCACCCGTTGGCTTCAGTTTTATGAACGCCATATCCGGTAACGGAAGTACTTGGTGGACCCCGGCAAAAAACTTTCGTGTTAAAAAACTCACAGGTACCCTAATGCATTCCCCTACGACTACTCGAAGGCGAAGGCCATCTCTTTCTTCTCACTCGATGTGTTGGTCCTAGTCCTACCCCCTGCGAAAGCTTTCTGCGTCTTACGTGGTTTTGCACTACCTTCGCGTTGGGCCCACCTTTGATCAAGCTACGGTGTGATGTGATGACCTCATATTCGTCATAACAGTGCATTGCGTCGTAATGACGTCGTCCTGACGTCACAATGAAGCCATGATGAATACCCACTGGGAGGACCAAAAGTATGCAGTCGTTTGAGAAGATGGCTTTCACCTTCGAGTAGCCGTACGCAAATGCATAACGGACGGTGTCACCTTTTAGTTGCAAGTAAAACTGCTATCTCCTATTAGTTCATAGCCCGCCAATATTTTTCTACAGCTTGTGCTACTGTCCTTTTTGCGCGAGTTTTAACATCACATCGGCTTTAATATAATCATACAGCGTCGCGGTGATTCCATACCGGAGGAACATGTTTCACCATAGACACAATTCCCGCGTTCGCGTGATGGTGACAGCGAGGATTTTCTGTTCTTCAATTGAATGCCGCATTGAAAGCAGATCACCTTCCCAATATCTAGCACTGAAGCTCTGCGTGCGTTATCGTTGCTAGCTTCGTCTGGCTAATAGCTTTCTTGGGTGTCCACAGCAGCTCTGCGGACGCACACTGCAAGCCATTTGCGATGGAGCATGCCAAACCAAAACGATCTAATAAGACACTACAGATCTCCTTTATTAGCTACCGATCTTTACAAACACCGTTGGCCTAATAGCTGGTGCTATGGTTCACAGCAAATAGCGAATGAAAGAGCGCATGTATACTAAGAAAATGGGAATGAGATTTTTTAGTAATTATTCCGGCATGCCGCAGTAGCGAATCCCGAAATATTATTTTATCACATGAAGCTTTTTAAGGAGCACATCAATGTCAGACAAACGATGTTTTTGAATTACATCATCATCCTCACCCTAGCATCCTCACCCTAGCAGCTGCGCGACAACTGAAACGTATTATAAATGCAAATTTATAATACGTCTTTATATATTAGTAATGCAAATTGGGCTATTTGATGCGATTTTATTACAGACATGACCAAATAGCGGAAGAAGTACACACGTCAAGGTAAAAAAACTACCAGGACGCAGCGCTAACTTCAACTATGGATTTATTCATAGAAAAGAAGAATTGAATTCACAGGATGCGAAAAAAGCAGTGCAACACAGAAAAGATATCACTCGATAAACGGCAGCTGTAATCACCGCTGATCTTTTAAACCCTTCAACCTACGCACGAAACATCGCGTCCGTGTGCCTAGCCTTGTCTGTGTACTCCACCTTCTCCTTTGTGTTCTTGGCGCTAATTAGCTATTTTGAAATCAATCTTAGCCGTCAAGCAACCACGGCAGCTAGATTCTTCATAGATTATTGTGCCCATAGAAGCACCGTAGAGAGTGCTAAAAGTGCGAAGCGTAATCTCTGACTTACAATGAGCTGGGGTTGTTGTCGTCGGAGTTGATCGGGTTGTTGTCGTTGGCTTTGTCGTAGGTCGCTTTGTAGTAGTAGTTGTAGTAGTAGTCGTAGTCGTAGTAGTCGTAGTAGTAGTAGTTGTCGTGGTGGTCGTCGTCGTCGTCGTCGTCGTCGTAGTAGTAGTAGTAGTAGTAGTAGTAGTAGTAGTAGTTGTGGTGGTCCGCTTTGTGGTAGTTGTCGGCCGCCTTGTAGTAGTAGTGGGCCGCTTTGTGGTAGTTGTCGGGCGCCTTGTAGTGCGCCGCTTTGTGGTAGTTGTCGGGCGCCTTGTAGTAGTCGGCCGCTTTGTGGTTGTAGTCGGCCGCTTTGTAGTAGTTGTTGGGCGCCTTGTAGTGGGCCGCTTTGTTGTAGTTGTCGGGCGCCTTGTAGTAGTAGTAATCGGCCTCTTTGTGGTAGTTGTCGGCCGCCTGGTAGTAGGTGTAGGCGTCCTTGTAGTAGGTGTAGGCCGCGTCGTAGTAGGTGTTGGCTTTGTCGTGGTAGTCGTACGCCGCGTCGTAGTAGGCGTACGACGCCTTGTAGTAAGCGTAGGCCGCGTGGTAGTCGGTGCAGTCCGCGTTGTAGGAGGCGCAGGTCGCCTCGTCGACGGACTTGGCGTAGGCCTGCCTGAGGTTGGGGTCGTAGGAGTCCTTGTCGCATGGGATGGTGCAGACGTTTCTGGCCTTGGCGTAATTGTTCTCGTAGGAGGCTGCGGCACAGGAGGTAGCGGAAGGATGGGCTCAACTGTCGTTGGCGGTGTTCCTGTAAGAGCAAGAAGACTTATTCGCACACAAATTTCGGCAGATCCCACGTGCCGCGGTTATCGATGTTATGCGATGCATGCCGTGGAAAGGTGACTGTGGCGTACTTTTTTTTCAGAAAGCGAAACCTTACGGAAAGACGCTAAAGATGTGTACAACTGTTTTATGCACACACATATGTTGAAGAGTCGCGTATGCGTTATACAAATAGTGTTTACAGTAGCGTAACGATGCCAACAGCAACAGAAACATGGCAAGTACTAACCCTAACTAAACTTAAAGCACGCTATCCTTGTTAGAGCACACCTGCTTTGTGTAACGCATGTAGCATTCATAGTCTTAATTAAAAAGTTAAAATGGGAAGTCGAGCGATTTTTCCAAGCATATTCAGTTACATGCAACAGAAACCAAATGCTTGCGAATCCATCGCGCCATCTGTTGACACACAATTGCACCGGCAATATAAAAGTTCTATACAGCTTTACTATGGCATGTGCCCCAACTAATTACGCTCGTTTTTTTTTTTTTTTTTTTTTTGTTGTTCTTGCTCGCGAAGGCCACTAGGGCAGTTGGGAATAAACACGTCAGCAGTGGGCACAACCAGGGCTGTGGCGTTCTCCTTTTAATGGCGAAGTGCCTGCCAATTTTCGAAACGACAAACACTCACCAGGTGGACGTGAGGGACCGCCATGACGGCTTGGATATTGCCCTGCTTTAAGGACGTCGTCCTCATCCACTTCCTCAACTGCGCAGGACAAGGAAACATCAAGATAACATGCGGCGTATTGCGGTCGTACTGTCGTACCGCCGCTGTAATGTCCGCCTTTGGCTGGACTTTTCATGTCTTCGAAGCTCTATGTTCTCCCGAAGTTCTGGCTCTATAGTTCGGGAGAACTTATTTGGAGTTGCAGAGACGACTTACCAAAATACAAACATTATACACCACCGTCGTATGCCTCGTTAGACGGGATAGAATGTTAGAACGGGAGCTAATACCCCTGTCACACGGCCACCACCGAACTTCGTTAAACTCCATCAATGTAAAACTCCGTGAGGGAGTTAGACGGTGATGGAGTTGTGCCCATGTCACACGGCAATATTACGAGCTTCGGACAGAAGCCGCAAGGGGTCCATTAGGCGCTGCTGCACCTACGTCTGCATGCAATATTTCGCGTCTAATCACGCTGTAAACATTCTCAATGGTATGTGTGATTATAAAAAGTATAATTTAATTACATCGACACAAAACTTTTTTTGTCTTTATCACATGAACGTGTACCTGCAAGCATGTTGGCAGTAATTTTGACAAGAGTGTTGGCAACACTGTACGTTTGTTTTGGTACGCGTCTTTTCTACGCGTACCGATTGTCAAACACGATGCAAGTTGTCGCCGAGCTCTTTGAAGTTGCGCTACCACCCAAATCACGTTGTCCTTTCCAATATCAGCTGGGTACAGGTCTCACGTCCAGTCCACGAAGCCTTTGCTGCGGATGGCTCCCACGACAGTCCGCGTGTACTGCCAGTACGAGTGCCGGCGTCGACGGAGAAGGAAGAAAACCCGCGTCACTCGACTGCTATGACTATTGGTAGTGCTGAAGTAGAATGAAGAGCACCGCAATAAGAAGGAAACGAGATGCACAGACGTAAACACAACGGTGCACACGGACTCGGGGACACTTATTCAAAATGGCGGCACGACGACTTTTCGCGAGGCATGGTGCGGAGAGTATGTGCACTTATACGCGTTTTTTTTTTCATTAAAATCAGGTTATGACTGGATTATGCAGTGAAATAACTTTCAATATTAATGAAATTCATTATTGTGTTGACTGCGGCTGTTTTGTGCTTGCGGTTTTTTCCGTAACTACAGATTACTGGGGACGAGAGTACTCCATTCCACCGTTAATGGAGATCGCCGATGTCCCTTTGCGAAACGTTCCGTTTAACTTCCTTAACGTAAGGGAGACCGTGTGACACGGACCGCATCTCCGTTGACGTAACGACGAGGGAGTTGCACGGAGTTAACGGGTGCCCGTGTGACAGGGGTATAAGACACTGCGCTGGTTTGGCGTAAAGCTGATGGTATTATGAAGGCTTTCATCGGACTACGGCCACTGAGACGCTTGGCGAGCTTCCTCAAGGTTGATAAGAGCGTCACCAACCGTCGTTCCAACCTATGTGGGAGCAGATACGTACTTCAAGATGCACTTCATCAATAACAGTTTTATACCTACTGAATACAACAATCGTAGACAGCCTCTAATGTGCTTTCTTTGGTACGCACGTGGCTGAGATTGAGCGGCTACAATCTGTTACACATCTGTATCGCGCGCCGCAACTCTCATCTTTGTCTGTCGAGACCTTCTCAAATATTCTCGCCCATTCCTATGGCATTCCGGCGCATTGGCCTCAGTGGTTTCGCTCGTTCGCCGCAGATTATTTCGGATAGGGTTTCACTTGAGTACTGCAAATCGCAACTTAATCCCTGTATCATCACCCGAGGTCAACGTTAAGGAGGCGCGCACCCGAATTTCGAAAAATACGGGCTGGAAAGCAATGGAAATGAGGGGCTCCCCGAGTGAGGCATACTTAGCGATCAGCAGGGGCTAGTGCGAACTCAAACCTTTCCGTAACCTATTCCAAAATGGCTTGGCAACAAGTGGCTTTGAAGGTTGCCTGCAAATGGTGAAAGGTCGAAAGGAAATCCGAGATGCAGTTTCATACTGTTTTTCGTGTGTGCACCAAAAGGCATCGATTGCATGAGTTTTAACTCTTATCGACTCACGGTCATCTGATCCCGCCAACAGGAACACGATAAGCCCGATGAGCAAAAGCAGGCAGCAGATGGCGCAGACGGCAACAATGGTCTTTTTCGCGTCGGAATCGTCGCTGGAAAATACGAACCGTAAAATTTGTGTTTATACCACAAACTGCACAAGATAACGCAAAACACGGACAGTTTTGTCGTCAATTAGCCGATCACTAAAGCTGAACCCCTTACGTCCAGAGCTATACGAGCATACCGTTCCCAGAGATACCACGGTACCGTGGTACCTCGTCATCCGATGCCTCGATATGTCCCTGAGCGGTCACACCAACCGATATTCGATCTTTTCTCACATGGTCTACATTTATTACCATTACCGACGGACATAACCGATTTCGTTGGCTACGCCTTGTGTTTTAGATGTGTTTCCATTGTGTTTTATAAGGTGCTCCAAATGGCAGCGAATCCCTATGGGATCTACACGCTTTTACGTAATAAATGTGGGCATGCGCTTAAAAAAGCTGAGAACTAAAGAACGTCAAGAGAAAGAACAACACTCACCTTTCGCTCATGTTCTTTAAAGTCACTCAAAGAATCATTATGGTAAACGAACTCGCGCCACTAGGCTTACTGACCCACTTCTACAAAACCTCACAAATAAATATCTCAGTGTGTCGCAACTATGCGCCAATAGTTTGTTGTTCAGGCCTATCGCCACGTAGTCTTCAGACTATGTACTCTCATCGCTATGCTCCGACATTCAGTTATACATGCAACATCCGTCACTGGACGGCAACGCCAGTCTAGCTCGAGGAAACTGGCACACTGTGCGGTACTGCTGAATTGGGTTATACTATTTACCAGATCGTAGAAATCTTCTGAAACAATGAAAAAGCTCTAGCTGAGCATCTGTTTTCGCGGCACATTATCGGTAAATCACGAAAAAAATCATTGCAAGCAGTTGTACTGTCGGCGTAAAACCAAACCGAATTTACGTGACTTGTTGTGATGCAAATCGAGAGCTAACAGGAAATAATCGAAGGAATTCAATGTCCCAAAATTAGATAATTTTCCGCGAATTGTATTGGCAATTTGGGGATAAAAGATGCGAAGTCCTTAGGCTGAGGTAACTTCTCACGAACGAACGGAACATGCTGACATGGAACAACCTATTATTAATCGAGAGCGTTCAGGAGCTCGTTTCGCAGAAATTCTGGTGTCAGTGTCGGCGGAGTCTATGGTTGGGACCGAAATATCGGCAAAGACTGTGCGCGAAAGTTCAAGGTAGATGCAAATAATTCAGTAGTAAAAAATCTTCCTTTGGAGTGCGACCGCGGATACGACCCCTTGCTCCATGGCGCGATGCTTTTAAACACTCCGCCATCACGCATACACGATCTAGCATACTGACAGCGAGCAAATTATATACCCGATTTAGCGTTGCATGTTAGGGACATTTCGGAGAGTCTTCAGTGGCTTGGCATACCACCCGCGAGATGGCGCAAAGGATCCACGGGCGCTCGTTGAAACGGCATCGCTACGCCGTGTGAGCGTGTTCTGTTTCGGTCTATGCGTTCATATCGGATCCACAAAGCGTTGACTTTCCTTGCGGCGCGGTTTAGGTCTTTACCGAGAAGGGAAGCGAGGATAGCGATTGGGAAGGCGATACGAACACGGTCCGACTACGCTATCGCACTCTACTCTCGCAAGCGACGCTGAGGCGTCCTCCAAGTTTTTTGCACCTTAAATGCGCACTGGGCACATGTATCTCATTGATACACACAGTACTACTCATGTCGCTTCCCTTGCACTGAAAGAACACCTCGACCGATCTCGGAGAAGTTTTGGTATGCTTTCTGTAATAATCGCGAAAAGAAATGAAGCTACTTTACATTTGAAAAGATATTGCAATTATCCTTGCACTAGATTCGTGCGCACCCTGGATGTAGAATTTTTTCACTTCAGTGATATGTGAAAGGTCTTGTATTAACTTCACAATTTCACAAAAATTCCTTGTATGTAACTGCTGCCACAGCACTCAGTGCTAAGGTTCACCATCGAATAAGACTTCCTTTTCGCGATTTGAGCTTGTGCACTCAGAATATGTGCCGCATTTCTCAACGTTGATGGCAATGTATATTTTATATGGTGCGTTCATTCACAATGCTAACTAAAGATATACAAAGCATGCGCAGCAATGCTTAAATAGCACGCATACTGACTTACGTTTCATCCTCTGGAAAGCGCGAGAGCATATGATTAATTAGCAATGTATGGATCCTCACAGGCAGCGCTATCAATTAGGTCTTCAATCTTAACATAAATCCCTGTGCCACGCATTAAGCTCACCCCTTTGTGTTGACAGTATCCTCGACAACCACTGTCGCGGAAAAAACTCACCCTCGCTTAAAATCAGTATCCATGTCAAAATATTGCGTCTAAGTTTAGGCTTTTAGTGTCCGACCACAACGAATGATTTTCGGCGTTCAGCGCAGCCCGTTTTCTTTTGAACTTCGAGCAAAGTGCGCGTGACAGAAACACCGGGGACTACTTACTGGAGATGCCACTCACGACTGAAAGCAAAGTAGTAGACAGAAACTAAGCTCAGAATTGCGTTTCTAAACGTGCAACGAATGCATCGTGCGTCTATCTGCCTTTCGATCAGCAAACCGACGGTGACCGTATTTGTTCTACACTGGGCCTACGGGCATCATGACCTATGAATCGACAAATTTACTTCCAGATTGCGGCGTTGGTTACCTTCATGCTCTAATGCATGATGTCCCCGATAAGCAGCCCTATAGGGCAGCAGGACCATGCGCGCCCTGTTGAAAGGCAACCTCCAGAACGACGTATATGCGACAGCCTGAGAGGCTAGAATGTTGACATGTCAACGGTACTCGCGCGTATTAGGCGTATGATCAGCGAATTTATTTCAATAACAAATAGTTCCGCCAATGCCAGCAGATATACAACTGAATGACACGCAGATAAGAATATTCACGAAGATTTTCTCTCTCAGGCACAATTTCCACAGTCGTCAAATTAAAAACGAACGTAATCTTAACGTGAACTGCATTTTGACAGCGCGATATTTCAATCAATTACAACAGTCTACCATAAAAAAAAATCAGTGGAAAACCCAGGATACACGTTCACTCACACATTAAGACCTACAAAGTCTCTGCAGTAATCTGCACTGCGTCATGTGCGTTGATTCTACGTCATAGCTCACCAAAGGAACAACGTTTCTTAATAAGTCGCGTAGCCCACAAAAGCCTGTTATTATATTCTGATCGTGGCAAAATATGCTGGCAGGTGCTTAACAAAGCGACGTTTTAATTGCCTGGTACCTGCTCGTAAGGACGTCAGTGTGTCTCAACTAGAAGCGGCATAGGAAACCATTAGGCAAAATGAATGAGAGTTTACTACACAGTGTTACGCTCGGCAATACAACCAATGTCGCTGAATTGCCAATCCTGCTTGCGTTCTAGAAAAGTGTGCAGTTTGCGCGAATGTTACGACATTGCGCTCTGTTCCTTCAGCACCCGCGAGATCTGTGCACTGCCTTAGCATTTTTGACAATTCCTAAGACTTTAGGCCACGTAAAGCCACATGTAGTGGTACATTCAGAATTCGGGCCGAGAAAAAAAAAAAGCTTGATCTTAAAGCATTTCTTACCGGACGTCTGAAATGTAGACAAACCGTCTGTAAAACCTAAAAGAAAGGCACACAAACGATTTCAGAGAAAAAAAATTTGCACCAACCGCATTTTGTTCGTTAATTAATCGATTTTCGCCAAAGTGTTAAGGTGAGACATGGGAGAGCGAACGTTACTGATGAATTGAGGCTATGAGTGCGCCCAGACATTGTAGGACGGAGGCAAACACACACGCGGGGAGCAGTAATTTGGTTGAGGTTCGAGGGCGAAACGCTTTACTTTAAGGAGAAGCCAGGTCGTTGCTCTATAAATAGAGTGAAACTTTTTCCTAATTTTTTATCAAAAAACTCGAGGTGCGCAAATAGCCGTGTCGATTTTCCCATTGGGGATTTTATTACGCTCTTCATAATTTTCTTCATACGCTCTTCATCATTTTTTCGTGCGCATGACACCATGGTAGGTATTTTATGATTACACGAATTTTTATCGAAATGTCTACGGCCATTAACAGCGCAAAAGATTACTTTGGACAATGTTTGCAAGTTTTTATGTCTATCAGCGCACGCCTTCGGCCGGAGCTAGGTAATTAACCCACGACTGTCCCAGGATGCGTCCAAGCTTTCATTAACAGCATGCCCACTTATTAAACGAACTAGCGTGGTGATGCAACATTGGCGCTGCGTTGTGTCAAACAACATGCCGACACCCTAAGCCAAATGTGTAGATTCACAAGAATAAATGACAAAAGTCGTCCGTTCAACGACCGAACCTACCGCTCTCCATGGTTGATGCCTCAGAAAAGTCGTCTGCAATAAATAACAGAACGGGACGTTAGATGCGGTAAATTGTCTTCCGGAAAGACCGAATTTTCTGAATTGACAAGAGCACCTCTAACTTACCCATGGCCAGGCAGTACTGCTTGATCAACGCCTGTGAACAGTCAAGGAGCACCGACCGAGGAGGCGTCCACGCTCTGCGCGTTATGAGTGAAAGAAAGGGCAAACACATTGAGCTTTCGGTGATATACTCCAGGACAAATTATTACGTGCCTAGCATCAGTGCCTAGTGTCAGTTTTTTATCGTGCAGCGTAGCTCATACATACATACATACATGCATGCACACATACGTACATACATACACACACACACATACATACATACATACATACATACATACATACATACATACATACATACATACATACATACATACATACATACATACATACATACATACATACATACATACATACATACATACATACATACATGCACACATACATACATACATACATACATACATACATACATACATACATACATACATACATACATACATACATACATACATACATACATACATACATACATACATACATAACAAAGCCAGGGTATCTAAGGAATGTAAGCCAAGCTGTCGAAGAGTTGAATAGTTTTCCACTGGTGAACTATCTGTATACAATATTTCTGCTGGGGCAGTAGGATGCACTATTGAATTCTGCGCAGGAATAATTATTTTACTTCAATATTCGCTACAATTCGCTAACCTCAGCACCTTGTATATGCATATGTCCACCTTGCATAAGCCGGCAAAAATATTGGAACCCACTCAGACTCTCAGGAAGTACATTTTGCTCTGAGAGCTCACTCGGACTCAGACTCACCGAAATTTTCGTCAACCAGACTCACTAAACTTTTTCTCAACCGGAATCGCTCGGGCCCAAATTCACCAATATATTGCTCAGCCGGACTCACTCAGACTCAGACTCACGGCTTGACCCGAGCCTGAGTGAGCCTGAGTGAGTCAAGTCATGAGTCTGCTAGCGTAAAATAAGCTTTTCCAATCATAGTGTAAATGCTTTTTAACGCCAATATCTCACATAATCGGTGCTCTACGATACACCTTTTCATCTTATGCCTTCAAATGCGAGTTATCAGTGGTTGCAATCCAGTAAGGACGTTTTTATGAAATGTGCGACTCAGGCGAAGTATCTCTATGAAGAACTTCTAGTGAAAGAGTTTGCAGGGGGAGGTCATGGCAGCCCCCCCCTCCCACTGACACCTCTTATCAATAAACATTGAGGTGGAGCATGAACGCTAGTGCGTTGAGGCAGGTGCGAATAGATTTGAGTATAAACGTAAGCCGACATAAGGCTGATAGTTATGCCGATAGGTGAGTAGATAGGACCATTGATCGGCAATGAAAGGTGCAGCTCACTCAGACTAACTCAATGAATATATTTTGCGCTTAGGATTCACTCGGACTCAGACTCACCAATATTTTCCTTAACATGACTCACTCCGACTCGAACTCACTGAAGTTTTCTTCAACCGGACTCCCTCGCACTCAAACTCACCAACGCATTGCTCAGCCGGACTCACTCAGACTCGCACTCACGGCTCGATCTGAATCTGAGTGAGTCTGAGTGAGTCGACTCATGAGTGAGTTTGCCGATCTATGGCACCTTGTATAGCAAACCAAATTACTACACCGTAGTACGACTTCAGATGACTTAACAGCTGCCAGAACAGCGCACGCACATGAGGAGTGAGGTTGGTACGAGATGCGGAAATTCTACAATTGTCTAGACGGTCAAATGGTTTTGCGATAACTAAATGATCCAATGTTTCGATCGAAGCCTTTCTTTTGCGCCGCGCCCTCGAAAGGCTCGGCCTTTACACGCAGGTATTGCTTGAATGTCGCGAGCTCATACGGTGCTGGCGCAACATAACGTCAGTCCCACAGTGGCTTCCCGCGCAGCGTAATTGAAGAGGCCTAACTGCCACGCCCGGTGCGTTGCGAGGTAACCGACGTCAAAGGAGGGGAAGAAATGCCTTTAAATGTGACGGAGCTTACAGTGACAGGCAAGATGCTTGCTGAGGAGAGAAGCGACCAGGCGGTAGCAGGCGTCCACTCTGGTGTTCGGAGAGCCGAAACAACCAGATACAAGGTCGGGGGCAGCGGACGGTAGCACGAGAGTCACGCGGGTTGCAGGCGCTCGTGGATCCTCGTCTTCTTCTTCTGATCAGGATGATAATGATGATGGTCACGTCTTTTCAATGCGGCTCATACCCACTTGGGGTGATCAGTCAGGAACTGTGTATGTGAAAATTTAGATACGACATTGAAGAGTGCCAATAAAATTTATTCATCCATCCATCCATTGAAGCGTGCCAAATAATAAAAGAACAAATAGAAAAATAGATATATAGGATAAACAGCAAATATTGTGCGATTGTGCAATCAGACCAGACCGCTGTATTGCTAATCTGACCAATGATAATGGCACGACGGATCCACAGATTTTTTAAAATATATCTTGAGATTTATTTGTTTTTTCAGTTTTATTTGTTTTGTTTCTTACTATTTCTTGAGGGAACGGATCTTCTTCATTTTTCAGTAAGCGTGGCTCATGCCCAATGTAGGTGATGTGGCCAAGAATTGAGTGGCTTTTTTCCAGTGGGTTGGTAAGGCTTAAAATTTGTGCGGGTCGTTACAGAAACCGTGGCACGCGCCACCTACACACCATGAGTTTGTTTGGGTCTACGTTCCACTCAATATGTGGCACATACCCGCAGAGGAAGTTCGCAAGGAGACGGACAGTTTTGCCTTAACTGAATAGAGGTTACATGACAAGATGGGAAAATAACTATTCTGATTTTTTTTTTTTTTGCGGCAAATGCAACGAGGGACGCTTTTGTTTCTCCTCGAAGCATCTTGGGTCAAGCACTTCCGGTTTTCCGAATACATGCAGAAAAACTTCTCTGAAAAATAGAACTGGTTGAAAGTCGGTGGACCCGATTGAATAGGTATATTGGATACATATAAGATCGGATCATAAGTGCACTTAAGGGCCAACTAACTATCCGTATAATCGATACAAATTATATAAACGAGTCACTAAAACAGCAAACGGTTGTCGTGCGAGCGGCCGGTGCGAGCAGGTCTCAACCATGCGTTCCTGACTGCGTAGCCTCTGGTATGCGCTTCGGAGGTGGGACGAAACACAGTTAACCCAAAGAAAAAAATCGCGCCATATCCACGAATTGAATGATGATTGAGGAGCTTTCGCGGAGATAATCGGGTAAACCGTGAATGCTCCATACAAATCCTCCACTGTCACATAAAGACGCCACACGTTTAGGAGCTGGCTCGCCAGGTTCTTAAGCTGGGGTAATGTCCCGCGTCGTAAGCGTAACCTTAGTTCCACAGGTGACGGCTACAGGCGCAACTCGCGCGAAAGATAAATCTTCTTCCTCTTTGTTTGGTTCTGCTTTGTTTGGTTTGGTTTGTAAAAACCTTATTCGTAAAAGTCCGGAGGCCTGTGCCCTAGCACACGGCGGGCCCCTCCCTCGACGGGACAGTCAGACCGATACCTACCACCGCTGAGTGCGCCCTCTAAGCAACTAAAAGTTGTGCCTGTATGTCGGGACTCCTAAGTGCGAAGCCCCACTTGCTGGCTGGTGTTGTATCAGTGTTGCTGCCTTATTAGCATGTATCAGTGCCACGTTTCGAAGGGCACACGCAGAGTATGTGGTGTAAGGTGGAAAATATCAAACTGCGCCTACATAGAGAACACAAACCAGCGCAGCCTTTTTCTTCTTGTGTCTTGTATTTAGGCGCAGTTTTATGTTTTCCATGTCTTACCAACTAGGTCCCCACCGTACGCTTCTTGGGTGTAAGGTGGTTAAACCGGCACATTTGTTACGTGAGCTAAGCGGGTATGGTAGGGCAAGCAGGTTGTGCTGGTTTCAGCTTTATTTCTCATGAAGTCTATCATAATTTGTTGTGAAACTTCGCATGCTCAGTGAGAGAGGTTGTGGCCCTCAGTCTTTGCAATTTTGACCGTGTAGCTTTTCTTACTTGCTTCTGGTTGGGTACCACATTTCAGACTGGTGCACAAAATTAAAAATATGGCACGCTATTCAAGATATTGGTTTTAATCCGAAACTACCAAATAGGAGCTGCTACGTTTATCTCACTAGAAAAAAATCTTCGACTCACTTGTCACGTGCCGTGAGGGAGACTTTGATATTAATCATTTCAAGGTTATACATGGTCTTGCTCCTCAGAATGTGTAATATTATTTAGTAATGAAATAAAAAAATAACTTTCTCGGTATATCTACCCTGCCGTGCCCCCTTAAGCAGCTCGGCTGTTCGAAATCACACGGCCCGTTTTGTATTCACATAATTGACTCAAAGGCGAACTCCATGTACTTCTTGCTTGTCATTCGATTCATGACTGCATTGCGAAACCACCTCACGCTCACGTGGCCTTGCAGTGCCGTCCTTTGGCTCCGGGACGATGTGATGTGATGGCGCCAACCTATGAAATCGTGACGTAACATGATAGTGACGACACATCGTGACGTCATCACACGAGGATGACTTGTTGCATCCCATCGTGTTTTCGTTGCCGCAGCCGCAACCGACGGTCACTTTTCGCGTCCAGTGAGATATCTACAGCTTTCACCGTAATCGAAGATTTAACAATAAATAAAAATGACTTACTAGGAAGCGCTGTCCTACGTCAAGGTATTTAAAGTGGAACTCTCCTCTTTCTTGAGAGATAACTAAATGTTGACATGAAAGCAGAGCGCTTTTTTTTTCAAGGCAAGAAAATTTTATTCCGAGATGAAACCTTCCACTGCAATAATTCCATTCCGGCGGGCGTACCCAGTCGTCGAAACAGCCATGGCAAAGTACAACGGTCGAACTCACTGCGTGGCGAACCTTGAATATGAAACGACAGCGCGTCTGAACGCATGTCCTACCTCCTAACACCAATGAGCACTCCGAGAAACTCGCTCCCCTTCCACACTTTTCGACCACACTTCATTCCCTCCCATTCAATCTGGACGAGTGCATGTCGCCATTTTCGCAAATTGCGAGCAAAAATAAAAATCACAGCATATATACGGGGTGAATGATGATGAGTGGGGCGAAGCTACGGAGGGAATCATCTGTAAACCGTGAAACTCTTCCGTGAAATGCGCCCAGTACATAATATAAAGAGTGTGAAACATCGTGTATATATTAAACATCAAACTTTTATTGTACTGTTGGTTTACGTGGTCCCTTCATTATCACTTGTGATCGGTGAAATGCAAGAAAGAAGTCCGCTCCCGAGCGAAAGAGCGCCTAGAGCGACCGCATTCCCCGCTCGCCCTGTGCGAATTAAAGGCAAGGCTAGAGGGAAGACAGGACGCGCGTTCCACGACGCGAGGTCGGTAGCATGCCCAACGAGAGCCAACGGAACGCGATCGTGCAAGTGCTCCGGCTTCGCATCGCCTCATGGTTCCATTTAGCGTCCCAAAACCAAACATATTGCTCAAGGTGTGCCTTGCGTTTTTCGTAGAAATAATTTCTTTATCATGTACACTAAGACGAAAAGTTGAAAGCTCACTAGAGTGTATCGCCCGCAAAGTATGTCTTTTAGTGTGATTTAACTCTCGTACGGCAGGGTCCTCGCGCCGTTGCCGCTCCACCTCGCCCGTTGACGATCGGGCGAGGTGGCTACATAGAACTACTACTACTACACTTTAAGAAAAACATCTGGCGTTCTTTCGTTCTGCTTTTACAAAACATCTGGCGTCTTTCGTTCGTTTATTTCATCAATCAACGGCGTTTTGAACAAAATTTTTATTGTTTAATCACGCACAGGAGAAATCTCACCAGGCACTACCTTGGAGGTAAACAATGGCTGCTAATGGCAATGAGAGACAGAAGAAGTCGGCTTTTAGCTAACACTTACACTTCTACTTCTACTAACGTTTCCTACTGGAACATGCCAATGGCTGCTAATGGGGAATGAGAGACAGAAGAATTCGGCTTTTAGTTAACGCGCACGCTGCGAATTTTTTATTGTTCAACAACGCACAGGAGAAATCTCCCACCGGCACCACCTTGGAGGTCAAAGCGTAAGACTTGTTACTCACTACTACGACCACGACGACTACGAGGGACGAACGGGTGCCGCCTTAAGGAGCTTCGCCCCTAAAACTGGCGAAGCTTACACTAAGACGCGCAAGGCTTCAATCAGTGCAACTGGACGATTATGAAGACTAATATGGTTGTTTCTAGGTTGTTTGTAGGCCTTAGCTAGGTGATGCAGGTTGCTTCCATGTAGCTTCTCGGTCGTTGCTAGTTTGTTTCTACGTTGATTTTCAGAGCAGAGAGGTTCGAGTTAAACCACAGTCACAGACACGACATGGTTGTCTAAACTCCAGACAAACTAGCGCATAAACCAAGCGTTCGCACCTCTCATAGATCTACGGGCACGTCGACGCTGGCGTAGGCCTTCCATCGCTTCGGGGTCTTCTCGCAGCCGCCGTTGCCTTTCCCGTTACGTAGTATTCTCTCGTTGTACGTACCCGGGGTCTTCGGCTTGACGCCGTCGTGTGGCAGGTGCTTTTTGTTGGGCTAACTGTAGCCTTCTTCAGTTTTAGTGGCCCAGTGGTGAGTAGCGGGATTTACCCTATTTATGTGGCACATACCCGTTTATGATGATAATAGTTTGCTGGTTCATCGGACAAGGAATGATTTGCTAAACCGCTTCGCCGTTAAAATGCAATCAGATAGGCGGGCGAATGTACCTGGCACGGAGGCATTCGGAGACTATCGCATATACCATCTTTCTTTTCTGGTTAGACCGTTCTTAGTCGGCTCTGAGCATACGGTCATAAATTGCAAAAGCCGCATGGGCAATTATCCATTTGCCTAAGATGACTCGAAGGTGAAAGCCATCTTTTTTTCAGTCAATAGCATTGATTCACTCCCCCTCCTCCCGACGACGAAATCTTTGTGCACCTCGCGCTGTCTCTCAGTGCCCTCGTGATCAGCCCACCTTTCACCACGCGATGCTGTGGCGTCATGACATCATGCGATGTCACGTGATGCGAGTTTTCCCGACAGGTGACGTTACGGCATCGTGGGGTGACGACTTCACATGATGGGAATTTTTCCGATCACTTCTGTTGACGCCGGCGGTCACTTTCCGCATTTGATTAGGGTTGTAGGGCTTTGGCCTTAATAAATTCAAAGGCTGCAGCCAAATCTACAGGTCAAATATTTCCTCGAGCACCGATACGTTCAAATACGCTCAATAGCCATCTAGTTACGCAGCAGCTTTGATTGTCGGCCATTCTTTGCAAACAAACGGTGGCATAGCGAAGAAAACCCGATATTGTTGACCGTTTTTATGCAACATACAGCCTTGTTGACAAGTCGCCTGGAAGGCATTGAACGCCACCATGGCTTCACAGCGTATTGCTCAAGTCTGCGATGCATTTAACCCTGAAACCACTGCGGTTCCGATTGATCATTACCTCGACGTTAAAAAAATAGAAACTTTTAGTGCAGTCTACATCACGTGCACGAATGCTGTATAATGCTGTTGCTGTTCTCCACAGAAGAGTGCTGCTACATACAAACTGCTCACGAGGAATATCGTGCCATAATGCGCATGCGCAGGGAATGTCCTTTCCGTACCTTGTGTCCAACCAGAAGCAGGCGAATGGCAAACCACCACCGCATCCTTTATTAAATAAGATTAATTTCAGCGGCTGCTTCGTTAGCCGCCTCCAAGCCACTCAGCGACGACGAAGTTTCTATATATTTAACGACGAAGAACGTGCAATAACTTCACTGCGGCTCTTGTTACAGAAATCTTCACCCGTCTGTTATTAGCAAGCGCACGTTTACCATGAGTCACTTTCTTCTGCACACGTCACGCTTTCTTTTTTCCGCCATGGCTTGCATGCAATCCGCCCGTTTCTGCACCAGTCTGACATCAATGATTGCAAAGTCAGTCTTCAACATACATATCAATTATTATCGTAGGCAAAAGTGGTAGCTAATTAAGAATCGTAAACGTCGAGGCGACAGCATTTCTACGCCCAGCTGTGACAGAAACAAAGTTGCGTAACGCCACGCCGATCCTCGAAACGGCCCCCATCTTCACGGGATGCTGAGCTGCTGCTTAATCAGGCGCACTCTGTCGAACGGGTCCAGCCTGTCAACGTTGTTCTGGCACGGGCTCTCCGTTCTGAAGTCGCCGAGGTGAGTGTTCAGCACCAGAACCGACATGCCGTTCCGCAGGTTCGTTGACCTCATGCGCAGAGGCATGCACTGCGCGCGCGACCGGAAACAATGTTACGGAGTGCACCAGAATAAAATGCGCTGGGCGATTGCCTTTTAAGTCCTTTATAGTGTTTGGCGTTCCAACCGACAAGATAAGCAACTCGCTTGCTTTTCAAGACATTTAGAGCGTTACGCACTCTACCCGATAAAAGAGACAACTCGCTTGCTTTTCAAGTCACTTAGAGCTTTACGCTGATGTCCTGCATAAGATACACTAGGCTGTCACCTTCTAAACCCTTCGGGGCGTTACGCAGCCGACCCAAAAAGATACAGAACTCCCTTGCCCCTTTTTATTTAATTAGAGCGTTGCCCAGCCCACCCAATTAAGATCCACACCTTGGTTTCTTCGTCAGTAATTTAGAGGGTTACGCAGCATCTTCTCCCCTCTCGATTAATAGAAAGAACGCGCTTGCCTTTTAGTCACTGAGAGCGTTACGCAACCCACCATTTAAGATACACAATTGACTTGCTTTTTAAGCCATGTAGAGCGTTACGCAGCTGAGTCGATTAGATGCACCACTCGCTTGCCTTTAAAGTCATTTGATAACAAATTCTCACGCTTGGTATGACCGCCTTCCCATTGGTGGGATGCACTAATCTGTACGACTTCATCGTCATACAGCGGCAGAAAGGCAAAGCTCATCCCGCAAAACACAACTCTCTGCAATTAAACCGTGTGATCGACTACAAAGACTACAGCATAACATGTCTAAGTATGCATATACTGGCTTCAGAAAATATTCTGCCCAGGCGAAATAAAGTAACGGCAGACAATGTGAAGATTTATTAGTGGATGGTTGCTTTGTGCCAGGCATCTGCTGCAGCGGGCCCAATCGCGAGTCAAACAACGCAAGGTATAAACGCGAGGTGTTTGTCCAATCATGGATATGGGCGTAATTTTAAAGATGGGTTGAGAATAGAGACAGAGAGTTTTAAAGCAACTTTTTTTTTTTCACTTTATGCACGTTAACCGCTAACACACTTGCAGGCCATTGCGGTACTCTTTCATTCAAGACGTTTATATAAACGCCCGGAAAGGCAGACTGAACATGACGCCTGAACATGATCCTCAACATGACACGACGCCTGAACATGATCTACCTGGTTTGGTTTAGTTCTTTCTTTATTTATTTATTCGTTTCCATTGTAAATGTCTTTACACAGTGGCAGGGGTTAAGATAAAAGCTGCTATAGGCAGCTTGAGGAGCTCTTAGCCCCCGGTGCTATATGGCGGCAGAAGGTGGCGGAGATGGCATTGGTGACATGATTGAGTTTTAAAATCAGGATTTCATCTACAGTGAGCGACATCAATTACACAATACAAGCAAAAAATTACAAAATAATGTGAAGTAGATAGTTATAAGTGCAGGTAAGGAAGGAGTCGATTATCGGACAATGTGATTTGGCAGCATAATCACACAATTCTTACGGTATACAATTCTTACAGGTTTCGGTAACTTCGAAGAACAGGAAAAATGTTCAACAAAATATGTCCGACATTTCAGCAGAAGTGCTCAACAAACATGTTCAACAAATGTTCAACAGAAAATGTCCAACAAAAAAAAATCTATGAAAGTGATGGAATAAGCGAAACCAGTTGAGACCGTGTTATGCTTGAGGTTACAAAGCCAGCATTTTGAAGTGAATTCGGCAATCTCGGTAATCTATTTGTTATCATTTGCATGCCATAGTTTGTTCTTGAAATGGGTAAAAAAAGTTCACCGTAACGGGTAGTATAGGTAGCTGTAATTTTATGTAGACAGGTTGTTTCGTTGAATACGCTATTTTCCGAGTTTATGTTGGAGTGCCATACGCGAAGCAACAAACGATTGTATGAGGAAGAGAGTGGGGATGTTGTACTGCATGAAGAGGTACTCAGTGCGATGTTGGTATGATAGATTTGCTATAATATGTGTTATCTTCTTCTGTAATAGATGTATTTTTAATGGTTAGTTTCAGTTATGGTGCCCCACACGATGTGCGCATAGTTGATGTGAGTTGCAAATAGCGAGTTATAGATGAATAGTTTTACAGAGGTGAGTAGACAATATCTATTCCTATTAACCGTTCCTGTGATGCGGCTAAGTTTGTTTTTGTAACGAAGTCGATGTGTTGATCCCAGTTTAATGTGCTACAAAAAATATTCCTAATACTTTGATTTCATTACCTATTTCTATGTTTCTGTTGTTCATCACCAGGATGTGATTGTGTGGCATTTTTATTCCTTTGGCGTGAAAAAAAAACGGTTTTGTTTTATCACACTTTCTCGGTAGATGATTTTTTGCTGACTAAGTCAACATGTTCCGGAGAAACTCATTGGCGCTCTTCATTAGTGTAGTGTATCATGGGGATGAAATGAAGACACTCGTGTCGTCTACATATATGATATACTTAGCATTGTTGTATATTAGGACAACATCATTTATATATAAATTGAAGAGCAGGGGACCTAGGACACTACCTTGAGGAACGCCTGTTTTTATATTACCAGTAGATGTTTTGAAGTTATTTATTTGTATATATTGCCCTCTTTCATGTAAACAGGACCCAATGAAATGTAATGGAATAACCCTGATGCCGTAGGTCGCGGGCTTTCCTAATAATGTATTGTGGTTGATATGATCGAAGGCCTGAGTATAGTAAGCAAATAAACCTATTGTCAGCAGCTTCTTTATAAAGTTACTCAGTATGTGATCTTTCTGATCTGAAAGTGCTTATTGCGTGAACTTGTGTTTTGAAATCCATATTGAGCTTTTTTGATAATACGATGTTTTTCACAAAATGATGACATTTGAGCTAAAATGATTTTTTCGAGACCTTTGGGAAAATGCGACAGAATTGATATAGGGCGATAGTTTTTAATGTTGAGCCTGTCAGCCTGTTTATGTATTGGTGTGACTTTGGCAGTCTTCATTTTCGATGGGAAGATACCTGTAGTAATAGCTGTGTTATAGATGTGTAGTAGAACAGGCGCTATGTCATGTATAACATGCTTAATTGGACGGATCTGTAGGCAATTCGAATCGCAGCTTTTAGAATTTTTCATTGCCATGAATGCTGTGCAGATCTCATCAACGTTAGATAAAATATTGTATTTGCGATTGAGGACAAATAGTGGTTGGTTCCAGGGCTCATGTGCGGTTGTGTTTCTCTGTTCAGGAAGTAGTCGTTAAACGCGTTCACCATATCAGTACCGAATAATAGGTGGCCGTCGACATCAATTTTTTCTATAGGTTCTGCTATTTGGGTACGCTCCGTGATATTATTAAGGTTCCTGCAGACTTTTTTCGAGTTCCCTTCACAAAATGAAAAGGATTCCAGAAAGTAGTTATTTCTCGCTTTTTTTTTCCTTGTTTAATCTATTCCTGTACACCTTGAATTTCTTAAGGTCAGCAAGTTCACGAGTTTTGATGAACCTAGCATACAACTTTTTGCGTTTCTTATATTTCTTCAACAGCTCTCTTGTCATCCATGGTTTACGGAATGATTTCGGCTTTTATTGATTTTTATAATGTTTCTGTTATGCTACAAGGAACTTCTCAATGAAGGTATCATATGCTCTGTAGACATGACTTTCCTTAAATACGTCCTCCCAACCTAATTGTTATAACTCTGTTTCGAAAGCTGTCATAGTAAGTTCATCGTACGATTGAAGACGTTCATTCATGTCCTGGAATACGAGTTCCCAAGATGACACGGGTTATGAGAGACGCCTTAGTGGTCAGATCCACTAATTTCGACCAAGTGCGGTTCTACAGCGGAGGCAGACATTGCACAGTACATGGGCAACTATCATACATTCTGCATCAAAAACAGGCATCGAACCCGCGTCTTTCGGGTCAGCAGACAAGCACCGTAAGAACCGTACCCCCGAGGTGGACAGGCACACGCCGACCACTGTAGGCACCCGTCACTTACCAGAGGGACCGATGTAGCTCTTTTTTGACGCCTCAGTATCGCCAGCATTAGTCACCAGGTATACAAAGAAAATTAGTCATTCGAGGAACACACGGATTGGCTGGAGCACCTCACTTCTATGCACCTTCTCAGTGAAGGCTGCTTGGATGCCGCCATCTTTTATTTCTGGGGTGTTGTAAGAATGCGTGACCACTTGAAAAATGCACTGCCGGGCTTAGTTTAGCTGCTTCTCGCAATAAGTGTGCCCTGGCGCTGTTGTCGCATATCCGAAACTCCCTGGCACAAATTGGCAGCAAAAGCACACACTACCGTGTCACTAAAATCGCGCGGATTTCGATTTCGGCGCACGCCGCGGCGATGTACGAATTGCGCCCCCCCCCCCCCAAAAAAAAAAAAAGGCGCGCGGCGCGTACAACTATACATTTGTGCAACACACATTAGACCGGTGAGTACTCACCTTTTCTATGAGGGTGCGACTGTCCTCAACCATCAGGACGTCGTTAGTGTCTGGGCGATAACCGACACGAAGAAAGCTTGATACAAGGCTGTTGTGGCAAGGCTAGAAAATGAAGAGAACTCCAGTCGTACTCCCTAACCAGATACCAGAGCGAGAAAGAAGAATGAGGAATAAAAAAGAAACGTAGGGCGACGTTTATATTCCACTTAGGAGCTTTTAACGGCACCAACCCCTAGCGTTCGATGAACGTTTGGTTGACTTGGGTAGACCTTAAAGTGAAAGAAGACCGTTCTGTAGTGATTACCTCTCGTCTCAATGGCACAAACGAGTGATGTGAGGGTGAGATGAAGGTAACTGAAAAGCGAGGGTATAGCACAGTGTAGAGGAGGCGAGTGGAGGAGGGAGGCGACTTGGAGGTTGAAGACACGCCGGTGGTCAAGCGGATATTACGTTCCTTC
This sequence comes from Rhipicephalus sanguineus, assembly GCF_013339695.2. Taxonomy (NCBI): domain Eukaryota; kingdom Metazoa; phylum Arthropoda; class Arachnida; order Ixodida; family Ixodidae; genus Rhipicephalus; species Rhipicephalus sanguineus. The sequence goes on along the minus strand of NC_051184.2, from coordinate 59,026,400 downwards.
AGTGCTAAACCATGCCCATTTTCGCATAGCTTTGGATCACTTAGCATTTCAGCGGTGAGGCTTTCCTTAAGCTCCGATATACACTGGCCTAGCGTTAAGTCAGTTAAAGGCCGCATATTCTTTTTTATTTCTATCAACATCTTCCTCTGGACCCTCTCCCGTTTCCTGCAATGGGACGCTCCTCAGATGAGCCAAGACCTTGAAAATCAGCTAACGTTAGTAAGCAGTGCTCAGGTGACGGAAGCGAGCCAATGGCTGCCTGGACTGAGGAGGCCACCAACCTTAGGACTGCATTACAAGGGGCCTGGTACAGAAAAAATTCGTATATCTCTTTCTGTGGACATCAAAACGAACGATTACGTAGATAGGCTCACTTATTCCTTTCGCACCATCTCGCCCAACTGTCCCTGCTAGTTGTGTTATTCCTGATCTCATCAAGGGAAGTCAATTGGCCTAAGCGCAATGCGAACTCTTTTTATGACAGGTAACCAGCAGGTTTAAATTACTCTGCTTATAGAGGAGCATAGCATAGCATCAACTTACCTGAATATCGTAGCTGGCGAGAAACAATCGTTTGCAAGGTGCGTTAACGACTTCGCTGATATATCTGACGTGTTCCCTTAACGTGTACGCCAGTACGGCCAGTTCGAAGGAGAAACCCATCTTAACCCCGTCCTTGTACTTCCAGTCTCTCCTCATCATTTTCAGAACAGTTTTCTGGGCAAAGAGTGAACAAAGACGAAAGAAACGTGTATACCGACAACGCGCGTTGACTAATTTACACAATTGTGACGAAAGTCAGCAAAGTTCCCTAATTGTGAAAAGAGTGAGACAAGCGTCAAGTGAATGTGACAAGATTCACCGAATAATTCAAACATACAGTGCAACTGTTTTCTATCTTTCGTCACTGAAATCGTTGACACCGATTAAATAAGATACACGGCAGGCATCTATTTTACCGTCGACAATACACCGCGCATAAACGCCACATTTCAGAACCTTCCGTAGAGCGTTCAGCGGAAGCACAGCGAACGTGTTGCCGGAACCTCATGATATCGTTGTCACCTTGCGCAGTGTCGCCCACCAATACAGAGTTTTCTGGAATAGTGGCTGTAAACTTGCGGAAAAATTTTCTTGACAATGAATTGAAGGCTACAGAGCCAAATAACGCGATTGCTACAGCTAATTATTGTAGTTCCACAATTGTGTCCGTATTTTTTATGTGAGAAAACAAAAAGAAACAGTTTCGCCGCAACGGCGAAGCAATGAATGCGATAGCAACAAATTGGAATGTAACGCGAAGAACGGAAAGCAGCTCGAAATTTACATTGCGTCGCTCAAGCGCAAAGGACGCACGAAAAGAACACACACAGGACGAGCGCGACTCAAGGGTGTCAAAGTTGTTACTTCTTTCAGTTTGAACAGCGCGCTCGCAAACGCGGCCGCTTCAGCGAGCGAAGAGACCTTCGTACGCTACGTAACTTTAGCGCGGACGTCGCGGTGAAAGCGCGGGACATACAAACCCCTCGCTTCACGATGTAAGCGCGCGTAAAGTCAACCACGCCCTGTATATCAAAGTGGACTTCGCCTGACAGGAAGCGCGCGCGCATCGGAGCGGGGCGATGACCTTTAAAGCGCGCCCCCCGCGCCATTTCGCTGGTGACCACGAAATCACACTGAAATAAATAGTGCAAATAAATAACTCGCCGTTAGCATGCCGAAAGACGTACTTTTCGTGGCCAAGTAATCTAACATGTCGCCCTCTCGATTCCGCGTGTCGGAAAATATTTGTCTGAATTATTTTTTCTTTTTGGCTTTTATATAGCTACACGCACATATACATATACGGGACATGACGGCGACGCCGGCGCCGACGGCAAAAGCCAGCCTAGAGCATCAATATAATTGCTATCGCAATAAAAAGCATATGGTTTACACGTCCATTATAGGAATTCATGTAACGCTAAATTGAAAGTTGTCGTCACAGAAGTAGTTGATGATTTATTGTAGAATGATATATGAGGGCTTCCGCAGTGTCTATATTTGTTTTACAGCTCCAGAACCGTTTGATGTGGATGCAGCACCATTGTTGCCTGGTGGAACGTCTTAATCCTGACGACTATCTCCCATGATGGGAAGGCACAGCGCAACTGAGACAGTGGACAAAAACACGCAACACACACAAGCGCTGACTTGTGTCAGCGCTTGTGTGTGTGTTACTGTCCATTGTGCGTTTGTTATTGTGCGTGTTGCGTGTTATGGTCCATTGTCTCAGTTGCGCTGTGCCTTCCCATTGACATGCACCAACTCCCCCAGACCAAAGTCTTACTGTAAATCCCGTGATCATGATTAGACCTTTGCGGTAGCTGAGGACCTTCGAAGCGCTCAAGTGTCGTATAGCGCGACTAACGCGCACGCACAAGAGGGGACACAAGACATGGTGTACGATGCGAGATTCAGAGTGTGCATGCACATAAATACCCCATAGGTCGACGGGGGGGGGGGGGGGACGCCCGTCACCATTGTCACAATACGCTTAAAACAGTCCGCGATACCTTCCTTGGCCCATTGCCTGTTGGTTTTCTATATTACCAGAAAGTAGCATACGTGAAATAACAAGACTTGTATAATAGGAGTTGAACACATTTCTGCCCTCGGAAATGTGCATCCAAACTCTGGTTAGCACTGTTGGACAAAGAATTCGAATATCTGTGCTTGCCTTTATATATCGCGATCTTTTCGCTTTGTTCACAATCATTGCGTGGCTGTGACTTGTGAGGCGAGTGGATAAGTGTACCCTGCTTTCGGAAAATAGACCATTGTTGGAAGTTAGCGGCCTGTGTGCCCATTTGTGTGCCTACATATGCCCTGTCGTTTATTTGTGGTATAAGGAAGCCTACTGAAGTCCACGCACATCGCTGCTTCATCTTGGCTAACATTGCGACGAACGTGGACGAAGAAAGCTTAGAATATTAATAATTGTGTGGGTTGTCCCAAAACCCACGATATCATTATGACAGACGCCATAGGGGAGGGCGCCGAAAATTTCGATCACCTGGGGTTCTTCAACGTGCACCTATATCCATGTACCCTGGTTTCAGGTATTTTCGTTTCCATCGATAATGCGTCCGTCACAGCCGGGATTAGATCCCGCGACCTTCGGGTCATCAGTCAAGCGCCATAACCACTAGACCACCGTGGCGGTTGACGAAGAAAACAAGGGGCTACAAGAGACTATGCAAAGATACCATCTCGCCTGGTGTTTCATACAACTTAAGACGTTTGAACGAGGGTGACCCTCGGCTCAACAAGCCAAGTTTATACACACTTATATCGTATGCCTTATGTAATCGTAGCCATGTGCGGATAAACTTGCTTTTTTAAAGGCATATAGCTCAACAGTAAGGCGGTACAGACTGGTTGGTAGACCAGTCTGTGGCGCCCTACGGTAGACCAGTCTGTTTCAGACTGTCACCTGTGGCATGACAGTCTGAAAAGGCAAGTGGAGCACATTACGCGGCATCGCTGCCAGCTTAACAGCTACGAAAAGGCGCTGTCAACACGTGTGGCAGCCCGTCTAAAGCACCTCAGCTTTGCTTTTAAAACTTTTATTTGACAGTGCACTGGCGTATGTTGCACCGAAGTGGCAGATTGTTTCGTAATTCTTTTTTATTTCCTCAAAGACGCGCTCGCGTTATCTTTGAGTGAGCTCATGGCCGCAGTTTTCAATGATGTATGCTACTCACGAGATCCGGGGCCCGGTCGCCGTGGGGTAATACGCCTCTGTCCCAGAAGACCGGCGGGTGGGCCAAGCACTCATCCTCACTCTCGATCCATCCCACCGAGCTGTAGGCGATGACAGTGTCCGCCACGCTATGACTGCGGTTGAGTGACACATCATGAACATCTTTCACAAATAATAGATAAGATAGAGCTTGGTTCACAAGGCAAAATAGATCTGCCACGCACACGCGCAGCCAAAGACTTTAAAAAGCGAATCTTATTGGGCTTGAGCACCCGTTTAAGGAGCATACTGTATCGTGGAAGACAACATTCACACATTCACGGCTGACAGACAACTGAGGCCTTGCAAGAAACCGTTCTTCGCCGATGATTACAATATCATTCTTCGATATACGTCAGCTCCCTTAAAGATCAAAACATTCTTATAGCTTATGGTGAACTGAGAAATAACAGTCGATTTAATTGAACAAAAATGTGCACGCGACCCTAATTATCTACTTGTACTCTGTCGCAAAAGTTTGTTTCAGCGGCGCGGAGGCTACGGGGCCCACATGCTGTGATTGCAGCGGGAAAGAAATTGATGTAGCTACGCACTATTGCCGTGAAGACTGAGAGAACAGTTGATGGGTAAAATACAGCACAAACCAGACGATTAACACAAGGAAGACACGGGACAGAGTGCTGACTTCAACTAACGGTTTATTCTTGGGCGAGCTTGCCTATTTATGAAATACGATCAAAATTAGACAAGATATCTCCCAAAAATAACATATCAAGAAAACAAAAAAGCCCTTACCCCAAGCACGTGCGCCACTACGTCATCTTTTCCAGAACATAAAATTCATCCCCTACGTGATGACAAAAAATCAAGTTCTTTTTTTGTTAATAAGATCGAAGGAGCGCTTACGCACAACGAACCTGCCTTGTCATTTTCCCGAGCCTCAATTATTTCGCGCGCTGTCTTATCCCGGCATCTGCGCACAGCAGAAGTCTGCTGAAAGATAGGTTTACAGCCACAATCCCGGCAGTGTATAGCCAAATGCCCTGACAGCAGTTTCGTCACGTTATAGTGATGCTCCTTAAGCCTCTCATTCAGGCACCTCCCCGTCTGGCCGATATATCTTTTTCCACAGGTCAGCGGAACGCAGTAAACCACTTCATCCACGCATTCCACGAATTGCGAACGGTGTTTTGTCGTGCACCTAGGTGCAGGTTCAGCAGCGTTTACTGCCTTGCATATCCCAGACAGTTTTTGTGGCACGGAAAAAACCACTTGTACACCTGCGCGATTACCCACTTTTTTCAGGTTGTGGGAAATCATGTGGCAATATGGAATGACGGACACATTCCTCGTCCCTTTCACTGGGGATTCGGCCTCGGAACAGATCTTATTACAAAAAAAGAACTTGATTTTTTGTCATCACGTAGGGGATGAATTTTATGTTCGGGAAAAGATGACGCAGTGGCGCATGTGTTTGTGGTAAGGGCTTTTTTGTTTTCTTGATCTGTTATTTTTGGGAGATATCTTGTCTGATTTAGATCGTATTTCATAAATAGGCAAGCTCGCCCAAGAATAAACTGTTAGTTGAAGTCAGCACTCTGTCCCGTGTCTTCCTTGTGTTAATCGTCTGGTCTGTGCTGTATTTTACCCATGAACTATGCATCACCAACTAGCCTGCCAGCAAATGTTATTGAGAAAACAGTGCAGCTGGCGACCTTGCCTAGCGCATCTGCAACCTCCAACTCTTCTCCCCATACACTCGTTTCCGCTGAACACTGCTCTCTGCCCTGCTTCTTTCCCTCTCCCTCACATCACTAATCCTCACCTTCGCTTCCTCTCCCATTCCTTGCTATACCATGATATACATCCTGCTTTCCATCACCATCACATCACTCCTGCTCCACCTCAATTCCTTTTCCGCCTCTTGCTATGCTATGCTAAATGTACCTATGCTATTTTTACCTTCTCCCCTACTGCTGTCCCTCCTCCTCACAGTGATTTTCCTTTCCTGTGCCATACTACACATGCCTATGCTGTACCCGATCTCCTCTGTCGCCTCCTGCTCGCCCTCACATAACTCCTCACCCTCACTTAGGGCACTGCACGGGCGGTGGTTCCCAGCCCAGGCCCGGGCCGAACCCTGCACTCGTTCAAGTTTAGCGCCGAGCCCGGCCCGGGAATTCAAAGTAGGACCCGTGCCCGACCCGAACCCGAGAAAAGATTTCACCTACCCGGCCCGGGCCCGCCCGACTGGATGGAGATGGGGCTCGACAGGAGCCCGAGCCAATGATCTAGGTGGTGTTGCCCGTCCACGGAATCGACAGGAAGGCGTTTTAAGCGGTGAATATCTACGCTTTGTTGGCGCATGCTTCGCTCGCAATTATACTTTAACCTATGTTTTTTATTGTGAAAAGTGGCTCTCGGTGGAAACAGTTGAGCAGACATACTGTGTAGGATGAACGTTTGTTCGGCAGCGGTATAGCTGTGCCTATATTTTTTGCAAAACACTGGGAATGATTAAGAGCGTTTTGTAGCAGATATTGTAGCTAGGAAATTGATTTGTGGCATGAGTTCACATTCAAAATGGAGCGCAATAAATAGAGAGGAGACAGAACAGTATGATCTCTTTAATTTGTTGTTGTTGCCTTCTCTAGGGACATTTAACAACGACCCACCAACAAAGCCAATCGTGCGCCCTTCTGGATATGTAGCACCTGTCTTCCGAACAGTAGACTTTTGCCACAGCAAGAGAAATAGAAAAATGCGAAATTTATTACATTTCTTGCAAATACACTAACCTAGATAAAAATTACAATGAACCGCGCGCACAACGAGTACTTTTCTAAACACGTGTTAACAGCCAAAGGATGAAAACAAACTATTTGTCACAGGATTCTTTTCATATATCATACCACTGCTACTGCACACAGTGCATAACTTTTCGTGGCACAGTTTACAACTTAGCTTTTCACATGTTATTGCGCAAAACAATCAAATTATGAAGGCATTCCGGCGTAAGGCACGCCATGCGCTGTTGTATCACACACCCTGCCATGCTGAAGTTCCTCGCACTTCTTGCGCTAGCCGCAGGGTGTCACAAAACCAGCCCAGCGAGATGTAAAAGCGTGGGCACCCGTTCTTCCACCGCTGGAGGAAATTTCGGATGCCTTTGGGGACCTCTGCAAAACGATCATAGCTGTCCAGCTCATTCCTTCATTTTTCCCGTTCCCGAACGGTGTTCCACTCTTCAATGTGATCAATAAGCTTCTCTTCAGGGTTTCTTACAGGCAGCAGTGTATGCTTTTGCGCGGTTTCTAACGTGGCTTTTTTTCACATTGTAATTGTGTATGCCTTCCTAACGATGTTGTAGCGACAGAAGGTGGCAATTGGACTACGGGGGTAGGACTGCCAGGAGGAGCGGGGGGGGGGGGGGGGGGCGAATCGATTCTCTTCTATTTTTGCGCTTCGTTCCAGTTTTCGTGACAACAGCGCGAATAATCTTCTCAACGCTTACTCATAGGACGCAGGTGGTTCGAGGTAAGGGGACATCACCAGGCACGGAATTCATAATTGTCTGTTTTCAAGCCAGGTGTTTGATCAAGGGACTATACTGTGCGCCACACCTTGTTTATTGGACCTATGCTATTCCTTCACATTCCAACGCTGTTGCCGCTTTATCATGTAGCTCTAGCGCCATATAGCGGGGCAAGATGAAAGTTGAAACGTCAACAATGTGGGCACACAAAGCAGGCTGTGCATGTTCATCTCGCGTCGCATGACCACTGGGAGTCGTGACGGAGCCACGGAGAAAAAAAAATTGTCTTAGTAGGGATTCTGTGCAATGAGACCCTGCGCAGACCTTTCGTTCAGTGAACAGCTGGAACATTCTAGAGCGTTTCCCCGCTTTGGAGCTCTGTGATGTCTCACAGTGAATGGTGCTAATGCATTTTTATGGCGTTGGTACATTCGGTTTTTCGAATTAGGGGGAGGGGGGAGGGCATAACGGGAATTTCAGGGCAACGCCATACTGATTAGGGAAAAGGAAAAAGTTACCTCCTCATGCTACCCTCCCCATGTCATCACTCCCTTATGATGTATGATGCTTTTTATTATGGTTTTTGTTCCACAGCAGCTCGGGAGCGTACAGTGTATTATTTCATTAGTCCAGCGTTTGTGTAAGTTATACTGACGTAAGTTATAATAATTTAGTGAATAAGCAACTCTAGCACTTGATTGTACTGGTTCAGTAAACTTTGCTTCGGCGAAAGGAGCATATATGGAAATTCTGTTTGGCAGCACCAGTGACGGCTGTGGGCGGAGGTGAACTGTTCTTAGCTTGTAAACAGATTATGGGCCTCAAGCACCACGCCATCAGGTGGCGTCAGCTCAGGAATGCAGCTGCCCTCTTCCGAAGTATAGCGCCAAATACGCCGACCTAAGAGTGGCTCCTGCGATCAGTTTCGGCAGGGCGCTGTGAGGGGCGTAATCACGGAGGCCATGACCTAGGCGAAGCATCACTCCAGGGAAGCCGGGTGGCAGCCGACGCGAGAAGCATGCGCCTGAGGCCTACTTCAGGGTGCACAAGAGTGTCCAGCATAATCACAAATTGGATCATGTAACACCTGAAATCCGTAAGGCTCTAGGGAGCAAGTACATTTGCTCCCTATGCCTTAGATGTGCACACTGAAGTGGAAGCATAGCACAGCCATGTATAGTAAGTATACCAAGGGGTGGGAAAGGGAAGTGATGATGAGAATGAGGGTTGTGATGATGAGGAGGATGGAAAGAAGGAGGTTGAGAGGATAGAGCATAGCATATCCATGTATAGTGTTGTATAGCAAGGGGGTCGGAAAGGCATGCGTAGGTGAGGAGGAGGGTAGAGAGTAAAGCAGGCCATATCCATGTATAGCGTAGTAATGTAAGGTGTGGGAAAGGCAAGCAAGGATAAGGAGGAGTGATGTGAGGGTCAGGAGGGCGAGAAGGACGAGGGGAGACGGTAAAGCATGCCATAGCCATGTATAGTAGAGTATACCAAGGTGTGAGAAAGGGAAGCCAAGGTAAGTAGGAGTGATGCGAGGGTGAGCAGCGATGCGAGAAGAAAAGAAAGGAGGATAGGAGCGGGAAAAGTATAGCATAGCCATGTATATTATAGTATGGCACCGTGGTTGCAAAGAGTAGCCAGGGTGAAGAGAGGTGTGAGGGCGAGGGGAAGGAGGAGGGGAGAGGGTTAGGCACAGTATAGCCTTGCATAGCACATGCAAGTGGTGGCAAAGAGAAGAGAGGGTGAGGAAGAGCGATGTGATGGAGAGGAGGAGGTAGAGGAGGAGGGGAAGCATACCAGAACCGCTGTTTCCTCAATCTTCGCACCACTATACTCGCGGACAACTTTTCTTGGCAATGAAGGAAATGCTACGGGGGCGGAGCTACTGCCCATGTACTGCTCCGCGAAGTAGTCCGGTTCAGCGCGCGTTTCGAATTTAGTTTTGGTTTGGGGACCTTCCGTATCTCCTGTGACGGCGTCACGGCCGTTTGATTATTCGAGTGGCTGTCACAGGCATAGACAGCCATTTCTTTAGTGAAATTCGTCACAAGCTCTCTCGGCGAGCCGTCGGAAAAGCTGGAAAGGGGATGAGCGCTCACCTGAAGACGAAGACGCCATTTTGACTGCGAGGTGCACGTAAAAGGCGCGACGTTCTTGCCGGCGCAAAAACGTGAAATGACACCGCATAAAGCAAAACAAATATAAATATCTCCTTGGTGTGCGGTGTCCCTCTTTTTAAACAGCGCCCCGCAGAAAATAAAGTAATGTTGTTTTTTTTATTGTCACGCAGAAAACACGGACGCAACTGTGGGACTATATTCTTCAGCGGTAGCACACGCGTAGTTCGGCTCTCTAGCCTTCCCTTCATTGCCAAGAAAAGTTGTCCGCGAGTATAGTGGAAATCTGCCCGAATTTTTCGGCAAACGTTACAAAAATACAAAAGCAGAATTGGCAGTTTTAAGACAGTGTTCACACTCACTTAACGGCCTCGGCAAACATTCTTCGGAGGATAGCCCATGCGTTTCTGTCTGCATAATTGTATATTCCCATGGCTATTAACGTCTTTCTCGTGTGGTCGCCGCCTTGTAAGGTTTTCATTTGCTGGAAAAGTGCATTACAAAAACAAAATTAAAAGGGCGGAATCGGCTTCTTAACAGACGAAAAACTAGCGCGACAAAATTACATACACAATATTGCGCACCCTTTTTCAATTAAACCTGGCCTATTGGGTACACGTCTCTAGGCCCTCGCAAAATCTTATTCAGTAGGGGTGTGCAAATAGTCAAATTTCATCTCGAATCGAATAGTGCCGAATAGTGTCCAAAAATATCGAATATCGAATCGAATATCTAATACAAGAGATTTTATTGAGAATTGAAACAAAGAAGAAAGAAATGAAATCTGCTCATGTCCTCAAGCACATAACGTGGTGAGTTACTGCTACCGAAAGACTACGAATTGTCATGTAGAAACACAAGCTGTTCCACATGAGCTGGCTTCAGTATCTCGGCTAATAGTGGCGGGGGATGGTACGGTGGCTATTTCTTTCCCCTATGGTCCCGCAGTACGGCTCATCTGATAAAGATAATATTGTGTTTCATCATCATGAGTGCTCCGGGCCAAAAAAATCTTTGAGCGCCCGTTCACAGCAGTGTTTTAACTGCGCGTCGGAACGATGGAAGTCTTTGAAGAAGTGGTGTGCGGCAGTGGCGACTGCACAGCGTGAACAAATTTTCACGTGTGAAGCCAATCATCGATGGTTTCGTGGGCCAAAGGCGGGACGTTTTACGGCGCTTGCGGCATACGCGAACGAAGTACGCAAGATGTCCGTGTCTCCTTTTCGGAAGCGAAGTTGTGAAGGGCTTGACGGTTTTCTGTGTTATTTTTTGTTCTTTTTTTACGTGCGGAAAAGACAATCTCCTTTACAATAAACGTGCGCTCGCTTTTGAAGCAGAATATCGGTGAATGTTTCAACAAAGACCCTATTGTAACGATGTTAACGTTAGCTTCAGCCACCCCGCCCTAACCAAGTTGCACCATTTGCCTTTGTCGCGCTTTAGATATTCGTCCTGTCGAATTAATACGTCGCAAACTATTGGGACCTGCGATGTGTTGACGACGTCACAGGGTGACGTCGCCGCATGATTTCTCGCATCACTCGTGTTGACGCCGACGGCGCTCAGTTTTCGCGGTTTCTGGAGCTTCCAAGCCTTTCGCCTTAAAAATTGTCGTGGTTACGCGTGGCTCAACCAAGTTTGTCGAGCGATATTGCCGCCTTGTTTGCCTTAAGAAAGGACGAGACGCTCGAGGTTTTTGAATTCTATTGGCTGGGTGACCAGATTCGCTTGACGGCCCCGCTGCTGTTCTTTCAAGGAAGCGGCTACCAGACAAACCGCTTTTGTTGTAGTAACTACCGGATCTACAATTGCAGCGCAAGGCACTGAGTTTCCGTGGTAGCCTCCCTGAATGATGGACCGGCAGCGCAACCACACACAAGCAGAGAAGGGACACGATAACACAGTGCTGAGTAAGGGGACATGGGCGGACAATACTTGAGGGCCGTTGACTTTAGCGACGAGATCCCAGCATTTTACTACTCCACCATGAAGTACAACCCATTATAATGCATCTCCAGTGCATGGGCGAAATCGGTAAAAACACAAAGCATGCCAACGGGGCAAGATAAAGGGGCAGTAAGGACACCGTCTTACTGCCCCCTTTTTCTTTCCGTGTTTGCATGTATTTTTTTTTCCTATTTAGGCTAGCGCTGAATATGCATCAAAGCAGTATTTCAACTTGCCAAGCAAGCTCATTTTAAGTACAGCACACAACTAGCTCAAGTTTCAGTCTTATTACGCCTCCCTTAACGAAGGGCGTAGCCAGAAAATTTTTTCGGTGGGGGTTCAACCGTGCGTTATGTATGTTCGTGCGTGCGTTTGTATGTGTGCGTGTATATATATACGCAGGCATAATTTTATATTTTCGTGGGGGGGTGGGGGTTAGAAACCCCCATCCCCCCTCTCTACGCTATGCCCTAATTAGCATATAGAGGGGGGATGCATGGGTGTGTGGGTGTATGAGGAACATGACATGTGTGTATGACGAACATGACAGACGAGTCATGACACGAGTAACGCGACAGTATCACGCATGCCGTGAAACCCTTTGCTCCAGTTACGTTCGACATATACCCGTATACCACGCGCATTGGTACGAGAATACGCCCCACGGGTAATTCACAGTCACGAACCTACGAACGACGAGAGCAGACACTGGAAATGTTAAGGCGACAGCGTCAAGGAGCCCGTGTTGCAGAAAATCCAGCGTCAATGTCGGTGGCGTTTTCAGTGAGTAAACAATTCCGACGGATGCAAATCTTGCCCGAAAAAAAAACCAGGTAATTTGCGTGGAAGTCCCTACCGCAGACACGTCAGATCTTCAAACTGTTTTGGAAAAACGCCCTGTGTACGTGTCATGTCGGGGCAACGGCAATCTCGCTTACAGCTTAATAAAACATGTTATTGCGCTAGTTTGTTACGCAGCGCAAGGTGAATAAACCAGAGGTACAGAAAAGAGCGCAAAGGTGAAGCCCTTTTCCGTACCTTCTGTTTCTTGGCCTTGCGTTGCGTTATTACCTTTTGCACAGTGGGATTGCAGTGTGAGCTATCCGCTATAATATCGTAATAAACATTATATATGTACGCTCATGGCTCGGCAAGCTATGGTCAAGTTCATCGAACCCAGAGGGATACGCTAACGAACGCTGTATATGATGCGCAAATTAAACAGGCATAAGAAATCATTCATATGTCAGGGACGCCGACCATAGCAGCGAGATCCCAGTGTTCCGTTAATCGACCATGGCAACATCGGATGCCATCGCAATGCAGGCTACAACAGGAACTGAATCGCAGACTTGAAGCAATATTTCAGACAGTAAGAGGAAACCAGAAGTATCAAACTCACTTCGCTCAATGGAAGTCGCTTAACTGAAGTTAGCCGTGATCGTGCGGGGTGTGATGTGTTTCTGATTATGTTTATGTACGACCTACTCTGTTAGAGTGCAGTAGCTGTCATGCATAGTAATGCACAAAGACAGGTGCGCAAGGAACGCTGTACATTCGTACAATGCATGCACCGAAACGCAACGTCATGTGTTCTAGTTGATATGGTTGCGAGATCAACGTCGCACTTACTCTGAGAAGGCCTTTCGCTTTTGCGAAGACTCCCTTGACCTTCGAAGCCGTGTCGAGCACGTTGAGTACGCCGTAGTGCTTCACATTTCTCGAAGCGAGGTCCTTCAGCGACTTGTCTTCTAGTGTTGCGTCCAGGTCAGCGACTGTCACGTACCTGAGAATGAATAGACAAGGTCCAAGGCTCTAATATGTCACAAGGACATCTGACATAACAGCCTCTTAGCAAATATCCAGAAAGCAGCTAGAGACTCTGCACTAAGTGTGAATATCTGATTAATCAGCGCTTACACTACGAAAGGCATATTTCAATACAAAACTACTTTCCGACCACTAAAGTCTGAATATCTTACGACAAAAAACTCACAAGATGAGAACATTTTAAGTTTAGCTGAGACTGAGACGCAATTTACACCACGTGGTGCTTCAATTAAAAAACACCAGCCTTTTACCTCAACTGAAAGCTTATAAATAGTTTTTGTACGGCGAGCGTTATCATTACATGCTTGGTTGTAAGCAAGAAAGCTTTTGAAGTTCTCTGAAAACGGCGACTGTATACCTGTATGCCTTACAGATGACTGTTAATCACTAACCGGACATCAAATCCGATGCCACCCGAAGTTGTATTGAATGTGGCTAGGGCATTCTTGAAAGCTTCCCAGCTTCGGCTGATTTCGATGGCATGCAGATTCCCTTTTATAACTACTACATTGGTGTAGTAGACGTAGTCGCACAGGCCGTCCGGTGGTATCATCTGTTCGAAGATCGCGGTGGCGCCGACGGTGCAGATCAGCTCCTTAACCGAGACTGCAAACAAGTAGAACGCCGGGTGGGTTAGGACAGAACTAAACAGCGTAAACGGCGGTAAAAGCCTTTCAGATGCAGCACTACATCTTGAGCGGCATTTGCAGGAAAATTCGTCTGCCGAAAATAAGCACACGGTGCAATGTACCGGTTCTCTGGGCCCTCGGGAGCTGATCTGAAACTGTCCATCTGGTGAACATGTCCAATTGGGCGTGACGTCATCAGAGCGCATTCAGTTACAGAAAAAGCGGCAAGCCATGACGTAATCGCGGTGGTGTCTTTCGGGGCAGGCGGAGTTAATTCTAAATCTAGGGCTGGCAAGAGCACAGAATCCGAGGTAATACGCGGCCTCCAAAATTCTCGCTGCCAGGAGCATATTCCAGGAGGCTGCATCCTCTCATATGTGTCGAGAGCACTGGAAGCTTCGTGACGTCAGAATGACGTTTCTTAAGAAGAACCGAAAAGAGGGGCCGCGCTGCTAGTCAAGGGCTGGCCAATTAACGGCGGCTGAAGTGGTCAGTCCAGTAGATCGACAGTTCGAGAATAGCCACCCTACTCTGCAGCACCTTCGGCGGCAGAGGCGGAGACTTAATTACTAAAGGGTTGTCCGCTGAGGATACCCCAATCGACAGGCGAGAGCTCTGGTTGTCGCCGTTAAGATATTCGTCGGGGCGAGCGTGGGAGCGGATGTCGAACCCACAGCCTTCCGGAGAGCGTGCCACGAACGTGCTTTAAGCAGAACGTCGTTTTAAGGACAGCTAATAAAACGTCTTTTCACAGTGAGAATAAACCTGCCCCGCCGCTGCGCCAACCATAGTCAGCAGGCAATATATTGTGCACACACGATTTTACTGTGTACCTAAAGAAATCACCAGCTTTGGACATGTCCTGGCGCATTGTAATGGTTAACTCCTACAGTCGTGCTCGTCCCAATGTTACGGAGTATATGATTTAAGAGAGCATTTTCCTTACACGTGTGGGGCGAAAGGTTCGTGTAGCAAAATCAGATGACGGGGTAAGGGCTGAAGCACCACTTCTCCTGCGATATTTTTTTTTTCAATTTTTAAGTCTATGTACGAAAGCACACATGAAAACACAACCACGACTAATATACGTAAAAGTCGGAGTTATGCACCCTGCGTCTCACACGAGAAACTTAAATTCGCAGACTACATCAGTGTAAGACTGAACTGGTTAGTTTGGCTTGAAAAAGGAGCATAGCAAATCAGCAACAACATAACGCAGAAACTACGCAGCTACTAATCAGTGTGCGCACCTCTACCATACTGTGTGTATTGTTTTCAAAGAACGGGCGCCGTATTGAAAACGTTACTTGAAGTCGCTAAGCATACCACTTCAGGAAACAATTTATGAGAGTTTCACTTGTCTACAATTTATCAGCTGATTGCGGGAGCAACGTCCTTCGAAAATACGACAAAGTTCAAGTATAGTGTACAGGTTCGAACGCAAACGGATCGTCCTCTTTAAGGCGAGACGTGTAGCTGTGTCTTGTTGGAGGTATCCTCGGAGAGCCAGTGACATCGGACAACCGGGACGAAAAAGCCCTCCGCACATTCGTGCGGGAAGAAGCTAGGAGTGCGAAAAAACAACTCACGGGGCCCCTCGTGCATTCCCATCAGACTACTCGAAGGCGAAAGCCATCTTTTTTATCTCAGTCGATGTATTCGTCCTAGTCCTCGCCCTTCCGAAAACTTCGAGCGCCTAACGTGGTTTTGCACTGCCTTCGCGAAGGGCCCACCTTTCAACAAGCAATCGTGTCATTTGATGACGTCATCATCGTAATCACAGTACAATACAACGTAATGACGTCGTCCTGACGTCATAACGACGCCATGATGAATACACACAGGGAGGATCAAAAGTATACAGTCATCTTAGAAGATGGCTTTCGCCTTCGAATTGCCTTAGGCAAATGCAGAACAGACCGTGTCACTTTTTCATTGCAAGTAAAACCTATATCTTCTGTTAGTTCATGGCCCGCCAATATTTTTCGACAGCTTGTGCTGCTGTCCTATTTGCGCGGCTCTTAACATCATCACAACGACGTTAACGCAATCATACAGCGCCGCGATGATTCCATACCGGAGGAACATTCACCATATATAAAATTCCCGCTTTCACGTGATGGTGACAGCGAGGATTTTCTGTGCTTAACCAACTGAATGCAGTATTTATGGAGAGGATCACTCTCCTAATCGCTAGCATTGAAGCTCTGCGTACGTTACCGTTGCTAGCTTCGTCTGGCTAATAATATTGTTGGGTGTCCACAGCAGTTCTGCGGACGCACACTGAAAGCCATCTGGGCTGGAAGCATGTCCAACAAAAACGGCCTAATGATGGCACTACAGATCCCCTTTATTAGCTACCGATGTTTACGAACACCGTTGTTCAGAGCAAATAGCGTATGAAATAGCCCATATATGCTTAGCAAATGGGAACGCGATTGTTTGATATAAATATTTTGGCCCGCTACAGTAGTGAACCGCCAAATATTTTTTTAACCACGTGAAGTTTTTAAGAAGCACATAAATCTCAGCACAACGGCGTTTTCGAATTACATCGTCATTGAAATTCGGTCGCTGCGGCCTCAAATCCAACCCGCATCCTCTATCTTGGCAGCAGCGCGACATCTGAGACGTATCAGAAATGCGAATTGGGCTATTTGATGCGATTTGACTTCAGACAAAACAGATTAGCGGAACAAGGGCACAGGGCAAGGTAATGAAAACTAACAGGGCGCAGCGCTAACTTCAACTCAGGATTTACTCATGGACACGGAAAAGATATCACTCTATAACGCCAGCTGTAATCACCGCTGATCTTTTAAACACTTCAACGTACGCCTGCGACATCCCGTCTGTGTGCCGAGCCTTGTCTGTGTACTTCACCTTCTCCTTTGTACTCTTGGTTCTATTGAGGAACTCTGAAATCAATCTTAGCCGTCAAGCAACCGCAGCAGCTAGAATCTTCATAGCGGAAAGTGCCTATAAAAGCATCGTAGAGCGTGCTGGCAGTGCAAAGCGCAATCTGTGACTTACAATATCCTGGGGTTCTTGTTGTTGGAGGTGATTGGGTTGTTGTCGTTGGCTTTGTCGTAGGTCGCTTTGTAGTAGTAGTAGTCGTCGTCGTAGTAGTAGTAGTAGTAGTAGTAGTAGTAGTAGTAGTAGTAGTAGTAGTAGTAGTAGTAGTAGTAGTAGTAGTAGTAGTAGTTGTTGTTGTAGTAGTAGTAGTAGTAGTAGTAGTAGTAGTAGTCGTAACAGCAGTAGTACTGGGCCGCTTTGTTGTAGGCGTAGACCGTCTTGTAGTAGTAGTAGGCGTCGGGCGCGTTTCAGGAGACGCAGGCCGCCTTGTCGATGAACTTGGCGTAGGCCTGCTTGCGGTTGGGGTTGTAAGAGTCCTTGTCGCATGGGATGGTGCAGGCGTTTCTGGCCTTGGCGTAATTGTTCCCGTAGGAGGCTGCGGCACAGGAGGTAGCGGAAGGATGGGCTCAACTGTCGCTGGTGGTGTTTCTGTAAGAAAAAGAAGACTTATTCGGACAAAAAATTCGGCAGATCCCACGTGGCGTGGTTATCGATGTTATGCGATGCATGCCGCGGGAAGGCGACTGTGGCGTAATTTTTTCGGTGAGCGAAACCGTACGGAATGACGCTAAAACGTGCATGCACAAATGTTTATGCGCACAAACATATGTTGAAGAGTCGCACGTAGGTTATGTAAACAGTTGTTTACACTTGTGCAACAATGCCAACAGCAACAAGGCTACTACCAATACCTGAAGCGGTAAGCTGATATGTCGTGTTTACATTTGTCCGTTATGTCGGGAACGCACGCACGTTTCACGAAGCCGCGTGCATGTATGGAAGGGGCTCTTGACAGTTTTTGAACAAGGTCGTCATCACCGTGATTAGTGAGCACCAGCAGCTTGAGAGGATTTGTTATCGGGTCTGGTCGTGATCGCGGTCACGAGGGTTCTATGTCGGGGAAGTATGAGGCTGTTGAAAACGTTGAAAACGTACAGCTGTTGAAAATTGTTAAGCCGCTTAGGAAGAAATGGTTTACGATGCGTCCTGTCTTGGACGTGGGAACCAAGTCTTGTGATGCCCGTCCACATCGAAAACGTATTTTATGTAGTGTATGAGCCAGGCGTTGTTGGGTTTTGAAAAATCAATGTTGAAGTCACCGGCAATGATGAGAGGTATGGTCCTTTCGGCCGGGGTATTTTAGGGAGCACCGATCGCGCTTTTGAGAAATCGATAAGGTACGTTGATAAGAACCGCTGGACGGACTCCTCTTGCGCTTGTGGGCTCAAGTAGATGGCGGCGAGCGCAATGTCTCTGTTATTCTAATTGATATGCGCAACTCAGACGTTGCCGACGCGGCTGCTCTTCTGTGTGCGTTCGGTGTCTGGCAGCCGGCGTAGTGTGATGCGGCCGACGCATCGCCGAGTACGGGTATATCGCCGCGCCGCCGCATCTGCAATGAAGCCGCTTGCTGTGGACGACATATTGGAATCCCGTGATGCACACACACAAGCGGTGAGTGATCATGATATCGATTCTCGCAATGCGTGGGATACGCCGGAATTTTCGATGTTTTTCCATGTTACTGTGTTGATTGAGACTCTGAATCACCTGTGGTACATACCCGAATAACATGGACTGTGGTATGCGGTTATGTTCGACACGTGACTAAGGCAAAGGGTTTCATGACGTACGTGACAGAAATTTAGCGTTATTTTTGTCATGAGCAGCGAATCATGTTCTTCATACATTGATCCCCTGCCATGCAAAGTTCGGTAGATTAAAATTATGGAGACGACCAGGAGAGCGCCTAGACGTAGGCGGATAGATATATCGATAGATAGATACTTAGATAGAAACTGCGGAAGCGCCTTAGATTAGCTAAGCAAGGGTTCTTATTTAAAAATAGACGCCTTTCAAAACGTAAAGCACGTTTTCGGCGCTTCAGCACATCTGCTTTGTGTAACGTATGTACGTACATTCACAGTCTTAATTTGAAAGTTAAAATGGGAAGTCGGGCGTTTTCTCCAAGCATTTTCAGTTAAATGGCAACAGAAACCAAATGTTTGCGAAACCATCGTGTCATCCGTTGATGCATAAATGCACCAGCAATATAAAAGTTCTTTGTAGCTTTATTAAGGCATGTGCAAGCTTCCCTGAACTAATTAGGTTCTTTTATTTTTGTTGCTGGTTAAGGCACCTAGTAGGCAGTTGAGAATGAACACGTCAACAGTGGGCACAACCAGAGCTCTGGGGTCATCCTTTTATTGGGGAATTGCCTGTCAAATTTTGAGTCGGCAAATACTCACCAGGTGCCTGTGTCATACTTGGCCGACTCGAAGGTGGACTTGAGGGACCGCCACCACCGCGCGGAGATCTTCCTGCTTTAAGGACGTCCTCTTCCTCCTCTTCCTCAACTGCACACAAAAAGTAAACGTCAAGATGAGGCCAACGTGTGGCGTATTGCGGTCGTACTGTCGTACCACCGCTGCAATGTCCACGCTTGGATGGGTTTTTCATCTCTTGAAAGCTCTATGTTCTCCCGAACTTTTGGCTCTACGGAGCCAGATGTTCGGAAGAAGATATTTGGAGTTGCAGAGAGGACTTACCAAAATACGAAAGTTACGCCACCGTCATATGTCTCGTTAGACGGGATATAACAGAAACTTCTCGTTGGGCGTACGCTGTGCACAATACGTTGCGTACGCTGCAAGCGAAGCGTGCTACGACACTTTTAGTTTAACGTACCCTGGAGCGTTTCACTCATATAGATTAGTCACATGCGAGATGTGCTTTCGTATGCTTATCAGCGCCAGCGATGTCAGACGTATGCTAGGTCCCAGGGGCAACGTGGCCATGGGTAACGTGGAATTCGTGGCCTCTGTGATCTGCACGCAGGACCTCCCGATGGCCTGGGTAATGGCCACGAGCGTACAAGTGAGGCCCCGGCGTTCGCTGTGTGCATTGTTAGCAGGGTCGTAGCCAGGGGGGGGGGGTTGAGCCCCCCCCCGAAATTTTTTAGTTTTTCTTGCGTATATATACACGCACACATACAAACGCACGCACGACATACATAAAGTATGGTTGAACCCCCCCGAAAAAAGTTTCTGGCTTCGCCCCTGATTGTTAGCGTCGTTCCTGGGTGCATTGGTTGGGCGCGTTGACCTTTGCCGTAAACGTTGAACATTACTATGTGCACACAGTTTTGAAGCTGGGTACACTATGTAAGAATGACATTTGATGGGGTACGGTCGCGCTGGATCGAACACAGCGTTCTATCCGGCGCGGCTGTGAATGAGGCTTAGCATACCTTACAGCAACTGATCTACTAGCAGCACTTTCAAAGAGTCAAAGCTCGCACAACACTCAAATGCGCGTCATGTTGCAGCATGAATAAAACTAAGTACGAAGCTTACGTTCTTTTTTGTACGGGGTCATTCGCCGAGAGGCCTGACAGAAAGAAATAACGTGTTCGCGCAGACAACCTGTCGAAGACGGTTGCTTCAGGATTTTTGTGAGACGCCAGGCTATGTCTTCCCACTGGTCAGGACGGCGGAACTTGCCGCTTGATTGTACCGTGCCTGGCATGGAAACATGACCTATCAATGTCGATCACACACGAGTTGCATCGGGTTTACTGTTGCTGTCTGCGTCGAATGCCACTGCAGGTGCCATGTGCTCTCGTTTGTGGTTTGTTCGAGGCCTCGCGAGAACGCAACGTAGTAAGCATTGCGTTACATAGGCATCGTCTCCTTACAGGCGTACGCACACATCCCTGGAATAGATACGTTACGTACTGCGCATTCGCACATCTCTCCCGCAGCCGTGCCGCGTACATAACCCTTTCAGACACGGTGTGCACAATTTTACACATCAAATTCGGAGTCGCATTACGCACCGCGTGTTTCTTCAAATGGCCTGAAACTTAGTGTGCACATTCGTGGAGGCTTCCTGAGTGGAAAACTGGTGGTTATTTAACTTCATTATGCTGCTTCTTGCTGCAGATGATCACTTTGCTAGAGACACTACCATGTTCGACGATCGTTCGACGTGCGACGTTCCAGGACCGACGTCAAGAGTATTTTTTTTCTTCGCTCGAAAAGCATACAACCAAAAAAACAAACTGTGCATGCATTTTGGGCCTAATAGTTGATTCCTTTTATGCAAGAATTGAAGCTGACTGATTGTAGAATAAATAAATATTTATTTACACAGAATTAATATTATTGCTGAAACTCACACAAAACGACCCATTCCTTCATTTTATTTCTTGGAATGTAATACTGAGTGCCTTGAAATCATGCCATGCAAATTTGATGCATTTGCAGACAGTGCATCATAATTCGTGACTGAAAGGGGTGGGCTCATTACGTACGCCCAATAAATGTGTCTAATGTTAGAACGCGCGCTAAGACACTGGGCTGGTTTGGCGTAAAAGCTGATAGTGTTTTCAAGGTTTATTCGGGCCATGGCCACTGAGACGCTTGGCGAGCTTCCTCAACGCTGACAGGGTGTCGTCAACCGCCATTCCATTCAACGTGGGAGTAGATACGTACTTCGAGGTGCACTTCATCCATAACAGTGTTATACGCACTGAAAACAACAATCGTAGACGGCATGTAATGTGTTTTTTTTTTTTGCGCACGTGGTTGCGTTTGAGCGGCTACCACCTGTTACCCATCTGTATCGCGCGCCGCAAGTCTCATCTTTGTCTATCAGAACCTTCTAGAAAATTCTCGCACATTCCTATGGCATTCCGTGGCCTTGGCTTCAATAGTTTCGCTCGGTCGCCGCAGATTATTTCGGATAGGGTTTGACTCCTCTAATGCAAAACGCAACTTAATCCCTTTCTCCTCACTTCGATATCAACGTTAAGGAGCCTTTTTTGGCGTCATGGGCACGCATTCTAATTTCGAAAAATAAGGGCCAGAGAGCAATGGAAAAGAGGCGTGCTCGAGCGACGCAAACTTAGTGATCACCACAGGCCAGGGCGAACTCAAATCTTTTGGTAAGATATTTCAAGATCGCCTGGCCGCAAGTGGCCTTGCAGGTTACCTGCTACTCGTCAAAGGTTGAAAGCAAGTCCGAGATGCAGTTACCAAAAGGCATCGATTGTATCAGGTTTCACACTTATCGACTCACGGTCATCTGATTGCGCCAACAGGAACACGACAAGCCCGATCAGCAAAAGTAGGCAGCAGGTGGCGTAGGTGACAAAGATGGCTTTTTTCACGTCGGAATCATCCCTGGAAAATACGAACAGTAAATTGTGTGTTTATACCGCAAACTGCACGAGATGACGCTAGCACGGACACTGCAGTCGTCAATTAGCCGATCATTAAAGCCGAACCTCTTACGTCCAGAGCTATACGAGAAGGCCGTTCCCAGTGATACCACGGTACTGTCGCTGTTCATCTTTCGACGTCATCCGATGCCTCGATATATCCATGCGCGGCCACACCAACTGATATTCTATTTTCCCTCACAATGTCTACATTTATGACCACTACCGACTGACAGAACCGATTTCCTTGGCTACGATTTACTTCAAATGGCAGCGAATCCAAATGGGATCTGCACGCTTTTACGTAATAATGTGGGCGTGCGCTTAAAAATGCTGAAAACAAAAGAACGTAGGGAGAAAAAACAACACTCATCTTTTGCCCATGTTCTTTAAATGCACTCAAACAATCCTTATGCCAAACGAACTCGCACCGCTGGGCTTACTCACCCACTTCTACAAAACGTCACAAAGCAATATCTCAGTGTGTCGCAACAATGCGCGAATAGTTTGTTGGTCATGCCAATCGCCACGCAGACTTTAGTGTATGTACTCTCTTCGCTATGCTCCGAAATTCTGTTAAACATGCAACATCCGTCACTCGACGGCAACGCCAGTCTAGCTCTAGGAAACTGGCACGCTGTGCGTTACCGCTGAACTGGGTAATACTATTTAACAAATCGTAGAAATTTTCTGAAACACTGAAAAAGCTCTCGCTGAGCGTCTGTTTTCCTGGCACCTCTTCGATCATTCACGTAAAAGTATTGCAAGCAGTTGCGCTGTCGGCGTAAAAGCAAACCGAAGGTACCTGATTTGGTATGATGCAGATCAAGAGCTAATAGGAGATAAATAAAGGAATTGACAGCCGCGAAATGCAATAATTTTCCACGAACTGTACTGGCAATATGGGGATAGAAGATGCGAAGTCCTTAGGCTGAGGTAACTTCTCACGACCGAACGCAACGTGCTGACATGGAACATGCTATTTAAATGCGAGAGCGTTCAGGAGGTCGTTTCGCAGGAATTCCGGTGTCGGTGTCGCCGGCGTCTTTGATTGCGACCAAAATATCAGCATTGTGTGTGAGCGAAACTTCGAGGTAGATGGAACTAAAGCAGTAGTAAAAAAATCTTCCGTTCGAGGGCGACCGCGGATAAGAACCTGCCACATCTTGCTCCGTGGCTTGCATGATGCCTTTTAACCACTCCACCCTCACGCATACATTCTTTAGCGTACTAACGGCGAGCTGATTATGCACTCCATTTAGCGTTGGCTGTTAGCACATCTCGGAGGTTCTTCAGTGGCTTGACACACCACCCGCGAGGTAGCGCAAAAGGCCCAAGGCCGCGCGCTTAAACGGCATCATTACACCGTGTGGCCGTCTTCGGTTTCGCCGCATGCATTGATATTGGACCCGCAAGGCGTTCACTTTCCTTGCGGGTCGGTTTGCATCTTTAGCGAGAAGCGAAACGAGGCTAGTAATTGGGAAGGCGATACGAACACGGTCTCGTAACGGTGTCGCAATTTACTCTCGAAAGCGAAGCTCAGGCATCCTCCAAGTTTTTTGCAGCTTAAATACGCACAGGGCACTTGTATCTCATTTATACACACTATACCACTCATGTCGCTACCCTTGCCCTGAAAGAACACCTCAACCGATCTTGGAGTAGTTTTGGCATGCATTCTGTAATAATGGCAAAAAGAAATGAAACTGGTCCATTATTTGAAAAGCTATTGAAGTTATCCTTGTACTAGATTCGTGTGCGCCCTGCATGTAGAATTATCTCACTTCAATGATATTTGAAATCTCTTGCGTTAACTTCGCAATTTCACAAAATTTCGTTGTATGTAACTGTTGCGAGAGCACTAACTGCTAAGGTTCGCCGTCGAATACGTTTCACGATTTGTGCCTGTGCTGTCAGAATCTGTAACGTATTTTAGAACGTTGATGAGAATGTATATTTTATATCGTGCTTTCATTCACAAAGCTAACTAAAAATACACCACGCATCCAAAGCAATGCTCGAATAGCACGCATTCTCACTTACGTTTTATCCGCTGGAAAGTACGAGAGTGTGATTAGTATGGATTTTATGCATTGACACAGGTAGCGGTATCCATTACGGCATCAATCTTAACATTCAGTCCCTATGCTACGCAATAAATCACTTCTTTGTGTTGATGGTATTCTCGTCAACCATTGTCGCGGCAAAAAGCCACCCTGACACAGAATCATTAGCCCTGTCGAAATATTGCATCTAAGCTGAGGCCCACCGTGTTCGACCACAACGAATCATTTTAGACGTTCACGATAGGCCGTTTTCTTCTGAACTTCGAGCAAAGTGTATTTGATAGAAACACCGGGAAGTACTTACTGGATGTGCCACTGATGACTGCAAACGAAAAAGCAGACAGAATCTAAGGTCAGAATTGCGTCTGTAAACCTGGGCCTACGGGCATCGGGGCCTATGGAGCGATAAATTTACTTCAAGATTGCGGAATCGGTTACCTACATGCTCTTATGCATGATGTCACCGAGAAGCAGCACAATCAGGCAGCAGCACAATACGCGTCCTGTTGAATGTCAACCTCCCGAATGACGTATATGACAGGCTGGAATGTTGACATGCCAACGGTACTCGCGCGTATTAAAGCATATGATCTGCGAATGTATTTCAATAACAAATTATTTACGCCAATGACAGCAAATATACAATTGAATGACACGCAGATAAAAATATTCACGAATATTTTTTACTCAGGTACAATTTCCACGGTCATCAAATTAACCCAAACGCGGTCTTAACGTGAATCGCATTTTTGACAGCGCAATACTTCAAGAAGTCACAACAGTCTACCATTAAAAAAGTTGGCAGATCCCACGCGTTGTGGGAATCGGTTTTATCCGAAGCAGTTAGCGAGTTCTTCTATGCTGTATTTTATGGCTCTCACACAAGCGTCATAATATAGACCGACGTGTTTTTGTAAGTGTAGCAGCTTTGTGCACATTGTGGGCTTACCAGGCACGTCGACAACAATGGCGTTTCAAGCTTAACTTCTCGTGCGACGTAACGTCAGCCCTCAAGTTAGAGTAAATATGTCAGTATTATCGAAACTAAGTGCACGTCATGGTGCAATCATGTGAATATCATACATAAATTTTGGTATTCAATTCCTCTGCGGTCGAGCAATCCTTCAATATAGCTTGCTGAATCATAGGAATACAAATGTAATGTTTATTAGACTGCTACAAAAGCGGAGCCAACAATGGAACCACAGACGTTAATCTGATATGACTGTTGTATCGTAGGAGAATATATGTAGTGTGGATTGCTTTCTTCTAAAATTAGATAGCCAGCACCACAACCCCAATTGACGTTGCACCGACATTACGCCTCCATAGGCTATTTTTCCAAACCAGTTTATAGACCTGGTGTGGCTCTGCGGTAGAATACCTGATTTCCACGCAGAACGGTTGGGTTCCATTTCTGCTGGACTCCCAATTTTCATTGTTGCCATTCGTCGGGTCAGCGCTGCCGATGTCGGTTTTTCATAACGCTTTCGCATTTAAATTGCCAATGTCTGTTCTCGCCGTTCGTGGGTAGATATAAACAGTCAATCACTTGTGGCGTATAACCGTACACCGCGACCCGTGGTAAACGTGTATGTGCCACACGTGTCTGGAGGAAAGGAATTGACGACGTACGTGACAGGACTTTCTTGTTATTCATTTCATGGCCCAACAGCCATATTCGTCAAATCCTCTTACCCTCCCGTGCCAATTTTGGTCTACCCTATGTTAAGGAGGTGATCATGAGAGCACCGAAACGTAGGCGGCTAGATAGATAGATAGATAGATAGATAGATAGATAGATAGATAGATAGATAGATAGATAGATAGATAGATAGATAGATAGATAGATAGATAGATAGATAGATAGATAGATAGATAGATAGATAGATAGATAGATAGATAGATAGATAGATAGATAGATAGATAGATAGATAGATAGATAGATAGATAGATAGATAGATAGATAGATAGATAGATAGATAGATAGATAGATAGATAGATAGATAGATAGATAGATAGATAGATAGATAGATAGATAGATAGATAGATAGATAGATAAAAATGCTCAAAGTGCCGAAGGTTCCCTAAGTAATGCTTCGCATTCAAAAAATCATTCGAAAACTCAGCATGCACGGTCACTCACACATCAAGAGCTACAAAGGCGCTGCAGTAAGCTGCAGTGCCTCATGTGCGGTCAATCTCCGTCATAGCTTACCAAAGAGCGTGGTCCATAATATTCTGCTATTATATACTGATCTTGGCCAAAAAAGTGGTCAGGTGGTTAACAAAGCGACAATTGATTGCCTGGCACCTGCTCGTAAGGACGTCTGTGGTTCCGAACTTTAAGCGGCATAGGAAACAATTAGGTAAAATAAGTGGGAGTTCGCTACACGGTATTACGCTCGGCAATCCAACAGAACTCGTTGAATTGCCAATCCGTCGTGCGTTCCAGAAAAGTGTGCAGCTTGCGTGGATGTCTCGACATGGCCCTCTATTCTTTCTGGCACCGGTGAGATCTGTCCACTGCCTTAGAAATTTTAACAAATCCTAAAACTTTAGGCCACGTGCAAGCATGTAGTGCTGCATTCACAATTCACTCCAAGCAAAAGAAATAGAGCTTGCTTTCAAAGAATTTCTTACCTGACGTCTCAAATGTAAAAAAGCTATCTGAAAAAAAAATGCGCAAAAACGATGTCGGAGAAAGGATATTGAACCAAGCGCAATGTATTCGTTAATTATTCGGCTTACGCCAAAAGGTTAAAAGGCCAAATAGGGGAAAGAACCTAAGTGATGAAGTGAGGCTATGATCGCGCGCAGATATTGTAGGGCGCAGGCAAACACGCGGGAAGCGGGAAGTGGTGTAAGGCCCGAGGGCGAAACGCGTTTCTTTAAGCAGAAGCCAAGCAGTTTATTAATGAATATAAGCAAATTTTTGCTTGCATTTAATACAAAAATGAAGGCGCTGAAATAGCCGTGTCGAATTTCCCATTAGGGATTTTTTTACACTCTTCATCACAGAAACGTGGTGAATGCCGATGGTCCCGTTCATCTAATGATTACGTGTGCGTTTTTCTACACACACACGCCATCATGCGAGGTATTTAATGACCACGCGAATGTTTACCGAAATGTCTATGGCCAAGTACACCGTAAATGCTTACTGCGGGCGATGTTTGTAATTTTTTATGGCTATCAGCGCACGTCTTCGGCCGGAGCTTGTTAATTAACCCACGACTGTCTCAGGATGCGTGGAAGCTTTCATTAATAGCATGCTCACTAATTAAACAAAATAGCGTGGTCAGCAAAGTTTTCCGCTGCGTTGTGTCACACAACATACCAACACCCTAACCCAAATGTGTAGATTAACAAGAATAAATGACAAAAGTCGCGCTTCTATGACCGAACCTACCAGTCTCTATGGCTGATGCCTCAGAAAAGTCGTCTGCAATAAATAACAGAACGGGAGGTTAGATGCGTTAAATCGTCTACCGCAAAGACCAAACATTCTGAAATGAAAAGATCAGCTGGAACTTACCCATGGCCAGGCAGTACTACTTGATCAAAACCAGTGAACAGTCAAGGAGTACGACCAAGGAGGCGTGCATGCTGTGCGCGCCATGAGAAAGAAAGTGTATGTATCAATTTATGCATGCATGCATACATACATACATACATACATACATACATACATACATACATACATACTAACAAAGCCAGAGTATCTAAGGAATGTAAGCCTAGCTGTCGAACAGTTTAATTTTTCACTGGTGAACTACCTACATGCAATATTTTTGCTGCTGGGGCAATATGATGGGCAATTGAACACCGCGCAGGAATTATGATTTTATTGCGCTAGCAATTATATGGACAGTCTCGGGTGATTTTATATATAGTAGAAAATATAGAAAGTGTATAGTAGTATATATATAGAACAGCACCAAAGAAAAATAATTCCGAAGCGCGGCATCGAACCAGCGACCTCTCGCTCCGCAACGCGTGGCGCTAACCACTACGCCACCAAGCGCAGATCCATCAGGTAGCTAACGGCGAGCGTTATATACACACCTTTTACCGCTGGCAGGACTCAGAGACGGCAGGCGCTTATAAGCGTTTATTCATTACCAGCGAGAGCACGAGGAGCGCAACGGGGGCATTTAAAAGTCGTCGGCCACCTCGCTCGCTTCTTCTAATATTTGCGCAGAAAGAACCTTGCCCTCCACTGTCTGCTCACGCGGTAGTTGCTGCCGGGGGTAGATGTTTCTGCAGCTTATCAGCGCGTCCATCACGGGTCGCTTTTCTTGCTATCGCATTCATTGCTTCGCCCTTGCGCCAAAACAGTGACTTTTAGTTCATTATTCGCTACGATTCGTTAAGCTCAGCCGTGTCATCTTGTATTTGTATATGTGCGCCTTGCCTGCCAACTAAACTAAATTAGTACATGGTAGTACGACGTAAGATGACTCAACAGCTACCACAAAAGCAGGCCC
This sequence comes from Rhipicephalus sanguineus, assembly GCF_013339695.2. Taxonomy (NCBI): domain Eukaryota; kingdom Metazoa; phylum Arthropoda; class Arachnida; order Ixodida; family Ixodidae; genus Rhipicephalus; species Rhipicephalus sanguineus. Next base: position 58,997,736 of record NC_051184.2, on the reverse strand, counting down.
ACATGGTGAGTGAGGTACGGTACGAGATGTGGAAATTCTACAATTGCCTAGACGGTCAAGGGTGTTTGCCGTAATTTCGCTCGAAGCTTTTTTTTTTTTTTTTGCGCGGTGCCCTCGAAAGTCTCGGCCTTTGCACCCAGGTACTGCTTGAATGTTGCGAGCTCATACGGTGCTGGTGCAACAGAACGCCAGTCCCACCAGAAACGACAGTGACTTGCAGCGCAGCGTGATTGAAGAGGCCTAACTGCCACGCCCGGTGCGTTGCGAGGTCACCGACGTCAAAGGAGGGGAAAAAAAGCCTTTAAAGGTGACGAAGCTTACAGTGACAGGGAACGTGGTTGCTGAGGAGAGAAGCGACCAAGCGGTAGCAGGCGTCCACTCTGGTGTTCGGAGAGCCGAAACAACCAGATCCAAGGTCGGGGGCAGCGGACGGTTGCACGAGATGATGATGATGATGATGCTCCTAGGATGATGGCACCTACCCACTCAGGGGGATCGGCCAAGAGTCGGGCGGATCAGAAAGTCTGAAAATTTTAAGTGCTAATAGACGTTACAGTATCAATTAGGATGAATGGTTTTTTTTTAAGAATTCCTGTTTTAGATTAGACCGTGTTGTATAACCTCCCAAATGGCCAAAATTGGTTGGTTGGTTGGTTCCTTAGGGGAATAGCTCAACCCACTACGGGGGATCGGCCACGAAGCGTGCGGCAGTAGAATTTGTGAAAAAATAGAATTAATTAATATGCGAAAAAGATCATTTATAGTAAAGCAAACATGATAGTGGCGATTTTGATTTTTTTTGAAGTGTTAGTTAAACGAGTGCTAGATAATAGAATTAAATAAATAAATATATACAAAAATTTAATGAAGGGAATGAAATGGTATATATCTAGTTATAATATTAACATAGCAAGCTCTTTGTTTTTTTAACGCGAAAGTATTTTTTGCCGGGGTCCCCCAAGTACATCCGTCGTGTATATGACGTTGATAAAGTGGACGCCAACGGGTGAGAAAGAAAAAAAAACCTAGAAAATGATACCCCGCTGGGAATCGAACCCACGACGTTGCGGCCGCGACGGCAAGCTCTCGACGCCCTACCGACTAAGCTAACTCGGGAGAGCTGCATACGGCGCGAACGCGCCTTATACCTTTCACACATTCTCTTTCGCGGCGGGTGGAGCGGGGCGGTGCCGCCGTCTGTGAGATGTGAAAAGAAGTAATGCTTCACGATCGACACTTACTAGCGCTTACTCCGAGATTGCACGCGATATCGGAGGTCATGGTTAAAGCGTCTCGGTACCAGAGAGGTAGACTGGCCGCGCTGGCGTCGCCGAGGCACCCTTGACGCAGTTACATTCTTTGCCTTTGGCTTCGTGTTAGCGTGCGTCGGCTCATCGGAGTGGTGCAGCTTCCACGTGCGCCAACGGGATTTCTCCGCCGCCGACTGCTTCAATGGCGCGAGCACCGACTAACAAAACTGCTGCAATATGCGTTGCAGAAAGGACGCGATTTCGACGGGCGAATGTCGTGCCTTGGTGGAGCGAGAGCAGTGCCTGAGAGACAGAGGCCAGCGGGACGCACGCGTTTGCGGCTCAGGCTACGAACCTCTACCTCCCGTGTTGCTGAAGCGCAGTGGGTGTTATGAATGCATGAGCACAGGCGTCGGCTACCCATAACTAGAAAGCGCACACCGTGCCGTTTCTATCCTTAATTGACGACGCTTTGAAGAAGTGCATACCGGGTACCAGTGTTGATTATGAGCTTGTTGATATCATCCTTACGCGGGATTCACGATTCGCTGTGTCCAAATATATGTTCACACCGTCAGCTACCACAACGGTTTAATCATGATCATGGGCGTTAGTCGTCGCGATAGAGACATGCTGTCAACATGGGTGCATCCACGTCAAACGGTGCTATAGCTGCCAAACACAAATAGACATTGTACACGCTCTCATATATCACTACACAATAAGAACTACTTCTGTGAAGACACGTTTCACTTTCGTGTTTTACCGGTTCCTATGACGGAGAGATCAGCCATGTTTTTATATTACTGAATATGGCATCATATATGCCCCTGTTGCATTGACCCAGTGCCTGGGCCCCCAGGGAGAGTAATGCCGCTGTGGAAAGCTCAAGGCCCAGTTTTTGAAAAGGTGGTTTCAGAATTGCTTGCCTTACGTTTTCCTATCTGCGACATTCTGCGAAGTAGTGCTCTATTGTTTCTGCTTGATTACAGTAATTACATTGAGGGGAAAGAACGAAACCACGCCTGTGCAAATAAAAGTTTAGTGACGGTATTCTGCATCGCAGTTTAGTTAACGTTACTTCCAACTGCTTTGTACTACACCATTTGCTATTCCACTGAAACCTATGGTGCTGAAAATTTGTGTTCTTTAGAGAGAGAATTAAACTTTATTGTCTGACCAGGCGCGCGTTTTCTTCGCCCGGAGGCGGGTGACTTCCTTATACCAGGTAGCCATGGCTTGCAGCTGATGCCAGAGCCCTGTCCACCAGTCGGAGCTGGTCCTCAGGGTTGACAGAAGATTTAGTACGTTCCTCTTGCAGACAGTTGCAGCCTTTGATTGATTGATTGATTGATTGATTGATTGAAGCCTTTCAATATTGGCACATACCCACTCTGGGGGATTGGCCAAGAAAAATTATGGTATGCTATGGATGATAACTACAATAATTTTTACCTCCCTATTAGTAAAGTAGAAAAAAACGCGAAGAAAAAGAGCAATCAAATTACAAAATGTATTATAGCCTATGGAGGATAATTACATTAATTACAATTTTGATACGACCAGACAGCTGAGTTTACCTGACCCGACCAAATTTGACTCTATGACTTACTTTTAATCACATTTTATAATTATGTCGCGAGTATTTTTTTTTCAGTATTTCTTAAAGTAGACCTTACGTCGGAATACGTTTAGTTGCTAGAATGAAATTACACACAGCATGAAAGATTTCTCTATGACAATGTCGCAAAACAGAGGCACCGAAATTTAGAACATTTTCCGCAGTTAAACTTAAACCAATCGTCGAACATGGAATAACCAGAAGTCTTTTCCTAATTATTGAATAGTTGCGGCATGATATAAAATAAAGTTCAATAGATTCTGTTTCTTCGCAAAATGGGCAAAGGGGTGATATCGCCAAACCAGCTCTGTGCAAATATAAGTTTAATGGGGGGACACGGCATCGAAATTTGGAAATAATAACTTCAAACTTTCTAGACTGACTCCACTTAGGTTTCCATGGAAATTTAAGGTGTTGATAATCTGTCCATTTAGTTATGGTTTCCATCATATCTGTACAAATTGCTAATTTTCTATATCTGATCGCTGTTATGTATTCTACTTCTGGGAGTACCGAAATTATTGGTCCATCGAGGGAAGCCCGGGCTAAAGAATCGGCCAATTCATTTAATGGTATCCCGCAGTGACCTGGTACCCACAATAATTTAAGGAATTTTAGCTGTGGCGATACTAATGTGCGCAAAGTCATTAGGGCTCGTGAATGTTCTGAAGCTGTAAGTGCTGTACATACCGAAAGAGAATCTGTTATGATTATTGCACTATTTTCGATTGAAGGCAATTTTCGAAGCGCCAAAATAATAGCCATGAGCTCAGCCTCAAAAACAGGAGTAACATCTGGCAGCCTCACTGAGAATGTCCAGCCAAGTAAATCGGAAGCAATTCCTACGCCTGCCTTTTGATTATTCACAGAAGCATCTTTGGGTATTATGTTTTTTGTTTCTGCATGAACCAAGTAATCTTTTAACCTGTCATTCAAAAATCTGAGAGATTGGAACTTAGATTTAGCAGCCGATTGTGGATCCTCGTCTTCTTCTGATCAGGATGATGATGAGTGTCACGCCTCTTCAATGTGGCTCATACCCACTTCGGGTGATTGGCCAGGAACTTGGCATCTGAAAATTTAGATACGACATTGAAGTGTGCCTAATGACAAAAGACCGAAATAGAAAAGAAAATATAAAGAATAAACAACAAGTATTATGCGATTGCGCAATCAGACCAGGCAGCTATGTTGATAATCTGACCATAACAATCTGTGAGAATGATAGGACGGATTCACACATTTTTAAAAGATAACTGGAGATTTATTTTTATTTTTTTTTCTATTTTACTTCATTTGTTTCTTACTATTTGTTGAGGGAACGTACATTCTTCCTTTCGTAACCGTGGCTCATGCCCAGTGTAGGTTAAGTGGTCAAGAAGTGAGTTCCTTTTTCCAGTGGGTTGGGAAGACTTAAAATTTGTGTGGATCGTTACAGAAATCGTGGCACGCGCCACCTACCCACCATGAGTTTGTTTGGTTCTTCGCTGCCCTTAATATGTGGCACACCCCCGCAGTGGAAGTTAGCAAAGATACTGACAGTTTTTGCGTTAACTCAATCGAGGTGTTTCAAATAAACAAAGCTTTTAATATGCGAAGCAGCTTTTACTCGGGCCTGTGTCCGTAGTTCCATTGGCGACCGTCTGCTTTCTACCACCTAGCGAAGCCATCTGTGACCTACTGTGCGTGCGCTCGCTCCAAGCAGAAGTTCGCAGCCAAGCAGAATAATCACGGCACGGAAACCCGAGAGTCATCTTAAACACTAATGCGCGCACCTAGCCGCAGCCGGACAATGGCCTCTACATGTTCACTCGTCTCCATTTGCGTTTCTCCGATTACTTAGATAGTTGTCCTTAATGTAGTACATGTTCCAAGAACGCCACAAGACCAGCTATAACAAAACATACAAAGCAATTACCAATATACACATGCTGCTTAAGAACTGCGTTGGCATTCTACTCATCGTCGGCGCTTGCGCGGGAACGTCTCGTGGGCCGCCGCTGCTTGCTGTTTCAGCCATATTGAAGCTGACAGCTTAGCGATTATTTACCAGCGCCTTTACACTCGCGAAGCGTTGCTCTGTTTCGCCCGTGTACCGCGAAGAACAGCAGTACCTTGTGAACCGAGCGCATACGCTGCATACAACGCTGCGGAACGCCACACACCGGAGGGGCGGCGAAACATAGCAGACGCTAGACGGCGCTGCGGCGGTGAAGTGCTTTAAAATTGGCAGCCTCCTTGTGAAATGTTTCTTCTGCTTTATTCTTCTTTGTGAATTTTTATATATATATACATACATATACATATCCGGGACATGACGGCGACGGCGACGGCGAAAATCCACCGAGAGTGTCCATATAACTGCTATCGCAATAAAAACATTGACACTGCAGTAGTGATGCAGAACTATCGATGGTGCTATCGATACTATCGGTAGCTGAGTTACTATCGAACTAACAATGGTAGAGAGAGAATAAAACATTTATTGGCAAACAAGTGGAGTCTCTAGTGGTTGGACCTCCTAGTCCGGAAGACCATTGGCTCTTGCCGCCGTCCGGGCTCGGTCGACCAGTGCTTGTTGCTGCCCTGGGTCAGAGCTGGACAGGGTCGCCTCCCACTCGACTAATGTAGGATTATGTTTGGCCGATATATTAGGATTCTCTTGGCACTCCCAGACCATGTGGAATAAGGTGGCCGTCTGGGAACAAAATTTACATTGCGGATTGTACGCCGAGGGATGTATTTTGGACAATATATAAGGATTTGAAAAAGATAATTATTGTAATCATCTCCACGTGACCTGCGTTGCCTTATCTAATTTAGGATCAGGTGGGGGTAGAGTGCGTCTACTCAGCCTAATGTGTTGCAGGATATCGGTATAGGAAAGGAGGGGCTGGGGGTCGTCCTGGTCAGTGAGAAGTTGCGTTGTGGAGGAAGCAGCGGAGGTCCGGTGTAAGAGTTCGCGGGCGGAGGCGTGAGCAAGCTCATTGCCTCGAACTCCTGCGTGCCCTGGTACCCATAACAGCTGTATCCACTGACCCTCTTGGCGAGTGGCCGCAGCCTGCTGCAGTATTGAGTGCGCTAAGCGACCGACTTGACCTCTTGCGAAATTACGATGCGCCGCCTGGGAATCCGTGAGGACAAAGGTGGCTTTTGTATTACGCATGGCTAAGGCTATACCGGCTTTTCACATGGCTGTAATGTCGATTCCGGTAGCCGAGACGCAGTACACGACCTGTTCCCTGTTTACCACGGCTGCCGTGGTGCGGTTGTGCAGGGGTCCGGCGGCATCTACAAAGAAGGCATCTTCACAATCCGAATATTTGTTGTATATTTTGGCTCTGGCAGCTCGCCTGTTTTCGTGGTGGACGGGGTGCATATTACGTGGCAAAGGGCTAATACGGACTTCCTTCTGCCATTCTGGTGGTAGTGACAGTTTATGGGCGACCTGAATTGGTGGATTGATGCCGACGGCGTCTAGCGTGGCGCGACCCGCTTTCGTACGAGCGAGTCGTATAACTCGGTTAGTGCGATGTGCTTCGAAGAGCTCTGAGGCTGTATTATAGGTGCCCATCGCAAACAGTCGGTCATTCATGGCCCATGGTGGTAGATTAAGAGCTTTCCGATATGACGTTCGTAGGAGGCGGTCTAAGTTGAGTTCATCTTTTTTCAGGATGCGCAGGTACGGGAAGCTATAAGTGACACGACTGATCACAAAGGCCTGTACAAGACGCAGTATGTCCGCTTCCTTCATGCCACGGTGTCGATTGGCAATTCTAGATATCATTCGGGAGATATCGGTACAGGTAGTACGGACTCTTTGAATTGCTGCCTTGTTGTTGCCCTGATTATTAATGTGTGCTCCGAGGACGCGGATGGTTTCCACTTCCTGGACCGGCGATTGAGCAAGTTGTACATTCAAAGGAATGTGGTTACCACGTTGCCTAAATACCAGCAATTCTGATTTAGTGGGGGAGCATCGAAGTCCACATGTCCGACCGATGCGTTCCACAGTATCCGCAGCCCGTTGAAGCGCGTCTTCCATTTGTCCCATGCTGCCGGTGTTGGTCCATATAGTAACATCATCAGCGTATATTGCGTGCTTGATTCCGGGTGTCTCGTTGAGTGCCCTAGGAAGATCCAGTAATGCTATATTAAATAACAGTGGCGAGATTACTGCCCCTTGCGGTGTTCCAGAGTCTCCCATTGTGATGGGGGCTGATTTAGCGTCGCCTACTAGTATGATCAGGTGACGGTTGTGCAGGAAGTTGCGCACGTAATTGTATGTACGTTCACCGCTGCCTATTCTAGCCAGGTTGGCCAGGATAGCTGAGTGCCGGATATTATCAAAGGCTTTTTCAGAGTCAATGGCCAGAATGGCACGCTCCTGTTGCGTGGCTCCACTGGGGCGATCAATTATGTCGTGCCTTAGCTGAAATAGAACATCTTGTGCCGATAAATGCGCTCTAAAGCCAAACATTGTATTCGGGAAGAGGTCATTAGCTTCCATGTATGCAGTGAGCCTAATGTGGAGTGCCTTCTCTATTACCTTGCCTGCACAAGAGGTCAAGGAAAGGACAAGGAATGGTAAAAAATACCATCTGTACCAGCCCTATCGATAGTAATTACCATCGGTAGTATAAAATCAAGAGCGTGAACTCATTGCAGCATAATCTTGGTTCTCCGCGCGCGTGGTACATATTGGAGCCGGAGGAGCAGACTGAAGGCCAAGAAAGTTGACATACATGTGTTCTTCACCAGAGTGCTTCGCTGACACATGATCATAAAGTCAAACTATTCATCTGTAGCGGAAAGGAAGCCGTCACATGTGGTGGAACTGCGCAGCTTCAAATTTATGTTCTATTTTATGATTTAAAAAAACATTCAAGAACTAATTTGTTCATTGTAAGGTGTAACTGGTTGCTTTTGAATATGAATTTCTTGACGGGACAAATGCCGCCATTTTCTCTGCAGATATAACTTATTTCGCTCGGCAAAAAGTGCTCATAAATTAAGCGGAGCTGATAGCAGGCTATCGCAAACATTTTGGCAATATGGCCAGCCAGCAACAGCATCATTTTTCGCACCACTATGGATAGTTTGTCACGGGGTTGTTATGGTGAAGAATGCTGGAGAAAGACTGGGAAATACGAAGCTCTTTATTTCGGCGAACTTGTGCCCAGGAAATCTAAACTCAAAATACAAACGATACATGCTGCGCAGTGATAGCGGCGAGAACAGTCGCCGGCCGTCGAGTAATCTGATAATAGGTGGAACGCTTCGTGTTTTATACATCCCTCATGGAACCTACCAGCATTATCGCTGGTGCTCGCGTAAGCTCTCGAATAAACTTGGCTCTGCGCATCCGGCGCGTAGCCTTAACAAAATGATCTCAAACAATCGCGAAGTTTCTCAAACGTTGCGGCGCGGTCTGCGTCAAACGCTGCGAACAGTCTTTGTGGGTGAAACCCGAATACATCAAAACAAAGAAATAAACACGCGTGGCAGTAATATCGGTAGTAATGTTACCTGTGGTACTACCGATTGGACAATCAATAGTTAGTCGGCAGTAGTACTATCGATAGTTTGTTTACAGTATCGATAGTTTAAAAATACTATCGATCCTATCGATAGTCAATTTACCGATAGTTCTGCATCACTACTCCACAGGCTATAGTCAAGCGTTGCGCACATGAGCGGACGACAGCTATTTCTCATATGAACATCATCGCACCGTAGCGTAACCGGGTTGCGAGAAAACTGGCAATGCTTTAACGTGAGTGTCGTCGTTACATCGAGCCATAAGCTGCACTTTTTCACGCCAGTATTGTCGGCACGCCTGGCAAGCCCACGATATGCGCACAACTGCTAAATTTACCCAAATACGTCGTTCAACCACGTAACTTTTGATCCAAAGCGAAACAATCCGGCATAGGCTTCTACTAGCCGATCTTCGCCTGTAAACGACTCCCACAATGCTTGGGACCTGCCTGAATTTTTCTTTCTTTCACATCGTCCAACGTCTAGAAAAGCTTCCTTTATTCCACATAAAAAAACTAAACGTGAAGAGAGAAAGAACTTTAGGTCTGCAAGTGGGCATGAGCCACAATTTCGAAGATGATTCACGAACGGCTGCATAGCGCGTGTGTCGATAGCGCGTTTGTCGAGAACAACCCTTGCCTGTCCCGACCGTCGGATCTCATTCCTTCGGATCTCTGAACGCCAGAGTGGACGCTTGCTCCCGCCTGGTCGCCATTCCGCGCGGGAAGCATCTTACCTGCCGCTGTAAGCTTCAAACGCTTTAAAGGCCTTTCTTTTTCTTATTCACATCAGCTATCGTCCAGCGCTGTGGACATGCGATTTAGGCCTCTCCAATTATCGCGTGAGGCCAGCCGTTGTTTCTGGTAGAATAGACTTGCTGTTGCACTTACACTGCATGAACTCGCGTCATCACTGCTGTACATATATATAACGCTGTAGGATCTGAAAAATAAAAGGTTCTGTAAAGTGGTTGGGGTTTATTTACGTACGGTGCCGTAATTAACCGCGTGTCTGTAAGATCACGCTTATCCCTCAGTCCCCATATGGTTTCACTTATATGGCAGCTAGTAATTTCTTGGCAATCGTAGATATCTACGACAGATTTTTTTTTCAGCTTAGCAGTTCGTTAGAGTATATGAGAAACATGCGATGCAGCTAAAGTTAACAAATCTTAATGGACTATGAGCTCTCCTGCATTTTAAACTCTCTGAAACACTTGAAGGCGAAAGCCCGCTTCACAGTTTGGAATGCTTTAAGTATTGTAGTCGAGGTCCAGACTTCATGCAGAACGACGGTCTGCGGTCTGAGACATACATTAAGTTGTGTTGACATTCTGAATAGACTGAATTGTCTCCTCCCACCTGACGCCGCACTCGTAGAAGTCTTCTGGGCCTCATTTGCTCATTTGGTTTTGGAATTCCGATATGGATAATCCCGCCTGTGACCAACCGAAGACGTCAACTGATGACGCCAGATGATCTCATCGTTCCACTTGATGTAATTACGTCACACGATGCTACAATGTGACGTCATGATGACGTCATTAGTAGCATAGATCACTTCGGTCTTTCTGCAACTTCACTAGCCTACCGTGTTTTATTCGAGGGGCCGAGGAATCAGACAGTTGAGACTTTCGCCTAAAAAACCTACCACCAAAACTTCTAGAAAATATTGACACGAATGGTACGCAGTGGCCGCTCACGCACTTTCTTCCCCCAGCAGCTCAAATATATTGTGAACTCCTCGGCTAATTGGAAAAATTATCATAATATTTATCAGCTTGGCTTGCAATAAGCGAAACGCCGTGCTGACCCCATATGTGTGGGCATGTGTGTGTTTGTGTGTTGGTATCCACGGGCTTTTCCGGGTTTGTTTCACACGCTAATCGAACATGTCTTTGACGCTGCTGCTAGACACATTATTGGTTTTGTGCTGGCTTTAATTGCCGGACACTTTGGTTCTCTGCTCTATCAGTTCTCGGCGAACATCGAGGGCACGTCCTCTCTGTCAGCGCGTCTTCAACGTTCACCGCTTCCGATCATGGAGTCGAGCCCACTCGTGGGTAAGTTCCGGTCTACCTCTTCAGTCGTCTTTTCGGAATGATACGCGATGCCTCTTACGCCCTGTTCTCTTTTTATTGCAGATGATTCCTCTCCAGATTCGGCCATCGAGGCTAGTAAGTTGGACCGCTGAGCTCGTAACATTTTGCCTCAATCATTCTCGTTCAACCACACCTCTGGCTAAGGGGGTCTGCCTATCGTGGGAAGCAATATAGCGCTGAGTTTCTTAACCACACCATTTCCAAGGCCATAACAACTTTATGGACACTCGAGGCGCGTTTTAGCCGTCGCCGTCATGTTCCGCATAAAGTCCGATAAAATCGCCTCGCGGTGAACAGCGGGTGGTCGAAATGAATCCTTATCCTTCGACGTTATCAGCCTCATGCTGATAACGTCGTTTATGCATATAAACTTCACGCTTACATTATTACTGCGTAATACACGTATTTACAGCAAGTGATTTGTACTTGATGCAGAATTGTGTGTGATACTGCTTCTTCGAAATTCCAGGCGGATTTTCTACAATCGCGTCGTCGGGTAAGAACTGCTGTGAAAAGCGCGATCTTCCTGGTTTCTTGGAGTCAGTTGTGAATACAGCACAATATGTTAAATGCACCTGACCCGATTATTTAGGGTTTGTTTAAATTACTAATGTGCAGGAACACCTAGAAATAGTCGGTGCAGAACGTGAGGGTGCGACGTCGTAATATTCATGCAAGCTGCAACCTTTTATGTGTATACTGCTGCGATAGTGCCGCCGTACGAATGCATGCATGCGTCCATGTTCTCTATTGGACTAACAATCGCTGGAGAGTATGATACTGGGCACTTATATTCGTCTTGGTCAATGCACACATATCGCCGCTTCGCGTTGAGAAACGCGCCGAGGGCCGCACGAGCATGAGCGAGGGAATCAAAACGTGAAAATGTGCTTGTGCCCCGCGGTCTGTCCTGTGTGCCACCTCACTTTGCAAGCTTTGTTTCCTATGTACCACGCCAAGATGAGGAGGTGAAGGCAGGCGTCCTGATGTAACCCGTTATGCATACCCATGACATCTAATTTTCCCCATTACTTCACGCCAGCGTCGTAATATTTCACCAGAAGTAAATGCTATTCTTGGGTATCTTACTGAACAGAACACGTCGGTTTAGTTAGGTAGCCTTGATAGAGAACAGGCAGCTCAGCTGACAAGCGTGGGAAAACGTTTGTGTGAGTCGTTCTTGAACCAAGCATGTCAAATAACTTTTAGCTGGCTGCTATACACAAGCCCGTAGAACCTGCATTAGAGGGATACTGAAATTAAAGGTGTCTTTTTCTAGTTTTGTTTTTTTTTGCACAGCGGAGCTGTTTAAGACGGCCGTAATTCGTCCAACGTGGACAAAAACCCCGCGCTGCGATGACGTCACCGCGCGATGCCTCGCAACGGGTTGCGCAGCTGTGCGCCTGCTTCGCTAGCATATAAAGCGCTCCTCCAACAGAACGCCTGCCTGGACACTGCGCGCAAGCGCTCGGTCGCAACAGTCATGACGTCATAGCCAACTCCACATGCGCTCCTTCATTCTGCATGAAGTCAGCGCGTGGAGGCGGCGCACGGCGCCAGATGTAGACATGGTGAGAACGAAGAAGGTTCGCACTGCCGATGAGGAAGCCGCTAACTGGGAAGCGTGGCGCGCTGCCGTGAGAGACTGCTGGACTCTACTCGTTTAAAGTAGTCCACGACGTAGTACGCTCGAAACAGCCAAAAACAACTGTGTTGGCCTTCACGAACTTGGCATCACTTGGCATTGCTTCGTATAACTTAGCAGCTCTTGAAATCACTTGGTATGGCTAGGACCAGCTAGGAACCGATCAGCTCCGATCTGCCTTTAGTCTCTCGCGACTAATGCAACCTTCGCCCGGCTTTTCCGTACCATAAGCAAATTAGTTATAATAATGAAACTGTCCGTTGACTAAGATTGCTTCTCGTTCACTTCGTGATCGTGTGAATTTGATGACAAGACAAATTTTTCCTCGGAGGGAAATGCTCGCAAAAATTGTATATTTATTATTATTTTCACCAATTTATAATTTCTCAAAATAGCTTTGCGAGCATTGCGCTCAATCACCGCAACTGTCGGTGTTCATATTTTTTTTTTTCGCGTAAATGTCTACCATCCCTTAAAACCCAGAAGGTTGACATTTAGTAGAGCGCGCGCGGTGGAGCGCCCCTTTAGTTGTTTTTCAGGGGCCCTGCGTACAAAGCCTCAATGCACACGATATTGAGCAACTTAAGTCTTTACTTTTGGGTGATTCCACGTAAGATCGAACAATCGATGGCTGGTCGACCTCTCAAATTTATTTCAAAATTTTATATGTTATTGCCTGATGAGTGGAAAGAAGAGATCCGCAATTTGTCTTGCCGCCAAAAATTTTTTCGAAGCACAGGAAATCAATAATGACGAAGAGGTGGAGTGGAGCGCTCATCCGCTCTGCTGTTTTGGCCAACTTTCGTTATGAATTGCACAAAATATATTAAAGTTAGGTAGCTGAAAATTTTTTAACTAAATATATGTATGTTTTTGCTTATGCTCAGGTATTTTTAGTTTTGATATGTAGAGTAGATGTTTTTATAAAAAACTTCAAAATTGGCCCAGGAAACGTTATTTTCTTTACTTTGAAGGTCTTTATCTCGAAAAATCCTTGTAGCAGAGCGACAAAAATTGCGCATTACGTTCTTCGCATGCTTATCTATCACACTGCCGAATCTTACATTTATGTAACGTTTCAGTAAAGAGATATGATCGGGCTAAGTTAAAGAAAACACCGGACAATGAAAACTTCTGACGACAATTAAAATAAAACCCCATTTTTTATATTTCTTAAACTTTGTCCACTTATTCTCCTCCACATCACCTTTCATAATCATTGAAAACATGTTGCATAATGTCGTTTCACTAATAGTTACGACCCCTCCAATGAGACCCTTAGGCAAGGATTGGCAATTCCGACTTCTTGCCCAGCAAGTGTATAAAATGCAGGCAGGATTGAATTGCTTTTTATTAAAAGGCCAGCAGGTACCGAAAAAGGTGTCGCCGGCACTGAAGACGGTAATTTTGAAATTATTTGGTCACTGCAGCGGCCACGAGCGCGGAGCTACCGAGCAGGCGCGCGCGCACCCGAGATGCTCGTTGTAAGAGACGGCGCAGCGAGAGCTCGTTTTCGCGTCCTCAGACCGATTGAGTTCGAAACAGCAACGACTCTTCGGTGAATTGAACGCACGTGCACTGGAGCTTCGCTATTCTATCCGCCCTCTGTTCGCATCGCAGCTAGGCGCTGATAACAAGGCAGAGATGGAAGCAATATGAGAACTCTATAAGGGAGCTATGAGCACTCGCTTCACGCACGCTGCTGCCAGAGAAACTGCGCTGCGCCAGTTGCGATCAGTGGAAAGCATTAACGTGGCGCTCCAGTGGCAAAGCAAAATAGGGAATGCCAAAGGAAAGACAAGCAAAACTATCGGTAACCGGATGCGCTTGCCTATCTTAGATGTCGGCAGCAGACGGCCTGAACTAACCGCGCGTTCAGAGCGCTGTTCACACTTCATTCGGCACGGATAGTTCTTGTGCTTTGCTCTTACTCTACTCCTCCTGTGCGTCTCATGGCGAGAAAGTATAGCTCGGAATGAGTGTATTGTGGAGACTACCTTTCGAAGCACAACAAGCTTAAAGGAGTACTGACACGAATTTTTAAAAATTTCGGATTGTTGCTCTAAATAAAAATACTGGTGTCGAGAAACCTAAAACGACTATTGTGGTGCCTGGGAATGCATCGTATATATTTTATTTAGCGCCACATTAAAAAGACACTTTCGGTTTAGATATCGAGGGGGTGGCATCTCAGTGTCGTTTCATAGCAGTGTGACGTCACGGAGATACAGAAACTCGCGACGTACTAGCAGCAAATTCGTCATCTACTCGTGGTGCACATAAACAACGATGAGTGAATTGTCGTCCTGTGACCCTGACACTGATTTTTGCGATTTAGGCTGCATGCAGGACGCAGAACTCGCATACTCGGGGGAACTGTCTTGACTCGTCGGGATAATGTCCTTGCAGTGGAGCTGGCTTGCACATGCTCAGCGACGAAAACTTCAAAGTCAAATAAAAATATTTTATACGTGTTCTCCGACTCCAGTGTGTGGACAGCGTTGACACTGCATACCAACGAAGCAAAAGATGTCCCTTTTGCGATGTCTCAAAATCGTGTCAGTACTCCTTTAATTATTGCAAAGAAGCCCAAATTTCGCAGAGTTACCGACCTAGGCATATACGCTTTGAAGAAACGTTTAACGCCCGAAAGATCAGTGACTGCCAGTGAGACGGACTACTTGTGCTACGCGTGCTTTTGCTGCCACTGCAATGAAAGATCTTCACGGAACGCACAGTTTAACGATTACATTCTTATGCCCCCTGAAAAAGAAATCGACGTCATTAACCAGATCACTGCGACTATCGGTGTACGTGCGTTCAAGTCACCCCAGAGGTGTTGCTGTTTTGAACTCAATCGGTCTGAGGACGCGAAAACGAGCTCTCACTGCGCCGTCTCTTACAACGAGCATCTCGGGTGCGCGCGCGCCTGCTCGGTAGCTCCGCGCTCGTGGCCGCTGCAGTGACCAAATAATTTCAAAATTACCGTCTTCAGTGCCGGCGACACCTTTTTCGGTACCTGCTGGCCTTTTAATAAAAAGCAATTCAATCCTGCCTGCATTTTATACACTTGCTGGGCAAGAAGTCGGAATTGCCAATCCTTGCCTAAGGGTCTCATTGGAGGGGTCGTAACTATTAGTGAAACGACATTATGCAACATGTTTTCAATGATTATGAAAGGTGATGTGGAGGAGAATAAGTGGACAAAGTTTAAGAAATATAAAAAATGGGGTTTTTTTTTAATTGTCGTCAGAAGTTTTCATTGTCCGGTGTTTTCTTTAACTTAGCCCGATCATATCTCTTTACTGAAAAGTCATATAAATATAAGATTCGTCAGTGTGGTAGATAAGCATGCGAAGAAAGTAATGCGCAATTTTTGTGGCTCTGCTACAAGGATTTTTCGAGATAAAGACCTTCAAAGTAAAGAAAATAACGTCTCCTGGGCCAATTTTGAGGTTTTTTATAAAAACATCTACACTACACATCAAAACTAAAAATACCTGAGCATAAGCAAAAACATACATATATTTAGTTAAAAAATTTTCAGCTGCCTAACTTTAATATATTTTGTGCAATTCATAACGAAAGTTGGCCAAAACAGCAGAGCGGATGAGCGCTCCACTCCACCTCTTCGTCATTATTGATTTCCTGTGCTTCGAAAAAATTTTTGGCGGCAAGACAAATTGCGGATCTCTTCTTTCCACTCATCAGGCAATAACATATAAAATTTTGAAATAAATTTGAGAGGTCGACCAGCCATCGATTGTTCGATCTTACGTGGAATCACCCTTTTATTGTTTGCGATGCGTATCGGCACACTCTAGCATAATACCGTAGCAGTATTGTCGACATTAGTAGATGCACAGAAGGGTGACAGGTGTAAGCGGTAGATCTAGAAATGATATTCACACGCTTCTATTTCTCGCGCTTTTTCGCTTGCAGGTATCACTAGCCCATCCGGTAAGTAGCGTCAAGTGTTCTTGTAAAGTTCACTTCACTTGAGGTTCACAAGACGGCCCGAAGACGTGGGCTTGCAAAGTGATTCTTTCTGGTTGAAGGCTGAAGCCATCAGTGGGGAGCCTGTGTTTAGAAAAGAAAATTCTGTTCAAGACATTCTGACATTCATCCCATGGCAATGCATTTTTTAAAAGAATCTTCTGGAAATGGAGCTAACAAGCACATAATTTCTAAACGAGAGCTCTCTGCGAGGCTTGAAATCAAGATTCATGTGGAGAAAAAAAGATCCATGCACAATGTCTTCATGGCTAAATTTGCAATTTAGCCTACAACACTGCTTAGAATGGGTTGTGGGAATCACCTTGTTCTCGACAGCAGAATATTGCCAGTGAAGTCTGCTTCTCTAAAAAATTGCACGCTTTATTGCTGCAATGCCTCATTTCAGTAGTCGATTTCTAGTGGATGAAATTGCATTTACCTCTTTCCCGCTTTGCAGACACTGAGACGTAAGTTGAATATCCGAGCTATTCGAGTACAGCCGCGCATATCTTGCTTTTGTTTTTTAAAGCTTTTATTGCAAAGGAGTGCATTATATGAAATGCGCAGTGTTCTCGAAGCGATGCATACGTCGCATATTTTGCCTTCATAAAGGATAATAATGAAACACGATTGTTGTACTAAGGAAAAAAGTTTGCGCTCAGTGCTTGCACATCGTGTTCTTTGAACTGAATTACATGAAATTAAGGTTGTTCGATAGCCGACTGTCGTTATTGTAGGAAAGCTAATGTTCGGTCCGCAGAACGAACATAGGTGCAATTCAATACAAGTTTGAGAGATTGTGCAATTTTCGTGATTTTTTTTCTGGCGATTATGTGTGCAAATGTTGCTCGAGCCTTGCAAAAATTATTATAGATAATTTATGATGTGTCTAGAGAACAGTGAAAGTGATTTTCGTGGTACGGCGTGTTCCAACTACTAACTGTGTTGTTTTACCATATAAGATGCATGAATTCTGTTAGCCACTTAAACGCTTTGCGTTCCGTCGTAATTAACTTCTATTGCCAGTCTGAACAATTGCTGATATTTCAATAAAAGTTTCTAACGGAAATGTTATCTCCGTATTTCAACACCCGTTCGAATTTCCTGATTTAGCGTAAACAAGAGTCTGTTCCCCAATAGCGTTTTATTACAAGGAACTACTACCTGCTAGCTCAGCAGTGAGCGTACCTCGTCACGCAGTTGCGTTGTGGATATACGCTGACGCTGTGACTCTTTGCGGGTCCTATAACGCAGTATACACAACAAATGTGCAGTAAAAAAGGCTGCTCATTTATGGCCAATACTAATGTCGTTGGAAAATTTCTAAGACTAATTTTTCATCATCTGATTCATCTGTAACAGGCAGTGCCGTAGTTTCTTCGATTTTTACGATGCGGTCAGCTTACCGCGGTCGATTTCAATTTCAGGCCTTAGCGAAGAAGTTATAGAAGCTGACAAAAAAAAAAAAAAAAACATGGCTGATCCCTCTCTCATAGGAATTAACTGTCACATTTGTAACCTAATTCTGCGTGAGCACCGCGCTCCCTTCACAAAAGCGGCCGCTGCAGTGAGCAAAGTCACCTTCGTGCTCTCAACGCGAGACGTACAAGCCACCGCGATCACGAGATGAGCGCGCGCACAAGCGACCACGCCCTGTAGACGCGGGCGCTCGTCGCAACGGCGACGACCTTTCAAGCGCGCTCTTCGAGCCCTTCGCGCCATCTCGCTAGTGATAACGAAAACGCGCTGTAACAAAGATCTCTGAGTACAGCCACCGGCAAATGGTGTATATAAATAGCTCGCCGTTAGCATTGCGAAGGACGTGTCGTCCGTGGCCGAATCGTTTCGCGCTGCGGAGCGAGGGGTCGCAAGTGCGATTCCCGGTGACGGAACTTTTTGTTCTGGTTTTTTTTCTTTGCCCACTGTTAGTATTTATGCTTTACAACGTCATGTCCGTGACGGAAATACGTCAGTGGAGCCGTGGTGGACCCCGGCATAAAACACTTTCGTGTTAATATGATTTTAGAAGCTGTAGAGGCCACAATTATAGAAAAAGCTGTACAGTACAGTAAAAAAGACTGTTGCCGCGAGTTTTAAAAAAAATGTCTAGCTGACGTTTTGATAAAGGCACGAGGGAAAAATATTTGAGGCGTTTCATAAACTACATAGCCCTGGTAATCGGTGGTGCACAGGGGTAATGCTAATGCGCAAAATTAGTAAGCCTTCCCAGAAGAATGAAAATTTAGGCGGTGTGACGGTATTTCAACCCACCAGGTCTGGCCTACGCAATCAACTCCGGCAGAGCGCTGTAGCGGCTCGCTACCGGAGCTGATCCCGGAAGCCACGCACCAAGGCATAGGATGGCGCGTATTGACGTTGAGACGGTGGTACCGTGATGTTACTGGGTACAGTACTGGGCACAGAGCACACGTGCTTCCAGTGATCGCCTGGCGATTACTGGAACCTAATTGTAATCGCCTATTCCGCCAGTTTGATCGCATAGGTGATCGCGTAATTTCACTATTGCATTGTCCTTCCTAACATGGTTTCTAGAAATATTTATGGCACGAATGCACATTTCTTTCTATTCGCATTTTCAGTGAGGGCGCGGACGTAACAAGGAGCATCTTCGCCGTCTGCGGCATTTGCTGCTTGATATTCCTCGTTGGCATAGTCGCATTCACGTTTCTCGGAACAGAAGATAGTAAGTGAATGGCTGTACAGCCTCATGTTATCGCTGTCTATAAAGGTCAAATCCTTAGGTTGCTCATTCAGACGCTGCTCCTGAAAGCGCGGCGTAGGGTACACAAAAAAACTCACTCGACATTTTTAAAGAAATCGCGCTGTGTGAATTGCGTAACGAATGGGTCGTTGAATGCTGTCAAACCGTTACAAAAACCTGTGATATAGTTAACGTATTATTTAGAAGTTTGATGTTTATTCAGTATTTAGTACATATACAAATGTGTAAACATTTTTTGTACAGAAAAAGGTAGTACATAAAACGGTAGGGATAAGGAACTGTAGAAGAGGAAGCCAACAGTAATGAAAACGACATTGGGAGTTCTACCTGAAACACATACCTAATAATAATAATAATAATAATAATAATAATAATAATAATAATAATAATAATAATAATAATAACATTAATAATAATAATAATAACAGCATCAACAAAGTGTCCAGCTACTCACGTGGCCCGTCAAGGTCCGACTATGATCACGATAAAATGAGCACTCCCTGTGGCTTTCGCCTTCGAGTTGTCCCGAGTGAATGCATGATGGACCGTGTGAGCTTTTCAGTTTAGTGCGGGCTTTACAGAATGAGTACCGCAGTCCGACGGCAATACACGCATTGTCCGGCCTAGCTTGAAGCTCCCCTCATCTGCGCAGTTGAAGAAGCCGAGGAAGCAGACATCATTGGAGGAGGCGGCGGCGGTGGCGGTGGCGGTGGTGGTGGTGACAGTCGTGGTGGCACCAGCCAAATTCCACCTGCGGTTCCACTAACTACGGCACAAAGACCCGGTGAGCATTCGTCATTTAAATACATCCACAGAAGTGTTTGACAAGGTAGTTGTCTGATGAATTAGTTGGAAAATGTGGTGGCTGACTGCGCTGATAAGGACTTTCTGTGGTAGAGTCGCACGTAAACGCATTTATCGGGGCCAGTTGGTACTGAAATAATCTCTAACAATCGCGAACACACAGCGCAGGCTGCACAGACTGTGTCGTTCTGTGTAGGAAGACGACCGCCGCCGTTGCTCAATTGGTAAAAGTCAGACTCGTTGTCCGAAGGCTGTAGGTTCGCTCCCTAGCGGCGGCAAGTTACCTTTTCGACCACTTTAAGTTTTATTACGTTTAGATCACAATGTCGTTTTAACCACGTAACAAAGCCTTGGAACGCTGCCTTGGTAGCGCAGAAAGGTTGTTTGAGAACACGGGAAGCGTGCCTTGTGTAACCCTTTGCTACGTAATAGGACTTTTGGGGGGTCTAGTTTATCTTTTTGGCTTTACTACAAGGCACCCGCATACGGAGACATGACATAATTTTGCCGTTTCCGTGTAGTATTTCCCAGCAAGCGACCCGATACAATCTTGTGGCCTTAAGTTGCTTTATGCATGTAACACTTCTGGTAAAAGGTATTTGCTACGCACGATCGCATTGGTGAAGGCAGTGTACCGTGCTTATCGAAACGTTACCCGTGGGGCGTTTCGGCAGGGGTTTAGAAATATATTTACCATTTGAGGAATGCTCGCTGTCAGCAGATAACTATAGCACGTAATTTGAGTGGATCGGGGAATTAGGTTAATGGAGAAATGTAGCACGACTGACGGTAATTATTTACGTTGCAAATACAATCGATTGCTGCAGAATACACTAACTCCTGGTAACACTTCCACTTGGTTTGAATTTGGTCTCCATAACTTTGCAATCGCATATAAAATATCACGCTTTTATAGGCCGTTCTCTAACTGCGGGTCGTAAAGGGTTCATCCAATCCGTTTCTCCTGCATCGAAATCGGGTCATTGTAATGTTACAGGAACATCGCCTCTTACCGTTGGACCCGCACGTCCGCTACCAGCTCGGCGCCCGGGCATCCCCCCACGAGCCGCTGTACCAGGTGGTGCACCATCGCGACCGGGTGTACCTCCACGAACACCTCCACCAGGGGGCGTCCCCCCGCCACCGGGCATCCCCCCAAGAGCCGCTACAACAGGAGGTGTCCCGTCACCAGTAACTTCACCTGTACCAGTGGGGCCGGTCCCTGGCGGACGAAGAACTACGAAAAGTTCGACGACAAGGCCCACGCCAGGTCCGGCACCAAGGCCTCCGACAAGCCCACCGACAACAATACCCACGCCAGGCCCGACTGCAGTGCCTACGCCTAGGCCGACGATAAGGCCTACGCCTAGTCCGGCAACAAGGCGGCCTTTGGCACCATCTTCGACGACGACGATCACAAGGACGACGACAAGGACGACGACAAGGACGACGACAAGGACGACGACAAGGACGACGACAAGGACGACCACAACGACGACCACTACGACGACCACTACGACGACCACTACGACGACCACTACGACGACCACTACGACGACCACTACGACAACCACAACGACGAGCACAACGACAACCACAAAGTGGTGTAAGCCAGAGGTCTAATTTTATGCTATTCGCGAGCTGGGCGGTGCTCTAACAGAGAAGTGCATCTATGACGCTGTCCCTGGCCGTTATGGCTGAACAGCTAAATGGTTCCGCTACTGAGCTCCAGGATGAGGGCTACCTATTCGTCGTATAGATATAGGGCGCAAAAGGCTGGCACACCGGACGCACATCAACGGATCTCAGGTCGTCGAAATCGTGTGAAGATTAGGGCGCATAAGACGACAAAATTAACTCACTGTGACGCTGGCATGCGCCAATACCAATAGGTGCAACAACGATGATTCAAAGCATTTGCTTATGAGTGGAATTTTTAAGTATTTCCGGGTATGAGCTTAGTAGGTGTTCAGAGGAGTGGGCTCAAAAGTCGCCGCCCAACAATCCTACAGATGGTTTACTATCGAAGCTGAAACGTGCGCCTCCGACGTTTATTTCTGGGTTCGTTCAATTCTTTCTCAATTATTAGTTACGGTTGTCGAGAAATCTTATTTGGTGATTGTCGCCAGTTTCTTCCCTTCATTTTTAGCGGAGCAATAGTCAGTAGTGAGATTTTCCCAGTTTCTGTGGAACATAAGCGCTAGGAATTTTTCGCGTTCATAGGACGGACGAATTTCGGTTTCCCCTGGCTATTTTAGGCTTCGCTTTAAAAAGATACCAGGAAAAAATGGTGGATGTGCTACTTTTGAAGGAAGGGTTTTCGTGAGTAAACGTGCGTGCACCAAGAACGACGTCCTAACGACTCGGCTCACATCGGCGACGGTAAAGATGGGGCAAAAGACGCTCTTTTCCTAAAATAGGATGTCCGGAAATCAGGCGCACTACAAATGGCTTTGTTTCAGTTTGTCGGTTGTACATGCTGTGGTTCCCAGCAGTATCTAACGAACGGAAACACTAGAGGAAAACCTGCAGGTGACCCTAATCCTTGACGCAGGAGAGGTAGTGGCACTTGCACATCGGGGTTCGTGTGGCCTGGTGTATTCCTTAGGTCAACATTGTGTTTCGCGCGCTGTCAACGCGGTTCTGAGAGGCCACGTAGAAAGCAGCACGTAGTTTAAATCTACACCGCTAGGTGCCGCAGCGATCCCTGGTGTTCAAAGTAAAGCGTGTGCTCTTCCAATGAACTTAGTCAACAATTACGTATACCACAAATAGACATGTATACTACACTAGCAAGGAGGAGGGAAACGGAAGTGAGGGTGAGGAGCATTTGTGAGGGAAAGGAGGAGTGGGAAGACCACCAGCTCCGTTGTTTGCACAGTGTTCGCACCAGTCGTGCGTAGCTGCTGCAATTCTTTTTTTTTTTAAGGCGAGAGTTTTAGGTGTCTTATAAACGCAAAAAGTGACCGTGAGCGTCGCCGCCCCACGTCGGCGTCAACACGAGTGATGTAAAAACTTGATCACGTGTTGACGTCCCTATATGACGTTATCGTGACCTCACAGATCACTGAAATTTGTGACGTCATGACGTCCCGTAGTGTGACGCCTAGTGATGACGTCATTAGATGACGCAGTCACTTGGTCAAAGGTACGCCGCTGACGGAGGCTGTGCAAAACCAGGTTAGGTACATAGAACTTTCGGAGGTGGCTGGTACAGGATGAATGCATCGAGTGAGAAAAGAAAAATGCCGTTCGCCTTCGACTCGTTTTAGGTTAATGGATGAAGGCGTCTGCAAGTGTTTTCTAACTCGCCCTGAGCTGTTTTCGTGTACCTGCTGAGGGTATTTGTCACGGCTGTCCGAGGTCACTGGCTGTTGCAATCTTGCACGTGCACACGTGCAAGATTGAAAGGAATCGCGGGGGAGGGGCCGCTTCAATCCCCCTCAATTGGCTACGCCACTGATTCACTCTACCTGTGTCAGGAACATGTTCAATTGATTCTTACGCCTTAGCATTGGGACGACTACGAATATAGGAGTCAGCGGATACGTTCCTCCAGGACATGTCTAAACCTACCGATTTCAGAAGGTACACATTAAAATAATTTGTGCACAATAGGACGCTGACTCTTTCGTTCAGCGGCAGGGCAGCTGTATATTCACTGTGCAAATACGTTGTACAACCTGTCCTTAAAACAACGCTCTGTTTAAAAGAACCATATTGGCGTGCTCTTCGGAAGGTTATTGGTTCGATACCCGCCGCCGATGCTCGCCCAGACGGATATCTTTACGCCGTCAACCGGTCCTCTCCCCTGTCAACTGGCGTTTGTTCATAGGAGAAGGCTTGACAAGTGGTCCCGCGCCCCTGCCACTGAGCGTGCAGCAGAGCCGGGTAGCTATTCTCCAACTGTCAATCTACTGGACTTTCCATTTCGGCGGCCGTTGATTTGCCGGTGCTTGGCGT
Source organism: Rhipicephalus sanguineus (assembly GCF_013339695.2). Taxonomy (NCBI): domain Eukaryota; kingdom Metazoa; phylum Arthropoda; class Arachnida; order Ixodida; family Ixodidae; genus Rhipicephalus; species Rhipicephalus sanguineus. Next base: position 58,974,072 of record NC_051184.2, on the reverse strand, counting down.
GCAGCGCGCCCCATGTTTCCGGTTCTTCTTCCACGACGTCATTCTGATCGGATGGACCTACAACAACTCTCGACACAAATGAGAGGAATGGCATGCGCTCTAATGCAGCGATGGCGGCCTGTTGAGATCCGCTTTCAGTTCGAAAACTCAAATTCTGTGGTCAGGTTAGCCCTTGAATTAGGTTTAACGCCGGCTCCCGCTCGAGGCAGCTCCGGGATTACGTCATGGCTTGCCGCTTTTTGCAGTAAACGAATACGCTCTGATGACGTCAGACCCTTGTGCACATGTTTACTAGATGGACAGTTCCCGAGTCACTTCGTCGTGCCCACAGAGAGGCTCAGAAAATTTTGTTGTATGCTTATTCTCGATAAACAAATTTTCTTACAAATGCCGCTCGAGCAGTAGTGGTACAATTGAAAGACTGTTATCGCCGTTTACGTTAAGTTGTGCCCTAACCCACCCCCCGTTGTACGTGTTTGCAGTCTCGGTTGACGAACTGATCTGCACCGTCGGCGCCTCCGCGGTGTTCGAACAGATGGTCCCGCCGGACGGTCTCTGCCACTACATCTACTACACCCATGTAGCAGTTGTAAAAGGGAGCCTGCATGCCGTCGAGGTCTCGCAAAGCTGGCATGCTTTCCAGAATGCCCTTGTGACATACAAGACAACTTCGGGTGGCATCGCATTTGATGTCAGGTTAGTGCTCTCTAGCCATAAGTAAGGCCGAAAGGTATGTTGTCGCCATATTCAGAGACCTTCAAAAGTTATGTTCTGGCTAAAAAAAAAGGTTATGATAAAGCTTGTCATATAAGAACTATTTATTATCATACGATGGAGGTATAAAACCTGTAGCACCACTTGGTGCTCCGGGTTTTATACCAATTACACCAAGTGATGCTACGGGTTGCACCGTAGCACCACTTGGTGTAATTTGAGTCTCAGTATGGACCAAGATTTTTTCAAATTTGTGATTTTTTTCTCGTAAGGTTTACAATGGTTTGTGGTCGGAAATCATTCCTGTCTCAAAATATGCCTTATGTAATGTAAGTATCAATTACTCACTTATGCACATTTAGTGCCATTTCACTAGCTATTTGCTGCAGATGTGCGAAGGGCCTGTTTTGTCACATGTCCTCCTGATAGATGCACACATTCGACATGTTCTCATACCCAGGTACGTGAACGTGGGGGACTTAGACGCTTCACTAGAAGACAAGTCTCTGAAGAACCTTACTTCGAGAAACGTGAAGCACTACGGTGTACTCAACGTGCTCGACACGGCTTCCAAGGTCAAAGGAGTATTCGCAAAAGCGAAAGGCCTTCTTAAAGTAAGTGCCGCGTTCTTCTCGCCAGCGTATCAGCTGGAGCACTGTCGCCGCGTTTCGGTGCGTGCACAGAATGAATGTACATCGATCTGTGCGAACCTGCCCTTGGGTCGTAAACAAAAAAAGAAAATGAAAGGCGCGTCACATCCAGAACACTCTTAAAAACTGTAGTAGAAAAGGTAGTAAATGCGCAATCGCTGAAGCTACAGCTTATGAATGCTCCGAAAGGTGTTTATTTAAACATGTTCCAGTTTGGCATACATAAACCTTGCCGCAGCTTAACGGCACTTATATACAACTTCCGATCTGCATCCTGCAAACTTGCGTTTGTGATTCGTGCCGCAGCTTCCACTCCTCTGCACACTCGTAAGGGCGCATACCCGTGACAATTTACATGGCGCTGAGCAAGAATATACGCCAAACATCCGTGCCGCCTTCTTGATACCACGCGAAAGTTTGTGGACATAGGGCAAAACCACAAAACATCGCCTTTCTGTTCCTAATGTATTGTCCGCCCGTGAAGGTGTAGTACATCTACCAATGGTTTCCAACAGTTTCTCTGCTATGGCCTTGAGCAGAGCATGCCGAAAACCCGCTTTTTGCAGTCTGGCCACTTGGGAGGTGAAAATATCCCGGACCGTTGGCTGGCATGACTTACTTAAAGATGACTTCAAACTTGACTTCGCGATTCCCCTCTTAACAAGCTTTGAATGGCAAGAATCGTACGGTAAAAGGGGCTTCATAGATCGTGGCTGGTATGCCCAGCACATGTGACCACCATCCTTGAAAAATAGTCTAATATCTAAAAGCTTCAAACTTGAATTCACTGGCATCTCAAAAGTAAAATTCGGTTTCTTGGCCGCATATATAAAAACATAAGAATTATATCGCTACCTCCGCTAGGTTATTGTCTGAATTAACACTTACCAAGATTAAAAAATCGTCGACATATCTCGAGACGCGAACAATGCTTTCGTCAACAAGTGCCCGCGAAAGTGAACAATCTTAATCTGCAAGGTAGATTTCAGTTAAAATCGGCGCTATACTAGATCCCATACAAATTCCCCGTTTTTGTACATAAAAACCTTCCTTGAAGCTCACAATAGTTGAAGTTAGGTACACTTGAAGTAACTTCAGAAAAACCTTCTACTGAAATTCCGCTCGTATTTTGAAAGTCCACCACTCCCGAGCGTTCAATACAGTTGCGAACGGACACGAACCTGTCGTCGTGGGGGAAAGAATAGAACAACTCCTCTATGTCGACCGAGAAGCCAGAAGTCAGTTCTGGCTGCGTGTCTTTCAACATGTCCATAAGTCGGTCTGAACTGGCAATCTTGTGGGATGCTCAGGTGCCAACCTTCTCAGCTGTTGTTGGAAATACCAGCTGAGGGTGGCCTCCCACGTACCCCTTTCCCTAACAGTGACCCTAAATGGGCAGTCCAATTTGTGGCTTTTTCAAATGAACACGGAAAGAACTGGGTTCTTGTTTCCTGACACGCCCATTCTTAGTCTACCTAGCTTCAGGTTTTTCAGGACCGCAAGAGCCTTTCTTTTCGCCTTCGTTGCTTTTATGTCTGCAGTCCTAAAGTTCTTTAAAACAGCAGCTGTGGCCTTGTCATCATACAACTTCTGGATCATTACTACAAAGCCTACATCTTTATCAGCCAGCAAAATTGTCAGGCCTGAGTCTCTGATATATTCTGCAACCGTAAGTAATCTGCGGGTACCACCTTTTTCTTTGTAGTTATTGTCCGCTGTGCCGACACATTCCGTTCGTACCCGCGATGCTGGGCACGAACGCCAGTAGCTCGTGCTTTTTCACTGACATTTCCATGCTGTACCTGGGTCGCCTCCACAGTAGCTTTTCAACAGCTGGAGGAACCACCGCACCACCCAAACGAAGAACCAACACTTCGCCCCCATGTACCGTGGTAGTCACCGGCAAAGTCCGCCTTCTCTTGCATCAGAGAAACTCTGTGGCTGCTTCCGCCAGGTCCTGGTAGAACTTGAGTGTTCAAGACCTCCGGTACCACATCCTTTCCAGCTGAAGCACAGGAACCTCAGCCACTCCTTCAACAGGCGCACATGTATCCAGTGTTCGCTCCTAAGAATCTTAGCGATTTTCTTCCAGTGTCCTTCGGAACAGCCGAATACCCCGTACAGTCCGGACACAACCGGAGGACGCTAACCTTCCTTCAGGCAGTACCCAAGAATCCTGGCCTCGACAGGTCACAGCAGGAATGAAGCTTGTGCACAACGAGCATAGTTTTTCGAAGGGAAGGAAACGTTTTCTGAAGTGGAAGATTTATGCTTCAATTCAGTGATTAGTCTGCGCTCGTCCTGTGTACTCCTTCTTCTTGTGTTCCGCCAACCGCGCAGATCCTTGCCGTTCTAATAGCTGAATAACCTATTGTGAGGCCCTAAAAACGTCTACTCCGTAAGCGGTATTTAATTGAAAAATGTAGGTTTTTGTGAACATATGTTGCCGCCCTAATTTTTCGTCTTTTAGTGTATTTAAGGAGCTGATGCCCACTTATTCCCTCTTATTTTTGTAATGCACTCTTCCAGCAAATGAAGACCTTGCAACGCAACGACCCCAGAAGGAAGACGTTAATAGCCATGGGGATATACAATTATGAAGAAAAAGACGCATGGGCCATCCTCCGAGAAATGTTTGCCGAGGCTGTTAAGTGAGTCTGAAAACTGTCTTGAAACTCTCATTTGTGGTTTTGAATTTTGGCAGCAATCGCCAAAAAATGCCTTTGGCCTCTATAGCGTTCCAGCTTTGAGGTATTTGAGGCTTTGCATGATGCAATTTGTGAAGATGCTGGCCACTCTTGTGAGCCTTAAGGTATGCCTCAGGCGCACGGTTCTCGCGTCGGCTGCAATCCAGCTACCTAGCGGGTTGGTGTTTCGCCTTGCTCGTCGCCTCCGCGATTACCTCCGTAATGGTGTGCTGCCGGAACTGATCACGGAGGCTAGGCCTAGGTCGGCGTAGTTCAGCTATGTTTCGAGAGATGGCATCAGCGTTCCTGAGCTGAAGCCACCTGGCGGCGTAGTGGCTAGGGAATATATCCGGTTGCAAGCGAAGAAATGTTCAGCTGCGCCCCCAGTCATCGCTGTTGCTCCAAGAAGGAGTTTGCATGAGTGTTCCATCTACGAAGAAAACTAATAGAATCAAGCGGTAGAGGTGCTTATTCACTAAATACTTATAAGCTGTGTCAGTACAACTTACACAAATGCTAGATGCAATGTCACGTATACTGCAATAATACACTCCACGCTAACAAGCCAATATAAAGCAAGAAGAATTTTAACAAAAGGATCATACCAGGGAATGAGGTTATAATTTTTGTGGTTTAAAGTCTGAAAACCACTATATGATTAGTGGAGGGCTCCCGTAACTTAGACCACCTGGGGTTCTTCAACATGCTCCTAAATCTAATTACGGTTCTCACGGAGTGAAACGCGAAAGCATGGCCTAGGTAATTCGCGTACTTTTGTTTCCAGCATCTACAGTTCGTGTCACAACGGCGTAATTTTGACTCGAACTCTTACATCAGAGCCAATATTGCCTCTAGCAACCACATTCGCAGCGCCATGACGCGATCATTACGTACAATTATTGCTAATAGCAGTCCCTTTACTAAAACAAACGATTGTGTGTTTCAATCGGTCAGTACTGTACACGGGCCTCGAGCATTTTCGCCTGCATGGAAAATGCGGCTGCCGCGGCCGGGATTCCATCCCACGACCCTTAGGAGTTGGTTAAATCAGGAAGGTAGCATGGGGATGCGAGTAACTTGTCTCTTTTTCTCTACTCTGTATCGTATTGCCGGAAATTCCGGTTTCCCCGTGTAATACGAAAAACCGAGCGTGCCAGCGCCTTAAAAAGATATTAGAACACCGGATTTTCTGCTCTTAAACCCGAGAAAAAATTTGTGCTATAGAGCTTACTCATTTTCTTCATGTTCAAGCAGTGCTCGAGTGTTTCAGCTGGTTGACTTCAGCCATACAGACACAGGTTTGTGTCGTTGGTTTTTTGTCCGAAGTTTGAAGGTCCCGGTAAATTTCGACCGGGATTCTAAACGCGCTACTCAGCCAAGCGCATTTTTCGTTGAGCACTTTCGGTTTTCGAATATTGATCAAAGATCTGGGCGGGAAAGGAAATCGACGGTGAGGAGGTGTGATGTGAGAGTGAGGAGCGAAAAACACTGAAAGGAAAAGAAGAGGGGAGACGGTCAATCACAGCATAGCCATGCAGAGGATACTTTAGCAAGAAGTGGGCAAGGGATGTGGGGGTGAGGACGAGTACGTATATCAAGGGGTCAGAGAGGTACGTGACGGTGAAGTGTGATGTGAGAGCTTTAAGGCTGTCTCACTTGAAACAGTGATTATCGGGCTGCTAATTCGCTCGCAGCGAAAAAAACAAACAAACGGGGGTGTTATCGGTCGCCGGAATGGATCGCGCTGAGCGACCAACACCTGCGAAAAAACTTTTACCCTCTGTTCACAGAGGCGGAGCGATAGCTTGATCGCCGAGCCAGCAAAGCCGTCAGAATTGCGCCGACGAGTTTGTTTCGGTTATGGCCGGTGTTACACGTTTTGAAATAAATTTCGAGTCCATTGTTTTAACAGCGAAGCTCTTGGTTGAGCATTTCCTGTCCGGGATCCGTGATAAGGCTTGTGGACAAGATAAGCAGGTATGCGCCACAGACAGGTAAATGCCTCAACTCACCGCTGGTCCACTGAAAATGAAGGCAACAGTTAGGCCAAAATGTGGCGTAGAAATCTGTGCGGCCTATCAGAAAAGTGTCATCATCATGAACGCGTACGTTCCACAGAAATTGGGCACGAGCCACGGTAAAAAAGAAAAAGCCTTCTTCCTTTCACGTCCCCGCATTCCAAATTGCTCAAGCGAAGCATCGCTGATTCCTGCCTAAAAGCAGCCTTAACTCGCTCTTGTCACCACCAGGTCGATTGCAGTTTTACGCACCAAGTGCGCCGTCTTCAACAAGCAGGCTTCCCTATGCCCATGCTAACCTCCATCGCCGAGACTCTCCTTAAGTCGCTAAGGGTGCCCAATAACAGACAAAGCCATAGCCAACGTATCACGCCTCACTCTAGCACGGCTGTTATTAATAATAATATCTGGGGTTTAACGTCCCAAAACCACGATATGATTATGAGAGACGCCGTAGTGGAGGGCTCCGGAAATTTCGACCACCTGGGGTTCTTTAACGTGCACCTAAAGCTAAGTACACGGGCCTCAAACATTTTCGCCTCCATCGAAAATGCAGCCGCCGCGGCCGGGATTCGATCCCGCGACCTTCGGGTCAGCAGTCGATCGCCATAACCACTAGACCACCGTGGCGGGGCAGCACGGCTGTTATTCCCTACGTGCATGAGGTTTCGCACAGGCTAAAGGAAGTTGCAGGCAAAATTGGTGCAAGAGTTGTTTTCTGCGCACGCGGCAAGCTGGCCGGGCTGTGCCACAGGGTTAACAGTGATGGACTTAAGAATCAAGCATGCACTAAGAAACACGCTACGCGCTATGTGGAATGTGTTTCAGCTATTGTGTATAAAATACCATTTACTTGTGGGCATCATTTAAGCATCGGCCAAACAGGCCGATGCTTAAATGATTGGCTGAGTGAGCACTCTTACTCTCTGAAAGGCTCTGTTCCTAGCCACCTGGCTGACCACTGTAAAGTTTGTGGTTGTCGGCCGATTCTTGATAAATGTGTGGTCATGGGGCGCTATAGCAAGCAGCGCGAACGCGAGATTAGCGAAGCCTTTCACATTGAACTGCATGATGTTTCTTGTGGTAGCGTACGCTCAATTTCGCTTCATCGCTGTGAAATTAGACATCTGGGGTCCACTGATTTGACAGGTCCTTGTTAACGTTTGCAGTTTGGCCTTTATCACACGGCTGTGCACTTTGGCTTATGTTCCGTGTTTCTGCGCAGACACCTGTGTCCTATATATTGCACTGTTTTTGCAATAAACATTGGTTGTTAGTTCAGCGCCGTGTATGTGTCCTCTTCTCGTCCCGTGTTTAGCGCTGTTTTCATTCTTCATCTACCATGCAGCACCAACGAGCCCAATCAAGCACATTGTTGTGTAAATACCACTACACACAACTTCCACAAAAAAGGAAGAAGTCACACCACTGTCACGTGATTCATTGTGTTAATCACAGATGGTGGCTATACTACCACGTCAAAGCTTAGCAAAGAGCGTTTAGTAAAGGGCAGTGATACAACATATCTGGAAGACGCGCAAAATATAGAAATGCGTTAGCCTGGCGAAGGGAACGCCACCAGCTTCGATGTTTCATCGGTGTCCGCAAAGCGGAGCTGCCTGAATTTTTAAATGACAGAACAGTTTGGCTCTTTGCTACCGTTCATGAGAACTTGACCATAACATAACGCACAGATTGTTAGATTATATTTGCAAAAATTATTCAGTGTCTGCAACAAGGCACGGTAGCAAGGTACCTTGCGCGCCGCGACTGCAAGAATCGGGGGCCTATTCCCAGCCCATGTGACATGACACTGCAATTGGAGGCGTTTGTGAAGGGAGTCAAAATAACAAACGGAATTATTTGTTTTTACTTTGGTTTTTTTTTCCCTGCAAACACAGCATGTGAAACAGCCTTTTCACTCCCTACACGTGCGCGCAAACGCCAAGGAACCAGGGGGGCGATTATAAGACGGCGCGGCGCGGATGAATACACAGTGAAGAATTTTCACACTTCCGATTGGCTAAGGGGCCCCTTGGCCTTCACAGTGCTGAACAAAGGTCGGCAAAAGATGTGGAACTCACTCAGGCTCACTCATGGAACATATCTTGCCCTTAGGGCTAACTCGGACTCAGACTAATAAAAGTTTCCTCAACAGGACTCACTCGGGCTGTGAGACTCACTAAACTGTTTAGCAACCAGGCTCACCAGGAGTCACACTCACCAAAATATAGTTCACTCGGACTCACTCAGACTCCCGGCTCAATCTCAGTCTGAGTATGTCTGTGTGAGTCGAGCCATGAGTCCGTTAGCGTATAAGTAGCTTTTTCTACAATAAAGTGTATGCTCTTTAACACCAATATCTTGCATAACTGGTGCTCTACTTGCAGCCTTTTCATCTCGTACCATCAAATACGAGTTATCGCAGTTTGAAATTCGGTAAGGACATTTTCATTGAAAGGGATGACTCAGGCGAGATATTTTTATGAACAACTTCCTGTGATAGTTTGCTGGTGGAGGTCAAGGCACCTTCCCCCCCCCCTCTCCCCCCACAACTCACGCTTTTTATCAATATATAGTGAGCTGACGCACGAACGGTGGTGCCTTGAAGTACGTGTGAGTGTAAACGTGAGCCGACGTAACGCTGATAGGATAGGATAGGACAAGGCTGAAGCGAACTTCTCAACTAGAGTACAAGTCAGGGATTAGGGTCACCTCCCGAGCTTTTTATCTCTTAAATGAGGTGTCAATTCTGAGATTAAGTGACCGATAAGAATGTTTTCATTTTATTAGGAACGCGAGGTATCTGGGATTGTGATTGTGATCATCGGACACATAAGTTTCTTGCCGTGTGTCAAGGTTCCGTCAGCGTTGCATGCTGTGTTCCACATGCAGGGTGTTCCTGAAAGCTGTTCGCAAGCCTAACATGAGGCGCCTTTTTAACGTTGCTTTCTGCGCGTATCCCCGATATGCTTTTGTCTGTGAACCTAGCTTTATCCACACCATTATTAGTGAAAGATGTATTGTATCTCTCTCAACCGCAGCCAAAGCGTGGCGGATACCGTCATCGCCTACAGCTCGGTGGGATGGATCCAGAGTGAACGTGAATGCTACGCCCAGGCACCGTCTTTCTGGGAAAGATCCGTGTTACGCAGTAAAGCTGCCAAGTATGCTGGCCGTGCCCCACAAATTGTGAGTAACATACATCACTCAAAACTGCGCTCATAAGCTCCTCTAGCAGTACTGGGAACCTGTCATTCCGAGAAAAAAAAAAGATGGCTGATCTCTCTGTCATAGGAATCGGTATAACACGAACGTGAAACGCGTCTTCACACAAGTAGTGCCTATTGTGTGTGTATGTGTGTGTAGTGATATAAGAGAGCTTGTACAATCTCTCTTGATGTTTTACAGCTCTGACACCGTTTGACGTGGATGCACACACGTTGACGCCTAGTGGCACATCATCGCGACGACTAACGCCCATGATCACGATTTACCCGCGGTGGTAGCTGAATTTTTTAACTTATACCTGAACACAGCCTATGTTGAGTGCCGCGCAATGTTGAAGATCCACAAGCACATAATGAACACTGGTACTCGATATGCACCTCTTCAAAGTGTCGTATTAAGGAGAGAAGTGGCGTGGTGCGCGCTCCCGAGTAATAGCGTCACCTAAGCTTGAGCCGCGAACGCACACAGGCGTTCCACGTCCCGCTGGCCTCTGTCTCGCTCTACCAAGGCCGCCGCCCATCAATCGTTGCCTTTCTGCAGCGCTTAGTGCAGCAGTTATATTAATCGGTGCTATCGCACTCGATGGAGTGTGGCGAAACACCGTTGGGCGCATGTGGAAGCTGCACTAATCTGAGAACGAGCCGTCACGCGATAACACGAAGCGAAATGCAAAGAACGTAACGGCGTCTACGGCGACTCCCCGATGCTAGCGCGGCCAGTGTTTTTCGCTGGTACCGAGAAGATTTCACCATAGCCTCGTAGATTGCGCGCCGGTGTGCAATCTCGCAAGATATGCTTTGAGTCCTCGCCGAACTGTTATCTATCGGCGCTTGTGTCATGGTGCATTACTTGCCTTTGCCGCCCCCCGCCCCGCGTAGGCTCCACTAACAGAGTGCACCGCGCGAGAGATAATGTGTGAGATATTGGTCTCGAGGCCCACCACTAGAAACGCCGGCGCCACCGTCGGCGTGACGTGCTTGGCAGGATCACGTGGTCTCAGCGGCCGCGTCGGCTGCTTGTGGAGCGCTGCCGCGTGCTTTGAAAACGACTTTCAAGCCCCACATACCGCGTGGTCTGTTCAAATACGGAAGTTTTCTCGCATTTTCTACTCAATTAAAACCACTGTAATAGAGTGGCTGCCTCCGAAGGCGACGAACATAGGGCTCTATCGCTCGGTGCCGAGGTGCCGGGCTTGCGCGACGGAGCCCAGTGTTGGCCTGCACCGGTAACCGCGGGACAAGAAACTGCGTGAAGCATATGTTGTAAAGCTAACAACCGGCAAGTAGCCATCGGCTACGAGTCTGGTGTGCAACAAGCACTTCCGCGACGAAGACTTTCGTTACTGCGTCGGGTCTGCGATGTTCGGTGAGCAGCAGACAGCGCGCACTGAGACGATGGCTCACGCGCGCTTCCCGCCGGCAAATGATGCTTATCTGCCACAGGATGGAAAAGGCGCTACCTTTTACCACGCGCGATACCATCTCAGAACCCTCCCGTGCGACCTCTTGATCGTCGGCCCCATGCTCAGCGTCCACAAACACACGGCGGCACCGCCTCGCCTCGCCTAGCCCCGCCAACAGAGCACCGTGCAAGAGAGGAGGTGTGAGAGATATAACGCGCGTTTGTGGAGTGTCGTGCATGTGCCTCGATAGCTTAGTTGGTGGAGCGCCCCGCGCTTATCACAGAACGAAAGGACGTAGGTTCAATTCCCGGCGGCGAAACTTTTTTCTTAGATTGTTTCTGTCTCACCTGTGAGCAACCATCATATCCGTGACAGTAATAAGTCACAGAAGTTTTGGGGAACCCCGTCATAAAACATTCATGCTAATGAAAGAAAACATACAACCATCTTTTTTATACTACAAACACATTGGCAATTGGATGAAATAAGAACAGAAAGACCTAACGCCGTAATAAACTTGCGAGGCTGTCAATTCATTTTCTATTAGTTTGAAGAAAAAAATCACAGCATATCCACGGGGTGAATGATGATGAGTGGGGCGAAGCTACGGAGGGAATCATCTGTAAACCGCGAAACTCTTCCGTGAAATGCGCCCAGTACATAATATAAAGAGTGTGAAACATCGTGTATATATTAAACATCAAACTTTTATTGTACTGTTGGTTTACGTGGTTCCTTCCCAGGCAGCACGCCGGCATTGGACCAATCTCGGAACAACGTTGGTAAACATTGGCAGAAATATTGGTCCTGCGTTGGCTTTTGGGGGTTTGCTACACCTAAATGTGCATTGGTCCAATATTGGATGCCAATGATTTTCCAATAATGGCAAGGATGGCTGGAGCCAACATTGTCCGTCCAACATATCGCCAATAATGGCAAGGATGGCTGTAGCCAACATTGTCCGTCGTACGTATCGCCAACATTGTATAAACATTGGCAGCTCCAATGTTTTTTGCCAGCCTTTATCGTTGGCTGCACCATCGTTCTTTCTTTTTCAGCGTTTCACATTGGTTCTTGCCAGCCTTTTTGTTGGCTATGTCAACATCTTTACGACATTTTTCACTGAATGTGTAGTTTAACATGAGGTAGATTTTTGTGCACGTAAATAAATGCATGTTGCCCACGCTTTTGCTTTTTGGCAAGCAGCAGGGATAATCAGCGTAGAAAAGCGGAGAGTACACACAACTTTATTCTGCACGTATACATATGGCAAAGATACTGCAAGTATTGAAAATAATTTCGCATTTCACGCTTTGTTCTGCTGACCGCTTGCACAGAACCTACACTAATTACCTTGAATAACGCTCTTATATTAGAAATCGCGGAAACGGGACCACTCACAAACACACACAGCCTCCCTGTTAGCGCTTATTTAAGTTGTCAGTTCACCGAAGGTTCAAAAGGAAATGAGTGAAAAGCGAAGCGTAATGCAAAATGAAATAAATGAACATCTACATGCGAACAGACATTCGACACAGATGAAATCTATAACCATCTTGAACTACCGGAATGTTCATAGCCTATTTGTTAATTAAAAGGTAACTGCGGCAAGAGCTTGAAAGACTGCAACAACTTCAAAACTAATGAAAATTGGTGTGTTACAGATCCATCATTTCATTGCGCGAAACGAGCGGCGAAGGGCAAATCAAAAACGGATATTTAGCTGGCGCACGACAACGCGATAAAAGAACAAAACAACAAACGCAAATGCTGAAACATCGCTAAGGGCGAGGACTTAACTAACCTGCTTCGACGCGCACAGCAAAGCCCACCACATGGGTATTCACAAAGTAACAATTTTAGAGAAAGTACGCGGTAATGTATACGTTAATAAACGCAGCACATATTTCACGTACGAAAAACACGGAAAGTAACATGCGACTAAGGAACGAAACGACTTACTGAACGCGATACGTACACAAAAATCCGGCGGAAAGTTTGCGATCTGTCAGTACACACCGGCGCTTATCTGCGGATCGCTCTTCTAAAGTCAAAACAATCAAGTCCGATGAAGAACAGGACAGCTGCCTTCTCACTGTGGCATCGTCGTCGAATCTCCGTATCCATAGAATCGCGGCATCCTGTCTCGATATCCGACTTCGTTTTTTCCCGATGACTCTTGACTGAATACTGAGGCCCGGGGCGCGCGCGCGGCGCCCGCCGATGCTTGGAGCCCGAACGAGGGAAAGTAACCACCACTGACTGACGAAGAATAGCCGCCGGCCAGAAGGGGCCGAAACGCGTACGCATCTTCCGAGGTGCCGTCGTCTCCCGCGATCTCCTCACCCCCCACCCTCTCGTTTTCTAAGGCATTGAAAGCCCGGAGCCACGTTTGAACCGTCGTGGGCGGAGCAGCCGTCAAGTGACAAGTGTTTTATGACCAGCCACCTCCGCGCAACTGCCGGAGGAGAGGACGTAAAATTCTTGAGCAAAACATGGCGTCGCGCTGCTTCTCCGGCCTCCCGACCACCGAGAACATTTGTTCGAAGTGAACACGTCTGGTTGCGTGAAGCGTTGAGAGTGCAAACATAACTCATCGCTCATCTGGAGATTCCGCGGGCGATACTGTAGTCTTGGACAGCACGTCGCTGTAGCACGCAAACAAAGAAGTTACAATCCTGTAATCCAACCAGTCGTGTAGCAAACACAAAAATACGTGGTGTGGTTGAAGTGACATGAAATGTTTTGATTGTTCGCCGCTAATAAAGCCGTCAGAAAAATTTCGGTGCGCGTGCGCTAAAGGCGCACCAGCGCAGAGGCCCATTGCGAAGCAGGCTAGAATTCTATAGTTTCAATCAATGTAAATGCAGGGTTTTTTTTTATACAGTTGCGTTGTGTACGCTGGCTGTATCACACAATTAACTTTTAACAAGCATTGCAAAGTGAGATGTTGTGTTGTGTTTCCTTTCTCATAGATGTATTTCCAGCAGCGCGAAACACAGTTGAAAACTTGGTACTTATTTTACATTGCTCAACATCTCTAAAACAAATTTTGTCCAACTGTTTAGGATATATTTTGTGCCACACTAAATGCCAACTTAAAAATCAAGACCCTGTGTGCGCCATTGTTCCCTTTCTTATAGAATGGAATTTCAAGTTTTGTTTGTTGACTGAGAGCAATGGACTGTTTTTGCCATATTTATACAGTAAAAGCTCGTTAATTCCACAATCATTATTTCGGAAAATCAGACAATTACAACGTGTTCTCTGGTCCCGCCAAGCATGTTTATTGTTTAATGGCACCGAACTCTCGTTAATTCGGTCATATTGGGGCGCAACCGGGTTAATTCGGACGAACCTCGGAACGCGCCGAGCGCGAAGCGCCGCAAATATGCGATGCAAAGGAGCGAAAACGGCACTCGCGGACGGCCGAAACGGCCGCTGGCTTTCAGAAATGCGGGGTCGTCATCTACAATCGCGTTGTTATACGTAATAAGGAATGGGTTCAGAGCACGTTTCGGATTAGGACTCGACCGGGCCGCTCCCACGTCGGAACAGAAATACCAAGTCTCTTTTGCGTCGCGGGCCCGTTGGACGGCCCATAGCTGTTCTCGAGTCCGGGGCTAGTAAAAACATGCAGCCTCCCAGTTGGACGGCGTGATGCCTTCGCCGCCGTGTAACGCGGGGCTTTTGTAGAATATTTGTAGAATAAAGCAATGTGATAAGTAACCGGAAATCTTCTTTGAGGTGCGCTGGATGCCGGACAAAGTGATTTTCATATTAGCGTGCATGCGCAGGTGGTGGCTCGATTCGGGCTAACCTTCACTCAGTGATGGTAAAAGGGAAAAAAAAAACATTCTTGCCGATATATCATGCATATGCTTGCCAGTGTTTAAGACATTGGAGCGACAACGTGTAAGTCTGGACAATATTGTCCGGCGCGTAGCATTGGCCGTCCAATATTGTTTAACCAGTCAGATTGACTGGACAATATATCCGATCTACTGCCATTACTTAACCAATATTGTTTTACCAACGGATAAGCTGGCCCAATATTGCCATCCATACGGCCTGGTTCCGCCAATATTGTATGTACATCGGCAACCATGGACCGTTGTTGCCAACCTCAAAGAATGGCACGACCAATATTGTATGTTGGCTGGCAAAGATGGACCATTATTGGCATCCTTGTAGGATGTCTTGCCAACATTGGTTTTATAGTGGTTTGTATGGGCCATCATTGGGCCATCGTTTGCCAACGTATAAACAATATTGGACCAATGTGCTGTGCTGCCTGGGTTCATTATCACTTGTGATCGGTGAAATGCAAGGAAGAAGTCCGCTCCCGAGCGAAAGAGCGCCAAGAGCGACCGCATTCCCCGCTCGCCCTGTGCGAATTAAAGGCAAGGCTAGAGGGAAGACAGGACGCGCGTTCCACGACGCGAGGTCGGTAGCATGCCCAACGAAAGCCAACGGAACGCGATCGTGCAAGTGCTCCGGCTTCGTATCGCCTCATGGTTCCATTTAGCGTCCCAAAACCAAATATATTGCTCAAGGTGTGCCTTGCGTTTTTCGTAGAAATAATTTCTTTATCATGTACATTAAGACGAAAAGTTGAAAGCTCACTAGAGTGTATCGCCCGCAAAGTATGTCTTTTAGTGTGATTTAACTCTCGTACGACAGGGTCCTCGCGCCGTTGCCGGTCCACCTCGCCCGTTGACGATCGGGCGAGGTGGCTACATACAACTACTACTACTACACTTTAAGAAAAACATCTGGCGTTCTTTCGTTCTGCTTTTACAAAACATCTGGCGTCTTTCGTTGGTTTATTTCATCAATCAACGGCGTTTTGAACAAAATTTTTATTGTTTAATCACGCACAGGAGAAATCTCACCAGGCACTACCTTGGAGGTAAACAATGGCTGCTAATGGGAATGAGAGACAGAAGAAGTCGGCTTTTAGCTAACACTTACACTTCTACTTCTACTAACGTTTCCTACTGGAACATGCCAATGGCTGCTAATGGGGAATGAGAGACAGAAGAATTCGGCTTTTAGTTAACGCGCACGCTGCGAATTTTTTATTGTTCAACAACGCACAGGAGAAATCTCCCACCGGCACCACCTTGGAGGTCAAAGCGTAAGACTTGTTACGGACTACTAAGATGACGACGATTACGAGGGACGAACGGGTGCCGCCTTAAGAAGCTTCGCCCCTAAAATGGCCTAGGACGTGTTAATGGCGATTGAGGGGGTCAGTTTATTGTATTCTCTGATCGCAAGTGGGAACAACGAGAATTTGAAAGCATCTGTGTGAAATGTGTGAGGGGAAAGAATTTGAGGGTGTTTGTGGCAGTAGTGGTAGCTGCAGATTGCTTTATGTAACGGGACTTTCCTATGTTCAGGTGATTCTGTACTATAGTTGGTACATTTCCATTAAGCGTGCCAATTTAACCCAGATTCTTATGGTTAGTAATCCAGATTTCTTCGGCAATTCCATAGGCGAATTTGTTCGGTTAAATTTGTAGAATATGACCCTAAGCGCTTTCCTTTGATTACCTCCGAGCTTGTTGGTTGGCTATTTTTGTGTGCGGAAACCAGACAGTGTGTGCGTACTCCAGGATGGGTCTTATAAGTGTTTATACGCACGACTGTGTGTTTTCAGACTTTATTTTTTTTAAATTCGAGGGTGTTTCTCTGAGTATTTTTTGGTGGAAATTCCGCGTTCATCGGAGATCACTTTTCGTAAATCCCAAGTACTCAGAAATTCGATCTCTAATGCAAAAGTTTTCTATACCGGTGCCCACCAGGACTTATCTAAATTTTTAAACGCGCGTTGACAAAGTGAAACGTCGCTATACACGTTTCTTGAGTATTTGTGAATTCTTTGCGCAGGTAGATGTTGTGAAAATGATGAGGAGAGACTGGAAGTACCAGGAAGGTGCTAAGATGGGTTTCTCCTTCGAGCTGGCCGCACTGGTGTACAAGATGAAGATACCCACCACGTTTCTCGACACTAACCTTAACGCACCTTGCGATCAATTGTTCCTCGCCCCCCAAAGCATTATGGTAAGTTGTTATGGTTTCCTCCACTATTAGCGGAGTCTTTTAAACCTGCTGATTAGCAGTCAATAAAACAACCTTGCAACGAGCTAGATCAAGCCATTTGATTTCACTTTATGAGATAAGCAATACAAGACGAACATCAAGGTAATGTCGGTGGGGTCGATAGAAAAGGGAAAAAATTAGGCGTGGCTTCAAGTGACCTAACGTCGTACATGCCACCGTACAGCGGTGCTAAGGGGAAGCCTCAGCGATGAAATGCAAATTGGTCTAAAGCTAAGCGAAAATGGGAGTGGTTTAGCACTGAAGGAATCTCCGCTTGACCACCTGCTCTTCTCCAATCTGCGACTCGACCTCCCTCTTCCGCCCGCCTCCATTACACTCTGCTGTGCCTACCCTCCTCCTTTAGCTCACCCTCACCTTACTCCTCCTCATCCACACTCCCCTTCTATTCCAGGCAACGCTGAACAGTGAAACGGATCTTCAGTCTTGCCTGGAATGTCAGAAATGAGATTTGAAAAAAAGTCACAGTTTCGCCGCAACGGCGAAGCAATTAATGCGATAGCAATAAATTGGAATGTAACGCGAAGAACGGAAAGCAGCTCGAAATTGCCAGCGCGTCGCTCGAGCCCAAATGACGCACGAAAAGAATGCACACAGTACGAGCGCGAACTATCATGCGTCACAGCTCGACACTGGAAGCGCATTGCTCAAACATAAAGCAGGACGCACGAAACGAACGAACAGGTACACACAGGACGAGCGCGAACTAACTGTCCCAGTCGTTACTTATTTCCGTTTGAACAGCGCGCCCCTTTCGCAAACGCGGCCGCTGCAGCGTCGAAGCGACCTTCGTACGCTGTCACTTCAGTGCAGACATCGCGGGGAAAGCACAAGACATACAACCCCCCGCTCCCCCGTCAGCCGCCCCTTTCTTTCCTCGAGATAAGCGCACGAAGGCGACCACGTTCGCAGGAACGGGGCCACGATCTTCCAAGCGCGCCACGCGCGGACATCGCGCCGTCTACGTGGTAACTCAGAAAGCATACTGATGTAAGTAGTGTATATAAATAGCTCGCCGTTAGCAGGCTGAAATACGGGGCTTTTCGTGGCCTAACCGTCTAACGCCGCGCGCTGGAAAGCGGGAGGTCGCCCGTTCGATTCCTCGCGTCGGAAAGCTTTTCTGAATTATTTTTCTTTGTGGCTTTGATATATATATATAGACATATACATATACGGTGCATGACGGCGGCGACGGCGACGGCAAAAATCAGCCGAGATTGTCCATATAATTGCTTTCGCAATAACAATTGCGGGCAACTTGTACAATGTCGCGCAAAGCTTTGCACAGCGAAGCACGGGCCCGTCGCTTCTCGTACTCCGCGTCAACCGACACGTCTAGCCTCGATATGTGCAGCTTCCTCCTCGGGACTACGCCGCCAGGCTATGCATTGTAGAGCGGAGGTTGTCGGCGATGTCTCCGTTGGTGAGTGTGGCTTCGCTACTGCGGGTGGGCGGCTTGGCCAGGTGGTACGGTATAAGGTCGCTTGAAGACGCGATGCTTGCTTCTTCTTGCTTTGTGTCTTTTCCTCTCTCTCTACTTCTTTCTCTCTTTTTCGTTGACGTTCTCTCTCCTTTCTGCATTTATTTCTCTATTTCGCTCTTTCTCATTCTTTCTGTGCTGCCCTTCACTCTCTCCCCTCCTCCTTTCCCTCCTCATCTCTCCTCCTCACGCTCACTGCGCTCTTCCACCCCCTTGGTACACTG
The DNA here is from genome assembly GCF_013339695.2 of Rhipicephalus sanguineus. Taxonomy (NCBI): domain Eukaryota; kingdom Metazoa; phylum Arthropoda; class Arachnida; order Ixodida; family Ixodidae; genus Rhipicephalus; species Rhipicephalus sanguineus. The sequence goes on along the minus strand of NC_051184.2, from coordinate 58,955,540 downwards.
TTCTGTACAAGGCTATGCTATGCTATGCTCTGCTAGCGTGCCTGGATAGCCGAGTGGTTAGCACGTTCACCTTCGGATCGAGGGTACGCGGGCTTGAATGTCGCCTCATGAAGAACTTTATTTCGGCAAGAATTTTTCTCTTTCTTTATATCTTTCATTCCGTCCCTCTCTTTCTTTCTCTTTCCTTCTTTCTTTCTTTTTCTTTCTTTCTTTCTTTCTTTCTTTCTTTCTTTCTTTCTCCATCTCTCCCTGCACTCGTTCTGAGGATTCTTACTGTGCCGTAGCGCTGTGTAGTGGGATCTGCCTAAATTCTGTTGCACATATCCGTTCATGGTCCGCCGTAGTGGTGTAGCGGCTACGGTTCTCGGCTGCTGACCCGAACAGGGGCGTAGCCAGAAATTTTTTTCGGGAGGGGGGGGGGGTTCAACGATACTTTATGTATGTTCGTGCGTGCGTTTGTATGTGTGCGTGTATATATACGCAAGCAAAACTGAAAAATTTCGGGGGGGGGAGGGTTTGAACCCCCCCAACCCCCCCCTTGGCTACGCCCCTGGACCCGAAGGTCGTGGGTCTGATCCCTGCCGCGGCGGTCGCATTTTGATTCAGGCCAAATGCTAGAGGTCAGTGTACTGTGCGATGTCAGTGCACGTTAAAGAACACCGGATGGTGCAAATTTCAGATACCCTCCATTTCGGCGTTCCTCATATTCGTATCGAGGTCTTGGTTCGTTAAACCCCAGATATTATTATTATTATTATTATTAATATACTGGTTCATGATTATCATAGTTTTCAGACATGGTCACACACTTCACGCCAAGATAGAAGAGCTTCACAGCTAAAAACGTATAAAAAGCAAACGACGCTTCAAGTTCAGAGTTCTACAGGATGCATAAGATACCGGAGCCTAACTTTAGCTGAGATAACGCCAAATAACTTTAGGGTTAATTAACGAAAATATTAGTATATGTACAGTGAAAGAGTAGACTGTTTTCTTGTGAATAGCTCGAATCTTTACGCCACCTGGCGGAGCAGGTATGAACCACGCGTTTCTTTCTACGAGGCCTCGGCGACCCACCTCTTTAGAGCGACGGCGTGGTGCTGGAGTTGATTGAGGAGTCCACGCCGAGGGTAGTACAGCTGAACTCTTCGAGCGCACTTAAAATAACTGAATGATCTCATTGCAGGAGCCTACTGTTTCCCGGTATGTGCAACGAAGCTGGCAGTCTCTCACTACGGAACAGTCGTCTTTGATTTTGAAGTCTACCCAATTGTGAACCAAAAGTTCGGCGAACGCTAGTGTTTTATTAGCGCCATTAGAGACACTGAAGTGGAATGTTAACATTGCCTTACCATTTTCCGTATTTTTCTTCTTGTTTCTTGCTCGGCCATCTCGTTTAACAAGTAATATTAGACTTTTCTTGATTCTTCAGAGTTGCCGGAAGAGTGATACATCAGACTGGATTCAAATCGATATTAAGTATGATTTGAAAACGATCTACTTGGTTGACGACGTTCGCACTCTCGCACTAAAGGTGAGCGCTTGCTGGCCGAATATGTACTGCGCGAATTTATTGTAATGCGCTCCCCGCGGCTTATTAAGTTTGTCGTTTTCTTTTCTGGCGGGCTAACAATTTGTACAACGCCGTGGCGTGTGTAGAAATATGAAATTCGCGCTCTTTTAGTGACGCGACGGCGTGTGCTTCAGCTTCCTGGAGTGAGCGTTGCTTGCACCAGAGTTTCTCAACCATACGAGTTGCGAAACTGCGTTCCGAAGCCCGAATGTGCCCATGGCCGAAACTGCAGGGGCTTGCAGGCCGAAACTGCAGGGGCTGTAGGAGCTTGCAGAAGCAGCGATACAAGACACTAAAGCGGCGCGGCGCCGCTCCCTGCGAGCGCTTCTCGCAAGCTGCTAAACGCCGCACGCAGCGCTGGCTTCGTCGTGCGGGCGTTTATTAGTTTATTTTGTGGTCAACAGATGACGCGACAATCAGCAGAACCCCGCGATTTTGAAGAATTACGAGTCCGGATTTTGATACATGGGCCCTATGGCGAGTTTCGCAACTCGTATCATTGAAGAACTCTGGTTTGGACCTTCACGTTTGTTCTTATGCATTGCGGTGAGGAAACGCGATCTGCGCAGTAAGGCTGGTAATGAAAGGTATATTCTCAGACATAAACGATCTTCCTAAACAATACACGCACAGCAGATATCTATCAGAAGATACACCTAAAACAAGAATTTCAGTGAACATGAAACGTCATAACGTGATGCGCGCACGTTGAAGCACGTCACGTTCACGGCCCAGTAAACGTCGGCTGCGCACCAGGTCGACGGTCGACCCGACTCCGTTGATGCACGGGACTTGTTGAGCACCAGGGCGAGTGGAGGCGGGGGCAAGCATCCCCACTCCATGTAATATATATATATATATATATATATATATATATATATATATATATATATATATATATATATATATATATATATATATATATATATTGTAGGGTTTTGTGGCTGCATCTAGCCCTGAACCCTTTAAAAATGAGGCCAAGACCCAAAGAGATACATCTTTACTGGTCCAAGCCTTGGCCGCCACTGCCCGCTGCCAGCAGCTCACGCGTGACACGAGCGCACACGCGATCGTCGTCGTCTTCTACGCGCTCACAGCCGCCGAGCGGCCCCATACTGCCCCCTCCCCTCGGAAAAAAGTGAGCGAGAAGTCCGCGGGCAACTTCACAAGGGTAGCGCGCACAAGTGTCCTGTCCTGGCTATCCTTGGCCATGGCGGACTGCACGGGGCACACACGACCACATGCCGGCGCTGTCCGCCCACAACCCTCTGTGGGACCTCATGGGCTGCTGGTCACGGGAACTGCTGACGCGCGCAGCAGAGGCAACTCTGCTGCCGCCCGAAGACGGAGGCGCACCGGACTCGCTCACGTTGACTACCGCGGTCATCAGCATGACCACGGTCGAGAGCATGATGGAACGCCGATGCTCCTGGTGCAGCACCGGTCCCAGCGAGTCATAAGCCGTTGTCGTTGTCGTATTTCGTTGCCGTTGTAGCCCTCCAGACCATTCACGTGCGGGTGGCGGCCACTCCTCCAGGTAGTAGTCGTTGAACGCAGGTGACCTCGGCAGCCACGGAAGCGTGACGTCCACGTAGAAGGTCTGATTGCCTTTGTCTCCGGCGTCCACTTCACGGCCCTTGCGGAGGTTGGTACCAGGTGTCATCTCCGACGGGGACGGTCCTTTGCCCAGTCCTAACACTGGCTTCCCGGATTGCTCGTCGGGCTTTTCGGGTTTCTCCCCCTTACTGTTCTCGGCTTTTTCGGACTTTTCAGCCTTGTTGTTCGAAGCTTCTGCGACAGCTCTCTCGTCCTCAGCACTCACGGCACCGTCCACATCATCCACGACCTTCTCATCGTCGGCGTCCATGCACTCCATCTCGTCCCATTCGCCGTCTCTGGTCAGGCCTTTACCCTCCTCGTAGTACGCGACTTCGTCCGCGCCCTCTTCGACTTCACTGTCAGCGCCGTGAGCTGCTCCTTCCCAGGCATCAGTGTCGTCGTCACCTCCTGCGTTCGCGGCTCTCTCTTTGTCATCGGCCGCCGCTTCAACATCCCGGAACTCCTCCGTCTCTTTGCCGTCGTGGCAGTCAACGTACGCGTAATCAACGCTCAACTCGTCCACTTCCGCGTATTTTTCGTCGCCTACCTGCTCCGCGGCCTCCACATTACTGCGACGCCCATAGTGGTCTCTCCTTTTCTTCCTTTTCTTGCTCTCCTTCTCAACCTCACCGTTTGCGCCATCGGCTGCTCTTTCCGGGTCCGCTACGCCGTCTCGTCGGGCGGCGTCTTCACACACGGCGTCCGCCGCCACGCCGACCTCGGCGACGTCCCGCTCGCCGGTCCGACGCTCACCGATCTCCTCGTCACCGCCTCTGAAGTCATCGGCTTGGTTCCCGGAGATCTCCACGACCGCCGCCGTGGACTGCGCGGCGTTCGCGTTCTCCGGGCCCTCGACAGCGCACGCGTCGGCGCCGCTTTCGTCGTCGTCCTTCGGTGCCGCCTCGCCGCATGACCGCGCCGCAGCCTCCATGGCCTGCGCGGGCAGCGGGACGCCGAGGTAAGCACCGAGGTGCTCGAGGGCGATGATGGCACGCCACTGCTCGTCGGCGGTCATTCTCCCGGAAAGGCAGAGGCGCATGAGGGTCTCGACCGGCTGAAGTAAGAGGAGGAGGTCGTAGACACCGTAGTCGGCCATGTCCAGGAACGCGCGCTTCAGCAACCATAGCTCCTCGAAGGCGATATCGCCGTGCAGGGGGCCGAAGTCAGGGGCTTGTGGGATCCGGCGTACGTTGATCGGGCAGGAAATGTCGGGGCGGGGTCCTACCCGTCCCGACAAAAAAACCAGGGAAAAGCCGTATAAAGTATTCCTTGGTGCTCCTCATCTGCTAAATACAAAGCACTGATTCAAACTGACTGTTGGTTCGATATATACGAGGCTACTTTAAGATAACTTCGTATACAAACACCAGGTGTATAGACTGAAAGATTTAATATGCGCGTTCAGGAGTTGCAGCCACTGTAATTCCGCGACGCATTAATATCCGCCAGAGCCCTTGAAGGACTCTGGATCATCCGCAGATTTCCACTAGATGCTTTAAGAAAACGGAAGAAACATGCTTTTGTAGCGGTAGTATATCGCACAGCGGAGGCAGCATGCGTTTGTCGCCGACGAATTTCGTGCTCCAAGGCCTCATTTGACGCTAATTGCACTGTATTAGAGCGTCTCGGAATGTACCTGAACGCAATATTGCACTGAGATATAATCAGCGTACACGGGTACATTCAGTCACGTTTTCCAGTTCCGATGCGTGCCGTAGAACTGCAGCGCCGGCTGCGCACCGATGCCCCCACACGGGCGAGGGGGCCCTTGCGGCTGCTCCTCTGCCTATATCAAACTTTCGCGGATGCTTCATGGCCGGTAAAAGTATTGAAGGACTCTGCCGAAACTACCACTGAAACGCGACCGCGTGAGCAAAGCAGGACGCCGGGCGAAGCGCAGTTCGGCGAGAACGGCACCTTTGAACCACGCGCACCGTTCCCCATGGCAACGCCAAAGAGGTTCTTTTTTCCATGAATCAAACAGAAACGAACAAGCAGCATTCTATTACGTCTTTTGATGAGCGGAAGGTTCTTTTGTAGCGTTAGCTACACTTGCCTAGCCGAAGCCGATTTCGCGTGGATCGTCATGAGCCGTGCTGCGCATGCGCGATCATCAGTGATGTCACACAGCTGGCTCACCGGAGCCGGCATCTCACGCGCTCTCCGCCACCGCCGCGAGCGACTCGCCGCCGCCGGTCTGTGCTTTCCAGAGGAGTGACGTCGTAGCCTAGGCAGACGTATTGGTGCCAGCGCGCGCGCAGCTATTCGCCTTCGCTGTGCAGTCGACGTCTGACACTGTGCTGGAACCGCTTGATAGCGCCTCTGACTGGCGTTTGCAGGTGGGTAATGCCATGGAGAAGGAGAGCGCAAATGCTGAACGCATATGCTCAACGGCGCAGATCAGCCGAGAAGCTTATCTCATCGGATCCCGAAGTAGTTGCCTGGCATTTAGCGGTTCAGGGTACGAAGAATGAACAGAAGGCTAATAATCCTAGACAATCTGGAAAGCTAAGAATAATCAGCTGAACCTTTGCTAACGCTACGTATATCCTGGCATAGCCGAGCTTAGCCACTGGAAATTTTTTTTATTGCAGCTAGTTTGATTAGGAGTGATTAATTGTACTAGGAATTTCTCACGTCATCGGGATCATTTCCAAAATTTCCCGCTCGTGGCGCTCATCGTGTGATACATTTAGCCTAATTTCTCGGTAAGTAGGCCACTGCTGTTGATAATATTGCCGTTATAGACGTTGTGATACATTGAGCTTTTTTAATTGTTATTTGCCTTTAGTGTCCCTTTACTCGAGTAGCACTCTAAAGGGCTTCAAAGGCACGCGAGCTGTGTGTCTTAATCAAGTGGGGTTGCGTAACACTGTTTCTGGCCGCGCGCGCAGTGCGATAAGCTGCTCAAGCCATCGACCTTCCTGCGGCTCAACATGTCGCTACTGCTGCACAACGCTCACCTAGGGGACTTCACCAAGGACGGCCCTTGCTCGAAAGGACAATGGGAGGACAGGCGGGACCCGTTCTACCGAATCCGCGTGATTAAGGCTCTGGTCGGCAGCCCGTGAAGACGATGGCCGTTTCGAGGATCGACGTGTGCGCTGGACTGTCAGCTCTGGCGTTGTGCAGCGCTGTTTCTGTCGCGGCTGCGCGATAAAGTGCTGTCACCTCGACGTCTGCGATTCTTGATTAGTTAACCACTTTTGCGTACACGAAGAGTTGAACTGCATGTTGAACATTTACGCTGGCGTCATTGATGCCAGACAACGGGCGGATGCGACCGTACAAAGGGGCCGATGCGAGCAGCTACGATTGGTAAGGAGTCATGAACTCCGCGATTAGCTCCGGCAGCGAGCCGCAGCAACGGCACAATGCCGGAGCCCGTGGCCGGAGCTAATCGAGAAGGCTACGAAGAAACTTAACTGTACGGCAGTATGAAGCGCAGCGAGTAAAAGGCCAATGGTTAAAGTGTGCGTGGTAATGGCAGATGGGTGAAGATGTGTGCAACTAAGAGCCGCAGTGAAGTTGTTGCACGTGCTTTGTGGTTAAATATATAGGAGCTTTGTCTTCGTTGAGTTGCTGTGCGGCGGCTAGCGAATCACCCGCACAATCGTATTTAAGTACAGGACTGGCGTGCTGGTTTGCCGCATGCTTGGTTCCCGTCGGCTACGAGGTACGGAAAGAATACATCAGTTAGCCAGTAATTTTTTGTTCTTTCTAAATCCACTGTTGCACATGAGGAGTGTCGGATTGTAGCAAAGCTACAATCTTACAATGATGTACAGGTAAATGCAAATCGCGATATCAACATCAACAATATACCGGTGGCGCTTCGATCTAGGTACAAGTAACATTAAAAGAAAAAAAAAGGATCACCTTGAAGAGAATGACAGAGCTTGGGGAGAATAAGTTGTACAGTAGGGTTAAACCCCGTAACAAAAGTTTCTTCCAATTCATGGCGAAATGGATGGGTTTCCTCGGTCTTTATTAGAAATGATAACGTACTCCTTGATGCCATGGCTGCAAAGTGAACGGTCCGTTTGCCACAATGCCTACTTCGGGGAGAACGAAGTTCATATGCTGCGCGAAACGGGTGGGGTCAGTATTAAGTAAAGATCATGGGAATTCATGAGAATGAGCTTTCTTTATTTATTAAATAGTTTGAAAAAAAGCGAGATTGTATTTCACCTGGGTGGCAACATCGAGAATATAATCCCGTAGCAGCTGTTTAGCATTGAAGGCGGGTGGACTTGACGTGAATAATCCAATTGCCTGGTTCTAGGCAATCCTAGATAATTTGTAGCGGTTTCAAGCGAGTAGGGTATGTGTTAAAGGATCTTTAGATGCGAAGCAGCTTTCGGGCTGGGCTTTGTCCGTTGTTCCATTGGCGACCGTCCGCTTTCTAAAACATACCATAGCCATCTGTAACATACTGAGCGCACGATACGTGCGCCCAGTATGTTACATCATCAGTAGTGATGATACGTAGTCAGTAGTATGTTACATCATCAGTAGTGATGATACGTGCAGAGCATTTTAGGGACCCGGGCTGCCGTATGCTGTCCTAGCTTGGCGTAACGCAGACAAAGCCACGCATGCTGGCACGCGCCAGCGCGTTCGGGCCTGTGTAAGGGGCTGGGTAAGACGCTGTGGCCTCTCCCCCTTACACTCTCTCAGCAATGACGTGATGGCGTCGGGAAACGAGGTTCTGCAGACGCGCGATGAACCCGCGTGGCGTGCTCCAACAAGAGTTCGGGACGAGTAACAGCAACAGCAACTACAGTGAATTCATGGTGTGCTCCACATGCAAGGACGCGGTAACATCGGGCAAGGTGCCCGTGATGAACGGAACTTTAAGTCGACCCATGCGCTCCTTCGCATCCCCACATGGTTCCCCCTAGTGGGGGGATGATGAAATGTTTTTTAAACATTCCCAGCAAATGATCATTACGGCGTGATACTGTCTGCGAGCAGTATGTGTATAGGACCAGACCGCTTTGGTGAAGATCAACCGCATTAGAATTCATGTACGCAGTGGAGATAGCTGTTAAAAGCCTGTTTTAACGCGATAGCGTTAAAGAGCTCGTTTCGCGGAAATTCCGGTGTGGGCGTCGGCGTCGGTGGTTGCGAGCGAAAAATCGTCTTGTCCATGACAGAAAAATCGAGAAGGATGCGAACGAAATAAATAATAAACAGCTTCGGCTCGGCTGAGATTCGAATCCAGGCCCTCTGCGTGGCAAGCAAGTGTTGTACCACAGAATAACGCTATTTCATGTAACAGCATGGAGAAAAAAAATACTGTGTGAATGTCATGTAGTGCAAGGAGGCTCCTTAACGCATGTATTAGCAGAGAGTGACGTTGGGTGAGTTGGTGCATAGTTTAATAATATAGAGTGCATATATTATCAATTAAGAATGGTGTGGGCTCACACCTGCCGTTCCATTGTGTTTTGTGCGGTTGCGCACCAATATTCGTCGGAGAAACTCGTGTGATAGGAAGAAGCAGGGAAACGTTAGCACCACATCACATACAGAAGAAGGGGTATGAATGCGTCAGTGTCGCTTCGATCTCTATGTACAAGAATGAACAGGTATTTTTAGATGGCGCTGTTCGATAGTTTTTTTTTTTATTGTGCTATGTGATGGGCGCTTGTGCTGCGCCCTCTCTTTGTGCGCATATCTGGAAGCATATATATTTGGATGATGTGCGGAAAGTAAACTCGTTGAAAGTTGGCGCCCTATCCCGTCTTCTCTTGTTTGCTTGCTTGTCTCAGTTGCGCCACAGCTATTTTATTAGGGTAAGGCGGCGCAAAATGAGACGAGGAGCAAAACGCGACATTTTGACTTTGCCGCCCTCTATAGCTAATACAAAAAGCACCTTTTCCTTGTTTCTCTGTTTCGGCGATAGGTGCCGGTAGTTTTCGACGTTTTCTGTGTAAAAGTTGATGATTGCTCACAGCGTTCGCGCGGGAAAATTGCGCGGCTGATGTCAGTGTGTTCGTGACCCGCCAAAAAGGGGCGGAATTCTGCTCGGCTAAATTTTCGGATCTGTGCATGAAGCTTCTCCGGTGTCAGTACAACAACGTAAGTATTTATATTGTTACTTTATACTTCTAGCTACATTCCACAAAAAGTTTAGTTCATTTGGTGCCGTGGGCCAAAGGGAACATTTTTTTCAATTCGGGCATTTGAGAGGGGCAAAACGCGACAAAAAGGCATTGATTTGCCTTAGAGAGTGTCTTATTAAGTGAACCATTTATTTACGCTCATTATATATAACATTTTTTTGGTTTTGAATGGTACGGACGTACAAGAGAATATCATCTAGAGTTTCCTGGGAGAAAAACGACATGAAAAATGCACTGAATGCTTTTCAGGAGTTTCGGAGCAACACAACGTCGGGTTCTGTTTGGAGTCAATGCGTTGAGTGCAAAGGCTGGGCTCATGAAGTCTGCGTGGGGGCCCGCGGAGTGAATTTGAAGTGCTTGTACTGCAAGAACTAAAAAGATAAAATTTTTCCACACGGTCTCGTTTTGCCTCACGCAGCATCTCGTTTTGCCCCGCAGGTTGGGGTAAAATTGGACATCTGGCGCATTTTTTGTTTCTTTTTAAAATAAACTTTTGAACAGTAGCAACATTGCCATATTTACGTAGCACATACCTTGTGCCGAAAAGAAAGTTTCTGCATTGATGTTTTATGGTAAAGAGTGAAATAAAATAAAATATTCCTTATTTTCACATTTTTGTCGCATTTTGCCCCGCCCTACAACACATGTAATATTGCGTGGCAGAAGCGGCGGATCACGCCAGCCGTGAAAACATGTGAAATGCGCAATGAGTGGGTGTTTTAAAGGCCCAACCATTACAAAGCGCTCAGACATATTTGATCATCAGCTGCCAAAGCATCAACAAAGTGAACAGCTCCGTAGGTTCGCGTGTTGCCATAAGTACGCGTAGTGGGCCCTTCCCTGATTCGTAAAGTGAAGAATTAATGGCGTAGTGGGCACTTGACAACTGTACTTGCAGTAGGCATTCTAGAATAGCTTCAAATGGCCAGTGTAGCGCTCACAGTCGTCGTTCGTTTCCTTACGGCACGGTTGAGGCATGCACCGAGAATCGAAGCGAGGTTAGCAGCTGAGAAGGCGATGCGCACAGGCCCGATTACGCCATCGCGTTCTGCTCTTGAAGGGGAAGCTCAAGTGTCCTTCAAGTATTTTTTTTTATCCGCGCGTAATATTGAACAGGCATCCCAGTACATTCAGCATTAAATGCACGGCAGCTTCAAGCAACGCACCCTGAAGACATGCGGGCGTCCACCGTCTTCGGGGCGGTTTCCAAGGCTGAGTGCTGAACAAAAACAGTAAGCAATATCGTGTTTTCTTTGCGCTGCAGCCACCGTTTCGTCGCCAACGATTGCCGACAATTAGGGCAGCTGAGCGCTACTGAAGTAATGAATAATTTATTCAGCTTGATATACAACTATTCTAAATTATTATACATATAAAGGCACTTGTGCGTCCTTATATTTTACAACAAAGTAAGCACTGCCCCGCCACGGTGGTCTAGTGGTTATGGCGCTCGACTGCTGACCCGAAGGTCGCGGGATCGTATCCCGGCCGCGGCGGCTGCATTTTCGATGGAGGCGAGAATGTTTGAGGCCCGTGTACTTAGATTTAGTTGCACGTTAAAGAACCCGAGGCGGTCGAAATTTCCGGAGCCCTCCACTACGGCGTCTCTCATAATCATATCGTGGTTTTGGGACGTTAAACCCCAGATATTATTATTAAACTAAGCCCTACAACAGCCTTACAAGAACTCGCGCCGTATGTAGGTGTATAGTCACGGGGTCAGAAGCGTTTGGCGCCATTTTTAAATGCCTTTGGTTGCTCGTATGAAGGCGCCACTTTGTGGAAACACTTGTCAAGGATGCTGGAATATCGTGCCATTAAAATTCAAAAATCGCATTTTCAGTCGGTTTTACCGTCCATCCCACCTTAAGGGGGAAAAAACAACCTGACGGAACTCGCTGCAGACGACGCGAATCTAAACCGCCGTGACAAGAAGGAAGTCGATAAAGCGCAGCAAAAATAGCGTGGGTGTCGCACACCGAGTTTGCAAATCTCCCTAACAAGATTCTACTCGTGCCGGAGAAAGCCTACATGCTTACGCCAAGCATTGGCGTCATCAAGGGCTTGGTAGACTGAGAAGTGGGAACTCTACGAACGGGAATCGCTGGGCGCCCGTGCTGCGCACTTCCTCAGGTTTCACAGCAGTGGAGCTTCATTTAGCGCAGGATTTCGAACTACGTCAATCGCTACACAAGAACGACTTTTTCTTTTTAGTGCACACCTTCCAAAGTCTAGACGATCCCACTACATGGGTATGTTAAATATACCAAAGGGTAAACGAGACGAAGCAAGGAACTCAGGCTCTGCATGTGGGTATGGGCCACAATTTCGAGGGCGATTCACGAGCGGCTGCATAGCGCGTGATTCCAGCGCGACCGTTGGCTGCCCCGACCGCTGAATCTCATTCGTTCGACTCGCTGAACACAACTGAGGGCGCCCGCTCCCGTTTGGTCGCCTCTCTGTCCGGGAAGCATCTTACCTGTCACTGTAAGCTTCGACACCTTTCTTTCTCTCATTGACACCAGCTATCTTCCAACGCTGCAGGCAATGGATTTAGGCCTCTCAGTTTACGCAGTGCGCCCATTGTCGTTTCCTTCGGGATAGACTTGCAGTTGCACCGACATTCTATGCCGCTCGCGACGTCAAGCTGCACCTACATGTAAAGCCCGAATCTTTGAGGGGGCAGCAACAAATGAAGTTCTAGCTAAAAAATTCGGGTTTATTTATAGGCAACGCCCTTGACCGTCCATTTGTATATCTCGTACCAACCTCACTCCTTATGTGGTTTCACCTATATGACGGCTAATAATTTCTTTGGAATTGTACGAGCCTATAGCCATTTATTTCAGCCTAGCGCTAGATAAGTTTGTGCGTGCTAAAGTTAACAAAGCTGCATGGCTGAAAATTCTGCAACATATTATAATATTTAGTACTTAAAGGCGAAAGCCTACTCCACATTTGGTAATGCATTAACTTATACCATAACCGACTAGACTTCTTGGAAGGCGTAACGATACGCACAGTGGGAGACTCCGTAAGTTGCCCTGACGTTTTCGATTGATTGCATGCCACTCCCCCCCCCCCCCCCTCCTGAAGCGTTCTGCACCTCATTTGACACTGCGGTTCCTCCGGGATCGGCCCAGCTTTGACCATACGATACTGTCGACTAATAAGGTCAGGTGGTGTCAGACCATGACATCATGATGACGTCATTAGTAACGTACGTCACGTGAGTTTTTGTCCAACTTCATTCGCTGGCCGTGTTTTGCTCAAGGAATCGAGCCACGAGACACTTAAATCTTTAACCTTAAAGGGGCCCTGCAACACTTTTCCAAGCTACCACAGAATGGTAAAATAAAGAAGTTTATTACCTTACGAATGGACTGCTGCAAAAAGTTTTAGAATCGGAAAAGTAGGAGTGGAGTTGCAGAGATTTGTCGCATGCCGTGCTTGCTGTCTCTCTCCTCTCGTCTCGACGAGCGCGCTGGGAGCTAAGCGCACGTCATGACCTTGATCACTTGTTCTTTTTTTTTTCTTCGAACGCGCGGCTCACTTGTGCGAGTGCGAACGCGCGGCTCACATTGCGAGCAAGAGCGTGGGCACGTGGCGGCCTCCCGCGGCGGTAACAGTGACTATGCAGCCCACGATGTTCACATAAGCCAATGGCCTGATGTTGGGGTATATGGCACAATCATTTGAATGTATGGCATCATTTGTAGAAAGAAGGCGGAGCGATTTCTAGCGTACTTTGTGAATGATTTGTAGTTTCCAGGCCACGTGCGGTGCTATGTTTGGCTCGCTTGTTCTCAGGAGCCTCGATTACCGATCGGCAGCGTTTTCTGACCATGCTGAAAAAGTGTTGCAGGGACCCTTTACATACCACCACAAAAACTCGTAGAAAATATCAACGCGAATTGTACGCAGTGGTCGGTCACAGACTTTCTTCCCCTAGTAGTTCAGGTATTGTGAAATTCTTGGCTAATTTGATAGATGAAGGAAATATTTCAGAGCTTGGCTTACATTAGGCGAAACACCCCGGTCACTATATGTATGTGGGTATGTGATGTTAGTGTGTGTATTGCACGCTAACCCAACTTCTCTGTGGCGCTGATGCCGTACGCAAAACTAATCAGTTTTGTGCTGGTTCTGAATGCTGGACGCTTCGGTCTTTTGTCGTTTCAGTTCTTCGCGCACGTAGAGTGCACGTTGTCTCAGTCCGCGCTCCTTGAACGTTCAGCGTTTTCGACCAAGTAATCGAGCGCAGCCATGGGTAAGTTACGGTTGACCTTTGAAGTCGTTTTTGTTGAACGATATGCGACGCCTTTAACACGCTGTCCTCTTTCTTTTGCAGCTTATGTACCTCCAATGTACGCAGCTGATCTACCTCCAGTGTACGCAGCTGATCCACCTCCAGTGTACGCAGCAGATGTGCCTCCAGTGTACGCAGCTGATGTGCCTCCAGTGTACGCAGCTGATGTGCCTCCAGTGTACGCAGCTGATCTACCTCCAGTGTACGCCATCGGGGCTGGTAAGTTGGGCCATTAATCACATGAGTTTAAGCTCATCCACTGTTCTGCAACCATACCTTTCACTCGGGGTGTCTGCGTGTCGTTTTAAATAACGTAACGTCGGAGTTTCTTAGCCGTAGCATTTTTATTGTGTTAGCGATTACATGAACACTCAGGCGCATTTTTGCCTTCGCCGTCGCCGTCACGTTTCGTATAAAGTCCAAGTCACTAATATCGCACCTTGCGTCGTATGTTCTACGTACGAGAAAAAAGCTTGCGAACGCTGCCAACGAGCGCGGCTCAAGCAGAGATGAAGGGCACCGGCCGGCGCCGTCGGGCGAAGGAGCATGAACAGGTGCCAGCGGGGGGAGGGGGGGGGGTGCTGCGTCGCTCAGGCAGAAACTCCAAGCTTTTGATCAAAAGGATGCTTACGTGCGCGCTCTCTCGACTGAGATCAAGAGACGGTTCATGCCCTTGTATGTGCTGTACTCTCACCGCGTACATCGCGTTCAAGCGACAGATAGCACGGAGACTGCTTGGCTCACTGAAGCGGCCGTATTTCTTTATGCCAGCGTTTTCTAAAGCTACACCAGATCGAATCCTAATGGAATTAGCTGCTAGCCCTACTTCGTATAACATTCTAATTTGTCACTATCGCATTTGTTGCTTTGCCCTGACGGCTAATCAGTGACTTTTTTTATTCATTTTATGTGAGCACGTTAATAATTGAAGCTAACAAGCTTCCTAAAGCACTCGTAGGTTAATTAAAGAAGACTCTTTCAAAAAGGCAAGCACTGATTGCGATGAATGCGCTAACCCACTCCTCAAAGTGAAGTTTGAATTGTTATCGGCAGTAAATGAAATCGTGTTCCTACTATGGTGTATTCTATGCACAGGAAAACACGCACATCTCATTCAATGACCGCCACGCGATCACGCGAGCTGCTTGGTTAGGCGCGCGGGAACGGCGAAGCGGTCAGATTCATGGGACCTTTGAGGCCTTGTACTCGCCAAAGATTATCACGATATGAGGACCCGCGCGCCGGCTTTGATGACCGTCTCTGCGCGGAGCAACGGTCTGGTTGCTTTTTACCGCGATGCGTTTAACTCTGAACGAATCTTCGATTTTGGCCTCCCGTGTGCTCCCCTTCCCCCCGTTTGTCCCGCTGCAGCGGTTCCAGACTCTTTACACCTCTAAATGGGTATTCAGACTGGGAAGAAATGCTCGGGGGAGACGGGGGGATTGCGGATCACGTGACCGGGACGTCACGGATTAGCAAGTGGGCGTGACCACCCCGCGCCTCCTCGGGGGAGACGGGGACCTTTTCCCCGAAAGGACAAATAATCTCCCGGCGGCGGGGGATATAGCGAAATTTCGGGCTCTTGTTTGGCCACATTGTTGCACTTGCTCCTGCAGAGAGCGGCAGCGGGTGTACATTCTGCAGCTGCATGGTCGTCTGCAGCTCGTCGTCAGCAGCTCGTTAAACGGGTGGTACAAGCCACCAGAGTAGTCTAGTAACACTGGTCTCCCCCTTCGTTCGCCTCGTCCGTGTGAGTGGGGGATATTTATGGAGACTTCTCCTCGCGACCTGACGTCACTAGGCTCCGCCTTTATCCCCCGAGCGTTTGTCTCCCGTCTGAAGACCCCTTAACTGGCGCCCCCCACACCCTCTCAAACTAAAACCAATGAGTGGCGCAAAATGAACCACAGGTAGTCAATACTAGTCCTGAGTCTTCGAGAGCGGTGAGCCTCGTAATGATGTTGTTTAAGCGCATAAAACTCCGTACTTACATTATTGCTGCATAGTCAAAAAGTATTTACAGTAAGTACATTGCGCATGATGTTGGATTGTGTTTGATTTTGCTTCTTCGAAATTGCAGGTTTTCCTGCAATCCCGTCGACGGGTAAGAACTGCTACCAAGAGCGAGGCATTTTCTTTCCTCTCTCGGAGTGAACTGCGAATATTGCACCATACGCAAATGTACGTTGCCTGAAGGTACAAGGCCAAGGGACGCGTTAAAAAAGTTACACCATCTCCCACTAAATGGAACCATGTGGGGATGCGAAGCAGCGCATGGGTCGACTTAAAGTTCCGTTCATCACTGGCACCTTGCCTGATGTTAACGCGTCCTTGCGAGTGGAGAACACCATGAATTCACTGTAGTTGCTGTTGCTGTTCCTCGTCCCGAACTCTTGTTGGAGCACACCACGCGGGTTCATCGCGCGTCTGCAGAATCTCGTTCCCCGATGCCATCATGTGATTGCTGAGAGAATGTAAGGGGGACAGGCCACAGCGTCTTACCCAGCCGCTTAAGGCCTGAACACACGTACGCGGTGCAGCGTGTCAGCGCGTGACCTTTTGACGCTGCGCCGCGCCCTCTCCCTATGGGGAGAGAGGGCGCGCTGCTACGCGAAGCTGCGCGCCCTCTCTCTTCATAGGGAGAGGGCACGGCGCCGCGTGAAAAAGTCACGCGCTGACACGCTGCAACGAGTACGTGTGTTCAGGCCTTTACACAGGCCCGAACGCGCTAGCGCGTGCCAGCGCGTTCTGACTAGGATACAACGCGTTGATTCACCGCGCGTCTGCAGAATCTCGTTCGCCGACGCCATCACGTGATTGCTGAGAGAATGTAAAGGTAAGAGGCCACAACGTCTTACCCATTCCTTTCCTCAACCTCTCCTCCTCCTCCCTTACACCGGCCCAAATGCGCTAGCGCGTGCCAGCACACATGGTTTTGTTTGCGTTACGCCAAGCTAGCACAGCGTACGGCAGCCCGGGCCCCTAAGGTGCTCAGCACGTATCATCATCAAGGTGGTCGAAGAAAAAGAGGAAGAAGACTTCTCCTTGGCGCGAGCGCGCGCTGAATATGTTACATATGGCTATGCTAGGTGGTAGAAAGCGGACGGTCGTCAATGAAACTACGGACAAAGCCCAGCGCAAAAGCTGTTTTGCATCTAAAACAGGCGCTGCAGAACGGAAGCGCGTGATGTCTTAGTATTCAGAAATGCTGCATTCTATTAGGCCCTTTTTGCAAGTTACGGAAATACGGTACGGTCTTACCGTACCACTCCTTCTTTCCCGCTCGTTGTGTTTAAGCTGCTGGCAGTTCCAGTGACAGTACGTCCCTGAACGATAGTTACTTCCTTAACAATGCGTAGCCGGAGAGGCAATAATGAGGCGTAAATTTCGGAAAAGCATTTGTGGTGTTGGGGTGCCTTCACTGGAATTATGGGTGGCAAAAGCACAACGAGCGGGAAAGGAGGAGCGTTACGGTACGACTTCACCGCGATACCATACCATATTTTTGTCACTTCCTAAACGACTCCACTATGTATACCGCCGAGATGGTGCCACCGTAGGAATGCATACACGCGTCCGGTTCTCGATTGGACTAGCAATTACTGGCGAGTATATTACTGCGCAGCTCGTTGCCATTCCTCTTCGCCAATGAAGACTCGCGGCTGCTCGCGCTGACGTCGGTGGGAGCAGGAGCGAGGGAACCGAAACGTCACAATGTACTTCTGCCACGTGGTCCATGCGGTTCACCTCCTGACCACACAGCGCTTCGCTACGTGGTAGCTCAATGAGAAGAGAAATCGAGCTTGGTTGTAGAAAGGCTACTGTAATAAATAGGTCGCATCTCAGATGCATAACCGTGAGTTAGTGATTCGAGTTCCGTACCTTCATTTACGCAAGTAACAAACGCATAGTACGTCATTAGATAGCTTTAGAATCTCATATCGAGGATTTTGTGGGTTCCATTGTCTTTGCGTAAGAGCACTGAAGACGTCATTCGACAGGTTTCGTCCTCGTAAACCCAAACGCAGAAGATCGCCTTAGGGTATTTGCGATACTAATGCGGAGCATGCGCTAGTCGCATCTGCGACACGCGCGCCTTTTTCCCAGTAGATAGCGACCGGAATGCTAACCTAAGTGGCGGTTAGCGCATGCGCAGTGGCGACAAGCCGAGGCGATTGGGCACGTAGAGCTCCGGCTGGCTTTCTCTAAGACTATAGTCCTGCATTTTTACGCACTAAGCAGACACGGGCCGCATACTCGCTTAACCCTAACGTGTTATCTTGACGTGGCGACGCGTATTCTGAGAGAGCTTTTTTTCCTTATGTCGCATGCCAAGATAAGGGTGTAGAGGCAGGCGTACTGATATAATCCGGCATGCATTCGCAATACAAGGTAATGGTCGCCACTACTTCAGGTCAGCGTCATTTTATATGTACGAAAAAAAAATGATCTTGACTATCTTGCGTAATAGAAAGCTCGGGTTTTGTTATGCAGTGTTGATGCAGAAAAAGCAACGCAATTGACTAGGGTGGTGCAACATTTATATAGGCCTTTTTAGTGAGTGCAACGTGCTTTTTTTTAGTCCATTTTTTTGTACCATAAGCAAATTAGTTACATTATTAAACCGGCGTTTTGACTAAGACTAAGCGCTCGCACTCGTATGTTTGTGTTTCATTCTTGTGTGGGTGGTAGTTTTTCGCGCTAAATTAAGTTTAACGATGGTAGACCAACTGTCCCGACGGACTATGCTTCAGGACTAAGATGGGATAGTGATGAACTTCGTGTACGTGTGAATTTGATAACAATACAAATTTTTCCTCTGAGGAAATACACGAGAATACTGTTATCCTTACGCCTTCCAATAGTGCATTTACTATCATTCGCGTCATTAATACTTTTCTTGAAATTGCCTCACGAATACTACGCTCAATCGCCGGAAGTGTCTTCACGTCGTATAAATTTTAGCCTAACGGAGCAGCCGTCCCTTAGGCCATTCGGGATGTTGAATTTCTGGGCCACTTTGTACAAGTGTCGAATTCAGCCGGCATTGAGAAACTTGAAGTAAATCTCTCGTTTCACTGCTTACGATGCTTGTAGGCCCAGTCTAGCTCAATGCCTTTACTTTCCGCTTGTCGAATGGCGTACGGACAGAAGCGTGGTCGGCTTACGCGGCAGATCTAGAAGCGCTATTCTCAGTTTCCGTTTCTTAAGCTTTCTCGTATTCATGTGTCAGCGTCATATCCGGTATGAAGCCCCAAGTGTACTTCACTCAAAGTACGTGACTTGAGGTTCACAAGACGGCGTGGTAACGTGAACTTACAAAGTGATTCATTGTGTTTCAATGATGCAGGCACTTGCTGGGATGCTAACCTTTAGAAAAGAGCCATTTGAGGATACTTTGTCCATGTGCCCATGGCAGTGGTTTACTTGTAATAATTCTGTGTAAATAGGGCGAGCAAATCGCCTAATTTCTGACAGACAGCTATCGTCGAACTTTGCAATGAAGATTTATATGGAGAACAAAGGCCCAGTCAGGATATTTCTTCTCGCTCAATGTGACGGATAAGCCTAGAACACTTCTTAACCTGTGAAAGGGTTGTGGAAACGATAGTCTCCACAGTAGAATATTGCCAGTAAACTATGCTTCTCTAAAAAAAATTACGCGCAATATTGCAGCGATGTCTTATTTCTCTGCCCTTGAGGATTTCGAGAAATTGCTTACTGTCACTGTTATCCTGCTTTCCAGATACTCAGACGTAAGTCAATATCCGAGCTGTTCGGGCACATCTGCGCATGCCTCGCTTGTATTTTAAAAGCTTTTTTTTTATTGCAAAGAAACACATTACATAAGTTATGCAGTGTTCTCGATTTTATGCATACACCATATATTTTATCTGCATGAAGAATAACTATAAAACCCAGTTGTTGTACTCGAAGGCGAATGTTAGCGCTCAGTGCTCGCAAAACGTGTCCTTTAAAGTGAATTTCGTGAAACTGCGAAGTTTGTTCGACAACCTAGTGACAGTATTGTAAGAAAAACTAATATTTAGAACAAGCATAGCTGAAGTTCCATATACGTGGTGATGCATTTTCAGCCATGTTTTTTTTATGGCCATCTTGAGAGCAAAAGTTACTCAGGTCTTGCAATTGTTATAGATAAGTGAAGAGCTCTTTCAGCAGAAGGAAAGTGATTTTAGTGTAACGCCGTGTTCCAATAATCATACCGTGTTGTTCTGCGCATAGAAGCTGCACGAATAGTGTCTCCCACGCAAACGCGCTGCGTTCGGTCTTGAGCAACTTTTAATGTGAGCCTGAACATTTGCGGATATTTCAATAGAATCTTCAAACGAAATTTTTTTTCTCCGTCTTTCCGACACCTGTTAGAATTCCATCATTTGGGTGCAATAAAAAGCCATAACCCAATAGCATTTTATTACTGGGACTTGCGTTCTATTGCGGTCACGGCGGTACCGTGAGACTACGGGGTGCAGCAGTGGGCGCAATACATACGTGGTTTCAGTGTTCACCTAAATTCACAATCACATTGTCCTCGCTAACATAGTTTCCCAAACATTTTACGGGACGAATGCACATTTTTTTTTCTATTCGCATTTCCAGTGCAGACACGCATGAGGCAAAAAGGCTCATCTTCGCCATCTGCGCCTTGTGCTGCTTGATGTTCCTCGTTTCACTTTTGGGCTTCATGGTGCTCGGATCGGAGGGCGGTAAGTCAATACGTGTATAGTCTCATGTTATCGCGGTTTATTAAAGGGACCGACAACCAACTTTTGTGGTACCCGTTTTCTTGAGTGCAATGGGAAGCTTACCGGTCAGAGCTTCTAATCACGGAGTGGTAACGCGGAGAACGCCGTCAAACATTTGTAATCGGAGTTTTTCGATCTGCAGCGATTATGCAGTCTTAATATCACATGCTGCAAACAGTGAGAGGTGAGCGCGATAGCGATTATACGCCAGCAGTGGTGACAAGTTATGCCCTAAGTATGAAAAGGTAAGGTTACGTTTGCAAAGCCTGCGGTGCCGCGACTATACTGCTTTCTAGCCTATTAAATTATTTTACAATAGTTATAGCGTTTTTCTGGGGCTTCTTATAGAAGTACTTTGGCGGTACACAGGTCGCTTTATCACATTTTAGTCAAGCCAAGCTAAGCCTTCGAAAACGAAACAAGTGGTAGGATACACCAGCAGTGCTGTTCATGAAGTGGTAACAATCCTACACAGAACAGTAAGTCGATGGCATTTTGCGAGCAGCAGCGCAAACTCGCGTGCTTCTCTTCAAAAGTCCGATACGACGAGAGTCGAGCTATGCGGGAAACGCCGCCGGACGCCGCGCGCGTGCGCCGCAGCCTCCGTTTCACTGGAAGCCACGAAAGCAGCGCCGCATCTCATGCTTTACTTCTTTTACCTTAGAAACAAACGGGAATTGACAATAACGTACATATTCAAATTTTCAGCCCTCGTTATGGTGCGTGTAAAAGTATTAGACTACGTACAACTAGTACAACAAAGTGCTTAAGACTGCATACGTCTGGTTCATGGCGCTCGCGCTAGGCGGCGCGACATACCGGTTTTTGTTACTTTTAAACGCGATTTAAAAATATAAACCCTACTCAGAAAGCGAAAAGTATTCTGGAATCTGTCACTATAATTCACGGCCTTTTCATTTCCACCAGGATCTGATCACCCGTTCTGGCCAGTTGTCGGTCCCTTTAAAGCGAAAGCCTTAGGTTGCATCCCGACGCTGGCTTTGAAAGCGCGGTGTGGGGTAGAACAAAAACTCTCTTAACATCAATAAAAACATCCCGTGTGAATTGCATAACGAGTGGGTTTGCTGAAAACTGCCAAACCTTTACAAATGGCTGAGGTATAGTTCATATGTATGGTCGCCCATTTGATGTCGTCACCGATCACCACGCACTATGTTGGCTGTCGTCATTGAAGGATCCCTCGGGCCGTCTCGCCCGCTGGGCACTTCGCCTGCAAGACTACGACATCCGCGTGCTGTACCGCAACGGACGCCAGCATGCTGACGCCGACGCCCTCTCGCGCTCCCCCTTGCCTGACGACAATGCCTCCTGCTCAGTATCTCACACTGCTGTTTCTTCTATCGATGTTCACACCATCGCTACCGAGCAGCGCAAGGATAAATGGATCGCTTCGCTAATAGACTTGCTCACTGATCCGTCGACAACACCAACCACTCGCGCGTTGCGTCGTCAAGCCCACCATTTCGCCATTCGTGACGACCTACTGCACCGACGCAATTACAACGCCGACGGCCGCCAGTGGCTACTTGTGATACCCCGAAGTCTGCGTGCTGAAATATGCGAGTCCTTCCACTCTGACCCGCAATGCGCGCACTCTGGGGTATCCAAAACTTACCACCGCATTCGACAACGATACTTCTGGCGAGGGATGTACCGCTACGTGCAGAAGTTCGTCCGCTCCTGCCTCGATTGCCAACGCCGAAAACCTTCAACGCACGTGTCACCAGTCGGTCTACAACCATTACCTTGCCCTAACCGTCCGTTTGGGCGCGTGGGCATCGATTTGTACGGACCACTTCCACTGACGTCGGCTGGTAACCGTTGGGCCATCGTCGCCGTTGACCATCTAACGCGATACGCCGAAACCGCTGCCCTCCCAGCGGCTACAGCGCGTGATGTTGCCTCCTTCCTGCTACACCGATTCATGCTGCGTCACGGTCCACCCCAGGAGCTTCTCAGCGATCGAGGCCGTGTCTTCTTGTCGGAAGTCGTCGAAGCCATTCTCAAAGAGTGCCATGCTGTTCATCGCAAAACTACTGCTTACCACCCGCAGACGAATGGCCTAACCGAACGCTTCAACCGCACGCTCGGCGACATGCTCTCAATGTACGTCGCCGCCGATCACACAAATTGGGATGCCATTCTGCCCTTCGTCACCTATGCTTATAATACCGCCCCTCAGAGCACTACTGGTTTTTCACCCTTCTTCCTGTTGTACGGAAGGCACCCGTTGCACACCATTGACACGATACTACCCTACAAGCCGGATCCATCTGATTGTGCGCCTATTTCTGACACAGCCAGGCTTGCTGAAGAGTGTCGCGAGCTTGCAAAGGCCTTTACAACGCACGAACAAGAGCGGCAGAAGAGCCTTCGCGGTGGCACCACCACTTCTGAGTCCACGTTCCTCCCCGGCGCGCTCGTATGGCTCTCGGTCCCTACCACTGCAACCGGCCTCTCTTCAAAACTACTGCCGAAATACGAAGGCCCCTACCGGGTCGTCGAGCGCACATCCCCGGTCAACTACCTGATCGAACCCATCGAACCAGCTTCAGACATGCGCCGTCGAGGGCGCGACATAGTCAACGTGGAGCGCCTCAAGGCCTACTATGACCCACTCATAGTAACGAGCTGTTAGGTCGCCGGACGGCTCCCTTTTCGTACCCGGGGTAGTTGTGGCGAAGCAATTGGTACTGTTCAACGGTTGCGCTCTCCAGCGGCTCCTAGTGGGTCGTCCTCTTCTAAACGCCTCTCGCGCTCGGAGCCCGTGCTTTTGCCTTGACTGTCGCCATAGTGCATTGTCGCCGAGTGCCGTCCAATAAACAGCTTAACACATATTATTTTTAAGTTTGAACTTTACTCAATATATAGTACAGAAAAAGGTCCCATAATGTAAACATGTTTAAAAAACACGAATACTACCTAAAAGAAAAAAACAGCAATATCATCAAAATAGCAACTGAAAATTGAAAGAATGGCCGGCTCAGATATTTAGGGAATCAATAATACAATAGAAAACACAAAGCGATACGGAAAGGCGACTGCAGTTGAAAACGAGGCAAACAGTAAACAGAACGACAGAGTTGATGTCGTTTAATAAACATGCTTAAAACAAGGCGTTAGTGGTCTAACATGAAATTGCGAAGATAGTGTTTGCATTAAAATAAAGAAAAGAAATCGGCAGATCCCACGCGTTGTGGGAATCTGTTTCATGCGAAGCAGTCAGCGAGTATACTTCTATGTTTTATTGGAGTCGTCTTGGGCGAACGTATTTTAATTTCAACTTTCCGTTAATGTGAGGTTGTATGCACATGATTGCACGTTATACAGAAAAATATTTTCAGCTGGTGTTCAGGTTAGGCTTAATGGATTTGGTAAGGTTGTTCATTAGTGCAAAGCGTTGAAAACGGACATAAATCATCACGGAACAGTCTATACGAAAATAACATTGCACAGGAATCCTTCATGCTTTCAGTAAGGTACTAATAGGTGTTTTAACACAAGTTTCAGAATAGAAGCACCTTAGATTATGTATAATAAATCAGCTAACATAAAACACATTTTTCTCCTAAAAGCTCGTTAACCTATTCTACCGCTCCTGCACGGATGCTAGTATAAAAAGCTTATAAGAAATCGGTGGAATATGCAACAGTAACATGGGATGCTTACATTGAACATAATATTAAACAACTAGAAAAGGGCAAAGGCAAGCTGTACGTGTTATCTATAATGCACATGGGCGGATGTGAGTCTCTGAATAATTAGCAAGATGTCATCTACAATCTACTGCAGATAGAAGCCGCATAAGTAGACAAAATCTTTTATTATCAAATATTGCGCGAAGCTTTAAATTTATACACCTCTAACATTATTCAGTTTTCTGCCTGCTATGCCACTCGGAAGCGACACAGTTTGTGAATGATTCCTCTAACACCACGAGAACCGTTAAATACTGGAATATTTATTTTAATGAAGTATCGCAAGGTACAATATCATTATTTGAAAGTAGCCTCACTTAACCCTGAATAATCATTCCTTTGTACTAACCGGCCGCAGTGGCCTAGTAGTTGTGGTGTTCAACTACTGACCCGAAGGTCGCGGGATCGAATCCTGGCCGCAGCGGCCGCATTTTCGATAGAGGCGAAAGTGCTTGAGGTCCATGTATTTATATTTATGTGTACGTTAAAGAACACCTGACGGTTAAAATTTCCTGAGCCCTCCACAACGGCGTCCCTCATAATCATATCGTGGTTTTGGCATATTATACCTCAACAATTATGAATTATTATTTCTTTGTATATTGTTAGATTTTTGTGTTTGCGATTCTCTTTGTTCAAATACATTTGTACTATAACATTGTTATTCCTGTGTTAGAGTACATTGTTTGCTTATTCAAGACTGTAATCTTGTAATCCTTGTAATGTGTATCTTCCCTGCTATGATCTTTTAAAGATCGCTGTCTTCAGAAGTAAATCAACTTTAAAAAAGTGATATACGTGAAAGACCGCGCAAGTTTTCAGTTTAGCGCGGATTTTACAGAATGAGTACCACAGTACGACGGCAGCCTAGCTAGACGTGCCCCTCATCTGCGCAGATGAAGAAGCGGCGGAGCAAGCGGAAATCATTCCAGGAGGTGGCGGCGGCGGTAGTGATGGTGGCCCTAGCCCGATTCCAACTCCGGTTCAGATAACAGCGCCACAGACACCCGGTGAGCATTTGTCGTAATAAGTACAGCCGTAGAAATGTTTGAAAACGTATTTGCCCGAGGAATTAGAAAATATGGTGTCTTACTGCTGTGATAAGAACGTTATGAGGAATACTGCGGAAAAGCGCAAAAAGGGACGAAACACCAGAGGACACAGAACAAGCGCTGACCAGCAACAGAAGCTTTACTGCAAAGCACAAGGCAACATATACAAGAAAAACATGCGGAGACTGCGCGACAGATTCAGGGAAGAGGGAGAGAATGAAGGCGAGGGGACCCAAGTACGTGAAACCACCGACACACAACGCGCGGCGCACCCTTTAAAGAAGTCCAATATACTGTATCTCTTTGGAAATTTTTCATACAACTTTTCATGCAGTTTAATGCAATTGACCAACTTAACACCATTCTGAAGTATTTTGACGTTAATGCATTTAGCTGGGCTGGTTGGTACCGACTTAATGAATTCATAATACTAGAGAACGCACAGTACAGACTACACAGAACGGCACAGGACTGTGTCGTTTAGTGTAGTGTGCAGTGTTCTCTAGTGTTCTGGATTCATTCAGGTAGTTCGAGTTTTGAAACGTCTAGCGTTCTTCATGCAGCATCACGTACAGGGTTTATTGGTCGTCTGCCACGGTGGTACAGTGGCTATGGTGCCTGACAGCTGACCTAAAGTCGTGGGTTCGATTCCGGCCGCTGCGGCTGCATTTCGGTGGAGGCGAAACGCTAGGGCCCCAGTGCGATGTCAGTGCACGTTAAAGAACACCGGATGGTCGAAATTTCCGGAGCCCTCAACTAAGGCGGGCCTCATAATCATACCGTAGCTATGCCACGTCAAACTGCAGATGTTAGGGCAATGTTCATTGGTCAGCTGCAAGCTCGTAAAATGATCACGCGCTGTGTGACGCCCGCTGGCAAAAAAGGAACGTTCAGCACTCGGCGTCATGGCTACGAGTGGCGCTGGATAAAACTCTCAGCGTTACGTGCACAAAAGATAGCCAATCAAATGGATGGGTAGACGACCACTGCAAGTTACTCAATTCATATTTTGCATTTACCTGCGCTGCCCTCTCCCGTTCTTGTAGGGTTTTGGTAGGGGTGAGGGGCAACTGGTATCTCCATGACGAATGCCTCCGAGATGAAGGGGCGTTTCGCGACCTTCCAGCTAGGGGAACAGCGCATGCGCCGCGACATCTTGAAAAAAGCGGATTGGTTGAGCATCGCTCGCGCGATCGGAAGGTTGTAAGTTCTGTTCCTATCGGCGGCAAGTTGTCTTTTCGTCCATTTTGTATCGCAATCACAACACTACGTAGAATTTTTCTTTTTAATTTTTTGTACCATTTTAAGAAGGCTCGCTGCTAGAAGATAACTATCATTTCCGTAGGTCGTTGTATTCAGTTTATGAAGAAATATAGCATGACTGACTGTAACTATTTACATTGCACTTATAGTTAGTTGCTCTAAGATGCCCTGTAATTTATTCTAACACTTCCACTTCAAGTATGGTCTCCAGAACTTCGCATGGCTTATAAAATTTCACGCACTTATAGAAAGTGGATCATAATGCGTATCTCAAAGGGATAATCGAATGCGTTTCTCCTTCATCGAACTTATGCCGTTGTACTGCTACAGGACCATCGCCTCTTACCGTTCGACCCACACGTCCGCCACCAACTCGAACACCGGGCATCTCCTCGACTGCAGCGCCTACACCTAGTCCGACGACAACGCCTACGCCTATACCGACGACAACGCCTACGCCTATACCGACGACAACGCCTACGCCTACTCCTACGACAACCCCTACGCCTACTCCTACGACAACAAGCCCGCCTCCGACACCACCTCCGACGACGAGGATCACAACGACGACCCAAACGCCGTGTAAGTCAGAGTTTAAATTTTACGCTGTTCGCACAACGAGCGGGGCTCCAACAGGCCCGTGCAGCTGTGACGCTGCCACTGGACGTGATGGCTTAACAGCTAAGATCTTGTACAACTCGTTGCTGGCCTAGCGTGTTGAGCGTACTTGAAAGTAAAATGTAGCGCTTAACAAATAGACGTTCACAAGGAGCGGCCCTGAGACAAGCGCAAACTCACACTGTTTATTCTTAAGTGGAAGCACCGAATAAGTAGAAAAGAATCTAACACCTAGAGCACATGCTCATATACCAAGAATGACACGCGAGATTGGACAATGAAGAGAAAGTGCTTCTGACGGCGCATATGTAATCTCGCACCTCATTCTTGGTATATGTGCATGTGCTCTTGGTGGTACATTGTTCCTATTCATTCAGTGCTTCCGCCCATGAATGAACTGTGGGAGTTTTTGCGCTTGTCCCCGTGGCCTTTCCTTGTGAACGTGCCTTCGTTTCGCGGAACTTGTTACTTTCAAGTAGCTAAGATCTTGCGCCGCTGGGATCCGTAGGATGCGCGTTTCTATTCGCAGTCACAGCGGGTGAATTAACATGGGGGCAAAAAGGTAGTACACCGGACGCTGATTAACTAAGCTGAGTTCATCGATATCGTATGGTGATTTGGGAATGTAAACCGGGATATTTATCTCACTGTGATGTGGTACCAGGAGGTGTTACAACGGTTATTTAAATAATTTGCTTAGGAGTGAAACTTGTTACACACTGAAGAGAGCTTGAGCTTATTTCGGAGGGGTCAGCTCAACATCCACCGCCCAAACCAGTTAAACTGAAACGTATGGCTGCAATATTTGTCCCCGGGTTAATCCCCAAGAGTTCATTAAATTCTTTCTCAATTATTGGTTACGTGCCTACATAAAGCTTAATTGGTACTTGGCCCCCGCAGGTTCTCTTATCAATTTGCTGGAGCAGTGGTGAGTATTAGAGTTTGTCCAATTTCTGTGGCCGATACCTTCTTGCCCGTGGACTTCATTTTCAGCGAACCAGTGCTGAGTAGTGGTGCTTGCGGAATTACTGTGGCACATAGGCGCTAGCAGTTTGTTTTGCGTTCATAAGGCAGACGAATTTTCGTTTCGCCTAGCAATATACAGCTTGGCTCTATAAAGAGACCAAAAACAAATCCGTGCAATGTGCTGCATCTAACATCTCTATGGAAGGAATGCTTTGCATGAGTAAACAAGGTGTGTCAGAGATGGCGAAGAGGGGCAAAATATGCACTTTTCCTAAAATCAGCTGTCTGGAAATTGCGTGCACGACATGGCTTTGTTTGAAATTGTCGGTCGTACTTACTATAGTTCACAGCAGTATCTAGTGAATGGAAATATCAAGAAAAAAGTTAGGGGTAGCTTCGCATTGGTGGTGCCGTGCCTCAAGGATCAGCGGATCTGGGCAGCCTCCCCTAGCATACCAGCCAAGCCTAGCCTAGAGATGGCCAGTCAAGCCTAGATATAGCCACATGAGCCTAGAGAGGACCAGTTAAGCCTGGATGCTCGCGTTCGGACCGTGCCGCGTTCGAATGCCACCTCGCCAAGAAATTGCTTTTATTCCTTCTGCTCCTGCCTGCTTCTCATCTCATCCTCCTTGCCTTCATCTCATCTCATCCTCCTTTCCATCGCTCGGCAAATGTTTTCTGCGCACAACGACCGGCCTTTCCTCCGGCTTCAAGACTTTCGCTTTTAAAACCTGTAGGCAACCCCAATCCTTTACTTAGGTGCCTGCTTGGGACAGTTGCACCTCGGCGTTAGTGTGGTCTAGGGTATTTATTAGGCTAAGGGATTATTACATCACATTCGTGGCTTGTGGCTCCTTTCCTTCACACGTTTCTTATTACTCCAGGAAAAAGGACAGGCGCTCCAAGATTCATATATTCTCGGTGAATAATATACTATCGCATTATTTATGCGAAGGACTTTTTTAGTTTCGGTTTCTGGGCGACAAGCTCGACTGTCACGTCACTGTCTAGGGGGCATGAGTGGCAACGTGGGTCCACGAAGCTTCGACGCACACATTCCTGCATCGTCTGCTCTCGAACACATGCGCGGGCAACAGTCCTGATGCTTTGAACACTCACTGCAATTATTTATTAAAGAATATTAACGTGTACGGTATACCGGTACGCGCACAGGTGTTTGCGGAATAGCGGGTTACCGCACGATGGCACCGACACCCTGTGGGGCTTCGGACAACCA
Organism: Rhipicephalus sanguineus; assembly: GCF_013339695.2. NCBI lineage: Eukaryota > Metazoa > Arthropoda > Arachnida > Ixodida > Ixodidae > Rhipicephalus > Rhipicephalus sanguineus. The sequence goes on along the minus strand of NC_051184.2, from coordinate 58,926,309 downwards.
CAACCATAGACATGCTACTTTGTTTTAGACTACAAAAAAGGCGACGCACTCGAAGTTACGCCACTGCCGAGAATTTACTCCGGCAGAGAAGTAAAATGCACTAGGGGTTTCTGCAATAACTATTACGTGCTTGCCTGGTTCATCTTAGCGCCGTCAGATGACTCCATCTATACGGTCTGTCACCTTTAAACGAAGGGAAATATGGGGTGAGGCCATAATTCTCTAATGTCCTCTTCGCACGCACGTTCGCGGGACGATGCGAAGCACTGTGCGAAATACCAGTAACCTTGGCTAGTTCGGCAACTCGGTAAAACAAAACGAGCGAATGAGTGTTCGCCGCCGTTGTACTTTAGGCTTGCCCGGTGTGGTGGTGCCGCGGGTCACCGCTTATAGCACGTCACTCTGATATTGTACGAAACAATTAAAACGTTCCTTACGCTTTCTACAGGATGACGTCGGTGTCAGTCGCGCTATAGTGACAGTCTCGATCTCGAGAATGATTATATTGGGCAGGATTAGGAAGTGAATTAAAAACGGTTACTGTGTCCAACACTTTGTGCAAAGTGTTTTTGCATACAGAGGAAGCATAAAACAGGCTTTTTATAGGCTCAAGGTTTGTTGTCACACCCCTTTTCACTCTGCGTTTCGCGCGCCGCCGAAGCGGTTCTCAGAGGCCACGTAAAAAGAAGCACGTGGTTAAGATCTGCGCCGCCAGGTGCCGCAATGATCACAGCTGCTAACAAGAAACGCGTCTGCTGTTTCAGCGAACATTGATTTTCATTAATTATCCTGACAGTTAATTGGTCCTTATCCTAACTAGCCTTATGCAACGATAAAAGGCTCTCGTTCAAAAGATGGAAGCTTCAAGAGGTGAAAATATCGTGAACACGGGGAGTCGCTGGAGCCGACGTATCGACAAGCGGACTTGTCTTCTTCAAAGCTGCAACCACTTTGGGCTGATGTCACACGTATCGGATAAAACTCTCAATTTTCACCAGAACCGTAATTTCGTACCAGTTTTATTTTAGGTGCGTAGCACTTTATGGGGCCGGCCTGTCGTCCATCCGTAGATCTCATGTGGCGTGATCACGCTCACAATCAGGTGCTAAATACACGCCTAAAGCAAGGCTATCAATGCTCAAAACCAGGTTAAAACAAGCGAACAGGGTCTAAAATGATATAAATAACGGAAATAACCAAGAAGTAATCGCAATAATTAACTGAAAAACGCTAAATACGCCTCGGAAACTTGCGGCTGACACCCGCACCGCACAAGAGAGGGCGCCACCGCATCGCCAAGCGCTCACTCAATTGCTCCTCCCAGTGGCGCTTCTCCGGCGGCGGCGTTACGAACTCCTGCGAGAGATCATTCACAGACAGAGACTAACAACAGTGCAACGGGGATCGCTGGGTGACCGTGCTAAGCACTTCCTCGGGTTTCACATTAGGCGAGCTCCATTTAGCTCAGGATTCAGAACTACACCAATCGCTACACAAGAACGACATTTTTAATATACGTTTTCACAATTTTCGAAAAACTGAATGCAAGTGCTCGACCGGAAGTGCTTTTAAGAGGAACTAGAGTGCCGCTCGTTGCTCATGCCAATAAAAAACTGCGAATGCCGATATCAGCCGAAATTGTGGTCCCCACTAGTACCCACGAACTACTGCTGTTCGTTGTAGGAGCGAAAGCTTTAAGTGTGGAACACTTTGGGGGTACGGCTTGTGTATGTCCATGGATCTCGTGTGGCGTGATAACGCTCAGTGTAAAGCGCTCAATACAGGGCATAACAAGGGTAGCCATACTCAAAACCTCGTTAAAATAAACGAACAAGGTCAAAAATAACATAATTAACAGAAATAACCGAGAAGTAATTGAAATAATTCACTTAAATTCAGTAAAAACACTTCACAAACATGTGGCTGACTCAGACGCCGCGCGAGAGAGGGCGCCACTGCCTCGCAGAGCGGACAATTTCTCCTCTCACCGGCTTTCTACGGAGCTACATCCGATGGGGGAAACAATCTGACGGAACTCGCTGTTGACGACACGTATCTGAATTTTCTGGTACAAGCAGGATGTCGATAAAGCGGAGCAGAAGTTAGCGCACATCTCGCACACCGAGTTTGCGAGTCTCACTAACAAGATTCTGCTCGTGCTAGGGAAACCCTGCAATGCTTACCTCAAACATTGGCACTTAGGTAAACGGAGCAGTGGGAACTCTACGAAACGGGAATCGCTGGGTGCCCGTTCTACGCGCTTCCTCAGGTTTCACAGCAGGGAAGCTGCCATGAATCTGACGTTGTTGTTGCTGTCGTTGTTGTTGTTTGTACCACCCTAACCTTATTCCTTGTCGCCCGCATTTACAGTCTCGGTCGATCAGCTGATCTGCACTGTCGGCGACACGGCTATCTTCGACCGGATGGTGCCACTGGACGGTCTGTGCCATTATATCTACTACACCAACGTAGTAGTCCTAAAAGGCGAGCTGACCGCCATCAAGGTCTCTGTAAGCTGGAACACATTCAAGGCCGTCCTTGCTGGATACAAGAAAACTTCCGGTGGAATTGGATTCGACGTACGGTTAGTGAGTTTTAGCCATCTGTACGGGGCTAAATGAAAAATATCGTCATTTCACAGCCCAAGGGGACAAAACATTCAATGGACACCAAAGAGACAAACGATCTTTCTCGAATCATACTCAGTTACAACATTAGCAAAAGTGTCAGCTTCGTCCGTGGCCGTCTCTGCTTCTACCAGAGAGAACAGGCTTAGGTGTCCCCATCTAATAGCGCTTACTCATTTTTGTGACGTCAGGCACATCTCGCGAGTTTCAAACAGTTGACTTTCACATGCAGGCACACATTCGTGTCGCTCGTTTTAGATCGGAAAGTCGAACGTCCTGGTGGTATATTTCGTCAGATATTCTGGCATCGCTGCTTAGTCAAACGTAATGTTTTAGGTAGTACCGGCGAACCTTTTTTGCTCATAATATGCGTAGTCTTTACATTGGCTCGGACAAAGTACTTACGGTTCGAGAGGAAACCAGCTAGCACGACCGTTTTTCACAGGTGAAGAGCAGGCGAGCCGCGCTTGTGTGGGCGGGGCTCAAAATTTTCTTGGGTTGCAACCGAGTATAGTAAATTACAACCTGACGATACCGAAAGCACGACTTATACCGCAAGAGGACGCCTGGTACGCAAGAAAACGCGGGAAGGATAAAACAAAGCTGGCGACGCCGGTTTGAAGTTCCCCACTAGTTCGTCCTGACGTCATCGATTCTGACGGCATTTACTAGGACCTGCGCGATAGTTCGATGCTAAAAATTATTTACATTGTGTTCTAATGAACAAAAAGTGTAGGCGTCAGGAAATTTTACTGAAACGTTACGGCCAAATTACGCGAATAGACTCAAATTCGTGACGTCGCACAGACGTTCACTTGCTGAAGTGCCGGAGCGAAATTCAAACATAAATCTTTTACCTTCATTTCGTCCGTTAATATTAAAGTTGTGATGGCGACATAATGAAAAATCTGTATCAGCTGATGTAGTGTTTCGCTTTAGTGTCCCTTTAAGCTGAAGAAAAAACTTCCAGGTTACAATATGCGTTCACTTAAGGCGACTCAAAGACGAAAGCCACCTTCTACTTATTCTCAGTAGATGTAGTTATCCTGTCCCGGTACTCTCCGGAAGATTCGCGCACCTCGCGTTGTTTTGCATTGCCTCCAGGATCTGAGGCACCTCAACTGGTTTTGCACTGCCTCTGTGATCTGCACACTTTTGGCGGAGCAATGATGTCATGTGACGGGGGCATCATGTGACGTCACGTCACGTGATATAACGCCAAGCCAAATTTGTGACGTCTTGAGGACGTCACAAATCTTGGCGATCTGGGACGTCATGACGTGATATGGTCACGTCATGACGTGATAATGCGTGCTGATGATTCTTTCCATACTCGTGCCCAACGGTGCGGGACGCCGACGCCGACGGTCTAATTTTGTGTTTGGTGAGGCATTTAGGGCTTTCGCCTTAAAAAAAGCTGCAGAGAAATCATAGCGCTGGTGCAAATACTTAGAATGCCAGTGGAGGCGTTGCCATATACTATAGGCTCATGAAAAAGGTCTCTTGGATACTAAAATGAAAAAAGAAAGAAAAATGCCACCATTACCTTTGAGGTGGTTTGCATATTTCAGCATGCCCGCCTCTTCGGTGTCACCACAGAGGCATCCTGACAGAGTGCTGACAAAAATCTGCAAAGCCGCTACAACCTTCATACGTACATTGAATACGAAATCACGGCATGTGTAGACTATATCGACGTCCACATCGCGTGATATTGTCACATGACGTCAAGTCTTGCTTATGTGATCTTTCAATTTAACTGTTTTAATTGGTCGTATGACGGTATCACTTCGTGTGCTCGGTCTAGGCAAAGTCATTATTTAGGAGGGGCAACGCAAATTTGGGGGTTGGCATATTTTGAGGTAGGAGTACATCGTCGGTTTTGAGCTCAGGCCGACTAAAGTTTCGAATCGGGAAAGGGATTCCATTTATAGGGCGGGAGCCTTGGATGCCTCACCGAACACGAAAATTGAGCGGCGTCTAACGTCGGCGTACCCCGTCGGCGACGTCAACGCGAGTGATCGAAAGAATCATCACGTGATGACGTCAACATATCACGTGATCATGACGTCACAGATAGCCAAAATTGGTGACCTCATCGTGCCGTCACTTGCTAACGCGTTCACATGACATCCTTGCTTGGTCAAATATGAACCGATCACGGAGTCCCGGCAAAACCAGCTGAGGTGCCTCCGATCCTGGAGGCTCTGCAAAACCACGTTGGGGGGGAGGAAAGCTTTCAGAGTATGGCGGGGAAGGATGAACACATAGACAGAAGAAAAAGGTGGTTTTTGCCTTCGAGTCATCTTAGGTGAGTTTGAGTGGGGTCTATCCCATGCCAGATATATTTGACGTTGGAATGTGACGTTATCCATAGGTCACTTGGGCGTTTGGAATGTCATGTGTGAAGGGTCTCTTTTGTGGAGGCCCTCGTGACAGATGCCGAACTTCGATTTGGTTCATTCATTTTCAGGTACGTCGACCTAACGGACCTGAGCGCAGAAGTGCAAGCGAAACTGAATGACCTTTATTTGCGCAACGTCAAGCACTACGGTATACTCAACGCACTCGAGACCTCTTCGAACCTCACGGATATCTTCACAAAAGCGAAAGGCCTCCTTAAAGTGAGTACAGCAGTCATCCAGTCAGCGCGTTGAATAGAGCTTCTGTTCTGGAGCTCTAGTCCTTGTGAAGTGCTATAATGTACGGCGTTCTTTAAAGAGTTAAGGCTCATTTATACCTGCCACTGGCGCTGGTCACGCGACCATTTGCAGCCGGCGACCAAAAGGCTACCCAAGGCGACCGATGTTTACATCGGTCGCCTTGGGTAGCCTTTTACGTGTTCCTTTTACCCGTCGCCACGCAGAACTCACATCTGGTGGCATGTGGTTCGCATTGCCATTACTCCATAAAATAAGGTGACGCTCTGCCCATGCGCATCTGATTGGTTAAAAAGTTTTGCGACTGCGGTCGCGCAATTGAATAATTTAGCAGCAAGCAGCTGAGCCAAAGCGGTCGCTTTGCGACTAACTCTGTCGCGCGACCGGTGCTGGTCGCAGGTGTGAACGAGCCTATACTGACACCAATTTTCGAAGCTGAGGTTACTCCTTCGTTTAAATCTCCCGTATACATAGACCACTCTGAGCACGTGTGTAGTGCGGAAAAATGCTAACATGTTTTATTTTGATATTAAAGTCCATTTTCGGTATGGCGCGCCTACTGATATCGACACAGTGTAAATTCTGGTGGCTTAGTGTGTGGCTTGTTGTGATGACGTCAGGTACCAAAAGATACAATATGGCCGCTCGTGCGTCACCAACGGAGCCACGGAGCGGAGCGGCCGTGGAAACGTCACGATATCTTCTGCAAGCACGTGACGAGAAGCTCATCGTCACCTTCATCGTATTGCCATCTTAATTCCCGTGAAGGCGATCCCTCGTGGAGTCAGGGTGCAGTAGGAACGAAGACTAGGAATTCAAAAATGTTGTAATTAAGGCTCCTGAGCATTTTCCCATGTTTTGACGCTAAGAAACAACTGAACATTTTAATGTCCGTGCACTTTTAACCTTCCTTGTCCCTTTTTCTTTCTTTTTCGACCGTGGCCGCTCTTGTATGAGAAACCGAATATTTCTAATAAAAAAGAACCGAATAGGTCAGGCATGAAAATTTCGAAAAGGCCGCCGATCCAACGTGAAGATAGTAACTGTAATGCTAACCCCACTGTAATGCCCTTGAGCGCTGTGGGTACTATGATAAATAAATAAATAAACTTTCGTTATGTCACTTCCAACCGGCCTAACAATTTCCGTACTTCCGTTCACTTCTTGGCGTCACTTCCGGCTTCCACTTACATATATTTAGTAATAATTGCTGGGGTTCTGCGTGCCAAAACTACGATATGATTATGATATCAATTCCGACCTTCTGGGTTTGATTAAAGTGTATTTAAAGTCTAAGTACACGGGAATCTAGCAAATTGCCTACATCGAAATTCGACCGTTGCGGCCGGGATCGAACCCGCGGCCTTAATCACTGTGGCACCGCGTACTACCACCTTACTGATTACTGATTTAAACTGAAAAACGAACACACAGGGATCATTATCCGCATTCTTCTCGTGCTAATTCTTTTCGTAGTATTCTAACAAACTCATTTCGACTTCTTTTCACTTTTTGCTTGCAATACACTTTTCCAGAAATTGAAGAACTTTCAAGTCCGCGACGATACGCAGAAGACCCTATTAGCCTTTGGCATATATAATTACCTCGAGGATGGAGCATGGGAGACCCTCCAGGAAGTCTTCGCCTCGGCCGTCAAGTGAGTGCGGATACGTCTCGAAGTGCCTGTTCTCACCGCGTTCGTTTACAAAAATCCCCAAAAATGTCTTACTTCTTGTTTATCTGCTGTCGATTAAAGCCGGCATCGCGTGATGCAATTTGTGAGGATGCCAAACAGGCTCGTGCTCCCTAAGTTAACCTCTCCACCCCACAACAACCCACGCAGACACACACACGACACTTTCATCGATTGTCATCTTAATTGCCGTGAAGGAGATCCCTCGTAAAATAAACGTGGTTGCGCGACACTGCGTCAGATGGCGCCAGTGCTCCTGCGGTGGCGCCATAAGACAACGTGGTGTGGTGCCACCATAGGTTGTTACAATATATACTATAATCGGATGTAACTAATGATGTCTGTAGAGGCACCGCCCAGACGGCCGAAACTGTGCAGCCGCTCGCCCGCACGACTAAAGAAATAGCCCCGCTGTGCGCTCAGTAGTGTTCTCCGAAGGCGGGTTTACCGGCTGTCCAGCTCGTGACGTCAGCCTGGAGTGTGCGGCCCATTGGTGCAGGCTTGTGTGCATCCGCCTTCCAGGAGGAAATGCCGCGGACTTCTTAAGTTGTATCCCACTATGGAGGGAACTGTGGCGCCAGGATTGTTCAGCTACCATGGGAATGGTGGGCAGTGCATGGATTTGCCTAGTCTTCGTACTTGCCGCTTCGCACTTCTGGCTTTGCTTATTGCTATGTTTTGGCTGTTTTTTCGGATAAAATTATGGCTCGTTCTGAAACTCGTGAGCTGATTTGAACTGGCCAGCCTAAATAGATCAAGATGGTGAGGTGGGACTGCTGAACTTTTCCTGAACTTCGTCTGCAGGTTACGCAGAGCCTGCAGTGGCTGTAGGTTACACAGAGTCACACGAAACCGAAAAAACGAAGCTCAAATCCATGTACGACCCATCATTCCCAATCTGACTGAAGGGCCATGCGTTGCAGCTGCCATAGACACTAGCGCCAGATTTCCATCTACTGTACTGATATGAAACTCCATAGTGGTGGCTGTTTTACATGGACGAAAGAAAAAAGACTAGGAAAGAAGGTCACGTGATTCTGCTAGCCTCGGCAGGCCAACCTTTTCTGACGCCGCCTCTCCCAACCAATGCGTGGCGCCTCCTGGGTAGGATTAGCCCCCCCCCCCCGCGGATCCAGCAGCAGGCGCAACCAAAGCGAGCTGCCCAATAGTAGCACGTGCCTATCACGTGACCAGGGCCTATTTCTCCCTCAAATATTTTATCACTAGGCTTCAAGACTATCGCATGACGCTGCCTCCTAGTGTGGATTGGTTTCGGTGCCGCAATACTGGATTGTTAAGATTTTCTGTTTTATGTCCAACAACTAAGCGAATTGGGCTGCGGTAGACCCCCATGCGTTGATATGGTTGGGCTGGTGCATTTGACTTTTCATGTCTTTCTGAAGTTCGCGTCCCCGCGTACAAAAAAAAAAGCATTCGTTTACCATCCCAAGATGGCGGCGCCCATGCGTCGAATGTAAAGTCGTCCATAGGGTGCAAAGGGGGACTTGGCTTCTCTGCGGCTTTTCCAGACCACGACGTTATACCGCGTTGTTTGGAGGTGTCAGCAAAATCCGAAAACATCGGGCAAACAAAATCGACCGAGATTGGAATGGGAGGCGGCTCCCTGTCCAGCTCGGACCCAGAACAGCAACAAGCTCTGGTTAACCGAGCCAATTCAAAAATCCAATGATCTTCCGTACTAGGAGGTCCGAGCACAAGCACGGGTTTTAATGTTTTTACAACAAAAAAGTGAACGCCGTCGAACCAGTGAAGCTGGTGCCACCCCCCCCCCTACCCTCGTGAGGCTATCGGTATGCTATGTTTTTGCAAGTCTTTCTAAGTATTTCTGTCCTTTAGAAGTCTTTTCTAGGTATTTCTGTGTTGCATCATTGCTCATTATTTGACACTCTAGATTAAGCTATGGGGTGGCGAGTGCGAGCAGTCTTGGCCATCCTCGAAGAGCGAACGCCACAAAGAACCGGCATCCGCCTTTGTACTCCCTCTCCGAGCCTAATGCTAGCCATAGGTCGGCAAAAAATGTGGAGCTCACTCAGACTCGCATGAAATATATTTTGCCCTTATGGCTCACTCGGACTTATACTCACCAAAGTCTTCCTCAACCGGACTCACTAAAATTTTTCTCAGCCGGACTCAATCGAACTCAATCTCACTAAAATAGTACTCACTGGGACTCACTCAGACTCAAACTCAAGCCTTGACTTAAGTCTGGGTGAGTCCGGCTCGTTAGCGTATAATTAGCTTTTTCAACCATGATGTCAATGCTCTTTAACACAGATATCTTGTATAATTGATGCTCTGCTTGACGCCTTTGATCTCGCACCTTCGAATACGAGTAATAAGTAGTTGCAATACAGTAACGACATTTTTATTGGAAGAAATGGCTCATATAACATAATATCTATCAAAAAGTTCGTTTCAAAAAGCTTGTGGGGGGTTGAAAACTTTCGACTATGGTCAATAAATATTGAGTAGGTGTGCTGAAGTATGTGTGAGTAGACGAAATTAGACGTGAGTATAAACGTGAGCTGACATAAGGCAGATAGTAATGCTGAAGATGATAGAGAGCACCATAAGTCGGCTATAAAAAGTCAGTTTCGCCGCAACGGCGAAGCAGTGAATGCGATAGCAATAAATTGGAATATAATGCAAGAACGGAAGCTTATTAGTTTAACTTTTTTTGAGAAAAGCTCTGTATTCAGCGTCAAAAAACTTGCCTTGGTGGTCAGACTAAAAATATGCACGATACTTCATTTAAAAGCTCTATGTATTAGCTGAACATAGTGAAAGTTACAAAAGGGTATTATTTTTTAACTTGAGAAATCTTTTTTTGAAATTTTGTATCTCCACCAGCTTTTCGCCGACGTAACTCAAGCGGCATGAAGCATTCGCAACGGCAGTCTTCAGCCCATGCCCACTGACCTGCGATCCAGACGTCAGACGTGGTGCTGTCTATAAAGCAATGGAAAAGGAAACGGGGTTGCTTTGTAGACAGCACCATGTTTGACGTCTCTATCGCAGGTCAGTGGGCATGGGCTGAAGATTGCCGTTGCGAATGCTTCATGCCGCTTGAGTTACGTCGGCGAAAAGCTGGTGGAGATACAAAATTTCAAAAAAAAAAAAAATTCTGGAATGCCCCGCCACTGTGGTCTCGTGGTTATGGCACTCGACTGCTGACCCGAAGGTCGAGAGATCGAATACCGGAGCGGCGGCTGCATTTTCGGTGAAGGCGAAAATTTTTGAGGCTCGTGTACTTAGATTTAGGTGCACGTTAAAGAAACCCAGGTGGTCGAAATTCCCGGAGCCCTCCACTACGGCGTCCCTCATAATCATATTGTGGTTTTGGGACGTTAAACCCCAGATATTATTGTTATTACTTTCCTTGAAATAAGCTCCTGCAGGCCGCGCCTCTTATCGAAATGGTAGCATGGTATATCTGATGGCCAATGTCATTTGACGTGTCTTATGCAATTGCATACAAATGTCATTAAACCTTCTCGTGTGTCAAGAGTACAACACTACCCGGCCGATGTCCTCGTGAGTGGCGCTTTTGAAATTGATTAACATGTTCCACTGGCAGTCTACATTCACTCTGTTGTTCGGTTGGCTGGCAACCGTGGCTCTCTGCGCGGAGGGTGTGATATATGCCATTTTGTTGACTTCGACTGCTGTGTCACAGGGTCCATTGTTTCTTTTTGTTTAGATTTTTAGCGCTTCCGACGTCGCATCTATAACGAAGGTAACACTGCGCACAGAACATTGGATATCATTGCATGTTTTCTCGCCACGTGCTCTCTTAATCTCACGCCCTTTAATGGTTAGCGGCCCCAAGATGTCGTTAGGCAGTGTGACAGAGAAGAAAAAATGCGCATGACCATGTGCACGTTTCCACATTTTCCTTTGTGGTTGAAGAGTATGTTACTTTTGGAGCAGGTTCCGATTATGGTTTTGCTGCGCCAGAGTTCAGCCGCGCAAGTATGTGGCTCGGTTGCACTTCGTAACGTCCACCCTGCTGCAGCCCGTTTGCGAGACGAAGTACATGCGTATTACTGTGTGTATTCTCGTCGTTTTTGGTTGCACGCAGGCGTACCGGATTTGTTTTTATTGCGATAGCAATTATATGGACAGTCTCGGCTGGTTTCTGTCCGTCCCCGTCGCCGTCATTCACCGTATATGTATAGGTATGTATATATATATATATATATATATATATATATATATATGAAGGTCCCTCCCAAAAATAATTTAGCAAAATGCTTCCGAAGCGCGCAATCGAACCAGGGACCTCTCGCTCCGCAGCCCGTGGCGCTAGCCACTACGCCAAGAAACGCCGATCCTCTAGCGAGCTAACGGCGAGCGTTATATACACACCCTTTACCGCTGGCCGGACTCGGAGACGGCAGGCGCTTATACGCGTTTCTTCCTCACCAGCAAGATGGCGCAAGGAGCGCAACGAAGCGGCCGTGTTTGCGAAAGGAGCGCGCTGTTCAAACAGAAATAAGTAACAACTGCGACATTTAGTTCGCGCTCGTCCTGTGTGTACCTGTTCGTTCGTTTCGTGCGTCCTTCTTTATGTTTTAGCTGTGCGCTTCAAGTATCGAGCGGTGACGCATGATAGTTCGCGCTCGTCCTGTGTGCGTTCTTTTCGTGCGTCCTTTGGGCTCGAGCGACGCGCTGGCAATTTCGAGCTGCTTTCCGTTCTTCGCGTTAGATTCCAATTTGTCGCTATCGCATTCATTGCTTCGCCGTTGCGGCGAAACTGACTTTTTTGTCAACAAAGCTTCATCTCCACCGTAATCAATTAACGAGGCATATGTCGCTCAAATGCAGTGATTCCGTGGCGGATACAGTCATCGCCTACAGCTCGGTGGGATGGATCGAGGGTCCAGATGAATGCTTCAGCCACCCGCCGTCTATCTTCAACAAAAGAAGGTACCTCGACGAGGCTTTCAAAGAAGCTGGCCGGGCCCCCGACATTGTGAGTAAACATGAACTTGGGACGGAGCGCCTCCGTAAATACTGCAACCGTGCTGGACCACTGCTTATAACCATTATAAAAAAAAGAAAAACATCGCGAAATATATTAACTAGAACTGAGGCCCGAGAAATGAAAGTGGTTTGTGAAATAAAAGTTGTAAAAACGAGGGTTAAGTGCTTGAGACAGGTTGGTGCATGCTTTGACAGAGGGGAGGGGAGGGGGTGCTGGGTTACGTCACAGGTTCCTCGCTATCCTTGGTGTGGGTGCTAGCCGCTTCATGCAGCGACGTCACGTGATGTCATCCATACTGGAGGGGGTAATATGGTGTGCTGCAGGTCAGTACACGGACCAATAACCTCAACAAATCTGAAATGTACCCGGACCGAGCAATTCGTCCGTTTCGTGTTCTTGTGTTTGTTCATCTGTGTGCATTTCTACAGCGCATCATATTGCCCTTCAGTATACCATACCGCGGCCGGTCTGGAGGGAGCGAGCGAGCGCCTCCAGACCCTCCGTGACAATACGAACTAGCCCCTGTCGAAGGACTTTTCAAAATAACCATTTGCCCTTCAGCACAAACATGCCGGGGAGCAAAGATCGCCTTGGACTAGGACATGTCCACCAGCCATTTTGTGCCGCCTTACTTCTCATTAATACTCTAGTTGCCACGGACACGCTAACCTCAGATTCGACCGACCTCGGTTAACCGGAGAGAAGTACAGCCTCAACGGAAAAAGATTGGCACGAGTGACCGCTTGCCGGAGCGGCAAGATTGTGACGCGCGGCGCTGTTTTTCCCAAGCACGCCGGTATCGAGAGTGCCAGGCACATTCTATTTGCCAAGGCAGGGGTGGCCGGCGGAAAGCTCTCCCACGAACAGGTTTTTCGGGGCAACTGCGATGAAGATACGGTTGCTCCCAACTTCAGCGAAAAAAGAAAAAAAATATGTGCATAGCCACGTCTTTCGATAAGTAATGAACAAGCGTTTCTTTAAGATATAAGCTTTGTGATGGGTGACCAGCAAGATGGGCTGCTTTCCGCCGGTCCGGCGGCCACCCCTGCATAGGAAAATGGATCGTGCTTGGCAATCTCCCTATCGGCGTGCTCGTGAGCAACAGCTTCGCATGTCGCCATTTTGCTGCTCCGAGCACCGGTCACTTGTGCTAACATTTTTCCGCTGCGACTGTACGGTTGCCAAACTGCAGTCGACACCTCTTACCCGGAAAAGCTGTCCTCTGTTGCGGGCTGTCAAGCAGGTGACGTTGAGCTTTGCTTTGAGCATAAAACTATCAAGGTTTAGCTGCTTTTCATAACTATACCGGCAAATGAAATGTATACTCATCAAAATAAATTCTTCCTGGTTACACCTGCAGTCCCCTTCAAGTGTTTTGACAATAGCGACATGCGATGCTGTTGGCATAAGTAAAGGTTTGTCTCGCAACTATGGGCGAAGTCACCTTGCGGTGGTTGCGACAGCCAAGACAATCCGTTGCCTGATACGCTTCCTATCGCTAGAGTGTACTAGAACAGGGGAGTGCTCGGAACGGCCGCAGCACCAATGTACAGAAAGTGAAGCCCAAACAGGGTCAATCCACCTGCAGCGCTGCGATCGGTAGTCGTCAGTGTGTCGTCGTTTAGGAGTTGCGCGCGGCTCCGGCAAAGTGGTGCAGGGGTAGAATGCCCGCTTCCCACTCAAAAGGCCCGGGTTCGAATGGCAGCTGTAGATGGTGGGTTTTTATTCTTAGTGTCACCTTTTATAGCTATGTTGGTGTTTTACTTTCTTTCTTAAAAGTAACTTCTGTTGCTACGTATCGCTACAAAAAGTAACGTAAAATGTGAAATGATGTTTCGAGTCTCGTCTTCGCGAAAATCTCGGAGGCCATACTTTACGTTTTTGTTCAATCCCGGGCTGTGGCGCTGCAAATAACTGCGCTCGCTCTCATATGTCTTCTATTTTACTTCACATTTTGCGTTACTTTTTCAACCAACACGTAGCAACTTAAGTTAGTTTTAAGAAACAAAGGAAAACCAATACAGCTACAAAAGGTGACACTAAGAATAAGAACCCGCCATTTGCAGCTGCGATTCGAACCCGGGCCTTTTGAGTGGGAAGTGGGCATTCTACCCCTGCACCATTTTGGCGGAGCCGCGCGCATCGCTTAAACGACGACACATTGCAGACTACCGATCGCAGCGCTGCAAGCGGATTGACCCTGCTTGGGCTTCACTTTTCGAAGCTCGTTCCGGGCACTCCCCTGTTCTAGTACACTCTACTATCGCCGTGTTTGGTGCGTGGTTTCTTTTGCCGGACTCGGTTTCACGTATCCGCATCTTTGTTCAGACAGACCAGTTGACGGGCTTCTGGAAAGACGTTTCGGCTTCCGTTGGAGCCACGCTGCCTTCGACCGCCTGCACGGATGCCGCCATTTTGGTATCTTCTTTAACTGAGGAGGTCAACCTCAGTTTTGAGTAACCACGATTAGTTGGATAACTGCTGTTAGGCTTTCCATCTACTTGGATGTAGCTACAGTTCGCGGAAACTGAGGTTAGCGTGCGCGTGTAACTACTGTACAAGAGGTGCGGTGTTGACGCGCCTACCAGGCTTGCTAAGAGTGCTTTGGGCTGAATAACCCTGATGCTTACACGAAATCGCATCATTTCTGAATCGCTCTACGGGAATTGCAGAAATAGGTCATAGTGTATAGAGCACGTTTAAAATGTGAACCGTCGCTAAATTTTGTGTCCGTCCGTAATTTCTGTGCGCAGTTAGGTGTTTCAAGAATGATGACGAGAGACAAGGAGTACAAAAGCGGCGTAAAGATGGGCCTCTCGTTCGAGCTCGGTACACTTGTGTACGAGGTGAATACCCCGACAATACCCCTCGATATGGTCAACGCGCCCTGCAAAACAATGTACATCACCAGCATGGACGTTCTCGTAAGTTCTTCCTATTCTTGTCAACCATATATAAGGCCAGTCATGCTAATTTCGTGTCGAAAACACCTTGTAAAAGCTTCGATCAAACGCTTTTATTTCAATTGTTATTATGAGGGGTGAAGTCGCAAACTCCAGAAAGAAGGTTGCAAAAAAAAGGTAGTAAATGCAGCGTGAACTATACCTCCTCGATATGTTTACTACCTTTCGCTCACGTTTTCTCCTTTAGAGGTAGTGAATATTGTTGTGACTACTTAGTCTGAAGGTTAGTAGTGGTTACTACTTGCGTACGTGACGAGTTAGTAAGCGTTGCTACTGCTATTGAATTCGGTATGTTGTTCTGTATTTGTGACAAGTTAGGAAAACTTTAGACAAACTAGAATTTTTGTACGTAGATTCGAATAACAATTTTATGCTTTGCCATGGCACACATGTGCAAATAGTGAGGTATGAAAATCCGTGGTCAAATCGTCACATGTAAGTCATCAAATGTTAATTCATGGTTAGCTCACCTGTACAACGTGTGCTACCCCAAAGTACGGCTGTATATATCCCTTGGGTTGCCTTTCGAATGTGTGTCGCGAATGTGAGCCAAACTCAAAAATTCACCGTCGGCGGCGTCCACATGAGTGATGCAAAAAATCATCATACCGTGATGACGTCCCCACATCATTATCATAACGTAATAACGTAACAGATCGCCCGAAGTATTGACGTCATCACATGACATCGTCCTTTGCATTGCCTCCGTGATCGGTGGTCCGATCAGAGGCAGTGCAAACCCAGGTGAGGCGGAGATAGCTTGTAATGCCCCCGATCGTGGACACAGCGCAAAACCTCGTTAGGTGCAGAAAGCTTTTGCACGGGGGTGAGGCAGGATAGAAACGTGGCCTGAAAAAAAAAAAAAAAAGAAGAAGCTGACGAATTTCGCCTTCGAGTCGTCCTAGGCTAATGCATAAGAGGTCCTGGGAGCTTTTTCAACGAATGATAAGACTTCGCCGAGAAGTGTTTCTCGCAAACGTAGTCACGGGGCGTGAGCTCTCGATCTTTCCTTGGTATGGCACGAGCCCGCGCCTCCAGCCTCACCGGGTCACTAGGAACATTGAAGGTTGCGTACCAACTCCTTGCAGGATGCGTACCCACTGTTGCAGTTCGGCACGACACATTTCCGGCCCACCTTAAAGGAGCGATACTTCTTCACGGAACAATACTTCTTTCTACGTGTCTTTGTTGCGGCATAAAAAGCGCGTGCGAAGTTCGAGAAGTCAGCGCTGCCGGTATAACGCGGAAACCACTGAGCGCGCGAAAGGGACAGAAAGCCTGCAAATGGCGAAGGAATGCGCGACAGCTTGTCCGCGCGAATTGGGAGTTTTCCCTCCAAAGGCCATCTACGTAAGCGTGCGCGCAACATGCGAGCGAGGAAAGCGAGGAGCGAGAGGCCAATGCATGCGGCAGACGCCGTCTGCTCAGGGGCCACAACTAGCAGCTCGTTTCAAGCGCTGTACGGCCTATACTTCGCGCAGTATGTATTATTAACTGCAGCTAAAATATCTGTCACATCTATCAAGTAATGTCACAGACAGAAATCTGAGAAATTGTACAATGTACGAGGCGGTATCGCGATTTTTAAACGCCGCGTCCATAGAAGAGCGTGTAAACGATGGCAAGACGCCGGAAGCGTCATCTGTCGTGCTGCGGCGAAAACCGCCTTTCCTGCGTGACGCTATTGCGTCGGCCTCGCGCGCTGCGGCGACCGATCAGTTTCTCATCTTCAATACTTCTTTCTCTGTGGTCTGGGTGCACCTCGCATAGGGAACCCAAGCTCAAGATTGCGGCGCGACGACAGCGTCGCGCTGCGACTCTGTCGGAAAGCTCTGAACCTTATGCGCGGCCGACTCAGCCCCTTTCACGGTAGCGGTAGCCATGGAGGAAGGAATACTAAGGAGAGGCCCTGACGTCACGCTCGTGAAGCCGCCACATCGCAAACACCCGCATCGCCTCCTAGCGAAGGCGCAGCGAAACTTTTCGCGACTTCCGTTGCGACGTTCGCAAGCGCATGCGCGCATCGCGAAACTTTGCAGCCTTTTTTTTGTTTGTTTGTTTTTCGCCGTGCTAGCGGTGTAGTCGATTCACGCATGCTGCTCTTTGTGTGTGTTCTTTAGGAAAGCTACGCAATGCCCAGCTGTTGTGTATACCCTGTGCAAATCGCGTGTATACTGCGAGCAGTACCGGGTGTCACTTTTCATGTGTACGTATACGTTCGTTTCATTACTGATCACTAAGGCATGGTATTTGCATGCGGAGCACTCGGATGTGCGCTCTGTTGCTTCTTACTCGTTGTGTGAACTCGGAACACACGTGAAATTTTGTTTTTGGCGTCTGACGCGCCGTACATACCATGCGCTGAAGACATCGTACGTTTTAGAGGCTGTGTCGTTCAAACGAAAGCGCAATAAACTTTTGTTATCGGACTACGTGATGTATGTATCGTGCGTTGTGCGCTCGCTGCGTGCTTGTGTTGTGTGCGCACTGGAATTACAAACTTTATGTGCACGATCGCGTATACAATACGGCGGTGTCTTCTTTTCGACGTGAAGTTACGTCAACTATAGGTTGGCGTTGCGCCGAATAGCTACTGCGCTCACTCCATATACACGAACAAAGAACCGCTAATCGGGCAATAGATCTGGAAATCGGGCTACAAGAAAGGAAAAGAAAGGCCTAACGCTCAGCAGAACGCGTAAGTCACTGCTAGGTGAGTTCGAATACGATGAGGCAGGGGCAGAATGTTTTTGATTACGGCACGTACCGGTAATTTCTGTACTGTTGCACAAAAACGCTCCTCGAAGAACTTCAGCACGCAACGCTCGGGCCTGCCGCGCACGAACAGTCTGGTAAACGTCTGCTTGCAACATTTTACTGCGTGCGAACCGCACAATACGCGCTAAGTTTACGCCGGGACTACAAATCCGAACAGAAGCGAACCACCGCGGAGAGCACGCCGCGGGGCGTCTGCTGTTTTGTTTGCCCCATATCGGCTTGTTTGCCCCATAAATCTGACGTCACTTCCGCCACACTTTTCGCAATGCATTGGGATACGATAGGGCCTCTCCCTAGTTTTTCCTTCCTCCATGGCGGTAGCGCACGTGCGCACGCGTTTTCTGTCGGTGCGGGTAACGAGGGGGGGGGGGGGGGGCGTCAGCTCGGCACGTTGAACCGAGAAGCTTGCTGTGCGAAGCTGCGCCTTTCCGCGATGGCAGAAGCGACCCCGCGGAAGCGCAAGCGAGGTCCGAAGTATTGCGGTTTAGTGGCCTGCCACAACAGTGCAGACAACGCCAAGGCACACGATTCACGTGTGAAACTATCGGTTCCCGGGCGTGTCGCACGAGAAATGAAGGCGGCAAGCGTGGATAGCTGACAGCGCTGTCTCGCCTTCTATTTTGGCTGTCTGAGTTCATCGGTTTCGTTCGTTTCAACTACCTGAATCGGTAAGTAACGCGGCGCATGCACGCAGCGACTACAGTAATGATTACTCGCTGTCTTCTCGCATTGTGAAAGTCCAGTTACAGTATTAGGTGAAACAACTTTGTGTTTTGATTCCCCGTGTTCGTGAGACCTACCCGTCGTTGTTGAACGTTCACACTCGCGCTATACCGTTAGCGTTGCGCGGTTGGTTGAATTCAACTGAACTCGGCACATTGTCAGAAGTTCGGCGCCTGCAATTCACGCGTGGGGAAGGCTGCTTTATCACGTCGGAACGGACGTCCGTGCATTTTCAGCAAGCTTTGACATCGTTCTGCAGGTTTGCTTTGCTTTTGTCACTTTATTAGTGTGATATATATTTAAGCCGCTAAATACAACTGACACTTAATACATGCTTTGCAATTGCAACCTTGAAGTAACCTTCTGTCGCCTTCTGACTTTGTGCGATTTTGTAGCCGCGTTCACGCAGCAGGTTTTACACGCCTGTCAAGTCGATATCATAAAAAGAGACTGCAAGCATGACACGAGAGCCGCAAAAACGAGGCGAGCAGTTCATCTTGCTTCACAGTGGTTGACGCTCAGCTAGCTGCCTCGCGTCTTAATCGGCGAGTGATTCTCCAGCGGCACGGAGGACTTGACTCTAACCTTCTCGGGAAACAGGGCCATGGCCGTGTAATTTCTTTTTTTCGCACGCCGCAAACCTTTGTTCACGAAAGTACACGGCTGCTACTGTTAAGCATGCCATATCAAAACAACAATCATATGATTCGTAGTCCACACCGCAGAACATCCACAGCGTGTACGGTTTCATTTCGGAGTGCACGTGGACCATTATTCATCTTTAACACGACAGAATGAGACTTACCTCGAGGTATACGTCCTACACGGTGTAATCGCGACTTGGGAAATGCATTTCGCTTTGAGTCGGGCGTCGTTGTCGTCGATCATCTGCTCTTCACCGTTAACGTGACTGACGAGCCTTTCTCATTTTATCAAGTTCGCTTTTCGGAAGTGCTTGTCCAGCTGTGAGATCTTTTTGAACCCGTACTGCAGGCGGTTCACTGCGAGCCGCCGCGAGAGCTCTGCACGTGCACAGAAGCGAGCGGCAACGCGGTGGAGAGAAGGGAAAACGCTCGCTGCTTACACCCCAGTTTCTCTTTTTCTGCCAGAGATGGCGCTGCCTGTCAAGATTAGCAGCGCCGCTAAGAGTTGCTTGGGAAGCCTATATCGAGGAGCGCGGGACTCCACGAAACCTGCGAGTGCGCTCCAAGGGACGCTCTTCGGCGTCACCGCCAATAGTGATCCGCATTCTACACAAGAACGCTTGGCGAGAAGCGCGTGCCTTGCAGTCCGCACAACGCAATCCTGTCAGTAGCGCCGCCATAATATTTTCCGCATTCCGCGCCTCACCCCAAAGCAGGTGTGGAACCGGTTTATCGGCCCACTCTAAACGTTTCTAAGTTTATAGTATTGATTATGAATATCATGATCATTTTTGGTACCATTTGTGCTGTAGACGACTACGCGACGGCCACCTCTCCCGTTAGATCAAGCAAGACCCTATTCGCCTATACCATCGCCCTGTGCTTCGTCATCAACTGTGTCTTTTAGCAGAGCCCAAACTGGCAAGATGTGTGTTGCGGCATTGCCTTTAGGAAGAGAGTCGGTGCTGTTTTACGTGGATCGATAATTTTCACTCAATAGCCAATTCCTGCTAATCGCCTAACGTCCGATTAGCAGCTTGAAAAAGCAAGCCTTCACCTGTTTGGCACACTTTCTCTTGCAACGTACGTTGTATGGGTTTGGTTCGAGACTAGCCGTAAGAAATGCTTTAGTTCTTAGGTATACGTTCTTAGGTATACTGCTGGGCGAAACCATTGAAGATTTCACGGTGTAACCATGATTGCTTCAGGAGCTTCGCCCAAGCTCTTCATCATTCACCCGTGGATATGCTGTGAATTTTTTTTCGTTGCTGTTTGTTTATATTTTGTATCTTTTCTTTCGCCGGCTTTGGTGTAAAGAGTAACTATCGGTTCTTTTTATTAATTTTCAGCCCTGCAGGGTTAACCCGTACAATCTCCGGGGCGAGGTATATCCAGGCGTCAATCTGGCTGAAGTCAGAGGCCAAAATACAACGATCATGCTTTTTGAGGACGAGGTCACCGTCAGGGAAAAGGTAAGTTCTCGCTAGACCGAATGTGTAGGCATGGCCTCCGCGATTTGCTCCGGCCGTTGCTACGGCGCGTTGTTGGAGCGAATCGCGGAGGCGGCTATGTAGGGAGCGAATGTATAATTCCAAGCGCGTGGCGCACGCAGTACTTCGGCTATCACCTCAGTGTCGTAACGTCGTCAAAGACATTACGCTGTGACGTCAATGACCTCATGCCACTGACGTCACATGATGAAGCTATCCCGCGAAATCGTCGCTTGGTCGACGGTGCACCGATCTCGGAGGCAGTGCAACGCCACGTGAGGTGCAGAAATCTTCGGCCGGCAGTTTGCACAAACTGGCGTGCGCCCAGAAACGCACAATCCGCGCTATTGAGTGAGGCGTCATTTCAGTGATCAGGAGGAGCGAGCATTCTTTCGCGATTGGCCGCTTAAGTATCGGCTTCAAGTGTCTGACGCCCTGAACGGCGGCCGCGCATGCAATTTGTGATCAAGGATTAACACCGCCGCACGGCAAGCGTTCTTCCTGCTATAGGCCGTCGGCCGAGGCTGGTAAGGCGAAGACGAGAAACTTGTGTTTCTCGTGATTCCATCAGATTTCGCGAGATTTCGCGAGATCTGACGATGCTTGTCGAGACCTTGTCGGCGTGAAAAGGAATGATACAAGCAAAAAAAATCACAGGCTCCTCAATGCATTCGCTGTGAGACGAGTTGAACGCGAAAGCGTTTTTCTTTTTCTTCATAGTCGCCGTACTGATCCATCCCCACCACCCCCACCCCCATCCTGGTCTTACCAACCACGGTGGCGTAGTGGTTGCGGTACTCGACCGCTGACCCGAAGGTCGCCGGGTCGAATTCCGGCCGCGGCGGCTGCGTTTCGTTTAAGGCGAAATGCTAGAGGCTCGTGTGCTTAGATTTAGGATCACGTTAAAGAACACCAGATGGTCAAAAATACAGGGGCCCTCCACTACGGCGTCACTCCTAACCATACCGTGCTTTTGGGACGTAAAACAATTGTTATGCCCCGCCCCCCTCCTAAATTTTTGTGCACCTAAAGAGGTTTTGTACCGCCTCCAGGTTCGGAGGCTTTGCAAACTCTGTGCACCTCACCAGGTATTGCACTGCCTGCTCTATCGGCTCACCTTTGACCACACGACGATGTCCTGTGACGTTAACTTATGTGACTTATGAGGTCACAGATTTTTGCGATCTATGGCGTCACAATGCCGACATATCGTGACGTCATCGCGTGAGGATTTTTTTTCACCACTGGTGTTTACGCCAACGCCGACGGCCAATTTTCGCGCCTGATGAGGCATAGGCGTTAGAAACTGATAAAAGTCGGTCAAAACTCACGTGAGGCTCAAGTTCATGCATGTGTGCCGTCCCCGCACCGAAAGTCGCACGACCCCAATCTCATGAGACGTCATCAGTGATGGCATCATGTGACTTCACCGTGACGTCTGATGAGGTACGCATGGCATCGCCGTTAGGCAAAAGTGGGCCGATCGAGGAGGCAGTGCAAGACCGCATGATTTGCGGAAAGCTTCACGTGTGAATGAGTAACACAATCGACTGGGAAGCTGATGACTTTCGCTTTCCAATTCGTCTTAGGTGACTGCGTGCGGGGCCGTGCGACTCGCCTTAAAACTCTCTGTATAGAGTGTGTTTCAAGAAATGTGGCCGAAAATCCTCAAAAGTTAGAAATATGATATTTTCACGCTGCCTTCGTAATTACTTTTTCTGTGGTGGCAGGCATCTCGAAATGAGCAGAGGCATCAGTTACATCAGTAAATAAGGAAATTAATGCGACGTTTCAATTGGCGGAGACAGGCGGTCTGCTCAAATGGGAAAATTTCAATCATTCCTGCCAACAGCCTGTTGCCGCTTTCAGATTTCGCAAAAGGCAATTATTGGCGAGCAATTAAATCTAATAAATTACACCGGCGAAACCAAAACCAAAACTCGGAAGAGCGAGACTGCCATGCTCTTCCGAGATGTACAGAATGAGCGAGCGTCGTTGCATCAACCATCGATTGACTTCGCTTCGTGGTTGTGCGGGTTTCCTTTGCAATTAGAGCACGTATGGCGCACGTATGTTCACAAATGCAGAAGTTAACTAACACCACTGTAACTGTCGTGAACAGTTTCGTCGTTCTGGTGTTCCGCTCATTGGAGCTTCAGTTTCGGTTTCGCGGGGGAATATGGTGAATATTCTTGTTCCGCGACAATTACCAGAGGCCGATTCTTGAAAATATTGAAGCGGTAATGTCCTGTTCGCAGGAAGGACAGCAATTCTCTCACTTCACCCGACCGCCTTTCTCTTCTATTTAATTCTATTTAAAAAGTTAGTTCACTTATTTGGCTTAAATACTGTCGTAATTGATGTGTCTAGTCATAGTAAGATGTCTAGTAAGAGTCATAGTAAGAGGGAATTACCAAAATGTAATTAAGAATGCAGCCAGCAAATATTTTACTTCTCCTATTTTCGATGATTTTGCAAACACACTGCACAGGCTCAAAAATTGCTCCTGTACGCTTTTTACGGGCTACACACTTCCCGTTGGCCTCATGCGTTGGTTGACCTCATGGTTAGCCTAATGCGTCCGTCAGATTTCTGAGTAGCGCGCACGAGGCAACGCGCAACCGAAACCCAAATTGTGTTGGTTTCCGTCTCGTTACATAAAGAAATTTTCTTGCGCACTTTGCGAGAAACCAGCACAGGTATATTTACAGCCCTTTGCAACGCCTTATAGCTGGTGTCATTGTTGACTTCCACAGATAGGTATTTTCTTTTCCTTTTTTTTAGTGGCACGAGCACCGAATGACTCTTCTTTTTCTTCCAAACACTTTCGTCCGAGCAGTAACTTTCCGAATAATAGGTCTCGTAAAAAACAAAACTTGTACGAAATCGATGGGCCTGGTTCAAAGGTAATAGTGGATACGTGCGGCATCGGAGCACAAGTTTGCTTAAAATAAGCGCCAATTGGCTGTCAGTATAATTATCTAAAATTAATTGAATGAGTTTATTGAAACAGCGCATGGTTTCTTTGTGAACAGCTGGGATCGTTGCGACACCTGGCGGAGCACGTCTCAGTCACGCGCTTCCTCCTGCGTGGCCTCCGAGGTCCGCTTTGGCGATGAGACGAAACACAAACTTAACCCAAGGAATACACTAGAGCACACAAACGCAGAATCGGGAGTACGACTGACAGACACCAAAGTCAAGCATTAGGGTCGCTTCCAGTTCTTGCTTTTTTCTTTGCGACTTAGTCGCCTGCTAGTCGAATGCGCAAAAATGAACATCCTACCAACCAGAGGGCAATCGTGATGAACACTCAGTTGTCCGCATAAAATGAATTAGAACGTTGGCGAAAATTGCGTGTGGTAATCACGTGAGCCGCGTAACGTTGTAATCTAATAAAGCCAAGAGACACTGTAGCTAAGGATGGTATAGCGGACATTACTTGTACGTTTTAAGTGTTCTATACTAATTATGAAAGCAATGAAAAGGAATTAGTGTGGGTGAAATATCAATTTGCCGCAGGTAGGGACCGAACCTGCAACCTTTGTATAACGCGTCTGATGTCCTACCAATTGAGCTACAGCGGCGTTCGCTTTCCCGTCAATTTTTGTGGACGGGAAAGTGGGTGGGAAATCGCCCTCCGTCGTAGCTCAATTGCTAGAGCATCGGACGCGTTATCCGAAGGTTGTGGGTTCGGTCCCTAGCTGTGGCAAGTTCGTTTTTCACCCACGTTTCATTAATGTCATAATTACTCTACTACAGTTAAAAGCTGCGCAGTTAACATGAACATCTACCAACTAGCTCAGCTCTCCGTTATTTTAAGTTGAACGCTTCAAATAACGTTCCTTGTAACTTCGTTTATCTTAGAATAACAGACAGCTAAGCGTTAACGGATATGTTGCGCAATGAACGGACAATCACAGGAAAAAAAGAGCTGTAGACAGAATGAAATTGTGGTCTTTCTGTCTACACGGCTCTTCGCCATGGTGGTCTTGTGGTTATGGTGCTCGACTGCTGATCCGGAGGTCGCGGTATCGCATCCCGGCCGCGGTGGCCACATTTTCGATTGAGGCGAAAACGATCGAGGCCCGTGTGCTTAGATTTAGGCTCACTTTAAACAACCCCAGGTGGTCGAAATTTCCATACAGCGGTTTTGGGACCATACAGCGGTTTTGGGACGTTAAACACCAACAGTTCCTTGCGCAACATTTCCTACGTAAGACACGCACCAGCTCTCCCAGCAAAAAGTTATTCTAGGATGGTTTCACTAGGTTTTCGTTAACAAAGAAACGAGCCCTCTATCGATCTCCCCTGAAACGCTACAACGTATTTCCGGTTGCGCGCGCGCGCAGTGCATCCAGCTGGCCGACAGGTCGACCAACCTGCGGCCCGGCATGGCGTTGCTTCTGGTGAACGCGCACCTCGGCGATTTGTCCACCAACAGCACCTGCAAGGACCTCGGCGAAAGAGACAGAGAGGACCCGTTCTGGCGAATACGCGTTATTAAGGCCGAGCTCAAGATTCCGTGATGCCCGGGTCCGTGAGCGTCACATAACGAAGTGGCGGCGGCGGTCTGCAGCGGTGTTGCGCAGAAGCCGGTCGCAGTTCGGCGTTTGAGTGCTGTTACTCGAGCATCTACGATTGTCTGTTTGTTATGGGTAGTAATAATAATTTCAGCCGTATCTTCGAACATCTTGTGTGCGATGTTTGCTGCAAGACTCGTAGAGGTTCATTGCTTGGAAGTTTGTTATGACTAAAAGAGCGTTCACCCGCAGTCGATGCAAGTATATGGGTATGATTTCTAGGAAAGCAAACCGTATGCAAGAGAGCAGAAACACTTCATTGACAAGGAAGGAAAACTGGTTAAGGATTCGTTTGTAGGGTGGTAGTATGGAGGGTTTCCTACGCCGCGGGACCCTTATGACGACTTCGGCGATGGCTCGCGCCCGCTGGATGAGTGTCCGGCAGACCTCGGGATCGCCTTCGCGAAGGACGCCTTCCCACTGTTCAGAGGTGCGGAAAGAATGAAGAACATGAGGTAGGGGAGGGAAGAAGACGGCAGTGCATCGTACTGCGACGTGGAAGGTCGTAGGTTGGGCGCCACATACTGGGTGATTGTCGTGTTTACCACGTCGGATATAGGGTATGCATGAAGTGGAGATTTCAGAAAATTCGGGTCTGCAGTTGCCGACGGCCATATCAATACCCAAACGAAGCGTTCCACATGGCAGGAGACTGTATGCAAGATGCGAAGCGCATCGATAATAGACAAGTAGCGTACGTGTGTGATAATAATGGATGGCTGAGCATTGTGTACTAAGATTCAGATACTACGCATATTAATAAATGCTCGTGTCCCCAAACGAAGCATATTAATAAATGCTCGTGTACCCAAACGAAGCGTTCCACATGGCAGGAGACTGTATGCAAGATGCGAAGCGCATCGATAATAGACAAGTAGCGTACGTGTGTGATAATAATGGATGGCTGAGCATTGTGTACTAAGATTCAGATACTACGCATATTAATAAATGCTCGTGTCCCCTACATAAACTATTACGTTTGCCCTAGGAGCGATGTCAGAATCTTTCTTGAAATTTGCCAAAAAGTTTTTCGACGGAACCCAAGCGACACGAACACGTCTGTACGGGTTAATTACTTACCTGAAATACTTGACGTCACGGAAATGAGCAAATCTGCTTGGATGGGGCATCTATGCGAATTTTGTCTTGCTAGGACAGGGACGGCTGTTGGAGGAGATCGCATTTGTTCCTAGGTTGTAACCGAACAAAGCACGCGCCTTGTTACTGCCTCACGCGATTGTCTTTTCATGTGAGCGGCCTATTACACACGTAACCACAGCTCGGCGCAGGTTGCGCCGGAATGTCCGGGAACATCCCCGATTGTTTTACACTGTTCTGGTAAGATTGCGCGCGAGACGCGAGTAGCCAAGTTTGTTGTGGAACTAACACGGGCGCCAACTTCAAAGCAGGAATTTTCGGTGCTGCACGTATAAAAGCACGCGTTTCACCAACGACCACATTACCGACGACCGACGATTGCGATCGCCGCAATCGGTACACAGCGAATAGTTGTGGTGCTTCGAGTTTTGCCTTTTCCTGGGTGCAAGTTCGTCCAATAAAGGGTTCCTATTTTCCAGTCTGACTGTTGCTTTCACCGTCACAACCACGTGATACTGTTGTTGTCGGATCGGCCTGGAACATACCCAAAGCAGGGGATTGGCCGAGTAGCGTGTAAAGTTTTTCAATATTTTCTGTAGTTTATGATTCCTAGGTGCGATAGTTATATGGTGACTTGAAGTTCCAATTATCAGTAACGAAATAGTTAAAGCCGGCAGAATTAGGCAAGATATTCTTTTAGTTGCAATGATAAATTCCTCAATGGCGAAGAAAACATCCTTGTGGTTGTGTTATTGAGTTCGCAATATTATTAACTATATATGCGCAAAGCCAACCTAACTTGTAATCCGGCCGTCAGGAACTTAAAGTAAAATGGAAAGGGCATTTCGAATTCTATTTTATCATACAAACAATAGCGCATTAGCTTTACGGGTTGCTGGGCGGTGGGTACGAAATTGCCCACCGAAATTCTTGGAATTGAGGAACAAAGTTTGGTGTGGTTGTCTGGTGAGTTTTCATTAGCCGCGAAGTACGGAAGCAGATAATCCCCAAGAGCAGACCGTTACGGTGCGATAATCTCGTTCGAGCAGTTTGTGTAGTCCGTCACGTTAATTGACAGAGTTGCACTTTTCACAGATGTCGTGCCTGTTGTGCCTGTTCTGGAGACAGCGCCTTTCCTAATTTTCTTAGACGTAGGTAACCGGAAACCAACATGCCAGCGTATTCAATATGGCCGCTTTCATGGACATGGCAGCTTTCAGCGGTGTGCTGCAAAGCCATGCTGATAGTCGTAGCCTTCTTGGTTACTTCGGTGGGCTAGTACTCGAATAAATCGTACTTAAAAAAAAAAGTAAAGGTTGCCGTGGTCTTTTCTTTAAAGTAGCCAACTTAAGATAAGTCGCTATCGCCAAGAACACGGTCGCCGGCCAAGCAGATCCACATTCAGTTTTGTAGCGCCATATAGAAAGGAAAATTCAGTTTGTTTTGTAGCGCCATAGAAAGGAAAATGATAGGCGCTAAGGGGCAAGAGAAGAGCACAGAAGAAATCGGAATGCGCAGGGTATCTCGTGCGAAGACCACGTGACCGCTGGTCATTAACAGTAACACTGGATTCTAAGAGGAGGCAAGCTCATGAGGGAGAGGCAAAAGTTAGGTGGACAGATAAGAATAAGAAGTCTCTGGGGATGACGTGGCCGCAGCACTGTGAAGGCTAAGAGGTGGGCGTTGTCATGGTGGTGATGTAGATTCCAATGTACGGTGGAAGTATCCAAGCGTTGTAGCGCTGCTCTTTGACTCGTCATAATGTGCAGCTACAAAATAAAAAAAAAACAGTTTAGATAAGAGAACAGCGGCGTGGCCAGAAATGTTTTCCGGGGAAGGGTGGGGTTTCAGCGACCCTATACGTATGTAGGCGTGCGTGTTTGTACAGTCGCGCTCAATATGACTTGCAACACGGGAGCGCGTGGCCTCACTATTTTAATGATCGCGCACGGCTTCAACTTGCTTCATTTCTGTAACTTAATATTATTTTCTTATTTGGGACCATCACCCAGTGAGAGAAGAGCATTTAGTTGTAGAAATAAAGGCTCGTGGAAGGAATGCAAAATCTTTAAACTCGTAAGGCCACGCGCTCCCGTGTTGCAAGACATATTGAGCGCGACTGTACGTGCACGTGTATATATCATGAAACATTAAAAAAATTCGGGGACCCCCTCCTGTCTAGGTCAACGGAAGACAAACTAGCTTTAACAACGGTACGAAAAATAATGAGTGCTTGCAAGTGGAACTACCCAAGGTGACCAAAAGATGGCACTGCGCAAACAGGAAGGGGAAAGATGGAAAGGGAAGTTAGAGAAAAAAGATAAAAATACAGTAATGGATATACACAGAAAGAAATAGAAAAAAAAACAGAAGCACAAAAAAGAACAAGTCAGAGGGAACAACACAAAAAGAAAGAGAGATAAACAAAGAACAATGACTTAGAACGCTTAGTTATAAAGCCAGATTTGGTAAGAAAGAACAATGCGCATGCTGTGGGGAAGATAAGGAAACGATGGGGCATGTTCTGATAGAATGGGGACATATACACCCAGGTGTACCTGTGGGCACGAGCCGACATAAGGCCTTTGGTTTTAGGGACAACAATGGAAAGCTGAACACGACCGCGATATAAATAAGATATGGTTAGAGTATTGGTGGCAGAAAACTAGAGAGAAAGAACAGCAGTACATAGTGGGAAAAGTAAGGACATTCTGCCGTAAGGGGCAGAGAACTGGGCTGGCAATTTTTTTTTCTATAGTATGATCGATTTAAAGGGACACAGAAGAGCAAAACGATTTTTCTTATATTAGTAAAGTACCCTTTCACGATGCCAAAAACGCCCCGCTTGCTACGAGAAGACGCTTAGTAAGCGAGAAAACGCACAAAAACAAAATGTGGGTGGCGACGCCACCTAGAAGTTTCCGCACCATTCGCCGTGACGTCACATGTTTTGACGGCGCCTACTAGGGACTACGCAGTTCTAATCGGTAAAAATGAAATACATTGTCCTCTAAGGGGGCCGTAGACTTAACATACCTAGTTTTGGGTAATTTTGTTGAGCCAATGGCGCCAAAATACGATAAATACACTTTGAAATCCGTGACGTCCCGCGGGGAGATTTCGGCGCGAAATTTAAAAATGGAACTTTGAACTTGATTTTCTCCTCTATTAATAAACCCATGAAGGCAAAATTAACCACATTTGAGTTCCCAGAGCATAATTTATCGATCGAAACGAATTCATTGTTTCCCTTTATTGTCCCTTTATTCGTAGTAGACAAGGCATTACGCCAACTTAAAAGAAAAGAAAAGCTCTTACTTTTCTTTTTGGAGCCTGGTGGCACAAATCTCACCGCCCCGTTATAAAGAGTAGGTTCATAGCATCCATCCGCCCATCCATCGGGGAAGCGAAAACTGTTTTACAGCCGAGCTGTAAGGCTTTTCGATATGCCCTTATGCGTTCGCGAAAATTATCATCATCATGAATGTGCTCCACCTTTCTAACGCGTGCAATGCTGCCGGCGCGCGCTTACAGCGTCTTCTTCATCTTCTGCTTCGCTCCCCAAACCTATGAGTCCGGCGCGCGCTCCACCGCCGCGCCGATTTGTTCGGCGTGGGAATTAAACTTAACATTCAGTTCGTGTGGTTGATTTCTTTCAGATGTGGCAGGTACCCATTAGGGAGACTGGCCGTTGGTGCTCATGCTTTTCGGCTAACCAACCATTACTGACATACTCTCTGCGGCAATCGCCATATTATTGGGTGGTTACGAGAATGAGCGACACATCGGAGATTGATCGATGGCTCGTTTTTCTTTTTGTTAGACACAACCTAACGATACGAATAGATAATGAAGCTTAGGAAAGTATAGGGGACATTGTTTGCAGGTACAGTAACTGTAGTACAGTAATTATGACATAAGTGGAAAGGAATTAATGTGGATGAATAATCAACTTGCCGCAGGTAGGGAACGGTTGTTCAACTTTGTGGGACTTGAAACTCGTTTTCAAAGCATGCGGCAGCGCTCCAAAAGCAGCCGACGCGGCTGCTGAGACCACGTGATCCTGCCAAGCACGTCACTCCGACGGTGGCGCCGGCGTTTCCAGTGGTGGGCCTCGCGGCCGATAGCCGTGGCAAATTTAATTCAAATCTGGCAAAGCTTCTAACATACCAGTCGGCAACGAAAACAGACGCGAAAAGTAATCGCTTTCTTTGGCAAGACTATGACCACACGAAGTCGCGCACGTGGTCCTTCATAAACGCCTGACGTGCCGGCAATCGCGACTCAATTATTGCAAGAGATACGCGAGGCTTCGCCTACTTGCGTGACGCAGGGCGTTTTGGGCGCACCGCCGAGCTTGGAACATTCGGCAATGTGTCGACGAGTTTGTCACCGTCATGGGCGATCCGGCGACAGCGATAGCGATAACGTTGGCAGAAACAAAGACGAGCAATGAGACCGTCGCTGCGCACAGCGGTTAGGATTGGTCGCCCGCTCAAACGTTGCGCATGCGCGTTGCTGTCGAGAAACGTCAGAACGTCGCGAGAGCTTCCGGGGGGCAAAAACCGCTGCAAGAACGGTAAGCGAAACTGATTCTTTTTGCTACGAATAGCCGAAAAAATGTGGGGTTTGCATAATTAGTCCGCAAAACGCAACGTTCTTTACGGCACGGCACGAGCAATGCACTCATGTGTCCTGAGGAATAATCCCTATTGAGACATTGTTTACCGCGTTCGCTGCGGAATCGCGCTGCACGGTATTGTCTTGCCGCATTCTTGATGCGCGTATTTTTCTAGCTCATGCGGGAAGTCCTTGTTGCGCTAATTTAGTGCCGCAGTAGCGGCGATCATGAGCAGCAGCAATGAAATCGGTGTCACAAATGGCTCTATACGCGTTGTTTTGTGCAGAGCAACGCAGTCTACTCGTATGGGAGTAGCGATTTTGTTGCTCGGGCAGTCGCGAATGCATTTGTGGCGATTTCGTGAAACAGATCCTTTCTGCGCTTTGAGCAATGATGTCCTAAGTCTTAACCCACCACTTCTGCTTCGCTACTGTGGTTGCGTTAGAAAAAGCGAGAGAAAAAGACAGCTT
The DNA here is from genome assembly GCF_013339695.2 of Rhipicephalus sanguineus. NCBI lineage: Eukaryota > Metazoa > Arthropoda > Arachnida > Ixodida > Ixodidae > Rhipicephalus > Rhipicephalus sanguineus. The sequence goes on along the minus strand of NC_051184.2, from coordinate 58,894,951 downwards.
CGCATTCAGCAGCGTTTAGGTGCGAGAATTATTACGTAAGAGCTGATCTACCGCCTTCGATCTTACTAGCTTGAGGACGCGGGTTCGATGCCCGGCCACGGCGGTCAGTGGCGTAGCCAGGGGATGTCACACCGCGCCACTCCCTGCGAACTTTTTTCCCTGGTTCTTATTCCCTGACATGTCCTTCCTTAGTCTGCCTAGCTTCAGATTTTTCAGCACCGCAAGAGCCTTGCTTTTCGCCTTCGTTGCTTTTATGTCTGCAGTCCTAAAGTTCTTTAAAACAGCAGCTGTGGCCTTGTCATCATACACCTTCTCGAGCATTACTCCAAAGCCTCCATCTTTATCAGCCAGCAAAACTGTCAGGCCTGAGTCTCTGATATATTCTGAAACCGTAAGTAAACTGCGGGTACCACATTTTTCTTTGTAGTTATTGTCCGCTCCGTCGACACATTCCGTTCGTGCCCGCAATGCTGGGTACGAACGCCAGTAGCTGGTGCTTCTTCACTGGCATTTCCATACTGTACCTGGGTCGCCTGCACAGTAGCTTTTCAACAGCTGGAGGAATCACCGCGCCACCCAAACAACGAACCAGCACTTCGCCCACATGTACCGTGGTAGTCACCGGCAAAGTCCGCCTTTTCTTGCATCAGAGAAACTCCATGGCAGCTTACACCAGGTCCTGGTAGAACTTGTGTGTTCTAACACCTCCGGTACTGCACTTTTTCAGCTGAAGTACAGGAACCTCAGCCACTCCTTCAACAGGCACATATGTCTCCAGTGTTCGCTCCTAAGAATCTTTGCGATTCTCTTCCAGTGTCCTTCGGAACAGCCGAATGCCCCGAACAGTCCGGACACAACCGGAGGACGCTGACCTTCCTTCAGGCAGTACCCAAGAATCCTGGCCTCGACAGGTCACAGCAGCAATGAAGCTTGTGCACAACGAACATAGTTTGTCGAAGGGAAGGGAACAATTTCTGAAGTGGAAGATTCATGCTTCAATTCAGTTATTAGTCTGCGTTCGTCCTGTGTACTACTTCTTCTTGTGTTCCGTCAACCGCGCAGTTCCTTGCCGTTCTAATAGCTGAATGACTTTTTGCGAGGCCCTAAAAACGTCTACTCAGTAAGGGGTATTTGATTGAAAAATGTGGGTTTGTGTGCACATATGTTGCCGCCCTAATTTTTCGTCTTTTAGTGTATTTAAGGAGCTGATGCCCACTTATTCCCTCTTGTTTTGGTAATTCACTCTTCCAGCAAATGAAGACCTTGCAACGCAACGACCCCACGAGGAAGACGTTAATAGCCATGGGGATATACAATTATGATGAAAAAGACGCATGGGCCATCCTCCGAGAAATGTTTGCCGAGGCTGTTAAGTGAGTCTGAAAACTGTCTTGAAACACTCAATTGTGGTTTTGAATTTTGGCAGCATACGCCAAAAAATGCCTTTGACCTCAATGGTGTTCCAGCTGTGAGGTATTTCAGGCTTTGCATGATGCACTTTCTGAAGATTCTGGCCACTCTTGTGAGCCTTAAGGTAGGCCTCAGGCGCACGGTTCTCGCGTCGGCTGCCATCCAGCTACCTAGCGGGTTGATGTTTTGCCTAGGTCGTGGCCTCCGTGATTACCTCCGTAATGGTGTGCTGCCGGAGCTGATCACGGATGCCAGGCCTAGTTCGGCGTAGTTCAGCTATGCTTCGAGAGATGGCAGCCCCGTTCCTAAGCTGAAGCCACCTGGCGGCGTGGTGGCTAGGGAATATATCCGGTTACAAGCGAAGAAAAGATCAGCTCCACCCAAACTCATTGCTGTTGCTCCAAGGAGTTTGCATGAGTGTTCCATCTACGAAGAAAACCAATACAATCAAGCGCTAGAGGTGCTTATTCACTATATACCTATATAAACTGCATCAGTACAACTTACACAAATGCTAGATGCAATGTCACGCATACTGCAATAATACACTCCACGCTAACAAGCCAATATAAAGCAAGAAGAATTTTAAGAAAAGGATCATACCAGGGAATGAGGTTATAATTTTTGTGGTTTAAAGTCTGAAAACCACTATATGTTTAGTGGAGGGCTCCCGTAACTTAGACCACCTGGGCCCGTATTCCCAAAAGGCGACAATCGCAAAAGTATCGCCTTTGGTGCGCGCTGATTGGCTATTGAGCAAACCGGAAAAGTTAGGGCGCCATCTGGTAGTTCCGCCGACGTCAATTTTGCGTCATGGTGCTCGACGGTGCTCTCGACATATTTGCAATAAGCGAAGGCACCGTTAACCGTCGGTTCGTGGTGAAGTCTAGCATTTCAGTGGCGTAGGCGGTAGGTTCTAGTATTCAATCCTCGGTGGATATACGCAGCATTTTTTACGCTGAAGCTTTCATCGAGCATTACCTTGGGGTGTTATCAGCACTCGTTCTTTGCCAGCGCGTGTTTGTTCGTGGTTTGAACGTCCCAGGAGCATGAACCGTGCGTTGCTCGCGTGGCTTATCGCGAGCCGGCAACATGTTGAGATCTTGAGACGATGTCGCTTCGGCTGCACGCTACAGCTGAACTCTCCGAGCACGCCGCGTTAAACTCTCAACGAAAATACGTTTCACGCAAAGTTGCATTCTTTAAATATTATACTGTGCATTAAATAATCGAACAAAAGAACGTTGAAAGCACTTTCAACACGTCTTACACTTCAAGTAGCCACAGCCAAGCCGGCCAAGCCTGGCCACTGCGTAGAAGCAGCAGCACACGCTCGAAAACGCCGTACTCGGGTTGCTCTGCGCTCGTACAGTGCGTTCACTCCCGTGTTGTGAGACATTCGTACTACCAAGGACCAGTTGCAACAATGACGTCACAGGCAAGTCTTTTTTTTACTTATTGAACGCATCAAATTCTACGTCACCAAACGCGATACTATCGCCTTTTGCGATCGTTTGAGAATACGGGCCCTGGGGTTCTTCAACATGCTCCTAAATCTAAGTACGGTTCTCACGGAGTGAAACGCGAAAGCATGGCCTAGGTAATTCGCGTACTTTTGTTTCCAGCATCTACAGTTCGTGTCACATCGGCGTAGTTTTCACTCGAACACTTACATCAGAGCCAATATTGCCTCTAGCGGCCAGATTTGCAGTGGTATAACGCAGTTATAACGAGTAATTATTGCTCATAGCAGTCCCTTTACTGAAACAAACGATTGTGCGTTTCAGTCGGTCGGTACTGTACACGGGCCTCGAGCATTTTCGCCTGCATGGAAAATGCGGCTGCCGCGGCCGGAATTCCATCCCACGACCCTTAGCAGTTGGTTAAATCAGGAAGGTAGCATGGGGATGCGAGTAACTTGTCTCTTTTTCTCTACTCAGTATCGTATTGCCGGAAATTCCTGTTTCCCCGTGTAATACGAAAAACCGAGCGTGCCAGTGCCTTAAAAAGACATTAGAACACCTGATTTTCTGCTCTTAAACCAGAGAAAAAAAAATTTTCCAATAGCGCTTACTCATTTTCTTCATGTTCAAGCAATGCTCGAGTGTTTCAGCTGGTTGACTTCAGCCGTACAGACGCAGGTTTGTGTCGTTGGTTTTTTGTCCGAAACTTGAAGGTCCCGGTAAATTTTGCCCGGGATTCTAAACGCGCTACTCAGCCAAGCGCATTTTTCGTTGAGCACTTTCGGTTTTCGAATATTCATCAAAGATCTGGGCGGGAAAGGAAATCGACGGTAAGGAGCTGTGATGTGAGGGTGAGGAGGGAAAAACCCTGAAAGGAAAAGAAGAGGAGAGAGGGTCAAGCACAGCATAGCCATGCAGAGGATACTTTAGCAAGAAGTGGGCAAGGGATGTGGGGGTGAGGAATAGTTAGAGGAGGAGGGGAGAGGGTAATGCATGTCCATGACGAGCACGTATATCAAGGGGTCACAGAGGTACGTGAGGGTGAAGTGTGATGTGAGAGCTTTAAGGCTGTCTCGCTTGAAACAGTGATTATCGGGCTGCTAATTCGCTCGCAGCGAAAAAAACAAAGCCGGGGTGTTATCGGTCGCCGGAATGGATCACGGTGAGCGACCAACACATGGGGAAAAAATTTTACCCTCGGTTCACAGAGGGTGAAATTTACTGTAAAAACACTGTAGGCGTAGCGATAGCTTGGTCGCCGAGCCAGCAAAGCCGTCGGAATTGCGCCGACGAGTTTGTTTCGGTCATGGCCGGTGTTACACGTGTTGAAATAAATTCCGAGTCCATTGTTATAGCAGCGAAGCCGTTCTTGGTTGATCTTTCATGTCCGGGATCAGTCATAACGCTTGTGGACAGGATAAGCGGGTATGCGCCGTAGACATTGGGTAAATGCCACAACTCGCCACTGGTCCACAAAAAATGAAGGCAACAGTTAGGCCAAAATGTGGCGTAGAAATCTGTGCGGCCTATGAGGGAACTGTCATCATCATGAACGCGTATGCGCCACAGAAAGTGGGTAACTCCCACTGCACACAACTTCCACTAAAAAGGAAGAAGGCAACAGTTAGCCCAACAAATGCCGTGCGCGTTACCAGTCACAACACTGTCCCGTGATTCCTTGTGTTTATCACAAGTGGTGGCTATACTACGACCTCAAAGCTTAACAAAGAGTGTTTAATAAAGGGCAGTGATACAGCATATGTGAAGAAATGCGTTAGCCTGGCGAAGGGAACGCCACCAGCTTCGATGTTTCATCGGTGTCCGCAAAACGGAGCTGGCTGAATTTTTAAATGACAGAACAGGTGGCTCTTTGCTACCGTTCAAGAGAATTTAACCATAACATAACGTGCCGATTGTTAGATTATATTTGCAAAAATTGTGCAGTGTCTGCAACAAGGCACGGCGACAAAGTACCTTGCGCGCCGCGACTGCAAGAATCGGGGGCCTATTCCCAGCCCATGTGACATGACACGGCCATTAGAGGCGTTTGTGAATTGAGGAAAAACAACAAACGGAACGATTTGTTTTTACTTTGTTCTTTTTTCCTGCAATCGCAGCATGTGAAACAGCCTTTTCACTCCCAACACGTGCGCGCAAACGCCAGGGAACCAGGGGGGCGATTATAAGACGGCGCGGCGCGGATGAATACACAGTGAAGAATTTTCACACTTCCGATTGGCTAAGGGGCCCCTTGGCCTCCACAGTGCTGAACAAAGGTCGGCAAAAGATGTGGAACTCACTCAGGCTCACTCATGAAACATATCTTGCTCTTAGGGCTCACTCGGACTCAGACTCATAAAAGTTTCCTCAACCGAACTCACTCGGGCTGAGACTCACTAAACTGTTTATCAACCAGGCTCACCAGGACTCACACTCACCAAAATATAGTTCACTCGGACTCACTCAGACCCACGGCTCAATCTCAGTCTGAATAAGGCTGTGTGAGTCGACTCATGAGTCCGTTAGCGTATAAGTAGCTCTTTCTACAATAAAGTGTATGCTCTTTAACACCAATCTCTTGCATAACTGGTACTCTACTTGCAGCCTTTTCATCTCGTACCATCAAATACGAGTTATCACAGTTTGAAATTCGGTAAGGACATTTTTATTGAAAGGGATGACTCAGGCGAGATATTTTTATGAACTTCCTGTAATAGTTTGCTGGTGGAGGTCAAGGCACCATCTACCCCCCCCCCCTCCCTCCCTCCACAACTCACGCTTTTTATCAATATATAGTGAGCTGACGTACGAACGGTGGTGCCTTGAAGTACGTGTGAGTGTAAACGTGAGCCGACGTAAGGCTGATAGGATAGGATAGGACAAGGCTGAAGCGAACTTCTGAACTAGAGTACAAGTCGGGGATTAGGGTCACCGCCCGAGCTTTTAGGGGCGAAGCTCCTTAAAGCGGCACCCGTTCGTCCCCGTCGTAGTGCGTAACCAGTCTTAACGCTAGTACCAGATCTTGACCTCCAAGGTGGTGCCGGTGGGAGATTTCTCCTGTGCGTTGTTGAACAATAAAAAATTCGCAGCGTGCGCGTTAACTAAAAGCCGAATTCTTCTGTCTCTCATTCCCCATTAGCAGCCATTGGCATGTTCCAGTAGGAAACGTTAGTAGAAGTATAAGTGTAAGTGTTACCTAAAAGCCGACTTCTTCTGTCTCTCATTCCCATTAGCAGCCATTGTTTACCTCCAAGGTAGTGCCTGGTGAGATTTCTCCTGTGCGTGATTAAACAATAAAAATTTTGTTCAAAACGCCGTTGATTGATGAAATAAACCAACGAAAGACGCCAGATGTTTTCTAAAAGCAAAACGAAAAGACGCCAGATGTTTCTAAAGCAAAACGAAAAGACGCCAGCTGCTTAACGAAAGACGCCAGATGTGTCTCCTCTCCTACGGTCCCCCCCTATCTTGCCTCGCGGCCACGGTGTAAGAAAAATCATTTAGGTGTGGACACTCCGCCCGACGGCGCGTCCACATAATGTTCGCCTCTTTCCTCCTCTCGGCCCCCATGTCGCAGCGCCTCCCACGCAACCGCGGCCGGCGCATGTACTATAGAAGACGAGCTGCGTGCGTAGCGTCCGTAACGGCGTTGCACACGTGAGAAGTCAGCGAGCAGAAAGACTGCTCACGCGCTCTAAGCAAGACGCCGCGCTTTTACGTACGCAACGCTGTTAGGGACGCTATGTGCGTCGGGTGCGCCGTTTACACCGTGGCCGTATGAAAACTGGCCGTGAAAAAATGCAATGAGGTGAAAAAAAAAATGAAGAAAAACGCGCGTTCGCCTCGTCGCAATAGGTTTCTTAAGCCCCCATGTCGCAGCGCCCCCCACGAAACTGCGGCCGGCGCATGTATTAAAGGCGAACATTATCTGGACGCGCTCTCCTTCGCGGCGGGCGGAGAGTGTCCACACCTAAATGATTTTTCTTACACCGTGCTCGCGGCGCAGCGGCGCCGACGCGGGGAGCGTCGCGAGGCAGCGTCGCGGCAGCGTCTTGATTGGAAAAACCGACCGCTCGCGCTGCACAACCGTTCACTGACCACCCCGTATATACAGGCACTGGATTTTGACCTCCAAGGTAGTGCGTGTGTGCGATTTCTCCTGTGCGTGATTAAATAATGAAAATTCACAGCGTACACGTAAAATTAAAGTGAGCTGCAAGTCGTCATAACTCTCATCGAACCTTTAGTATAAACGCGCCCGATCTCACGTCGGTGATGACGTACTGGGCAGAATTCACGGAAGAGTCACGGTTTACCGATGAACCTCCGCAGCTTCGCCCACTCATCATCATTCACTCCGTGGATATGCTGTGATTTTTATCTCTTAAATGAGCTGTCATTTCTGAGATGAAGTGACCGATAAGAATGTTTTCATTTTATTAGGAAGGCGAGGTATCTGGGATTGTGATTGTAATCATCGGACACAAAAGTTTCTTGAAGAGTGTCAAGGCTCGGGCAGCGTTGCATGCTGTCTTCCACATGCAGGGTGTTCCTGAAAGCAGTTCGCAAGCCTAAGATGAGGCGCCTTTTTAACGTTGCTTTCTGCGCGTATCCCCGATATGCTTTTGTTTGTGAACCCAGCCTTATCCCCACCATTAATAGTGAAAGATGTATTGTATCTCTCTCAACCGCAGCCAAAGCGTTGCGGATACCGTCATCGCCTACAGCTCGGTGGGATGGATCCAGAGTGAACGTGAGTGCTACGCCCAGGCACCGTCTTTCTGGGAAAGATCCGTGTTACGCAGTACAGCTTTCAAGTATTCTCGCCGTGCCCCACAAATCGTGAGTAACATACATCACTCAAAACTGCGCCTATAAGCTCCTCTAGCAGTATTGAGAACCTGTCATTCCGAAAAAAAAAAGACATGGCTGATCTCTCTGTCATAGGAATCGGTATAACACGAACGTGAAACATGTCTTCACAGAAGTAGTGCCTATTGTGTGTGTTTGTGTGTGTGTGTGTGTGTGTGTGTTGTGTGTTTGTGTGTGTGTGTGTGTGTGTGTGTGTGTGTGTGTGTGTGTGTGTGTGTGTGTGTGTGTGTGTGTGTGTGTGTGTGTGTGTGTGTGTGTAGTGATATAAGGGAGCTTGTACAATCTCTTTTGATGTTTTACAGCTATGACACCGTTTGACGTGGATGCACACACGTTGACGCCCAGTGGCACATCTCCATCGCGACGACTAACGTCCATGATCGCGATTTACCCGCGGTGGTAGCTGAAGTTTTTGACGTATACCTGGACACAGCCTATGTTGAGTGCCGCGCAAAGTTGAAGATCAACACGCACATAATGAACACTGGTACTCGGTATGCACTTCTTCAATGTGTCGTATTAAGGAGAGAAGTGGCGTGGTGCGCGCTCCCGAGTAATAGCGTCCCCTAAGCTTGAGCCGCGAACGCACGCAGGCGTTCCACGTCCTGCTGGCCTCTGTCTCGCTCCACCAAGGCCGCCGCCCAGCGATCGTTGCCTTTCTGCAGCGCTTAGTGCAGCAGTTATATTAATAGGTGCTATCGCACTCGATGCAGTGTGGCGAAACGTCGTTGGGCGCATGTGGAAGCTGCACAAATCTGAGAACGAGCCGTCACGCGATAACATGAAGCGAAAGGCAAAGAACGTAACCGCGTCTACGGCGACTCCCCGATGCTAGCGCGGCCAGTGTTTTTCGCTGGTACCGAGAAGATTTCACCATAGCCTCGTAGATTGCGCGCCGGTTCGCAATCTCGGAGGATATGCTTTAACTGCGTCCTAGGCGAACTGTTATCTATCGGCGCTAGTAAGTGTCATGCCGCATTACTTGCCTTCCCCGCTCCCCGCCCCGCCTAGGCTCCACTAACAGAGAGCAGCGCGCGAGAGAGAATGTGTGAGATATAAGGCGCGTTTGGGGAGTGGCGTGTATCTGCCTTGGTAGCTCAGTGGGTAAAGCGCCGGCCGCTTATGGTCGCGGACCATGAGGTCGTAGGTTAGATTGCCGGTGGGGGAAATTTTTCTTAGAATTTTTGAATGCGAAGCATTTCTTACCGAAATTCTGCGACTTTGAGCGTATCTATCTATCTATCTATCTATCTATCTATCTATCTATCTATCTATCTATCTATCTATCTATCTATCTATCTATCTATCTATCTATCTATCTATCTATCTATCTATCTATCTATCTATCTATCTATCTATCTATCTATCTATCTATCTATCTATCTATCTATCTATCCATCCGCCGACGACTTTGAGCTCTCCTGGCCGTTTCGTTAATGGAATGTATACCAAATATGGTGACATAACATGACCCTATTACGAACATAAATGACAGGTCATAACATGAAAATCATGACATGCGTGTCATGAACGGCGTAATTTACATGCCACGGTTCTGGGGCTTTTGATATATACCAAAATTGGTACGGCATGCCAATAGTGTATCACGAACACAAGTGACAGTTCCTAATGTGCAAATCATGACACGCCTGTGATGTACAGCATGATTTACATTATATGGTCTCGGGGAGCTCGTGGCCGTTTAAATGAATGGATACATCCCAAAACTGGTATGATGAGACATTTCTCTATGATGAACATAACTGACACATGGTAACATGAAAATCGTGACGGGCATGTCATGTACGACATGATTTACACGTCGCGCTCATGGTGCACTCGCGGCCTTATCGCTGGCTTTATTAACACAAAGATTGATATTGCGGGACGATACTGTATAATGAACGTAAATAAGAAAGTGGTAACGTGATAACCACAATAAGCATGTCATGTACTGCATGAGTTACATGCCCCGCTCACGGTGCCCTCGCGGCCATTTCGCTCCCTTGATATATACCAATATTGGTATTGCGTGACGAGACTGTATGATGAACGTAAATCAGAGGTGGTAACGGGAAAATTATGACATGCAAGTCATGTGCCACATGCTTCACGTGCCACTCTCATTGTCCGATCGCTGCCGTTTTGCTCGCGTGATATGCATGAAAGTTAGCATTGCCTGAGGCGACTGTATGATGAACGTAAGTGACTGGTGGAAACGTGAAAATTATGACATGCAAGTCATGTGCGGCATGATTTACATTCGACGCTCCTTGTCTGATTGCTGCCGTTCCGCTCCCTTGATATACACCAAAATTGGTATTGCGTGACGCGAATGTATGACGACCGTAAAAGAGAAGTCGCATGAAAATCGTGACATCCATATCATGTATGACATGATTTACATGCCACGTTCATTGCCCGATCACTGCCGTTCCGCTCACTTGATATACACCAAAATTGGTATTGCGTGACGCGAATGTATGACGACCGTAAAAGAGAAGTCGCATGAAAATCGTGACATCCATATCATGTATGACATGATTTACATGCCACGTTCATTGCCCGATCACTGCCGTTTCGCTCACTTGATATACACCAAAATTGGTATTGCGTGACGCGAATGTATGACGACCGTAAAAGAGAAGTCGCATGAAAATCGTGACATCCATATCATGTATGACATGATTTACATGCCACGTTCATTGCCCGATCACTGCCGTTTCGCTCACTTGATATACACCAAAATTGGTATTGCGTGACGCGAATGTATGACGACCGTAAAAGAGAAGTCGCATGAAAATCGTGACATCCATATCATGTATGACATGATTTACATGCCACGTTCATTGCCCGATCACTGCCGTTCCGCTCACTTGATATACACCAAAAGTGGTATTGCGTGACGCCACTGTATGACGACCGTAAAGAGAAGTCGCATGAAAATCGTGACATCCATATCATGTATGACATGATTTACATGCCACGTTCATTGCCCGATCACTGCCGTTCCGCTCCCTTGATATACACCAAAATTGGTATTGCGTGACGCGAATGTATGACGACCGTAAAAGAGAAGTCGCATGAAAATCGTGACATCCATATCATGTATGACATGATTTACATGCCACGTTCATTGCCCGATCACTGCCGTTTCGCTCACTTGATATATACCAAAATTGGTATTGCGTGACGCGAATGTATGACGACCGTAAAAGAGAAGTCGCATGAAAATCGTGACATCCATATCATGTATGACATGATTTACATGCCACGTTCATTGCCCGATCACTGCCGTTTCGCTCACTTGATATACACCAAAATTGGTATTGCGTGACGCGAATGTATGACGACCGTAAAAGAGAAGTCGCATGAAAATCGTGACATCCATATCATGTATGACATGATTTACATGCCACGTTCATTGCCCGATCACTGCCGTTCCGCTCACTTGATATACACCAAAAGTGGTATTGCGTGACGCCACTGTATGACGACCGTAAAAGAGAAGTCGCATGAAAATCGTGACATCCATATCATGTATGACATGATTTACATGCCACGTTCATTGCCCGATCACTGCCGTTCCGCTCCCTTGATATACACCAAAATTGGTATTGCGTGACGCGAATGTATGACGACCGTAAAAGAGAAGTCGCATGAAAATCGTGACATCCATATCATGTATGACATGATTTACATGCCACGTTCATTGCCCGATCACTGCCGTTTCGCTCACTTGATATATACCAAAATTGGTATTGCGTGACGCGAATGTATGACGACCGTAAAAGAGAAGTCGCATGAAAATCGTGACATCCATATCATGTATGACATGATTTACATGCCACGTTCATTGCCCGATCACTGCCGTTTCGCTCACTTGATATACACCAAAATTGGTATTGCGTGACGCGAATGTATGACGACCGTAAAAGAGAAGTCGCATGAAAATCGTGACATCCATATCATGTATGACATGATTTACATGCCACGTTCATTGCCCGATCACTGCCGTTTCGCTCACTTGATATACACCAAAAGTGGTATTGCGTGACGCCACTGTATGACGACCGTAAATGTGAAGTGGTAAGATGAAAACCATGACTTGGATGTCATCTATGGCGGGTGATTCCACGTAAGATCGAACAAACGATGGCTGGTCGACCTCTCAAATTTATTTCAAAATTTTATATATTATTGCCTGATGAGTGGAAAGAAGAGATCCGCAATTTGTTTTGCCGCCAAAAATTTTTTCGAGACACAGAAAATCAATAATGACGAAGAGGTGGAGTGGAGAGCTCATCCGCTCTGCTGTTTTGGCCAACTTTCGTTATGAATTGCACAACATATATTAAAGTTAGGTAGCTGAAATTTATTTACCTAAATATATGCATGTTTTTGCTTCTGCTCAGGTATATTTAGTTTTCATGTGTAGTGTAGATGTTGTTATAAAAAACCTCAAAATGGCCCAAATGGCAAAATTTTCTTTACTTTGAAGGTCTTTATCTCAAAAAAGCCTTGTAGCAGAGCGACAAAAATTCTGCATTACGTTCTTCGCATGCTTATCTACCAAACTGCCAAATCTTGTATTTATATAGCTTTTCAGTAAAGAGATATGATCGGGCTAAGTTCAAGAAAACACCGAACAATGGAAACTTCTGACGACAATTAGAAAAAACCATTTTTTAAATTTCTTAAACTTTGTCCACTTATTCTCCTCCACATCAGCTTTCAAAATCATTAAAAACATGTTGCGTAATGTTGTTGCACTAATAGTTACGGCCCCTCCAATGAGACCCTTAGGCAAGGATGGGCAATTCCGACTTCTTGCCCAGCAAGAGTATAAAATGCAGGCAGGATTGAATTTCTTTTTATTAAAAGGCCAGCAGGTACCTAAAAAGGTGTCGCCGGCACTGAAGACGTTAATTTTGAAAATATTTGGTCACTGCAGCGGCCACGAGCGCGGAGCTACCGAGCAGGCGCGCGCGCACCCGATATGCTCGTTGTAAGAGGCGGCGCAGTGAGAGCTCGTTCTCGCGTCCTCAGACCAATTGAGTTCGAAACAGCAACACCTCTCGGGTGACTTGAACGCACGTGCACTGGAGCTTCTCTATTCTATCCGCCCTCTGTTCGCATCTTAGCTAGGCGCTGATAACACGGCGGAGATGGAAGCAAGATGAAAACTCTATAAGGCAGCTATGAGCGCTCGCTTCACGCACGGTGCTGCCACAGAAACTGCGCTGCGCCAGTTGCGATCAGTGGAAAGCATGAACGTGGCGCTCCAGTGGCAAAGCAAAACATGGATTGTCAAAGGAAAGAAAAGCAAAACTATCGGTAACCGGATGCGCTTGCCTATCTTAGATGTCGGCAGCAGACGGCCTGAACTGGCCGCGCGTTCGGTGCGCTGTTCACACTTCATTCGGCGCGGATAGTTCTTGTGCTTTGCTCTTACTCTACTCCTCCTGTGCGTCTCATGACGAGAAAGTATAGCTCTGAATGAGTCTATTGTGGAGACTACCTTTCGAAGCACAAGAAGCTTAAAGGAGTACTGACACGAATTTAAAAAAATTTCGGATTGTTGCTCTAAATAAAAATACTGGTGTCGAGAAACCTAAAACGACTATTGTGGTGCCTGGGAATGCATCCTATATATTTTAATTAGCGCCACCTTAAAAAGACCCTTTCGGTTTCGATATCGAGGGGGTGGCTTCTCAGTGTCGTTTCATAGCAGTGTGACGTCACGGAGATACAGAAACTCGCCACGTACTAGCGGGAAATCCGTCATCTGCTCCTGGTTCAATAGACAACGATGAGTGAATTGTCGTCCAGTGACCCTGACAGTGATTTCTACGATTTAGGCTGCATGCAGGACGCAGAACTCGCGAACTTGGAGGAACTGTCTTGACTCGTTGGGATAATGTCCTTGCAGTGTGGCTGGCTTGCAGATGCTCAGCGGCGAAAACTTCAAAGTCAAAGTAAAATATTTTATACGTGTTCTCCGACTCCAGTGTGTGGACAGCGTGGACACTGCATACCAACGAAGCAAAAAATGTCCCTTTTGCGATGTCTCAAATTCGTGTCAGTAATACTTTAATTATTGCAAAGAAGCCAAAATTTCGCAGAGTTACCGACCTAGACATAAATGCTTTGAAGGAACGTTTAACGCCCGAAAGATCAGTGACTGTCAGTGAGACAGACTACTTGTGCTACGCGTGCTTTTGCTACCACTGCAGTGAAAGATCTTCACGGAACGCACAGTTTAACGATGACATTCTTATGCCCCCTGAAAAAGAAATCGACGCAATTAACCAGATCACTGCGACTACCGGTGCACGTGCGTTCAAGTCACCCGAGAGGTGCTGCTGTTTCGAACTCAGTTGGTCTGAGGACGCGAAAACGAGCTCTCACTGCGCCGTCTCTTACAACGAGCATCTCGGGTGCCCGCGCGCCTTATCGGTAGCCCCGCGCTCGTGGCCGCTGCAGTGACCAAATATTTTCAGAATTACCGTCTTCAGTGCCGGCGACACCTTTTTAGGTACCTGCTGGCCTTTTAATAAAAAGAAATGCAATCCTGCCTGCATTTTATACTCTTGCTGGGCAAGAAGTCGGAATTGCCCATCCTTGCCTAAGGGTCTCATTGGAGGGGCCGTAACTATTAGTGCAACGACATTATGCAACATGTTTTTAATTATTTTGAAAGCTGATGTGGAGGAGAATAAGTGGACAAAGTTTAAGAAATTTAAAAAATGGGTTTTTTTTTTAATTGTCGTCAGAAGTTTCCATTGTTCGGTGTTTTCTTGAACTTAGCCCGATCATATCTCTTTACTGAAACGTTTTATAAATACAAGATTTGGCAGTTTGGTAGATAAGCATGCGAAGAACGTAATTCAGAATTTTTGTTGCTCTGCTTCAAGGCCTTTTTTAGATAAAGACCTTCAAAGTAAAGAAAATTTTGCCATTTGGGCCATTTTTGAGGTTTTTTATAAAAACTTCTACACTACACATAAAAACTAAAAATACCTGAGCAGAAGCAAAAACATGCATATATTTAGGTACATAAATTTCAGCTACCTAACTTTAATATATTTTGTGCAATTCATAACGGAAGTTGGCAAAAACAGCAGAGCGGATGAGCGCTGCACTCCACCTCTTCGTCGTTATTGATTTCCTGTGCTTCGAAAAATTTTTTTCCGACAAAACAAATTGCGGATCTCTTCTTTCCACTCATCAGGCAATAATATATAAAATTTTGAAATAAATTTAAGAGGTCGATCAGCCATCGTTTGTTCGATCTTACGTGGAATCACCCTGGCATGATTACATGCCACGCTGACGGTGCACTCGTGGCGTTTCGCCCGTTATATATACACCAAAATTGGTAGTGCGCGATGTGACTGTATGACGAACATAAATGACAGGTGGTAACATGAAAAGCATGACACGCATGTCATGTACGACATGATTTACATGACACACTTGTGGTGCACTCGCGGCCGTTAAGCTAGTTTGATGTGCACCAATATTAGTATTGCGCGACACGACAATATAGCCAACATAAATGAGAGGTGGTAACCTGAATGTCATGAGATGCATGTCATGTATGACATGATTTACATGGCACTGTCATGCTGTGCCTCTGGCCGCTTTAACTGGATATGATATGACACTAGTACGGGATGAACATAAATGACAGGTTATGCATTGTATATTCCAGAATATACGTTTCATTAGCGTGGTATATACCGGATTGTACATTAATGCATGCATGTTCAACATGCGATATATAGTGAACTAGATGTCATGGCATGAATGACCTCACTTGTCTCAAAGACAAAGAAGGCGATGTAGCAGCTCTCTGCCTGATGCTTCGCATTACATCGATTTCCGGGGTGTGTGAGATCTGCCGTATCTCTTTCTTTCTCATCCGTTAGCGTCCTTTATACTTACGTCATATTCGTGACGGAAATACCTTCTCTAAAGTCTAGTTGGCCCCCGGAAAACAATCTCGTGTTTATAAACATTACGAAAGCTAAACTAGAACTGCGAGGTAATAAACGCAAATACCCTCGGAAATACGTTTCACTAGCAAGGACGATGTCCTTTTACAGGTTGGCGCACATTTTGACAGAACCTTATCAAAGGAGTTAAGTTGGCAGAGATGTCACGTGGCAGAGATACCGCGGACGAGTCGCTTTTCACTGGGATAAGTCCACCCACCAGTCTGTGGCGCCTTACGTCTATTGAGCCATTCTACTTTAAAAGTATATATATTTATCCGCATGTCACTACGTTTACGCAATGACTACGCGGGTACGTCGTATCATAAACTTGGCTTGTCGAGTTGGTCACCATGTTGGCATTAAATTTCTGAAGTAATAGTAAAAATTGGACGACATTGCATAATTTCCTCGTGTCTTGTGTCCCCTTCTTCGTTCGTGTTGGTAGCGTTGAAGCAGAGCTGTGTCGTGTGTTGCCTTCTTTACTTCGGCCGCGTTACTCACGCTGTTAGCCATGAGGATGCATGACTGTGTCGTCCGTCTCATTCATTCATTCGTCCATGTTAGTAGCGCTGTCCGCCACGATGAAGCACCGCTGTACCGCGTGTACCCTTATTCGTCCGCATGACTCGCAGTATGATGACATCAACAAGTATGTAAGATAAGATGACATCAACTAGCATCTACTAAGCACTGGTAATCTATATGCACTTCTTCAAAGCGTCGTCAATTAAGGAGAGAAACGACACAGTGTGCGCCCCCGTGTAATAGGATAACCTACGCCTGTGCTGATGCATACGCTACAACAGTGCGCTTCAGCAACACGGGAGGCAGAGCTTTGTAGCTTGAGCCGCAAACGCGCGCAAGCGTTCCACGCCCTGCTGGCCTCAGTCTCGCTCAACAATGACAGGCATTCCCCCGTCGAGTCATCGACCATCATTGCCTTTCTGCCTTTCTGCAGCGCTTATTGCAGCAATTTATTAGTCTTTGCTATCGCAGTCGAAGAAGTCGGCGGCGAAGAAACACCGTTGGTGCATGTGGAAGCTGCACTTGTGCGACAACGAGCCGTCAGGAAGGAAAACGCGAAGAACGTAACTGCGTCTAGGGCGTCTCCCCGATGCCAACGCGGCCAGT
This sequence comes from Rhipicephalus sanguineus, assembly GCF_013339695.2. NCBI lineage: Eukaryota > Metazoa > Arthropoda > Arachnida > Ixodida > Ixodidae > Rhipicephalus > Rhipicephalus sanguineus. The sequence goes on along the minus strand of NC_051184.2, from coordinate 58,878,072 downwards.
GTTTCTCGCTGGTTAGAGACGCTTTAAGCATGACCTTCGAGAATGCGCAGAATCTCGGAGGCCATGCTTCAACTGCGTCGTCGCCAAATCGTTCCCTCTCGACGCTAGTGTCATTGCGCACTACTTCCCTTCACCGCTCACACACGGCGGCACCGCCTCGCCTCGCCTAGCCCCGCCAACAGAGCACCGTGCAAGAGAGGATGTGTGAGATATAACGCGCGTTTGTGGAGTGTCGTGCATGTGCCTCGGTAGCTTAGTTGGTGGTGCGCCCCGCGCTTATCACAGAACGAAAGGACGTAGGTTCAATTCCCGGCGGCGGAAATTTTATTGCGATAGCAATCATATGGACAGTCTCGGCTGGATTTTGCCGTCGCCGTCGCCGTCGCCGCCGTCATGCACCGTATATGTATAAGTATGTATATATATATATAGAGGCCCCAAAGAAAAATAACTCAGAAAAATGCTTCCGAAGCGCGGAATCGAACCAGGGACTTCTTGCTCCGCAGCGAGCGGCGCTATCCACTACGCCACGAAACGCAGATCCTCCACGTAGCTAACGGCGAGCGTTATATACACACCATTTAGCGCTGGACGAACTCAGAGACAGAAGGCGATAATAAGCGTTCCTTCATTACCAGCGAGGTGGCGCTAGGAGCCCGACGGGCGCATTTAAAAGTCGTCGGCGAGCTCGCTCGCTTCTTCTTATATTTGCGCATGGGAGAAGCTTGCCCTCCCGCTGTCTGCTCGCGCGGTTTTCTCGTGGCGCGGGGTAGAGGAATGTTTCACGCTTTCACCGTGATGTCCGCGCTCATGTTACGGCGCGTACGAATGTCACTCGAGCTCAGGGACGCCGCTAAACGAACAAACAGAAGATGAGCGCGAACTATCAAGTGTCACAGCTCGACACTTGAAGCACGCTAGTTTCCTTCGCTGCTTCGGCCGCCTTTGCAACAGAAGCGCTGTTCAAACTGAGAGTATCCATTGGCGAGCCTCACTTCGTATAGCATTATTTCCTTGCTATCGCATTCATTGCTTCGCCCTTGCGGCGAAACTGTGACTTTTTTCTTAGTTTGTTTCTTTCTCACCTGTGAGCAACCATCATATCCGTGACAGTAATACGTCACAGAAGTTTTGGAGGACCCCGTCGGAAAACATTCATGCTAAAGAAAGAAAACATACAACCATCTTTTTTATACTACAAACACATTGGCAATTGGCTGAAATAAGAACAGAAAGAAAAGACCTAACGCCGTATTAAACTTGCGAGGCTGTCAATTCATTTTCTATTAGTTTGAAGAAAATCGCCTAGGACGTGCTAATTGCGATTGATGGGGTCAGGTTATTGTATTCTCTGATCGCAAGTGGGAACAACGAGAATTTGAAAGCATCTGTGTGAAATGTGTGAGGGGAAAGAATTTGAGGGTGTTTGTGGCAGTAGTGGTAGCTGCAGATTGCTTTATGTAACGGCACTTAGCTATGTTCGGGTGATTCTGTATTATAGTTGGTACATTACCATTAAGCGTGCCAAATTAACCCAGATTCTTATGGTTAGTAATCCAGATTTCTTAGGCAATTCCATGGGCGAATTTGTTCGGTTAAATTTGTAGAATATGACCCTAAGCGCTTTCCTTTGATTACCTCCGAGCTTGTTGGTTAGCTATTTTTGTCTACGGAAACCAGACAGTGTGTGCGTACTCCAGGATGGGTCTTATAAGTGTCTGATACGCACGACTGTGTGTTTTCAGACTTTATTTTTTTTAAATTCGAGGGTGTTTCTCTGAGTATTTTTTGGTGGAAATTCCGCGTTCATCGGAGATCACTTTTCGTAAATCCCAAGTACTCAGAAATTCGATGTCTAATTAATACGAAAGCTTTTTTATACCGGTGTCCACCAGGACTTATCTAAATTTTTCAACGCACGTTGACAAAGTGAAACGTCGCTATACACGTTTCTTGAGTCTTTGTGAATTCTTTGCGCAGGTAGATGTTGTGCAAATGATGAGGAGAGACTGGAAGTACCAGGATGGAGCTAAGATGGGTTTCTCCTTCGAGCTGGCCGCACTGGTGTACAAGATGAAGATACCCGCCACGTTTCTCGACTCTAACCTTAACGCGCCTTGCGATCAATTGTTCCTCGCCCCCCAAAGCATTATGGTAAGTTTATATGGTTTCCTCCACTATTAGCGGAGTCTTTTAAACCTGCTAATTAGCAGTCAATAAAACAACCTTGCAACGAGCTAGACCAAGCCGTTTGATTTCACTTTATGAGATAAGCAATACAAGACGAACATCAAGGTAATGTCGGTGGGGTCGATAGAAAAGGGAAAAAATTAGGCGTGGCTTCAAGTGACCTAACGTCGTACATGCCACTGTGCAGCGGTGCTAAGGGGAAGCCTCAGCGTTGAAATGCTAATTGGCGCAAAGCTAGGCGAAAATGGGAGTGGTTTAGCACTGAAGGAATCTCCGCTTGACCACCTGCTCGTCTCCAATCTGCGACTCAACCTCCCTCATCCGCTCGCCTCCATTACACTCTGCTATGCCTACCCTCCTCCTTTAGCTCACCCTCACCTCACTCCTCCTCATCCACACTCCCCTTCTATTCCAGGCAATGCTGAACAGTCAAACGGATCTTCAGTCTTGCCTGGAATGTTAGAAATGAGATTTGAAAAAAAAATATCGCGGGCAACTTGCACAATGTCGCGCAAAGCTTGCCACATCGAAGCACGGGCCCGTCGCTTCTCGTACTCCGCGTCAACCGACACGTCTAGCCTCGATATGCGCAGCTTCCTCCTCGGCAACACGCCGCCAGGCTATGCACTGTAGAGCGGAGGTTGTGGGCGATGTCTCCGTTGGTGGGCGTGGCTTCGATACTGCGGGTGGGCGGCTTGGCCAGGTGGTACGGTATGAGGTCGCTTGAAGACGCGATGCTTGCTTCTTCTTGCTTTCTGTCTTTTCCTCTCTCTCTACTTCTTTCTCTCTTTTTCGTTGATGTTCTCTCTCTTTTGTGCATTTATTTCTCTTCATTTCGCTCTTTCTCATTCTTTCTGTGCTGCCCTTCACTCTCTCCCCTCCTCATTTCCCTCCTTCTTGTCTCTCCTCCTCACGCTCACTGCCGTTTTCCACCCCCTTGGTACACTGTTCTGTACAAGGCTATGCTATGCTATGCTCTGCTAGCGTGCCTGGATAGCCGAGTGGTTAGCACGTTCACCTTCGGATCGAGGGTACCCGGGCTTGAATGTCGCCTCATGAAGAACTTTATTTCGGCAAGAATTTTTCTTTCTTTCATTCTTTCATTCTTCATTCCGTCCCTCTTCATTCCGTCCCTCTGTTTCTTTCTTTCTTTCTTTCTTTCTTCTTCCGTTCTTTCTTTCTTTCTTTCTCCCTCTCCCGCTGTACTCGTTCTGATTATTATCACAGTGCCGTAGCGGTGAGTAATGCGATCTGCCCAAAGTTTGTGGCACATATCCGTTCATGGTCCGCCGCGGTGGTGTAGGGGCTACGGTTCTCGGCTGCTGACCCGAAGGTCACGGGTCTGATCCCTTCTGCGGCGGTCGCATTGTGATGAAGGCGAAATGCTAGAGGTCAGTGTACTGTGCGATGTCAGTGCGCGTTAAAGAACACCGGATGGTGCAAATTTCATGTACCCTCCACTTCGGCGTTCCTCTAATTCGTATCGAGGTCTTGGTTCGTTAAACCCCCGATATTATTATTATTATTATTATTATTATTATTATTATTATTATTATTATTATTATTATTATTATTATTATTATTATTATCCGAAAATTGTACACCGCGCTATGTCTTCCTCAACTAGAGTATGCATCTGTGATCTGGAATGGCATTCCTAATTCCAGCAGCAACGCCATTGAGCGAGTCCAGAAAAAATTCCTAAGCATTTACAACCATCGTTTCGCTAGAAATGACTCTGGATCTCGTTCTAACGCTGCTGGATTATTATCATTGCCATCACTTTGCTGCCGACGAAATCGCGCTGATCTTTTATTTCTTTACAAGCTTGTGCATGGTATCATATCCTGCCCTGTACTGCTCAACTGTCTTAATTTCCGAATTCCACGTAAGCTGACCAGAGAGAATAGACCTTTTCATGTAACCGCCTGCCTCTGTGAACATTCGACCATTGGCAGGATACAACGTCTTTACAATGCTTACTTTTTGGAGCTCGATGTTTTTCACAGCTCCCAGTCGTTGTTCTGCTCCGAGCTTTGCACTGTACTTACATAGCCTTGTACACTGTTGATATATTTTTTTCTGCCTGCGCATAATTGTATATGTGCAATTTTGTAACGTTTTTTTATCCCTGATATTTTATTATGAATGTTTCCTTTGTTTTTTTTTCTTGTTTTTTTTTCTTGTTTTTTTTTTCGTGCGCCAGTACAAAGACCTGACGGTTGTTCCTGGGCACATTAAATAAACGTTTGATTGAACGTTTGATTGATTATTATTATACTGGTTCATCATTATCATAGTTTTCAGGCATGGTCACACACTTCACGCCGAGATAGAAGATCTTCACAGCTAAAAACGTATAAAATCAAACGACGCTTCAAGTTCAGAGTTCTACATGATGCATATGATACCGGAGCATAACTGTAGCTGAGATAACGCCAAATAACTTTAAGGTTAGTTAACGAAAATATTACTATGTGTTTATTGAAAGAGTAGACTGTTTTCTTGTGGACAGCTGGAATCGTTGCGCCACCTGGCGGAGCAGGTATGAACCACGCGTTTCTTTCTACGAAGCCTCGGCGACCCACTTCTTTAGAGCGACGGCGCGGTGCTGGAGTTGATTGAGAAGGTCACGCCGAGGATAGTACAGCTGAACTCTTCGAGCACACTTAAAATAATTGAATGATCTCATTGCAGGAGCCTACTCTTTCCCGGTATGTGCCATCAAGGTGGCAGTCTATCACTACGGAACAGTCGTCTTTGATTTTGAAGTCTACCCAAGTGAACCAAAAGTTCGGCGAACGCTAGTGTTTCATTAGCGCCATTAGATACACTTAAGTGGAATGTTAACACTGCCTTACCATTTTTCGTAGTTTTTTTTTTCTTGTTTCTTGCTCGGCCATCTCGTTTAAAAAGTAATATTGGACTTTTCTTGATTCTTCAGAGTTGCCGGAGGAGCGATACATCAGACTGGATTCAGTTCGAGAGTAAGGTTAACTTGAAAAGAATCTACATGGTTGACGACGTTCGCACTCTCGCACTAAAGGTGAGCGCTTGCTGGCCGAATATGTACTGCGCGAATTTATTGTAATGCGCTCCCCGCGGCTTACTAAGTTTGTCGTTTTTTTCTTTCTGGCGGGCCAACAATTTCTACAACGCCGCGGAGTGTGTAGAAATGTGAAATTCGCGCTCTTTTAGTGACACGACGGTGCGTGCTTCAGCTCCCTGGAGTGAGTGTTGTTTGCACCAGTTTCTCAATTATACGGGTTGCGAAACTGCGTTCCGACACCCGGACGTACCCGTGCCGAACGCCGGGGGTTTGCAGATTGTTCCGCCATCTAGAAGCATCGATACAAGACACTAAAGCGGCGCGGCGCCGCTCCCTGCGAGCGCTTCTCGCAAGCTGCTAAACGCCGCACGCAGCGCTGGCTTCGTCGTGAGGGCGTTTATTAGTTTATTTTTCGGTCAAAAGATGGCGCGACAATCAACAAACCCCCGCGATTTTGGCGAATGACGAGTCCGGATTTTGACACACGGGGCCCTGTGGCGAGTTTCGCAACTTGTATGATTGAAGAACTCAGGTTTGTACCGTCACGTTTATTCTTATGCGGTGCGGTGAAGAAAGACGCTGTGCGCAGTAAGGATGGTAATCAAGCGTATATTCTCAGACGTGAACGACCTTCCGAAACAATACACGCACAGCAGATATCTATCAGAAGATACACTTTAAACAAGAAATTCAGTGAACATGAAACGTCATAAAGCGATGCGCTCACGTTGAAGCACGTCTCGTATATATATATATATATATATATATATATATATATATATATATATATATATATATATACACACACGCACACACACACACACACACACACACACACACGGAGAGCGACAACTTCTTCATTCGCACTCAGTTTGACGTGATGATTGTTCTACAATGAGAATTAGCTTAGTTCTGTTTATTAACATTATAGCAGTTCAGTCAGTTTTACGTAGCATACACTGGGACAACCATACATATGCTATGCGTGTAATAGTATAAGCAACACCTTTTACACGTTAACCACGCAACTTTATGCATGAATACAACTATGTCTATGTCGGCCTTCCCAGTATTAGATTTGTATCATTCAGTGAAATCTCGTTAATGTCTAAACGCTGCTCACTAATAATTGCGTTTATAATGTTGGTAGCAATGAGAAGAACATTTCCTTTTCCCTAATACTGCACTTTCTTGCACATTTTCACATAATCAGGTTCGCGCATATTATATTTTGCTTTGAGTGCTCTTAGTCGAAATAAGGTTTCTAGAACGTGATTGTTATCATTATTATTATTATTACTATCATTATTATTATTATTATTATTATTATTATTATTATTATTATTATTATTATTATTATTATTATTATTATTATTAACATTGTTGTTAACTTGTCAACTACAAGTTTCTCTTAAAATGTAAGAATTAGCGTTATAAGAGGCGTATTGCACTCTTTATACTCAACGTACTTGCATCGACGACGTTGCTTGTTGGGCCTTCCGGCCGCTCCAAGTAAATGCGCCTATGCTGACAGTGTAGGCGCGAATCTTGTTTGAAAAAATGTGGGCGATTATAACGTTAAGCTACTGCGCATTATTTCCTTCCGCGCTGGTCGTAAGCTATTTATGATTGGTCGTGAATTTGTGGTCATGCACACACCCGCTCGTAACGCGATGCAACAAATAACGCGAAAATGATCAGTCGCGCTTGACCACTCATGGACGACCGCGGAAAAAGTAAGAGAACACAGTATATACAATGCAGAATATTTCTGACCATTGGTTCTCCGCCATTCGTCAAACATATTTCGGTCTGCAATAAAGTTGCCTGCTTGCTACGGGACATCACAAATCTGTGAAATCTCGCGGCGTTAAAATGACGTACGCAAATTAAGCATCGGCATATTTTGGTAAACGATAGCTAACTATAGCTAAACTTTATCCGAATAGCCCGAAAATGTATCATTATGAGCTCAATTAAGAAAGGCTGCTCGCCGCTGACACAGGCAGAGGCATTAAGAGCAGCTTGCGAGATAAATTCATACGAGTATATTAAATATTTTCCGTTGTAGTGTAATGATGTTGAGCTGTTTCTGTGCGTGTGCGATTCTGTGAACGCAGCTTTGCTGAGAGAGGGGGAGAGAGAAATAAACAACGCTGCTTGTGTGTGCTTCTTTGCCATCCGAGTTGTACTTTGCGCTGTGCAAGTTAATTCAAGATTCGTCAAGACCAACTAGCCCGTCTGTCAATTCAGTCTCTTAAGTCCAGAAAACCGTGGACCTTGACGATCTTCCTGGTCCGGTAGAACAAGTTGCGGCACAAGTTTGAAAGCTGGGCTTCGCAATGTGTTCGAGTGCACTGCCTTTATTCGTCGCATTGTGGCAAGCCGCCGCGATCGCCGAAAGCTACCATTTGAGCCCCGCCACGGTGGTCTAGTGGTTATGGCGCTCGACTGCTGACCCGAAGGTCGCGGGATCGAATCCCGGCCGCGGCGGCTGCATTTTGGATGGAGGCGAAAATGTTTGAGGCCCGTGTACTTAGATTTAGGTGCACGTTAAAGAACCCCAGGTGGTCGAAATTTCCGGAGCCCTCCACTACGGCGTCTCTCATAATCATATCGTGGTTTTGGGACGTTAAACTCCAGATATTATTAATAAAGCTACCATTTGATAAGCAATGCGAAGCTGGTTAGTCGGTGACTAAAGCGGAAAATTTTTAGCTCGCCCAGCTCGCCCAACTAACACACTTAACACTTCTGCACTCTTATCGACATACAGCCGCTTGCAATGGATATAGAGCAGCGGTGATGCTTTTCTCTTTCGATGAAAGAAAAGGAATATCCTAAACCAGGAAGAGCGTTTCATCGGTCCATAAAGCGTTTGCTGGTCTCCGCCCGTATTTGCGTCGTCGATGATGTAAATGTCCGGCCAGGTAGAGCAGAGTAGAGGCATCACAGTGCGTGGTCCTGAGGCGCGGAATACAGCTTTCACAGCATAAGCGCAGAACAAATTCATTTATGTAATGACGTGAATGCTGTGTTCGAAGGAAACTTCGCCGCAGTGGTTCGTTTGCCATCTACAGGTGACAGGCCTCCGCCCCCTAACATTTCTCAATCGGGGGGCTAGCGCCCCCCTTAACGCCCCCCCCCCCCCCTCGGTAGATAAGTCTGTGCCGGCACGGGCCAGGTACCGGATGTGGTCAGGACATATACGCCCTTGTCATTGGCGTCCGCGGGAGCTCGACCCGTCAGGAGGCTGCCCACCGTTTGTCCCAGGCAGCCCTGTCGAACGTGGATTCTTGAATGCCGTGAAGCAGCGTCCGTGGCCGCTACTGTAGCGTTAGTTCCTGGCTGCTTCTTGCTTTTTTCTTTTTCTGCCGCCGCCACCGCGCGCTCTCTATTTGTCCGCAACGTGCCGCATTCATCGCTGCTGGCCTCCTTTCGACCTTCAGCACACTCCATACTTGCGTCATAGGCACCCGTCAATAGATTTTTTTAGATGCGACCGTAGCGCCAAAACACATTGCCTATAGCGAGCAGAAGCAGCTTAACTGGGCGCGGCAGTGCGTTTCTCAAGCGGTCACGCATGCTCATAACACTCTAGAGAGGAAAATTGCGGCACCAAAAGCAGAGGGAAAGATTCATAGAAAGGAGATGCTCGAGCACGTCCATGTGTTGCTCGAATGTCTGAGTTTCTTGCTATCCCTGGTGGCCAATATCGGCGATACTGGGGCGTCGAATCAGAGCTACGTCGGGTACCTGGTCAGTGACGCGTGCCCCCATTGGTCGGCATGCGAGTGCGTGTCCGTCTCCATATTGCAGTGTTTACAGTGCTCGGCTGCTGACACGAACGACGGGGGTTGGAGCCCTTACGCGGTGGTTACATTTCGATGCAGATGTGCTAGATGCCCGTGTACTATGCGATGTCATTATACCTTGTGAAACCCCAGGTAGTTGCAATTATGTGAGGCCTTCCATTGCTTCGTTTCACATAGCCAGAGTCACCTTCTGACTCAAACCAAACGTCGTATTTAAGTTATTCTTTGCGGGTACTGATGTAAGCGTCTTGAACGAACACGTACCGCAACGATCCGCAACGGTGTTAGCGGTTAACGAGCGTGAAGTGACAAAACGTTACTTCAAAAACTGTCTGACGTATCCTCAAGCCGTCTCTTTCTGAAGCCCATAGCTGCTATGGGACAATCACTTTTCGTTCATGTCGTACGTTGCGTGACCCGCCATTGGGTCGGCTACAGTGGCTGCGTAGCTCTGAGTAACTATCCCGAAAAAAAGTTCACATCGGCAGGCACAACCTTATTTCCCCTGAGTAGGTACATTACTTTTCTTGAAACTAGTATGTTTTTATTTCCAGATATTGTGCTATACTCTCCGCAGTCGATCGCAGTGTTGACTCGCAGAGATGTGTTTTTGCGAGAAGGAACTTACCCGCCTACCGCTGTAATGCGCACAAATCGAACCGATGGGGGCTTTCCACGAATCGGAAGGCGGTCATACAAAGCGTGCGAATTTGTTTGTTATCGAGTGACCTGAAAGGCAAGCGGGTTGCGCATATAATCGGGTTGGCTGCGTAACGCTATAAATGACTTGAAAGGCGAGCGAGTTCAGTACCTCAATGCGTGGTTTACGTAACACTCTAAATGACTTACAACGCACGCAGTTTTGTATCTTAATCGAGTAGGGTGCGTAACGCTCTATACGACTCGAAACGCGAGCGAGTAGTGCATGTTAATCGAGTGGGCTGCGTAACGTTCTAAATGACTTAAAAGGCGAGCGAGTTGAGTATTTTGATGGGTGGTTTACGGAACGCTTTGATTTACAAGGCCAGCGAGTTGTGTGCATTAATCATGTCGGCTGAGTAGCGCTCTAAAGGACTTCATAGGCACGCGAGCTGTGGGGTTGCGTAACACTGTTTCTGGCCGCGCGCGCAGTGCGATAAGCTGCTCAAGCCATCGACCTTCCTGCGGCTCAACATGTCGCTACTGCTGCACAACGCTCACCTAGGGGACTTCACCAAGGACGGCCCTTGCTCGAAAGGACAATGGGAGGACAGACGGGACCCGTTCTACCGAATCCGCGTGATTAAGGCTCTGGTCGGCAGCCCGTGAAGACGATGGCCGTTTCGAGGATCGACGTGTGCGCTGGACTGTCAGCTCTGGCGTTGTGCAGCGCTGTTTCTGTCGCGGCTGCGCGATAAAGTGCTGTCACCTCGACGTCTGCGATTCCTGATTAGTTAACCACTTTTGCGTACACGAAGAGTTGGACTGCATGTTGAACATTTACTCTGCCGTCATTGATGCCAGATAACGGGCGGATGCGACCGCACGAAAGGGCCGATGCGAGCAGCTACGATTGGTAAGGAGCCATGACCTCCGTGATTAGCTCCGGCAGCGCGCCGTAGCAACGGCACAGTGCCGGAGCTAATCGCGAAGGCTACGAAGAAACCTAACTGTACGGCAGTATGAAGCGCAGCGAGAAAAATACTAGAGGTGTGCGAAGAGCGAAATTTAATCTCGAATCGAATTCGAATCTAATAGTACCGAATAGTGGACAAAAATGTCGAATATCGAATCGAATATCGAATACAAAGGATTTTATTGAAAATTGAAAGAAAGAAGAACGGTAATGCTGTGCTTCATCGCCATGAGCGCTCCAGGCGCAAAAATCTTCGGCCGCCCATTTACAGCAGCGTTTTAACTGCGCGCCGGAACGACGGGATTTTCTGAACGAGGTGTGCATTGCGGCAGTGGTGACTGCACAGCGTGAACAAATTTTCACATGTCAAGCCAATCACCGAGGTTTTCGTAGGCCAAATTCGAGACGTTTCACGGTGCTTGCGGCGTAAGCGCCTGAACTGCGCAAGTACGTGCCTTCTTTTCGGAAGTGTAATTGCGAAGGGCTTGATAGTTCTCTCGTGTGTTCTTTTTGCTTATGGAAATGGCATTATCTCTTTTAAAGTAAACATTTGGTCGCTTTGAACCAGGATGTCGGGGAAAGTTTTAACGAAAGGCGTACTGTAAAGGCGTTAGCGTTAGTTTTAGCCACGCCACCCTAACCAAGTCGCACCGTTGGCCTAGCTTTGTCGCGTTTTAGATATTCGTCATGTCGAATTATCCGAAACCTTGAATACTAGCTATTCGAAAGTCGAATCGAATTATTCGATTAGGTATTATTCGATTCGATTTGGAAACTGGAATATTCGCACACTCCTAAAAAAGAGCAATGGTAAAAGTGTGCGTGGTAATGGCAGATGGGTGAAGATGTGTGGAACTAAGGGCCGCAGTGACGCTGTTGCACGTTCTTCGGGGTTAAATGTATAGGAGCTTTGTCTTCGTTGAGTTGCTGTGCGGCGGCTAACGAATCACCCGCATAATCGTATTTAAGCACAGGACTGGGGTGTTGGTTTGCCGCATGCTTGGTTCCCGTCGGCTACAAGGTACGGAAAGAATACATCAGTCAGTCAATAATTTTTTGTTCTTTCTAAATCCACTGTTCCACATAAGGATTCTAGGATTGTAGCAAAGCTGCAATCTTACAATGATGTACAGGTAAATGCAAATCGCGATATCAACATCAACAATATACCGGTGGCACTTCAATCTATAGGTACAAGTATCATCAAAAAGAAAAAAAAAGAACAGCTTGAAAACAATGACAGGGCGTGGGGAGCAAGGTTGTACAGAAGAGTTAAGCCACGTAACAAAAGTTTTTTTTTCCAATTCATGGCGAAATGGATGGGTTTTCTCGGTCTTTATTAGAAATGATAACGTAATCCATAATGACATGGCTTCAAAGAGAACGGTCCGTTTGCCACAATGCGTACTTCGGGGAGAACCAAGTTCTTATGCTGTGCGAAACTGGTGGGGTTAGTATCAAGTAAAGGTAAGGGAGTTCGTGCGAATGAGCTTTCTTCATTTAATAACAGTTTGAAAAAAAAATAGCGAGATTGTATTTGACCTGGGTGGCAACGTCGAGAATGTAATCCCGTAGCAGCTGTTTAGCATTGAAGGCAGGTGGACTTGATGTGAGTAATCGAACTGCCTGGTTCTAGGCAAGCCTAGATACTTTGTCGCGGTTTCAAGTGAGTAAGTACGGTATGTTAAAGGTTTTTTTTTACATTCCCAGCAAATGATCATTATGGCGTGATAATGTCTCTTGAGCGGTGTGTGTATAGGACCACGTTGCTTTGGGGACGATCAACACCATTACAATTCATGTACGCGGTGGAGATAGCTGGTGAGAGCCTACTTTAACGCGATAGCGTTAAAGAGCTCGTTTCGCGGAAATTCCGGTGTCGGCGTAGGCGCCGTTAGTTGCGAGCAAAAAATCATCCTGTCCATGACCGAAAAGTCAAGATGGATGCAAATAAAATAAATAAAAACTTCGGCCACAGTGAGAATCAAACCCAGGTCGTCTGCGTGGTAAGCAGGTGGTGTACGTACCACAGAGTGACGCGATTGCTTGTAACTGTATCGGAAAAAAACACTATGAAGGTCATGTAGTAGAAGGAGTCTCCTTAACGCACGTATTAGCAGAGTGTGACGGTGGGCGAGTTTTTGCATAGGTTAATAAAATAGGGAGCATACATTATCAATTAATAATGGTGTGGGTTCACACCTGCCGTTCCATTGTGCTTCGTGCGGCTGCGCGCCAATGTTCGGAGAAACTCGTGGGATAAAGAAGCAGGGAAACGTTAGCACGTCAAGTACTTGGGGCACATCACATACAGAAGAAGGGGTTGAATGCGTCAGTGTCGCTTCGATCTCTATGTACAATAAAGAAAAGGCATTTTTAGATAGCGCTGTTCTATAGTTTTTTTATTGCGCTACGTGAGAGGCGCTTGTGCTGCACCCTCTCATTGTGCGCATATCTGGAAGCATATATTTTTGGGTGATGTGCGGAAAATAAACTCGTTGAAAGTTGGCGCCCTATCCCGTCTTCACTTGTTTTCTTGCTTGCCTCAGTTGCGCCACAGATATTTTATTAACACATGTAATATTTCGTGGCAGAAGCGTGGGATCACGCCAGGTGTCAAAACATGTGAAATGCGCAACGAGTGGGTGTTTTAAAGGCCCAACCATTACAAAGCGCTCACACATATTTAATCATCATCAGCTGCAAAAGCATCAACAAAGTGAACAGCTGCGTAGGTTCTCGTGTTGCCATACGTACGCGTAGTGGGCCCTTCGCTAATTCGTAAAATGAAGAATTATGGCGTAGTGGGCACATAACCGGAAACCAACTTGCCAGCGTATTCATCCGTAAGGACATGGCAGCTTTGTGCGGCGTGCTACCAAGCCATGCTGATATGCGGAGTCTTGTGTGCGACACGTTAGGCTATTTCACTAAGTTTTACTTGAAAAAAAACGCCAGGCCTGCGCGGAATGCGCAGCATAGTCGCAGCGAAAGCTGGAAGAGCGGCATTTCTAGAGCCCGTTATAAACTCTCCTGTGGCTACTAATACAAGTACATTAGCAACGTAGCCACTACGGCACACATCATATTTTTTGTGAAGTTGGGAAGCACCCACCACGACATAATTCGTTATTCTGCGGAGAAGCGAGGTACCATCTGCAAGGCGTTATGTGCACTTTGTTGATGCGACGGTTGATGACGATGAAAGATTATGGCTGAGCCATTTGTTATGGGTTGGAACCTTTAAACGACTCACTTGTTACGTAATTCACATCGTGTGACGCCCGGTCGTTATTTTACACTCCCACCACGCTACACCATATGTTAACGCGAGAAAGAGAGAGAGACATGGTAAGAAGTTTATTGAGACCCTGAGGAAATGGATCATGAGAGCCTTAAGGGCTTCCTTGGCAACCAATAGAAGTGCACTTGCGAGGAACCCACTACGCTATAAATCATCATAATTTTTGTGAAGTAGGGAAGCAGCCACTACACTGCAAACCGTTTCACACCCTTATAGGTGTATTTGCGATAAAACACCTATCGTACACCCTTTTTTTCTGTCAATATTATCCGAAAGGGTGTAATGTCTTCTTCGCACACCCTTCGCACACCCTTTTTTCATTTTTGGGTGTACAATGGGTGTATGTTCTGTTAAACACCCATGGGTGTTCTTTGGATTTTACACCTATGGGTCAATTCACGCAATGAATTGACCCGTAGGTGTAAACAGGTATCGTTGTACTGCTGAATGCAATTAACTGAGGCATTGAACAGCACGGGCAACGCCTCCTGAAACCACGGGTCACCACCCTGTTCGACAGAGCGTCTTGGCACAGGATACTGTTTCACGAGGCACCTGAGTGTGAAGCTACCTGCTCGTGAATCAGTAATGGTTCACCTTGGTCTGCTAAGCTTGCCACTCAATTTTCATTCTTTTAGTTGTGCATCACAAGTCTGCTGTAATTGCAAAGACGCATGTATTTCGCCTACTTTATTAGGCAAGTGGTAGTGAAAATAAAATATAGCATTGTCGTGCCTGATGTTCTGAATGCAGTGAGTCAACTGATGTTACTTATTTTGAGCTCACATATATTTAAGCCTTTACATCCAAATTTATTTTTGAGAAATCATTTCCAAAATAATTTCATTTATTGCTTGATTGGATTGACACGTTGAATGAATGCCCGAAATACATTCGGAATAATATATGTATTTGTTTAGCATTCATAAGCATTTGTTCAGTTTAGAGACAGTTGGCTTCACTGCTCTGTGATCATCGCAAACACCTCTCCTAACGCTTAATCTATAGCATACATATACAGTGAAATCTCGTTGACACGATTCTGCATAATACGTTTTTTAGCCTAATACGTTTTCGTTTTTATTTCCTGCCAACATCCCTTGAAAATAATGCATTTTCATGAGTTTAATACCATCACATTTTTGCCAAAACTGGATAATACGACCGCGAAAGTGGATCTTGACCGATATATCGAGAAATCCTGCGTTTATTCTTCGCTATGACAGCTCGCACCGCGTTCCAACAAGCCACGATCTGCGCGTAGCAGAGCCGCTGAGACCACAGCAGCACCAGTTTAGCGGCGAAAAGATCGCTGCTAGGCGATCTTTTCTTTGACATTATATACCGGGTGTCCCAGCTATCTTTAGCCAAGGGTTAAAAAATACAATACTAGAGGCAGGCGAGTGAAATCACTTGCAAATTACTGACAGTCACCTTGCGCACTACAGACAATTTTTTGTTTGGTAATTAACTAATTTGTTAATTATGATTATTTAATTAAATTGCTAAATATTGACTGTAGTCAAGAAATGCGGCTTGCAAAGTTCGAGAGCGTCTTCAGAAACCCCAATTCTATTATTTGCGATAAAGAAAGTCTCACGTATACCATTTTTTCTAAGCTGCAAAGAAAGCCCGCGAAATACAAAAAGAACCACGTGACTAGCGCGTTCGCGCGCCTCGAGAATGCTGCCCTCAGCCGTGGTTCGAGCGAACAAAATCAGCTGCGGCCGCGACTCGCCGGCTCCGTTGCAGCGATAGGCTGATAAGTCGACGGTGGTTTTTTTGGCCCGCGTCAGTCACTTGGCGCGCGTGACGGTGCAAGTTGTAGCGAGCGCGGGCCAAGAAACCACCGTCAACTTATCGGCCTTCCGCCGCAACGGAGCCGGCGAGTCGCGGCCGCAGCTGATTTCGTTCGCTCAAACCATGACTGAGGGCAGCATTCTCGCGGCGGGCGAACGCGCTAGTCACGTGGTTCTTTTTGTATTTCGCGGGCTTTCTTTGCAGCTTAGAAAAAATGGTATACGTGAGACTTTCTTTATCGCAAATAATAGAATTGGGGTTTCTGAAGACGCTCTCGAACTTTGCAAGCCGCATTTCTTGACTACAGTCAATATTTAGCAATTTATTTAAATAATCATAATTAACAAATTAGTTAATTACCAAACAAAAAATTGTCTGTAGTGCGCAAGGTGACTGTCAGTAATTTGCAAGTGATTTCACTCGCCTGCCTCTAGTATTGTATTTTTTAACCCTTGGCTAAAGATAGCTGGGACACCCGGTATATACATATATATTGCCGCTTTGTGAGGGCCTCCCCTCCAGTGAAGGGACACTTTAAGCCCTGCTTGAAGTCAAGCAGCCCTTACTGTGTCGTCGCAATGCTTACTGCGATTCGAATACACTGTGTAAAGCATAACAAAACATAACACTGCCGCAGAAAGAAAGCTGCGCCCACGCGATTCAACAACGGCCGGGGCGCCACCTCCTCTGCCGGCGCAGCCGCCGCGCGTGCGCAGCCAATGGCGCAGCGCGCGGAACAGCTCTATCACCACGTGACCTAAGCAACGCGCTCAGACACGCCGCCGGACTCCATCGTTTTCTGCGTGCGTTGTGCATCGCCTCCCGATCGGTCGAGTTTTGCAATCGGTGTGTTTCGGTTGTTTGAAGTGTGCGTGCGCTGTGTGCTCGTCCTTTACCTTCTGCCAGTGCTGCTTATTACGAAGATGCACTATACTCAAAGGGAGACCTGCAGCTTCATATCGTGGACCACTCGATCTGAAACGGTATGTACCACTATCACGTTGCTACGGCCAGCGCTTTGTTAACTCCGAGAGCGCGATCTAATGCCGTTAACTAAGCTTTTCTTAACTGGTTGACGATCGGTGAGCATTTGTTAACGTAGCGAGCATATGTGAGTGTATTGTTTCATCGGGATGAAGGCAAAGTTGTGTGACATTAGGCGCGGGCAAGCTTTGCTTTGTTTGGTGTTGAAAGCAGTGTGCGCATGCGCGGCTGTGATTCGATGGGGGATTTGAACGCAGTTGTGGCGGTGCCCTCCTGTCGGCGGTGGTGTTGGAAGGGGGCCCCGCTCTCGATGAACCACTATTTTGATTTAAGAATAGTTGGGTTGTGACGGCGCCTGTTACCTCTAAGCGTCAAGCATGTCTAAGGCGCGTATGCTTCGGCCTGTTGGTAATTCAAGTGCATTTTTTTCGCACAAGAAAAACAAACGGGACAGAAAACAACGACGTGGTGTCCGCGTCGTTCTTTTCTGTCCATGTTCTTTTTGTGCGCTAAAACTACCGTGATGCTCGGGTTGATGCGTGTGGGCCATTTTAACGCAGCATGTTGCTTCGTTTTAGGTACGCCGCGCGAAGCTCGCCTAAGTGCTAATACATTCCGTTTCGTTAAATTCGTACCGACGTTTTAATTCATCCGTAACATAGGTTTCCTGATAATGCCGGCACCCGTGCACGGGGAGCCGTTCGTTGAACTTGACTTGTGTTCGAATGAATTTTTCATGTCTGTGTGTGGCCGAATCGCCTTAACTACCTGAACTGTGCAAGCGCTAGTTCGAGCATCAGTGTGCACTTAGACGTGCGCAGGGTTCCCCATCAGGGGGGAGGGAAGTAGGAAGGTTAATCGCTGCCCCCCTCCCCCGCCTTACTACAAAGTCAAAGTAGGGGGCAGACATTGCGCCCCCCCCCTCTGTCTGAATTGACTACGGGTGTGCGCCCCCCCCCCCCCTTCGGGCGTACGCCTGAGTGCCCGCGTTCGAGCACAATTTATTTTATTCTATTTGTTTCCATTATGTCTAGCTTTCATTATTTTGTTGTGGTTATTAAGAGTTATATGCGCCTCGCCTCGCTTTGGCGTTGTAACTTCGCTAAATACTTTTACATGTACAAACATTAAAAAACGCAGTTTGTACGACCATCTCCAATGATATTATTTGGTAAAAGACAAGCCTAATGATTTATAAGACCTTTGATTATAAGATTTATAAGACATTCAAGGCTGCAACTTGCAGCCTTGAACAGAAGTCCTTGTGCAGAGTTTTGTTTTATATGCTTTTTATCGCTGTGCAGGAATCCTTCATGCCACTAAAGAATGCTCCTTTTTCTTTAAAAATGCGGATGATATTTGTCAAATAGTACTTTCTCTTTCTCAAACAAGCTAATTGCACGTAGGAAAGCTGTTAATTCTCTCCAGTTCTATATGGGCCATGTTATGAGCTTCATTTTTGGATGGTACTATCGTGAACAATATGAGCTCGAACACGCGAGCGCGTGGCGAACAGCCTTCAACCTTACGTCGGCTGATTCGCAGCGGCTAGAGTCACTGTATATGCTACCTTTAGGTAGCAGAGTTGCGCATAGGTCCGGCTAGCAACCAACGCTATGCGGTGAAGTCGCACTCCGTTTGTGCAGGCGACATGCCTACCGTGTCGGCGATTAACATGTCTCGCGTGTCGAAGATCGGCGATAAACATTGGCTCTCGATGAATAGTGTTAATTCATTTCGCTGCAGCGGCGGCGTCGAGAAATACAAAAATTGGCCCGAGCGCCAGCTTCTCCGCAATACGTGGTTGCTAGCGGCGTTTGGAAGACAGATGCGCAACTCTGCTACCTACAGGTAGCATATACAGTAACTCTAGCAGCGGCGGCTGTCGGAAACAAAGCGGAAAGGGCGCCGCGCTTCCACTAGCTGTTGACCCTCCCGCTTCGATATTGTTGATGCGAAACGGCATCTTAGAGAGTGTCAGTGGCTGCTAGCGGTGATATGAATTCCCATCAACGCGAACAGCCACATCAGACTAGGTAGCCGCTGAGATATCGGCTGTGACGTAGCCTGCCACGATGCGCAGGCCATGCTTGCGCATCGTTATCTCGGTGGTGTCGGCTGATGATTTTGCTGCGCCTAATTTATTTATTTTGTTATCATTGCTAGCGGTCATTGGCACGCAATCAGCCGACATCTCGCAGCAATGCTAGCGAGGCGGGAGTACCAACATTCAGCGGAACAGCGCCCCCCCTCTCCCGTCCAGTTTCGGCAGCGCCATCCACGTATCACCCTATATCAGTTTTAAGGCTATTTTCCACGTGCTCTCATGTTCGAGCTCATATTACTCACGATAGTACACGGTACAGAAACTGTTATTTACTGAAACAAATAATTGAAGTCTGCGTAGCGCTTTCCAGACAATGATCTTTTTATTTTTTATCATGCAGGGAGCGAGCGTTCCAATAACACCTTGCATTGCGTACGATGGCCCCGATCTTCCCTATGCAAGCAAGCTTTTCCTCCATGTGGACAAAGAACTGCTCTTCAGTGGGTCCAATGCCGAAGAATGGGTAGCTGCACTCATGGCAGCACATTGGCTGTTAAATATCGACTGCCATCACAATGCGTTCAACGTTCTCGTCGCTGTTGAATGGCTCCTTCTTGGCCAGTGGGTAATGACTCCGAGGACACAAGTAGTAAAGCTCCTGAACATTTTCAAGAAAGCCTAGAAAATAGGCCTTAGCTTCTGCTTAAAGTATGTCGCCACCTGTGATTAACTCGAGCTTAAGCCATAAAGTTATATTTTCATATGGTAACGAGTAGTTATTTGTTTTACATTATACAGAAACGAATATTATGGCGGTACTAGTATTTCATTTCAATTTCTTGCTCATTTTCTTGTGACATTTTAATACAGGCCATATTGTCTCTGCCGATTTCAACATGTTCTCACAGGTCATTCCACTTAGTGGTTATTGGCTTAGTTTTTATATTCAAAGGAATTTGTGACTTTTTCGCAGTAGTTTTAATAATTGAGATCTTTTGCTATAGAAACTTTTGCTTAACAAAACTGCCAGTACTTGTCAGTGAAATCATTGCATCGAATATTGTTTTAAAATTTATTTTTGAGCTATATGACAAGCTTTAAGTTTTGTCAATATTTTTAAAGGAAATAAATACTCGTTTTATTCAATTACCAATGATTCTGTTGTCTTTGCTTGGAAAGGGATAATCTTTAAATTTCTCTGAACATGCCCGTGTAAAATTTGATTGAACTGTTGTTATGTAGGTAATGCTTCTGCAGGGCTGTCGTGGTCATAACGTCTCTATTCCTATGCATTTCCTGCATATTACCGCATTCAGCATGCGCTGCAACGTGCGCGTCATGGCCCGATTGCTCACTTTTTTGTGTTGGAGCCACAATGCATTGCTTTTGAGAAAGTGGGAAAGATTTCACAATTCCAGCAATGCGCACAGTTTTCTACTTCACTCATGTACTTTCCCAGAAAAGAGATAATATGGAGGCCTGCTGTGGAAAACGACATTCTGAGTCCTTAAAATGTTGCGTGAGTTGTCACGGAGCATTGATACCCTGCTCGTGTATCAGCTACAGCTGTGTGATGACAGTGTTTACCCTACTAAGAAAGTCGACAACAGGCACAATGGTGTGGGCATTGCTGGAATTTTGAAACTTTATCAATCCACTTTCTCATCAAGGAATTGCACATTTCTTAACTATCTCTTTAACATGAGAACGACCAGACAGTACCTTGTGTGTTCCTGTTGATTTCAAACACATACACTGATGTTATGCAGCCCATTTAAGACGATGGCACCTTATTTTATCAACTGCATAAGTGCAGGTATAAGAAGTGGCACCAATATTTCCCTTCTTAGGAAGGGCAACTACAGCGGGAAAATTCATGCTGGGGTGCGCCCGAAGGGACCAGGTGTCTGTAGTGCCCCAATGGGGCTGACAGGGAAGAAGGTTCATTTGTGCTTCTCCCTGTAACTGCTACCTTTTCGAGGGCGGTTTCATCTATTACACCCCACTCGCACGGGTGTAGCTTGTTCTAAGACCCATAATGCACTATACGCCTGTGTTACAATGAAGCATGTTAAATTGAATTCCTCATTATGAAGTGGAAATAACGTCCTTGCTTCATATTTTGACACAAACGCCTTGGTCATTTGTGCTCCATGTCATTTGTGCTCCTTGTTTGGCGGCATACGCGATGCCGCTCCGCACACTCGAGAAAGGTCATTGAATACCGTAGAATTTGTCTCGGATGTACGAGCTTTGTGTTTATAAAAGCTTGGCTTTATTTTGTACTATTGGATAACTGTGTGAACATCTTGCAATGTGTGTCAACACATTTTAGGTAATGACTTTGTATCCAGTCACGATTGCACTGTATATGTAAGGGCCATATATGCCGTGCTTCATATGCACCATAAAATCAGTGCTGCTGCCAGCATTTTCCTTCTGTGACAGGAGCCACTATAATAGGTCATGCGCCCTTCAAAGGACTGGCTAAAGGGTAAGCTTTCTAGCGTTTCAATGGGAGCCAACTTGGAGGGGGGAGCCACTAGAATTATGGAAATTTTTGCCTGGGTGTTTGGGTGTAATTGTGCATAAACACCCTAACGCCCTTTTTCTCGTTTGGGTGTAATGTGCTTTTACACCCTACACCCTTTTTTTCATTTGGGTGTAATATGCTTTTACACCCAACCACACCCATTGGGTGAAAGTTTGAAATTACACCCATTGTATAGGTGTAATCCTGCTTGGTACACCTATTTTTTGGGGTGTAGGGGTGTGAGTTATAGACACCAAGTTACACCCATACGGGTGTAAAGTGGTTTACAGTGTAGGCAATTTTTGGTCATTCTGCGGAGAACCGTGGTACCCGTTAAACACCTGTAAGGCATTATGTTCGCTTTGTTGATGCTGTGGCTGATGACGATGAAGAATTATGGCAGAGCCCTTTGTAATGGGTTGGAAGCATTCAACAACGCACTCGTTGTGCAACTGGCATTGTATGACGCCTGGTTACAGAATTCGCGTTGTGTGACGCCTGCTTGTTATTTTACTCTTCTACCACACAACATTACATATGTTAATGTAGTTCCTTCCCGGCATGAAGCCTGCATAGGGTCTTTTTGCAAATTAGTTTCAACCACCGGCATGGCTCCGCGGTAAAACACTGGGCTCCCACGCAGACGGCCCAGGCTCGAACCCCGTTCCATCCCGGATATAGTTTATTTAGTCTTTCTGCTTATTTTGCTCGACAATGGTTACGGACACCGGCGGCGGCAGTGGCGGCGGAAAACTAGGCGCCAAAAACTGCCCTTGTTGGGATCTCATAACAGATTTCGCTGTAAAGAAAAGAGTAAACGTTACCCTTCTCTTTACTACAGCCAACCTAAGATAAAACAACTCTCACCGACCACGCTTGGAAGTATTCATATTCAGCTCCTTTCGTAGAGCCATAGAAAGGAAAATGGTAGGCGCTAATGGACAAGAAGAGAGTATAGAAAAAATTGGAAGAGGCAGGAGACGTAGTGAAAAGGCCTGATAGCCGCTGGTCATTTAAGAGGAAGACTGGATTCGTCCAGCCTTCTATATTCCCGGGCAAACTTTGCTTTTTCCTTTTTGCCCTGGAAAGACTTTCTTTCGAACAACTGTGCCTTGGGACCAACCCCCCCCCCCCCCACTCGAAAGAAGATCCTGGCTACGTGCCTGGCAATGAAGCATTGAAAATGGGGGGAGGGCAGGAGGGCGCTTGCTTGGTCATTGGCTAATATTTCATGCCTCCCGAAAAAGGGAGAGGGGCGCTTGCTCAGGATTTTACGGTAGTGTCTTTTTTGTGCGTGTCAAAATGATAGCCCTTGCTGTTTTCGAATATTGCGCTTATTACGATGGATTTAGTGAGGAACTCTGCGTTTACGACGACGGCCTTAGGAGCGGGTTGCAAAGAAATGGAATAACTTTATTTGGGTCTTTCAGGGCGTGAAGTAGCACGCAGCGGGCCGCTCCCACGTCGCAACAGATAATGCTGGCCTCTGCGCCACGTCGCGGGCCCTTTTAACTGCCCATAGTTGTGCTTCCGAATCCGGACGGCGTAGCGCAGCGTCCCACTTAGACGACGCAACGTCTTCATCACCCCTTAATGTGAGACACTGCCAGAGCATGTTGTCTAAGCTGGCAAAGTCTGAGAAAAGTGCGCCCGTGTTTGACGTCCTACATCACAAACATTTGCGTCTGACTTGTGTGGTCAAATTCTTGAATTATTTTTAGATGCGAAGCATCTCTTGCTCGGGGGTATGTCCCGCGGACTGCTTGTCCGCACTCACACTACGCATGCGCAACTCTCCTTTCCTCTCTCCAACAGCTGCGCGTAACTCTCTCCACTTCTGTCCCAGCAGCTGCTTGCGCTTCTCCTGCATTCTCGCTTCTGCTCTCGCGGCGCATGCGCTACTCTCCTCCTCTAGTCTCCTCTCCTTCTAGCCGGTAGAGCGCTGCGCGCGTTGTCCAGCGCTTGCTTCGGTTGACTCCTCTGAAATGCGGGCTCGACATGCCGAAATTCTTTCCTGCGCAGCGCCGCGATGAACGCCAGCGCATGCGCGTCCTCTCCCCTTCTCTCTCCTTTCCTACGCTGCTTCCCTCTCGCGCGCCTGTCGACCGCGTTCCCCGCTCACCCTGTGAGAATTAACGGCCAGGCTAGAGGGAAGACACGACGCGCGTAGTGTTCCTCTTCGCGTTCCACGACGCGAGGTCGGTAGCATGCCCGAGTTCGGTAGCATGCCCTACGAACGCCAACGGAACGCGATCGTGCAAGTTCTCCGGCTTGGCATCGCCTCATGGTCCCTTTTAGCGGGAGATGGTGTAATTTTTAGGGGCGAAGCTCCTTAAGGCGGCACCCGTTCGTCCCTCGTAGTAGTGCGTAACCAGTCATAACGCTAGTACCAGATCTTGACCTCCAAGGTGGTGCCGGTGGGAGATTTTTCCTGTGCGTTGTTGAACAATAAAAAATTCGCAGCGTGCGCGTTAACTAAAAGCCGAATTCTTCTGTCTCTCATTCCCTATTAGCAGCCATTGGCATGTTCCAGTAGGAAACGTTAGTAGAAGTAGAAGTGTAAGTGTTAGCTAAAAGCCGACTTCTTCTGTGTCTCATTCCCATTAGCAGCCATTGTTTACCTCCAAGGTAGTGCCTGGTGAGATTTCTCCTGTGCGTGATTAAACAATAAAAATTTTGTTCAGAACGCCGTTGATTGATGAAATAAACCAACGAAAGACGCCAGATGTTTTCTAAAGCAATGGTTTTCTAAACAATGAAAATTCACAGCGTACATGTAAAATTAAAGTGAGCTGCAAGTCGTCATAACTCATCGAACTTTTAGTATAAACGCGCCCGATCTCACGTCGGTGATGATGTACTGGGCAGAATTCACGGAAGATTCACGGTTTACCGATGAACCTCCGCAGCTTCGCCCACTCATCATCATTCACTCCGTGGATATGCTGTGATTTTAGGGGCAAAGCTCCTTATAGCGGCACCCAATCGTCCCTCGTAGCGTAGTATGTAACCAGTCTTACGCTTTGACCTGCAAGGTGGTGCCGGTGGGAGATTATTCCTGTGCGTTGTTGAACAATAAAAAATTCGCAGCGTTAGCTAAAAGCCGACTTCTTCTGTCTCTCATTCCCATTAGCAGCCATTCTTTACCTCCAAGGTAGTGCCTGGTGAGATTTCTCCTGTGCGTGAGAAAACAATAAAAATTTTGTTCAAAACGCCGTTGATTGATGAAATAAACCAACAAAAGACGCCAGATGTTTTGTAAAAGCAAAACGAAAGCACGCCAGATGTTTCTAAAGCAAAACAAAAAGACGCCAGCTGCTTAACGAAAGACGCCAGATGTTTTCTAAGCAATGGGTTTCTAAACAATGCAAATTCACAGAGTACATGTAAAATTAAAGTGCGGTGCAAGTCGTCATAACTCATCGAACCTTTAGTATAAACGCGCCCGATCTCACGTCGGTGATGATGTACTGGGCAGAATTCACGGAAGATTCACGGTTTACCGATGAACCTCCGCAGCTTCGCCCACTCATCATCATTCACTCCGTGGATATGCTGTGATTTTTTTTCCACCCATCGGCTATGCTTCGGCCGTAGCAGGAACTTGACATTTTCGGGGCCTTGGCCTAGCAACCAAGAACAAATGGATGAGCAAAAAAACACGCCTCCTCTCGGTGTCTCTCGCGCGCTCTCGTAACGCGCGAGATCTCGTGGCGCCGCCGTGCGGAGATCATGTTAACACGGTGGCTTTCGCGGAAAGGCGTTGACGCGTGCGTTATCGCCGCTAGCGTGGCCGTACCCACTTCTGCTGTCGTCATTGCGGCCGCGACTCTGGTATTTCGCGGGTTTCTTTGGTTTTTCCGCGTCGCCTGACGCACCGCACTCGGCCAGTCTATTTTTCTTTCCTCGGTTGCTCTCGCTGTGCTGACAAGTGGTGCTATCTTACTTCTAGTTTGGGCGCCGTTCCTTTTTTTTCGTTTTTATCGCCAGCTTCCGTAGCCTTCTGCTTGCGATCTAGATTGTTCGGTCGTCCTCCACTGCTCTGTTATTTCGGGGACAGCACGCGAAGCTTGACGAAGTCTCTGAATGAAGCAGTAGTGCGATTTTGCGGACACGGGCGTCGGCGGCGCATGGCGGTTTCTGATTCCACGTTGTCGAGGTAAGCGAGGTAGTTATTGCGCATGACGTGAATATAATTAGGCCTCAGCTTGACATTGCGCTGATATAGATCCGGTAGTGTATACTCGCCGACAACGTTTCTTGGCAGTTAAGGGAAAGCTACGGGGGTGGAGCTTCTCTACATGTCCTCCTACGCGAAGTAGTCCGGTTTGGTGCGCGTTTCGTACCTTTGAAAGTGGTCGCTGCGTGACATAACCGTTGCATAGCATTTGATTTGTCTGCTTGGACGACCAATTGTAGGTAAAATTCGTCGCAATTTTCTTTATGCGAGACGGATGAACAAGCTTGAAACGGACACGCACCTGATGACGCAAACGCCATCGGGCATTTGAGATACGCGGGAAAGGCGCTACATTCTCACACGCGCAAAGACGTGAAATGACAACGTCCAAGTTAAAGAAATGCAATTATCTCATTGGAGTGCGCTGCTTTATGTGTCAACGAACTTCCTGTACAAAATGAAGGAGTCTTGTTTCATTGCTCATGTTGAACACGCGGACCCTGTTGTGGGACTACATTCACAGTTTGTCAAATCTGTCTGCTGCCTACGCGTTGATAGTGTGCGTTCAGCAGGGTAACGTGATCGCGAACTTTTTTTTTTTGCTGTAAGCGTTCTTTTTTTAGCTGCTTTTCAGTACCACCCGACGCAGTGGTCTAGTGCTTATGACGCTCGACTGCTCAGCGCGAAGATCGTGGGGTGGAATCGCAGCCAACAATTTTTATTGGACATGCAATACTGCTGCCTGCACTTCCTCTGAGCGACTTAGTAGAAGCCAAGAGGTTTGCCAACACGTATATGCCTTAAGCAAATGCATAGCAAATGCACGATCCACGGGAGCGCGTGCCGGAATTGTCGTCTAGTGGCGAGCCGTCTGCTGCCGAGAGCATATAGGTCAAGTCGCCGGTCCCGTTCTGTCTCAGAGCCGAGAGGTCGGGTGACGTCTATCGTCCATGCAACCGGGCAATTCCACATCCAGAAATATTGCCCTCAGTAAGACATTTCTAGGACTGTCCGCCTCGGCGGCACAATGGTTACGGTGCTCAGCTGCTAGCGCGAAGGTCGCGGGTTCGATCCCAGCCGCGGCGTACGCATTTCGACGGAGGCAACGTGGTAGAGGCCCGCACTCGTACGCCAAGCTTTCTTGTACGCCGCATGCTCTAAACTGATCCGTACGTTTTTTTCCGTTGCACGAGACTCGGTTTAAAAGACCACTAGCAGAGTGCTTGAAGAATTGAAGTACTCTGCTGCTACTCATGTGGTTATTCCGATACTTCTTCCTCTTCTTCTTATGTGTTAGTTACTGCAGATACAGTCTGGAATTTCCTGCCCCATCACATCGCAAAACACTTCTACCCATGTTTTCTTGTGGATGTCATAAGCGTCGAATGTCTACCTCAAAGAAAGCAAAGTGGCGCGACTATAGGCTCACAAACCCACATTTTCCACGATTTTTATTGCACACTTTTGAAGTTTTGAACGCATGTGCATGTAAACTCATAACCCCAACAATCCGAAGTCTTTGTGTAGGTAACGTAAACGTAACAGTAGCACATCAACGTGAAAGCAGCCTCTAGATCGCGTCAGTGCGATTGCTTGGTTCCAACACAAACCGCTTGTAGTCGCTTAAACGAAGAGTATCTACTATTCATAACGACTGGGACAGCTATTGACACAACAGTGATGTACTTTCAAAAATATTCACTGGGAGAAATGTTTCTGCTTGTACCATTGTATCAGTTTATGGTTAAGCAATTGCATTACCGGTGAGCTCCCGCGTCAGCGCTTCTATTGTTTAATGCAGCTACGCCGCCCCTGAAGCAGCGCGACGTGAACTAGGTGGGCCTGGTTGCGGTCACCGTCCTCGTGCTTGACCGTGGTGGTTTGCAATGAAATGCGCACAAGTATCTCATCTGGATGCCGCGCGTATACCTCCTGCACCGTGGTACTCTCTCAACAAGTTACTGTGTTCTACGTGTTCAGCGGCGTGCGGCGGTACGGCGCGGGAAAGTCGACTAGGTTCTGTTCAGGTGAGGATACATTATGGCAAATATTTTAATCTGAGAAGCCCACTTTTACTGGAGCTGGAGAGCGATCCATCTAGTTGAGCTGTTCATTTAGTGTTAGTTAACTGTTCACTTCGACCGCCGCTGATTGGCTGCAGCTTGACAAGCAGCGCGCCCCCTGCTTCCGGTTCTTTTTCCGGAACGCCATTTTGACGTCACGGAGCTTTCACAACTGTCGACGCAAATCACCGGAACGGAGTGAGATTAATCAAAACGCAAGCAGCCTCCTGAGATCAGCATTTGGCTGCGCGAATTTCGGAGGCCGTAAATTAGCTTTGAGTCTTTGATTGCGTTACTCCTCGGCTCTTTCGATGGCCCGAAGCTGAACTCGCAGACTCGGATCACGGAGTATTCATTCCGACGCATCAACTGTGAGAGCGGCCACGAGATTTAAGGGGAAAAAAAAGAAAAACTCGCAAGATCCCTTATGCTTCCGCCTCAGTCTACTCGAAGGCAAAAGCCCCGTTCTCCTTCTTCTAAACCGTTGTAATGATCCTACCGTGCCCCCCACTGAAAGCTTTCTGTAACTAACGTGGCTTTGCGATGCCTCCTGGATCGGAGGCATTTCTGCATCTCACCTTTCTTTAGGGCTGCCTCCGGGACCGGCCCACCTTTGACCAAGCAATGATGTCATGTGTGACGTCGCACGTTTTGGCGATCTCTGGCGTCACGATCACGTCATGTGGTGACGTGATCACGTGGTGACAATTTTTTTGCATCACTCATGTTGAAGCCACTGACGTGAGACGCCGACGCGGATCGCCGGTCAATTTTCCCTTTCGATGAGGCATCTAAGGTTTTCGTCTTAATAAACGCAGAAAGACGTGGTATAGTGTGCTGTGCCAGTAGACTTTGCTCATCGTGCTATAGATTTCTGTCCTTAATCCCCTTCCACTATATAGAGTAAGCTGTGGGCGTCTTTGCATACTCCGGTAAAATCTGTTATTCAAGAAAGATTTTTCTCTCTCTTTATTTGTCTGCTCCCCTTGCGCTGCTTAATAATCGTGTTCTCTAAAGTAACGCTTCCTTCAGCAGATATTGCGGTGCAGCCATTTGAAACTGTGATACGTAATCTATCCATGTGGTGTCGCGACTGGCTGTGGATTGCATACGCAACTGTTCTGATCACCTTGAATGTCTAAGAGCGGGGTAAACACCTCTTTCACCTGTATAGCCAAAACCAACAAAAAACAAGCCCTAAGGTTCCGAAGTATGTAATACTCTTTAACACTCGAAGACCAAAGCCTCTTGCAGATATGGTAATGCACTAGGGCATACGATCGGGCATATATATATATATATATATATATATATATATATACATATATATAT
This sequence comes from Rhipicephalus sanguineus, assembly GCF_013339695.2. Lineage (NCBI taxonomy): Eukaryota > Metazoa > Arthropoda > Arachnida > Ixodida > Ixodidae > Rhipicephalus > Rhipicephalus sanguineus. The sequence goes on along the minus strand of NC_051184.2, from coordinate 58,849,160 downwards.
ATATATATATATATATATATATATATATATATATATATATATATATATATATATATATATATATTCGTCAAGCGACTACGCCAACTGATGACGTCGTGTGACTGCGTCACACCTGTCGAAGATTTTTTCAAGGGCTCGTTTTTCGTTGTTAGACACAATATTAATGAGAACTAACAGACAATAATGCCAAGGAAAGTATAGGGGATGTTAATATTATTTGTAGATATTAGGATAGAAATGTGAAGAAAGTAAAGTGGACGAAAAGGAAACTTGCTGCCGCAGGGACCGGGATGACTCGCCGCCGTAGCTCAGTGGTAGAGCATCGGACGCGTTATTCGAAGGTCACAGGTTGGGTCCCTGCCGTCGACAAGTTGTCTTTTCGTCCACTTTATTTGCTTCATATTTCTATGCTAATTGCTACTGTCACGTGGTTTATTCACGTACAAACGTGAAGGGACGACGAGGAACGTCGAGGAACGTTGAGGGTCCAAAATCCAAGCAAGCGCAAGCTCGGGTCGCGTGGCTACCACTCACGATGTGGCTTGCTTTCTTGGCTGCTTCGTCGTCGTCTATATTGTTCACTACATTTGCCCCCGGTGAATAGCGTAGCCATCCTGGCGACCTAAGGCGTTGTCAGTATGGCGGGATCATAATAGGGCTTGAGGCGACTCACGTGGACGATTTCCCTACCACGACGACGTAAGTCTTGGGACAGTGTCAAAGGCTCGACCTCATAATTGACTGGGGACGTACGAGTGAGAATGTGGTAGGGCCCGTGATATCGGGCAAGTAATTTCGACGAAAGGCCCGGAGTGTTCGGTGGGATCCAAAGCCAAACCAGGGCACCTGTCGTAAAAGTAGGGAGAGGTCGATCGGTGTCGTGCCTTAGCTTCTGACGGCCTTGGTCCTCGGTTGTCAGCGAACGGGCCAATCGTCGGCAATCTTCGGCGTATCTGGCAACGTCAGAAATTGCAGTGTACTGAGATGAGTCAGGCGTGTAGGGAAGCATAGTGTCAAGCGTGCATGATGGATCGCGTCCGTACAAGAGAAAGAAAGGCGAAAAACCTGTGGTCGCATGCGTAGCGGTGTTGTACGCGTACGTGACAAACGGAAGGACGGTGTCCCAATTGGTCTGGTCTGATGCGGTGTACATTGTCAGCATATCGCCGAGAGTGCGATTAAATCGTTCAGTGAGGCCATTCGTTTGCGGGTGATATGCGGTCGTCATGCGATGAATGATGTTGCACTGAGCGAGCAATGCTTGAATAGCGTCAGACAGAAAAACACGCCCTCTGTCGCTCAAAAGTTCACGGGGAGCACCATGGCGAAGGACAAAGTTGCGTAAGATGAAAAACGCAACTTCTCTTGCTGTTGCTGTGGGCAGGGCTGCAGTTTCCGCGTAACGTGTGAGGTGGTCTACGCCGACAATTATCCACCTATTTCCAGAAGAAGTCGAGGGAAGCGGTCCGTGTAAGTCGATACCGACGCGATCAAATGGACGCGCCGGACAAGGCAGAGGCTGAAGTGTACCGGCTGGGCGTTCAGGTGGAGCTTTACGGCGCTGACAAGCAGTACAAGCACGTACGTACTTGCGCACAAAAGTATACATGCCGCGCCAGTAGTATCGCTGGCGCAGGCGGTTGTAGGTCTTGAGAGCGCCGGCGTGAGCACTTTGCGGGTCGTTGTGGAAAGCAGTACAGATTTCCGTGCGCATGTGGCGTGGTATCACTAGCAGCCACCTCCGACCGTCAGACGCGTAATTCCGCCGATAGAGGAGGTCGTCTCGAATAGTGAAATGCGTGGCTTGACGACGGATAGTTCTTGAGGCTGGATGTGCTAATGGGTCAGTCAGAAAGTCGAGAAGATGGGAAATCCACGCGTCCTTGCGTTGCTCCAACGGCATGTCTGCGAAGTCAATTGGCCCTGTCGTGTACCGAAACTAAATTTCTATCAACACAGGTCTGCTCAGGCACCTTCTCCACTGTGCGCTTTCTGTGGTGAGCTAGAAACTATTGATCATTTCTTTCTGACCTGCAGGCGATATACTACAGCACGAAAAATCCTTTTGGAAACACCTTTACGGGCTATAGGATTGAATTTATCTGTGCCTGTGATTTTGTCTTTTGGAGCCTCTATTTCTGGGTTCTCCAATGCGAAGGTTTGCGTGGCTGTGCGGGATTACCTCAATGAAACCAATCGGTTAACTAGATAATCTATATTATTATCCTTGTGTGTCGAGACATGGATATATTTTTAAAGATTCGGCCATTGATTTTTTTTTTTTATTTCATTATTACTATATATATTCATATTTGATCGAGCGCCAAAATTTTCTATCAAACTTGTAAAGTTTCTATTCTGTAACCTCCTTTCTAAAGTATTCTAACATGTTATAAAACCACTCACTTCTTGGCCAATCCCCCGCAGTGGGTGTGAGCCATAGTTGAAGGCAAACAAGAACAAGAACAAGAACAGCCGGTAGCGGCGAGCGGGATAGGGCATCAGCGTCCGAGTGTTTGCGGCCGGATCGGTACACAACACGAATGTCGTATTCCTGCAGGCGAAGCGCCCAACGACCGAGGCGTCCCGACGGATCCTTCAGCGATGACAGCCAACATAGGGCATGGTGGTCCGTCACTACTTCGAATGGGCGGCCATAAAGGTACGGGCGGAACTTGGCCAAAGCCCAGATAATGGTGAGGCACTCTCTGTGACGGAATAATTACACTCGGCTTTCTTGAGGGTTCGACTCGCGTAAGCAACGACGTATTCTTCATATCCTTGTTTTCGTTGAGCCAGTACTGCGCCAAGACCGACCCCGCTGGCGTCGGTATGGATCTCCGTAGGCGCATTAGGATCAAAGTGACGAAGTATCGGAGGCGACGTTAATAAGCGCCGTAGCGTCATAAAAGACTCGTCACACTCCTGTGACCAAGCAGACAGGCCGTTGGAGGCTGTCAGTAGATTGGTAAGAGGCGCGATAATAGAAGCGAAGTCGCGCACAAATCGACGAAAATACGAGCACAGCCCAATAAAACTTCGAAGCGTCTTCATAGAGTTGGGCTTCGGATATTCGGCCACGGCGCGGAGTTTCGCGGGGTCCGGAAGAACGCCTTCCTTGCAAACGACGTGGCCTAGTATTGTGAGCTGGCGCGCCGCAAAATGGCACTTCTTGATGTTAAGTTGAAGGCCAGCAGAGGTGAGACACGTGAGAATTGCACGAAGGCGAGTAAGGTGAGTCGGAAAATCGCGAGAAAAAACGACAATGTCGTCAAGGTAGCAGAGGCAGGTATTCCACTTGTAGCCGCGAAGGATGTTGTCCATCATCCGTTCGAAGGTAGCTGGGGCGTTGCAGAGTCCGAACGGCATGACGTTAAATTCATACAGCCCGTCAGGAGTGACGAATGCAGTCTTCGATCGGTCAGGGTCGGCCATCGGAACTTGCCAATAACCCGAGCGTAAATCCAACGACGAGAAATATTCTGCTCCTTGCAAGCAATCGAGAGCATCGTCGATGCGTGGCAGCGGGTATACATCCTTCCGAGTTATTTTATTGAGGCGGCGGTAGTCGACACAGAATCTAATTGATCCATCCTTTTTGCGCACAAGCACAACAGGGGACGACCAGGGGCTCTGGGATGGCTGGATGACACCGCGCTTGAGCATATCGTCGACTTGTTCGTTGATAATACGCCGCTCTTCCGCTGAAACTCGATATGGTCGTTGGCGTAAGGGAGCATTACCACCGGTGTCAATGTGGTGCGTGATGCTCGTTGTACGCCCCAATGATGGTTGAGCGCAATCAAAGGAAGAGCGGAACTCTCGAAGAAGGGCTAAGAGTTCGCGTCGATGTGTCGGCGATAGATCAGCGGCAACGGAAGGGTGGAAAATGTCTGGAGCGGGAGAAGTGGCAACAGGTGGTGTTATGGCATTCAGCTGGAGGTCGGGTTGGTTTGCAGCAAACTCCAGAGAACGCAGCAGGTCAACGTCTTGTATGTTGCCCAAACATTCCCCGCGAAGTAATGTAACTGAGGATGTCAGTGAGTTCGCAACCAGCATAATTGTAGCACCCGATTCAACGGCGAGTACGGCAAACGGTAGTCGCAAGCCGCGGCGGCGGAGAAATACCTCGGACGGGTCGAACAGAACAGTTCCGTCTGGAGCGGCTTTACAGGTCAGGGCTACCAGGGTGGACGTTTTCGGGGCTATATCTGTGTCCGCAGCAACGACAAGTTTGTAAGCGTCGGGAAGGGGATCCACCGAAAGAGCTGTTTGCAGCGGCGTAAGGGCGACTTCTGCACGGGAGCAGTCTATGAGGGCACGATGACGCGAAAGAAAGTCCCAGCCGAGAATAACGTCGTGGGAGCATGACGCTAACACGAAAAACTCGATGACGTACAGTTCGCCTTGAATAATGACGCGCGCGGTGCACACAGCAGAAGGTGCTATGTACTGTGAGCTGGCCGTGCGGAGCATTAGTCCCGAGAGCGACGTGGTCACCTTTTTTAACTTGCGGCATAGGTTCTCGCAGATTACGGAAACGGCGGCTCCTGTGTCAATAAGCGCTTGTGCGGCGGTCCCTTCAACATTGACGTCGATAACGTTTAGCGGCGAAAAAGATGGAGGCCTTGAGCAGTTCGACTCGCATGCAGCTCTTGCCTCCGGAACTTCAGCGATTAGTTTCCCTCTTCCGTAGTAGGTCGACGACGCATTGGTGACACGGAGCGCCGTCGAGGTGATGGTGATCGGTGGTTGGCGTAGGATCGTTGATCGTCAAGAGTGTACCTTGGTGGCGCCCTTGACGACGACGCAACAGGCCTGCCCACGGCGTCAAATGGAGGACATTGGCGACAGTAGCGGGCGACGTGTCCAGCGATACCACAGGCGAAGCAGATGGGCCTATTGTCTGTCGTTCTCCACGCGTCTGAGCGGCGGTAAAATTGAGTCGAAGGTCTCGCGAAGGTATGCGACGCGGCGTTCACGGTCGTCGGCAAGGGATGGGGTGCCATGGCAGGTCGAGAATATGGCGTAGGCTGCTGCGGGCGAGCAGCGACGGCGGCGTAGGTAAGCGGTGCAGTGACGGGTGCTTGTTGGAGAATCGGTGGGAGGGCCTCCGCAACTTGGCTTCGAATGGCGTGTTGTAGGTCTGGAGCCAGAGCCTGCGCAGGCTCGTGCGTGAGCGGCAGTAATGATAGCTGGCGCGCTACCTCCTCGCGGATGAAGTCCTTGATCGTGGACAAAAGCGGCTGCTGATCGCCAGGGTGGGCAGCTAGCTGCAAGCTTGAGAGCATGTCGGGCGTCGTGAGGGCTTGACGGGCGATCGCACGCTGTCTACGCAACTCGTCGAAGCTCTGACAGAGTGAGACGAGTGCCGCGATCGTGGTAGGGTTTCTCGCGAGCAGCATCTGAAAGGCGCCGTCCTCGATGCCCTTCAGGATGTGCCTGATTTTGTCCTCCTCGGTCATGGCGGAGTTCACGCGGTTACACAGATTCAGGACATCCTCGATGTAGCCCGCGTAGTTCTCGCCCGGTTGCTGCGCACGTTGACGCAAGCGCTGCTCGGCGTGAAGCTTGCGAACCGTAGGCCGCCCAAACACGTCTGTAACAGCAGTCTTGAAAGCTGCCCAAGTTGGAATTTCAGCCTCGTGGTTGTGATACCACAGCTGCGCGATGTCCGCGAGATAAAACGTGACGTAGCCAAGCTTCATTTGGTCGTCCCATTTGTTACTGGCGCCGACTCTTTCGTACCTCAACAACCAATCTTCCACGTCTGATTCACCTGAGCCGGAGAAGATGAGCGGATCTCGCTGGGGATACACGGCGCCGCAGGTGACGTGGACAGCCGAAGGTCCAGCCTGGGGAGGGGTCTCGTTGGCCATGTTGGTGTCACGGACAGGGGGGAGCTTGCGAGAGCGAAGTTCCAGGTTCGTACGGAGAATCCACGTACCTCCACCAAATGTCACGTGGTTTATTCACGTACGAACGTGAAGGGACGACGAGGAACGTCGAGGAACGTTGAGGGTCCAAAATCCAATGTGAAGAAAGTAAAGTGGACGAAAAGGAAACTTGCTGCCGCAGGGACCGGGATGACTCGCCGCCGTAGCTCAGTGGTAGAGCATCGGACGCGTTATTCGAAGGTCACAGGTTGGGTCCCTGCCGTCGACAAGTTGTCTTTTCGTCCACTTTATTTGCTTCATATTTCTATGCTAATTGCTACTGTCACGTGGTTTATTCACGTACAAACGTGAAGGGACGACGAGGAACGTCGAGGAACGTTGAGGGTCCAAAATCCAAGCAAGCGCAAGCTCGGGTCGCGTGGCTACCACTCACGATGTGGCTTGCTTTCTTGGCTGCTTCGTCGTCGTCTATATTGTTCACTACACTACAAATAACATCCCCTATACTTTCCTTGGCATTGCTGTCTGTTAGTTCTCATTAATATTCATTCAAATATTTGTCACGTAATGATGACGTCACAAATCTTCGAACTAGCGTCCTGTGGTGACGTCGCAACATGACGCTGTTAGTGACGTGCGTCACGTGAGTTGTCGTACCACTTTATTCACCTGCCGTGTTTCGCTTGTGAAACCGCGTAAGGAGGCACTTTAGGCTTCGCCTTAACCACATAATAATAATATCTGGTGTTTAACGTCCCAAAACCACTATATGATTATGAGAGACGCCGTAGTGGAGGGCTCCGGAAATTTCGACCACCTGGGGTTCTTTAACGTGCACCTAAACATAGGTACACGGGCCTCAAACATTTTCGCCTCCATCGAAAATGCAGCCGCCGCGGTCGGGATTCGATCCCGCGACCTTCGGGTCAGCAGCCGAGCGCCATAACCACTAGACCACCGTGGCGGGGCTCGCCTTAACAACAAGAAAATGTTTGTGCATCGAGGTTAGCGGCCTTTATTATGCTGTTCTATTAGTCTGGCGACGTTGGTACACCTCTTTGGAAAGGTAATTGCCCTTCCTTATTGTGGGGGGGATGCTCTAGCGGCTCAACTACGTTGCCTTGTCCGCAGTAATATTACCTTTCAGTGAGTATGTGAAATAATTTCTGCTGCTCCCCACAAGGTGAAGGAAGAGTTCTGAAATAAAAAATTTGCATCCACTCCTTCGTAGCACGAAGCTACAAGAAAATTCGTAAAGAATATTCTGAAAATAATGTCTCTTATTTGACGAAAAATTTGTCCCACTCCGGAGATGGACAAGGACTTTGGGCTACAAATGAGTGGTTGTCAAATTACCCCTTTTCATAGCCCTTCCGCCAACTTGCGGGATTTTGTGGAACCGATCTCCTTTATTAAACGTCCAGCTGCTTCGAGTTGTCGATTAACGCGCCCTCGCGCTGCCAATTGCTGGCATCCTGGGGCCGTATTCTGAAACGATCGCGAAAGGCGACAATCGCCAAATTGTCAACTTTGGTGCGCGATGATTGGATATTGAGGAAAACCAGAAAGGTGGGGGTGCCAACTAGCATTTCAGTCATCGTCACGGTGCTCTACCGTGCTCCTCACATGCCTGGAAAAAACGAACGCACCTTATCACTGTTGGTTGGTGGGGAAGTCTAGCATTCCAGTAATATAAAAATCAGTTTCTAGTAGGGAATCCTTGGCGGATGTGCGCAGCATTTTTTACGCTGAAGCATCTAGCGAGCACTATCTTGGTGCTTTTTTTAGTAATCGTTTTTCGAGCGCGTGTTTTTTGTGGTACAAACGTGCCAGCAGCATGAACCGTCCGTTGCTCGCGTTGTTTATCGCGCGCCAGCGACGTGTTGAGATCATAGGCGTGCGCACGGGGTGGAGGGGGCAGAAGGGAGGGCGCCCCCCCCCCCCCTTCCAGAAATCTGCCCCATACATTGACCCCCCTAGTCACCTAAGAGGGGGGGGGGGCGTGAAATCTGCCCCATACATCGGCTGGTCGCCTTTTCCTGTCCTCCTCTCTGATCTTTTTCTGTCCTATTTCCTATCATTGCCGTCCTGTCTCCTCTTCAATTACTTCTTGATCTTCATAGGCGGCTTGGGTTAACCTTGTGTGGAGTAGCCGACCTTGGTTATGACATATTTGGTTATAGTGGCTGTGTACAGCTGACGTTGGGCAAGCTTGGCTCATGTACAAACCTTGTCATGTCCCCTTGTTGGGCTCAATGGTGGGCGCTTGGCACAGCTGCCGAATCCTTTTTCACATTCATGGGCTTTGCGTTCCCTAAGCTACCTGATCGTTCTCTCTCAAAAAGAGGACGCACCGAGGAAATCGTGCAACTACTTGGACAGCAGAGACAGAAGGAAACTTTCCCGCACTTCCACGTTGTTCATAGCTCCAACCCCGAAAAGAATATGAGATCAATTTCACCATTCCCAGTTGCTAAAGTGCTTACACATACACTAGGACCTGGCTACAAAGTCACGAAACTGGCTAGCGGCGATCTCCTCCTGGAAGCTCGCGACAAGCTCCAGCATGCAAAGTTGACTAACGTTGTGGCATTCGGAAACGTTGCAGTTTCTGTGACCCCACATCGCTCGATGAACTCGAGCAAAGGGGTTGTCTCTGATGATGATCTTTTGAACCTGAATGAGGAGGAGCTGTTAGAGGGGTGGAAGGAACAGCAGGTAACCAACGTGCAGAGAATTAAAATAAAACGTGACAACAAAGACATTCCCACAAAGCATCTCGTCATCGCCTTTTCCTCGAGTGTGCTACCAGAGACCCTTGAAACTGGCTACTGCAAAATCCGTGAGATCTTATATCCCTAACCTACGCCGATGTTTCGACTGTCAGAGATACGGCCATGGTTCGCTGAGCTGCCGAGGCCGCCAAACGTACGCAAAGTGCGGTGTTCATGATCACCCGCTAGGCAACTGCAGTAGCGGCTCATACCACTGTCCAAACTGCGACGGCCCACACCTAGCATACTCAGGATCTTGTCCGACTTGGAAAAAATAAAAATAAATTGTTACTCTCAAAGTAAAAGAGAATATTTCATCTCAGGAAGCGCGAAGACTCATGTCATTTCTTCAAACCGCAGTGTATGCTCATGCAGTGCGTAAGGGGGCAGCGCTGCAGCAGTTTCCGACCTCGGCCCGGCCCACCAGGAAGGTGGTCACGGCTATGCCAGCCCCTTTGGCGACAGCAGCAGCAGCTGCTTTGCCGTCCCCCGAAGGAGAACCCATCGACCTCCGAGTTGATGAAGTTGAAGGCCACACCTCCTGAGGCGAGGCCCAAGCGCACACAGCTCTCGCAAGAGCAGATGTCCAGCGCCGCCGGTGAGGCAATGGACACCACGCCAAGCGTGATGGCACAGCCATCACCTAAGGAGCGGCGAGAATCTCTCGACCGCTCAAAAAAAAACAGAAAAAAATCCGAATTACAGGGCCAGAGACAGCTCTTTATTCGTAAGAAACATTTCGCTACACACAGCACTAACTTATTTACCTAACAAACAAATCAATATGGATACACAGACACAAATTATACAATGGAACGTTCGAGATCTTATCAGAAAACTTGATGATGTCCAAGAGCTCCTCCAAGAATACAATCCAAAGGTGTTGTGTGTGCAAGAAACACACTTAAAATCAAAACACGTTAACTTCCTTTCCCAGTACACTGTTTTTTGCAGGGGCCGCGATGACACTGTCGCGTCGTCTGGTGGCGTCGCAATTATCCTTGATAAGAATGCAGCCATTAAAACTCCAAACGGCCCTTGAAGTGGTTGCTGTTGGAACTGTGCTGTTAAACACTCTTGTTACAGTATGCTCTCTAAACATCCCTTCGAGTTACTCACTTCAAAGAAAGGAATTTCATGCTCTGATAGAGGAGCTGCCAGAGCCATATCTAGTACTTAGAGACTTAAACGCACACAGCACACTGTGGGGCGACTCCCGCTGGGATGCGAGAGGACGATTAATAGAAAACTTCCTCTTTTGTACAGGAGCATGTATGCTAAATAAGAAAGAAGGTACATTTTACAGCACTACACACAACACCTACTCATCCATAGATTTAAGTATTGTATCCCCTACACTTATACCACTCTTGCAGTGGAAAGTTCTTCAAAAGCTCTATGGCAGTGACCACTCCCCTACATTTCTCAAAACAACAGAGCAGTGTGAATGTCTGCCGCAGACCCCACGCTGGAAGGTGGACCTTGCCAACTGGGAGATGTTCCAAGAACTTACGTATATGCCACGGGAAGAAATACGTGTTCTAAGCATTGATGATGCAGTTGCTTTTCTAACAGCAGTTATATTAAATGCCGCGTCTAAAGCTATCCCCAGAACATCTGGACGGATGGGAAAACGGAGGGTTCCCTGGTGGAATGATGAATGTAAAAAAGCTCGTAGTAAGCAAAATAAGGCATGGGGACTGCTCCGCGACTCCCCAACTGTGGAAAACCTAGCAAAGTTTAAGCGTGTAAAGTCGCAGGGCAGAAGGACGCGCTGACAAGCCAGACGAGAAAGTTGGCAAAAATACGTATCGAGTATAAACTCTTACACTGATGAAAGCAAAGTGTGGAAAAGAGTTATTAGAATAAAAGGGCGGCGGTCATACTCACTACCTCTGGTGCCTCGAGGACCAGGCAGACTCTTTGTGGGCACAATTTGAGTACATCTCCGGTTCGTTACACTACACAGACTCATTCCTGAGATATAAAGAACAAATAGAGCGGTACCGATTAGAAAGAAAGTGCAAACTAACTGAGGCCTACAACCGTCCATTTAATTTAGCAGAAATCCAGCCATCGCTGAACAGCTGTAACAAATCTGCTCCTGGATCTGATCAGATCATTTATGAAATGATAGAACACTTGCACGTCGAAACCAAGAAAACTCTCTTGTCCCTTTTCAATAATATGTGGTGGACTGGGTGTATTCTGCTTAAAAAGAGGCTATATCATAATACCAATTTTGAAAGAGGGAAAAGATCCATCATTACCTAGTAGCGATAGGTCCATTGCATTTACCAGCATCCTTTGCAAATGTTTCGAGAAAATGGTAAGCACACGCCTGTTACATTTACTGGAGAGTCATATGCTGCTCGACCCAAATCAGTGCGGTTTTAAGGCGGGCAGATCAGCAACTGACCATCTGCTTCGTATTGAGGCGGACATTAGAGACGCCTTCATACACAAATAATGCTTCTTGTCGGTGTTTTTGGACATTCAAAAAGCATATGATACTACATGTCGTTTTGGAATTTTACGAGATCTTTCTGCTATCAGTGTCCGCGGCAACATGTTGAACATCATTGAAAGCTACCTCTGTTATCGCACATTTCTAGTAAAGGTTGGAAACGCTTTCTCTAGGCCATTTGTCCAAGAGACCGGAGCGCCGCAAGGGGGTGTGCTTAGTTGTGCACTTTTTTTGTAGAGATGAATTCACTCCGCACGGTTGTTCCACGCCCAATGTTTTACTCAGTATACGTTGATGATGTTCAACTAGCATTCAAATCATGCAATATTGCTATCTGCGAGCGACAGGTGCAGCTCTGTTTAAGCAGGTTGTCTAAATGGACAGACAAAAACGGCTTCAAAATAAACACACAGAAGAGTATATGTGTGCAGTTCACAAACAAGAGGGGTGTGACGCCAGTCCCCAGCATTTCGATCAAGGGCGATGCGCTTTCTGTGAGCTACGAACATACGTTCCTTGGAGTAATTCTGGACTCTAGACTTACGTTCACCTTCCATCTTAAAAATCTGAAAATGAAATGTTTGAAAACACGGAATCTGCTCAAACTCGCGTACAACATGGGGTAGCGATCGGAAGTGCCTTCTAGACTTATACAAGAGTATAGTGTGCTCACGGCTTGACTATGGCCTCATTGTGTACAATTCTGCAGCCCCAAGCGCATTGAAAACACTAGACCCAGTCCACCATCTTGCCTTACGTTTAGCTACTGGAGCTTTCAGAACAAGTCCGGTACAGAGCCTGTATGTTGAGTCGAATGAGTGGTCGCTTCACCTTCGACGTTCATACTCCAGCTTTAGATACTTTATCAATGCACGTGCGAATCGCGAACACCCCCTGTACAATTATATTAATGATACCTCGTGTGGCCGACTGTTTCATAACAGACCTCTGGTTAGAGAGCCGTTCTCACTTCGTGTGAAGAGCGTTGGGGAAGATATGGGCGTTTCACTGCTTGAACACCAGTTGATGGCTCCGGCAATATCCCCGCCACCATGGCTGTGGCAACTCGTAGATTGTGACACGTCACTTGTAGAGGTCACTAAACACGCGCCTGAAGTCCACATACGCATGCATTTTATGGAGTTGCAGTCAAAGTATGCTTGCCCCCAATTTTACACAGACGCGTCAAAGTCACCTGCTGGCGTTTCTTACGCGCCTGTAGGCCCGTATTCTTTTTTTTTTTTTGATTCTGACGTCCTGCATCCAGAAACCAGTATATTTACTGCAGAAGCCTATGCAATATTATCAGCTGTCCAACATCCAAAAAACAAACCTACTTAGATCTGCTATCTTTTCAGACTCTTTAAGCGTCATAAGGGCTACACAGTCATTCACTAAACATAAGCATCCTGTCCTGAACGCACTTTACTCTATTTTATGTACAACGTCTATTTCAAACCAGTCTATCGCCTTATGCTGGGTGCCTGGGCACAGCTGCATTGAAGGGAACATGATTGCAGACAAAATTGCAACATTAAACGCAACGAAATCCACAAACTCCAAGGTAGTAGTTTCTGCTTTAGACCTAAAGCCTTTCTTGCGCAACAAACTAAGAGACCATTGGCAGCGAATGTGGAACAATGAAACGACAAACAAGCTTCACTTTATTACGCCCCGTATAGGAAGATGGGCACAACTAACAAAAATACGACATATTGACGTAATTGTTTGTGGACTTAGAATAGGACACACCTATAAAACACGCTCCCATCTCCTGACTGGTGATTGGTGATGACCCCCCCGCTTGTAGTAAATGTGGTGAACCACTGACCGTTCTGCACATCTTTGTGGAGTGCCGCGAGATAGAAGCTTATAGAAAAACTCACTTTCCTGCAGGCATAACAATGTATTCCTCTTCATCCGGCAATGTTCCTAGGAGAAGATCCGCTTTTTAGCATGAGATCAGTTGTTTCGTTTTTTAACGATGCCCACTTTTTGCAAGAAGTACTTAAAAGAGACCCATAGCACCGCATCTTTTGAGATGCTGCCGCTGTGGGTGTGATAATTACTGCACGTGCCTTCCGACCCTTGGTTTCAAGAGTTCCAATGAGGCATTAGCGTTGCTTGTAAATAACCCACATAGACTAACGAATTAGGTTTACCTTGATTATCACCTCTTGTATTTTATTGTCATAGGTACCCTCACTTACCATGGCCATAATTTTAATACATTTATAACTTACATGTTTAGACGATCCATTTTAGGCCTCTATACAGCCTTTTACACCAACGAGTGATCTCATTGTCAACTCATTCCCACCTTGTGTGTGGCACTCTTTGGCCGAAAGTGGCCTTTGTGCCAAAAAAACCTAGTAATCACCATCATCACCCCTTTAAGCTAGTCGTATACGTGACAAGCAGCGACTCTGCCGACAGAAGTGGCCTTTGCAACTGTCCTGATGACCTTTCTTTTCAGAGTGCTTGTTATTCTCGATATTCGAAGTTTATCGCCGAGGACAAGGACGTTGATGACTGCGAATTTTAATAAATAACACAAGCATGTGTTGTCTGTCCGTCACTTGCCGCCGAAAGTCCCCAATGGCGGCACGCGTGCTCCCTCCCTAGAGTGTTTTTTCCGCCCGCTGTCACTTGACGCCGAAGTCCGACTTGGCGACTGCTATTCTGTTGAACGGGTCGGCATTCCGTAATTTGCAGCTTTTGGTGAAATGGCCGAGGTTGACGTCCATAAGCAGTACGGCCATGTTGGGCGGCAGATTCGCGGATGGGTCCTTGAGTTTCTGTGCCTGCACCGTAGAAATCAACAAGAATGCTTAGAGCGAGGCATTCCTTCAACATGGATGCACATTCAATCGCCCGTGACGCGACGGGCGAGTGTGGCCGACGCACTTTGCTTGTACTGAAAGTATCCTTCAATCAGCATACTGTGTGTTTCCCTAAGGGACAGCTTAAACGGGAATGTCTTGGCAAAAAACTGCTTTATTTACCTAAGAAAGAATGTAAGCCCCGGCCATAGACCCGTGGCGCGCCCGCCTTACACCTGTGAAAGACGGTCGTGCTAGCTCGTTTCTGCTCGAACCGTAAGTGCTTTTTTTTCGGCAAGTGTAAACACTACGCATACCAGGAGGTGAAGGTTCGTCGCTACTACCTAAAGCATTGCGTTTGGCTGAGAATCGATATCAGAGCTGCTGACGGAACCAGCGATACAAACGTGTGTCTGAATGGGAAAACGTGAAACATTCCAGAGGTGCCTGACGTCACGCAAATGAGTAAGGCCCTATTGGATGGAGCATTTATGCAAATTCTCTGTGGGGGAGGACAGCACTTGATGACTGTCGGCGGAGCTCACATTTTTTCTTAGGTTCTACCCGCCTATGTTCCTGAAGAACCGTGGGGTAATACTGATCCAAGCTTGACCTACAGTCGGACACAACTTAAGAAGTCCGAAATGCCCCGCCCCAGATGGCCGAAGCGCAGCAGCCGATCTCATCTGCGACAAAAGAAATTGCCCCACTCACGTATACTTGGCTATGTTCTCCGAAGGCGGAGTCACCGGCCGTCCGGCTGACGACGTCGCTCATGAGTGTGCGCTTATTGGTGCAGGCTTGTGTGCATCCGCCTTTGAGGAGGACATGCCGCAGACTTCTAAAGCTGTATCCGACTATAGTCATAATAAGAAACTACCTGGCACAAAGGAATAGCGTGCGCATGTAAAATGGCGATAGTAGCAATGTATAGCGTATTGTAAAGGTAGGTATGAGCACAACATGACGAGGTGATTGTATGTTTTAATGATGCTTCTCAGAATACTGAACACACGCACTGCAGAAAATTTGGCAGTATTTCACTTAAAGTCAGCATGCCACGTTCATTGCATCGCATCGTACTTTGAAGAGATGATGTTCGGAAACCGTGGCGTTACCCGCCACGCTGGTCTAGTGGTTATCGTCCTCGACTGCTGATCCGCAGGTAGCGGGATCGAATCCCGTCCCCGGCGGCCGCATTTCCTATTGAGGTGAAAACGCTAGAAGACCGTTTGCTTAGGTTTAGGTGCATGTTAAATAACCTCAGCTCGTTGAAATTTCCGGAGCTCACCACTACGGGGTCTCTCATAATCATATCGTTGTTTTGGGCAGTTAAACCCCAATAATTATTATTAAGCCGTGATGTTGCCCAAGCTATGGAGATTCTTCCCATTCTTCGTGAGGCTCGTTTTGCTACTTTTGCCGACTCCGCAAATACGAAAACTGTAAATTTTAGGAGCTGGCTCGCCAGGTTCTTAAGCTGGGGCAAAGTCCCGCGCCGTAAGCGTAACCTTAGTTCCAGTGGCGACCGCTACAGGTGCAGCTCGCGCGGAAGAGAAGTCTTCTTCCTCTTGTTCTTCGAGCGCTTTGATGATGATATTAACGCAGGCAAAACCACATATAGCATAGCCAACTGTGGCATGCGCACGCTCGCGCGAAAGAGAATTCATCTTGTTCTTCGAGCGCCTTGATTTTAACGCAGGCAAAACTAAATATTGCATAGCCAACTGTAGCGTGCGCACGCTCGCGCGAAAGAGAAGCCTTCTTCCGCTTGTTCTTCGAGAGCCTTGATGATGGTAATAACGCACGCAAATCCCGATTATCTGCGAGCCAGCTCCTCAGTCGTTCACTTCGTGGATATGGCGGGATTTTTTTTCAGGTCATAACAGCGCCTCTGGTGGCGATCGTCGTAATATAATATGGTGGCACTTGGCCTCCGAAATCCCCCTTTCTTCACGATGCCGCGACGAATGCGCCTTTCCCCTTGCGGTAAGGTCGCGAAACGCCTCTTTAATTATCTCGCTCTGGCGATGCCGGTTCTGCTGGCCCCTACCGAAACGGCAGAGGGCAGCGTAGGAAAATGAGAAAGGCGGAATGTCCTCCGCGTGCCCGTAAACGATCTGGAAGTCCTTGATTTGAACTTTCTTTGGTCTTGCAACGCCAGGCGTCACTCGGTTCGCTCCCTTCGTTGAGCTGTGGCCACCAAAAAGCATGGTGCGTGCCCTCGTCTACGTCACCGCGCGTGCGCAGACTACCCACCCAAAGAAGGTCCACTGTGTGGACTGTGCACACACGCACAAACAAATACGCACAGCTAGGCACAACCACACACACTATCCATCTCTTTTTTCACACACACACACACACACACACACACACACACACACACACACACACACATATATATATATATATATATATATATATATATATATATAATATATATATATATATATATATATATATATATACATATATATATATATAAATGATAGGGGCTGCAGGACTCACTTTGTATTTGATCGAATCCTCGTCTTCATAAAGAAAGATGTAGGAATGATTGCTCTCTGCGAACGCCACGTTTACATCAGGAAACACCTGCTTCTTAATGAGGTCGGGTTTGCAAGGCTGGAAAGAAGGAGAAGGTTAATCCCTTGAGGCGCGATGTCGACATCTGTGGACACATCTTGTTTTTGGCCAGAGCATTGGACTACTGGCCAAGAACGAGTAGGCTACATTGCAGTGTAGGGTGAAACGAACCTTCTGCACAGTTAATGTGTACACACCTATAACATCAGTGTGCTGAGTATGGAAAAAGTTAATTTTCTAGCTCGAAATGAATGCAACAAAAAATGTGCGCCCACAGTTAAGCCTCCCATTTGGTTCTTATTTAAAAGGGAAGTTGACTGGATGCGCAATAATTAAATAATTATTTACATGCTAACTAAAGCTAATTACTGAAACTCCTATGAAACAACAATATTACCTGCTTTTCTTTCTCGGAATGTAATAGGGAGCGCCCTTGGAACTATGTTGTTCGGGTTTGACCCATTTGCAGACAGTCCGTCATAACTCGCGCCTGACGGGGTTAAAAGATTGACATTCGGGCCTCTGGATTCGCAGCTGGCAAACTAGTTTGGTAAGCCAGAATTCTCAGCTGGCAAGCACGATGCAAAGTCGGCGAGTTGGTGGTCGTACATGGGTAAAAGATACGGCGTAAATTTCGGAATGAGGAAAGAAGGAATGGCACCGGACAGGCGCTGACTATCGGCTCACAAACTCCTCAAGGGGTCAGCAACCTTTCGAGCTGGAGAGCGAAATCAGGGGGGGGGGGCTTTGCACGCAAAGAGAAAAATTTTCGGCGAGTTGACAAGAATCGTTCTCTATCATCAACACACATAGATAGTTATCAGTATAGATGTTAACAAGGAATAACAATAATCGTTATCTATGATAAATAGAATAGAGTAACAATTATTAATCGTTATAATTAACAATAATCGTGAGAGATTATCTGGCTAAGTGTGAAGATGGGAAACACTGGCAAATATTAGCGGTCTTTCTTTGTTCCTGTCTAACCTCATGTGAGGTCAAAACCGCCGTACAAGGGGGCTATTTTGTAAGCGTTCAGAGAGAGAACGGAACGAAACGTCACGGAAGAGCGAGAGGGAACCGCACGGGATTGGTAGAGGCTCTTGTGACGGTCAGACGTGAGATTACCAACCGGGAACGGCAGTGCTGTCCATCATTTTGGCACAGAACGGTCGGAGGCGTCGTTACGTCCGATAGAACGAATACAGAACGGCCTCCGGACGACTTGTATTGGACGAAATCGTAAGCGCTGGGACCTGAGAGTCGAATTAGCCTGCTTTGTGTCTGGATGACTCAAATCCCGAGGCGATAGCTTGCGAAAATCGTAACCAGCCCCCCACTAGCAAACGACTCGTGAAATTACGACACCACCTAGCGTCCACTCAAGACATTAACACAAATAAATTGTTAAAGTCATCGCGCTCTTTAAGTTTGAAGCTCCGCAAAACAATGCCTGCCAAGGCTGATATTGAGTTATAATGATTCTATATTTCTTCAAGCGCTGTAGACATTTCTGAATTCCCTCAGCTCGCCTTTTGACTATTTGCTCCCTCTCGTGGCGTTTCGTTCCGTTCCGTCACAGAACGCGTACAAAATACCACCCTCTGGTCTCCGGACAGGAAGCGACAAGAGGTTCTGGACGTTGTGCCGGGGCTGCACAATACAGCCCCTGTGGTCTGCATGCGGCCCGCGGGCCGTAGGTTGCCGACCCCTGGCCTGTATATTGAAGAAGCGGCAACATTTACAGAAAAAAATTCAACCAGATCGGCTTCGCAGACACCGATGAAACAGCGAACCTGGTGGCGCTCCCTCCGTCCGGCTAACGCATTTCTCTATTTTGCGCGTCTTTCAGATATGTTTTATCACTGCTGTTTATTAAACACTCTTTGTTAAGCTTTGAGGTGGTAGTATAGCCATCACCTTTTATAACCACATAGTATCACGTGACTGTGGTAATGCGCACGCCATTTCTTGGGCTAACTGTTCTCTTTTTCCTTTTTTAGTGGAAGTTGTGTGTAGTCGGATTCACCCATTTTTGTGGCCCATAAGCTTTTATGATGATCATAGCTTTCTGATAGGCCGCACAGTTTTCTGTGGCAAACGCCCATTTGTTGGGCTAACTGTTGCCTTCATTTTTAGTGGACCAGTGGTGAGTAGTGGGATTTACCCAATGTGTGTGGCGCATACCCGGTTATGATGCCCACAAGCGTTACCACGGATCCCGGAAATGAAAGGCTCGACAAAGAGCAGCTTCGGTTTAGAAGACTGCTGATGCGTCAATACACAACAAGTAATATATAATGTTTAATTATCCGTAAAGTGTACGCACCCGCTCAAGTTTCTTTTGATTTGAATGAGTTCGCGCTTGCACATGAGTGCTTGTCTCGTGGAATTTTCGTATGTAATGTCCACAATTCTTCGATGAACCGTACGCCGATAGCAAGGGCCTGTCCTATGTAATTCGCACTTTCTTTTGTCGTGGTCACAAATTTTTCGCGGTATTTTTTCGACCCTATTGGGAAGAACATGAAATATAGCATGTAGGCTGGCCATCCAGCTAAGCCTTTAGTGGCACTCAGTGTTTGTGGGCTTAGGACTCCATAGAGGAATGGAGGAGGGAAGAGAGATCGATGCACGCGCCTCATGCGTGTCTCCCCTGTATTGCGGCCCTGTCAGGACACGACTGCAGTCTGAAGAACCTTAAGGTTGATTCAAACAGAACAGAATTTCGGGCGCAGATCGAGCCTTTGAAATTACGCATAATTGCTGAGCATAGAATGTCGCTCAACATTGCTTGTTCAACGATTTTTCGTCACTAAAGGTTGTTTGCAGTTCACCGTGTTAGACACAATGCTGTGCTATATCGCACTTCATTACTTTTTCGTTGCTTGGGATTCCTTTATAAGTCTAATGAACAACCCCGCGGTCCAAAATTTGTCACGAAGAGATGAATGCGAACTAGTACGATTTTGGCATGCCGCCCCAAGAATTTTGAGAACAAGTGCTGCACTAAGGAAGTTACAGGGTTAGATCAACGCGCTTCAACTGGTTTCGGCTTCTCGCTCGGCCTTTCCACCCTTCTGTGCCGCGAAGAGGGCTCGGCGTAGCCCGTTGTCACGACTACGCTCACATCGGCAACGTAACTCGACGTCAGCGATCACGTCATCGGCGCGCAGCCAACGACTCATCAAGGCTTCCTCCACGTGTCGCTCGTGTCAGAGCGGCGCGGTGAGTCAGCGTGGTAACTGCGCGGCCAATCCCTCATCACCGCAGACCCACGGTGCCGTTTCGTATTGCTGATAACCAATCGAAGAAGTCTGATCCTTAAAGTAAACCCTGACGGCGAAATTTCATTGGTGACTATTCACTGTAACTTGTCGCTCTGTGTCTGGTAATCCCGAAATTGAATCGTAAGTACCCTGACGTATCGCATAATACTTGCATAACTGAATCGTAAAGTCTAACGTGTCGTATAATTGAGGATCCCAACGTACTCTTTAGTTCGTTTCGATATAACTGATGTCTGTGCTATGACGGGAGTGCTGACGTTGCGTCGGACCATAAGCTACCATTAGGGTGCTAGTGCAGTCGACGTGCCTGGTAGGCCCACAGTATTCACACAGCTACGCAGTATACGCGAAGGCGTCGAACCAGCTGGTAACGCTTGACTGAAAGCGAAAAAAAAGGCCATCATAGGCACCTAGTCGCTGACTGCATCGCCTGAAAGCGACTCCTGCAATGCGCGTGATCGGTCGGAATGCTCTTGTTGTCTTTTTGCTTCCTTTCTATTCAACAGGCTTTTTGATGACACGCAAATGAACAGCATTCGCGATTGCGTTCCGGGCGTATTTATTGCGAGCAGTGCACGTGGTAGATGCCCGGCTGTTGCCCCTATTTCACGTGGAGGATTTGTATTAGTGATGGCCGACAATGCGAACGGGGGACGATTGAAGCGGAAACTTACCAGGGAGTCCATGCTGGTGAGGAAAAAGCGCTTGCACTCGGAGTTCACCAGTGTTTTGTCCGCGGTGGTTTTCGGCGGCTCCTTCGGTAACAGGTAGCCAAGTACGCCGAGCTCGATGGAGAAGCCCATCTGTGAGGTGGAGTTGTACTTCTTGGTTTTGTCCATCATACTGGTGGTAGTTTTCTGCGCACGAAATAGATGCGTAAAAACGAAATAGGCGAAAATTCAAATAACGCATTGGCCCGTGAACTCTGGGAGGCGTATGGTATTATGAGGAACAAAAAAGAACTGATTGTGTTTGCCACACGACCATCTCCCTTTTTGAGAGCCAGATATGGTTTTATTGCGATAGAACTACACTCTCGCGGCGGGCTTTTGCCGTCGCCTCGCCGTTCCGTACACAACAGCGACACAGACATTCCTTCTTGCGGTACTTGAAAGGCCACTGGCCTGTGTATTACATACATACATATATATATATATATATATATATATATGGGAAGAGAAGAGACACAACTAGGCGGTTATCCTAATTTTATTTGCCAACGGTTTCGACCGGTGGACCTGTCTTCGTCAGGGCTCATAAGCCGTGACGAAGCGCCCTGACGACATTCATTACTATGCTATATACATCGTTGCAACCCATTGCAGTAAGTTGTTAGTAGCGCTTGTCCTGTCGCCTCTCATGTGTTCGTCTTTATTAGCGCTCGAATCAAGATTTCGCAAGTATTCACCAGCTCGCCAGCAGCAAGTCATTATTATTCAAGTGACGGCTCGGGGAATCGGCCGGTAGCTATGACAGTGATAAGACGACGTGTTTTTTTCTATCGCACCTTTAGGAACGAGCTTTAACAACGTAGCGGAAAGTGAACACCCGCGTCGGGGAGTCGGAAGAAAATACATATTTTCATATCGTTCTGCAGCTTTTTCAGGAAAACTTCGGCAAGAAACATAAGAGAAAATGTACGGCAGCTCCACTACTGTGAAACCTGATAAAGTGCGTAGCACGGGCACCCAGCGATTCCCGTTCGTAGAGTCCCCTCTGCTCCGTTTGCCAAAGCGTCAATGACGCCAATGTTCGAGGTAAGCATGTAGGGTTTTCCCGGCACGAGTAGAACCTTGTTAGGGAGATTCGCAAACTCGTTGTGCGACATGTGTGTTACTTTTTGCTGCGCTTTATCGACTTCCTCCTTCTTACGGCAGTTGAGATAGGCGTCGTCTGCAGTGAGTTCCGTCCGTTTGTTTCCGCCATCACATGTAGCGACGCAGCGCCAGCGAAGCGTAGGGGGCGGGGCATTCATTCGCTCGGCGGTGGCGCCATCTCTTCCGCGGCCCCGGAATAAGCCGCAGGTTTGCGAAAAGTTTAAATAGCGATTTTTAAATAATTCTTACGATTACTTCTTGTTTTTTTCTGTCAATTATATTATTTTAAATCTTGTTCATTCATTTTAACCCGGTTTTGAGCATTGTTAGCCTTGTTATTGTCAGTACTGAGCCTTTTGCTGTGTGCGTGATCATGCAACAAGATATGCATAGATGAACGACACGCCGGACTCCTAAAGAGCTCCGCACCTAAAAAAACGAAGCATCATGTTAGATCGAGCTCTGTATTGGGACTACATCATCAAACATGCACGCGCCGCTCTCATGCATGGCTTTGGACAAAGTAATGCCATAAAGGCGGCAGTGCCACGTGTCGCAGCCGTAGCCCTCGCCCATCGCAGATTTTACTTATAAAACGTGTGTCTCTTTCCTATAGTACACGGACTATTCTGGCAGAACATTTGTGCTCGAAAAAATTTTCAGTACCCTGGTGTTACTTCAAGGTTCACTTACTTTTCGTGAAATCTGCCTAAAGAAAAATGTATTTGAAGTTGAGTTCGATTTATTCAGCTACGAAACTGCGCTTGCGCTGCCACAGAGGCTCTGTTTAACTGCCCTATTTATAATTCCGAAAACTTTCTGTTTCCCTGCCAGCTACGTATATACAAAAACAACAAAAATCTTCGAAGTTCACGGTGTTTTTGTTAAGCTGACTGGCACTCTCCCAAACCAATCTTGGTTTTTTTGTTAAACGAACTGGCGCTCTCCCAAACCAATCTTATTATCAGCATTGTTTTCAGTAAGGCGTTTTTTTGTACAACGTTGTTTAGGGGTAAAATAGACTTTAGATCCTTACGGAAAATGTTGTCATGCATATTTGATTGTATGTTTTTGCTGATGCGGTAAAATTAAAAATCCTTGTGATGCGCCATTTCACGGAATATTTCATTTATAAGTAATGCAGAAAGTGTAATCAAATCATTTTTAAACGCGAAGCATTTCTTCACGAACCTTTGTCTATCTATCTATCTATCTACGTCTGGGTGCTCTCGTGATCGCCTCCTTAACTTGGTGTAGACCAAAATTGTCATTGGAGGATAAGAGGATTTGACGAATATGGCTGTCCGGTCATGACATGAATAACGTGAAAATCCTGCCGCGTACGTCGTCAAACCCTTTCTTCCAGACACGTGTGGCACATACCCGTTTACCACGGGCCGCGGTGTACGGGTATGCGCAGGTGATTGACTGTTTATATCTACAGAGGAACGGTGAGAACAGACATCGGTAATTTAATTGCGTGAGCGTTAAGAAAGACCCATGTCGGCCGAGTTCACCCGATGAATGCAAACAATAAAAATTAGGATCCCAGCAGGAGTCGAACCCAAGCATTCTGCGTGGCAGTCAGCTATTCTACCACAGAGCCATGCCCGGTCTAGAAACTGTTTTCGAAAAACACCCTATGCAGGCATAATGTAGGTACAACGTCATTTGTGGTTGCGGTGCCGGCTATATAATTTTATAACAAAGCAATGACACTGCATATCTACTCTTACGATACAGGCGTCATGCCAGATTAGGTTCTGTGGTTCCAGTGTTGGCTCCCGTTTATAGCAGTCACATTGCATTTGTATTCCTATGATTCAGCAAGCTATATTCAAGCGTCGCTCGTCCCTGGAGGAATGTATTAACGAAAGTTACGTATGACATTTACATTAATGCAGCCATAGGCGTGCGCAGGGGGGGGGGGGGGGCAAGGGGGCGAGAAGGGGGGGGGGCGCAAAGTCAGCCCTATACACTGTAGGGGGGGGGCGAGAAGAGGGGCGCAAAGGCAGCCGCATACATTGACATAATAGGGAGGGGGGCGCTGCGACGAACCTTCGCCCCCCCCCCCCCCTGAAGGGGAACCCTTCGCACGCTTATGAATGCAGCGTAAAATGCACTTCGTTTTGATAATACTGACGTATGTGATCTAACGTTAGTGTTGACACTACGTCACACCATAAGTTACCCTTTTCACGCCAGTGCTGCCGATGTGCCTAGTAAGCCCACGGTGTGGACACAGCTACTACACTTACAAAAACATGTCAATCCACCGCGTAACACTTGGCTAAAAGTCATAAAATACAGCATAGCAGTACTCGCTGACTGCTTCGCATCACACCCATTCCCACAAGGAGTGGGATTTGCCGATTTTTGTTTTGTTTTGTTTCAAAGGAGAAAATCATACTCGAAGTTGCCCCTTAGAATTCACCCTGCATTTCTTTTTGTTTACACTTCGCCGCAAAGCACCTGGCCTCGCTTGCTGCTGACACTCGTCACGGGCGGCGGCAAGATGCGAGATGTGTGTCAGCCGTACGTGAGTGCTCGAAAGTCTTGTCATCTAGATGTCAGGATTACAAGTAATGAATTCGCGTTACTATGCCAGCTTGCTCGGCGGGCCCACAGGGAAGTGCGGACGCCGGAGAGCAGCTTACGATATCGTTGGCAGCTTGTGCCACAGGGCCGAGTGCACAACTGGTCTAAACACACCGACAGGAATAACGGACATTGTGTACATTATTTTTCTTTTGTGTACTAGTTGTGCAGACGGCCCCACATTATGCAGACATACCGATATATCTCGCGAATAACGCCCAACAGCACTTGGCGGCTGGCCTCGATCAAACCAGTCCTTAGGACAGGGCTACGGCACTTGATTAAGGAAACCAGGACCCCTTTCCCTATCGTCAAAATGGGGGTGGGCGAAGCTTCGCGTGTTTTTGCCTGGCCTATACTGGTTTCTTTCTTTCTTTCCTTCTTTCTTTCTTTCTTTCTTTCTTTCTTTCTTTCTTTCTTTCTTTCTTTCGTTCTCTTTGTATCGCATTGCGCAATGTTCCCTTCTAACGTTTTCCTTCATCAATGCTGGGAGTCGAACCTTCAACCACGTGTTTAGCAGCGCGGAAACACCTCTGTTGCTACACGTTACAAAGACGGTCCTGCGTGAAATAATAAAACGCAACAAAAAATGCCAACATTAAAATGTGGCAACACGAAATCAGGTGAGCTCGATAAAATATCAGATTGGTATATCAGAAACGGTTGACCGGCGACAAGCCCGCGAATCGACAGAGCACCTATTATCACGGTGCTAGAAAAAGCACGCCTTCGAGACTCGCGGACTCCGGGTTTTTTTTTTTTTTGTACAACAGCACCGCCACCGAAATCTGTAACTCAATAGCCTTCTAAAGCAACGTCTAGCGGCGCCACTGCTCTTATCGCAACTGGGGGCATCCACGGCCACAACACTGCCGCCCCCGCTTCCGCGCACGCGCAGAGCTCTCGGATTGCATCTGTCGTGCGTCACAATGGTTTAGCTTTTTAAAACGCTAGTGCTGGCTAGCAGGGCTCGGGACCGAATGAGGAGCACATGCGCGCACGTGTCCTAGCCGCCGCCGCTGGCAAATCCGGCGAGAAACCGCCTTCGCGGGCAGCGGCTGCCCCCAGTATCGCACAGCTCAGCCGCGCGATCGTCGCGCCCAAACTTGAGCTTGGGTTCCCTATAAGAAGCGTCGCTCGAGAACTTCTATGCCTGAAAATAAGTTTGAACCGGATCGAGGGAGTACGCCATTATCTCCGAGAGCGCAGCGCCTTGGTTCTCATCGAGGGCCGTGCTCAGGGCTGTTGTAAGCAAAGCAGAAGCCGCAGTGCCAAAGAGCTGTTTTACTTACGAGATCGGTGATATATCCAGCCTTATCGCTGGCGGGCGCAGTTAACGTCTTCAGGTCCCACATGCCAGGCGGGAAAGTAAAGCATTCGGCCTCCTCTCTCTCCATCGTCGACGCGGTGCTCAGAGGAATGACGATGTCCGCTATACCGTGACTGCGAAGTGAAAACGCGTGCGATGTTTAAGCAGCCATAGGGGAAAAAAAGAAATAAACGAAAGCTTGTGACTCTGAACACGAAGAAAGCATAAATGGCACAATACAGTGGAGCGTGGGGCGTTAAAGCGATCAGTACAAGAATTACGGAGAAAAATTGGAGCCATTGCACACTGCGAAGGTGCGACGAGGTCAGAGACGGGCACACTCCCGCCTCTGATATCGTCGGCGTTCTTCGTAAGCGCGCAGCAGCTCGGGCGTTCTCAGAATGCGCGGTCGACCCACGCACGACCCCGCCAACGCAGCGCCCAGACTCGATTGACGCGGCGAAACGCATACGAAACCCACCAGTTGCACTGCCTCCGAGATTGGCCTACCTTTGTCCGATCTAACGATGTTAATCCTCTTTTTTTTTTTTTCGTTTGCCGGTGCAGCCATCTGCCGTTTTGTTAGTGTTTTTTTGTGTGTGTTGTGTGGGGGGGGGGGGGGGGGGGGGGCGGGGTAATGCCAGTATCGCCAGAACGAAAGCCTCCGAGATCATGAGGTGGTTCGTGACTTTCCCGCTAGGGGAAGGGCGCATGCGTCGTGGCATCGTCAAAAAGAAAACGCATTGGTGACCTCATCGTGTAACGCCGTGTATTGTCGTGACATACCGTCATGACTTTATTATCCTTGGCGATCGATCTCCGTTGTGATGAGTAGATACCGCATTTTAGGCAAATGCCTGTTTTGTTCCTTGCGCTCCTATCGCACTATTTTGATATGTGAGCATAAATTAGAGGTTAAGAAGGGTTTTTATAGTTTTTTTACAGTGCCTATAAATGCCTATTTTTGGCGTTCGTGCCTACATGCTTACGGATGCCTATAAATGCCTATTTTCAAAACTGTTGCTTATATGAACACTATTTAGCCGCAAATTTCGCTTTCGAGAGCAGTTGAGACCGTTATTTATGTCACCGCGCAACATTGACTGTTCGGAACTCTGTGGGGTTCAACCTAGTCCTCCAAGTTCAACCAACACCCGGAAACTACCACTAGCAGCAGTGAGGTGGCCGACGAGCGTTCGCCGCCGCGCTGACATGCCGCGAGCGGTTGGCGAATGCGTGCCCGCGGAGACCCGTCAGTGGAAAGCAGAGTGAAGTAGAAAGAAAGCAAGAAAAATGTGATGTGCACACAGCTTTTGTTTTGTTTGGAATTTACTTTTATTGCGATAGCAATTATATGGACAGTCTCGGCTGAATTGCCCGCAAATCCTGGCCTCTAGTGATGACGATAGATGACGTCATTGCCTCCTCAGAGGAGGTCACGTGGTTTTTCGTTCGTGAACGGACGCGGAGAGACGCCACGAATCAAGCAAGCGTTCCGTCTGCAGCTCCGTGCTAAAAAGAAGACGCACGGAAAGAATCTTCTATGTTACACAAAGTTTTTTGCACTTATGGAATAGGCTTGCAACTGCAGCGGAACCTCTCAGTGAAATCGGAGAATTGTCGCTAATCGATGTGTAAAAAGAGAAACAGCAAACTCACACAGGCAAGGGAAAGTCGCACGGTCAACGATATCAATGTCACAGCAACGGTATCAATAAATTTGATATCTTAATGACGCAATGAAGCTACTACATCGCTGCCTAGTCAACGCGCATTGGCGCTCGTCAGAATTCTACTGCGGGTGCAAATGATGGCAAAGCGCGCAGTCCTATGACTGGATGTATGTAACGTTAGAAGCGATTGCGGCATTGCATCGCAAAAGTAATTATATTGGGTTTTATTTTTCTTTCGCGTGCTTTTTATTTAACGCCACTTAGACGCAGTTGCAAAAAAATACAGCTTACACGATCTCTTATGCACACACCTAAGACGACAGGAAGGTGAAAGCCATATTTTTCTTTAAGTCGATGTATGTATTGTGCCCTAGAGGTGTGCACGGGCTCCGGGTAGCCCGAAAGCCCGAGCCCGACCCGGCCCGCGGGCCGGGCTCGGGCGGGCCGACGTAATTTCAGCTCGGGCCCGGGCCGGGCTCGGGCTACTTGGAGTTTTACCGGGCCGGGCTCGGGCGCGGCGCGAAGCCCGACTCAAGCCCGAAATATGGAGAATGAGCGAAATTGTTTGCCAGCACGCATACAGCGCCTTTTCCGCGACCGCCCTTTACCGCTTTTCCTTTCTATTCTACTTTAAACAAAAGGGGAGCATGGTAAAGCACTGCCTCTGTTGCACTCCGAAAAACAGAGAAGTAACACCACCTGAGCTAATGACGGCGCCACGCGACTACTCGCGTTAGATTTAAGGCCAAACCCCATATGAGTGGAAATGCACGCGACAGCGAAGAGCGACCCGACGTAGATGGCCTTCGTGCAAGCTGATGCTTGCATGGGCGTAGCCCATACACGTGACGGCTTCGGCGAGCGAACTCCATTGTTGCTGCCATGAGGCCGTCTACTTGTATAGCAAAAGTGCCGCGAAGAGTCTCTATTAGAGACTGTTCATCGTGTGTCGTTTGATCATATTTGATATGCTTGAGAAGAGGTTTATTGGCGGTGCGTTCCTGTGGTGACGCTCTGAACAAACACAGCGAGTCGGGGCAGAGCACCGTCCAGAAGATGCCAGCGACAAGCAGCTCGAGGCGAGCGTTGGCGATACTGCTGACCGGCGACGCGTCTTCTTCACAATTCGCCCCCGCCGGAAAAGAGCCATCCTGGCGACCTAGGAGTCTGGAGGCAGAGGGCTGTGGTATGGCTTGAGACGTGCCACGTGGACGAGGTCACGTCCACGCCGGCGCATGTCGTCAGATGGGGAAACTGGCTCAATGATAAAGTTCACCGGGGATGTTTGCTCTAAAACACGGTAAGGCCCTTCGTACTTTGGGACGAGCTTTGAGGAAAGCCCAGGAGCTTGGTACGGAACAGCCAGCCATACAAGAGATCCAGGGGAATAGCTGGGACTTGGAAGTGAGTCGGCGTTGTTGTCCTTCTGGCGCTGTTGTTCTTGGGATGTAAAGGTGCGCGCGAGTTGGCGGCACTCTTCCGCTTGTCGGGCAGCTTCGGACACAGGTGGGCATTCGGAAGCGTCCGGACGATATGGTAGGAGAGTGTCGATGGTGTGCGAAGGTCGCGGCCATACAGGAGGAAGAAAGGTGAGAATCCCGTGGTAGCCTGTGTCGCGGTGTTGTATGCGAACGTTATGAAGGGAAGAACGCGGTCCCAGTTACCATGATCAGATGTCACGTACATCGCGAGCATGTCACCGAGGGTGCGGTTGAATCGTTCGGCGAGCCCGTTAGTCTGCGGGTGGTATGCCGTGGTCCGTCGATGAACAACGTGGCATTCGGAAAGCAGAGCTTCGACGACTTCCGAGAGGAAGGCTCGACCTCTGTCACTAAGGAGTTCCCGAGGTGCGCCATGTCGAAGGATGAATCGGCGTAGGACGAAAGACGCTACGTCCCGCGCAGTGGCTCTTGGCAGAGCAGCAGTTTCGGCGTAGCGTGTCAAATGGTCCACAGCGACTATGTTCCACCGATTGCCATCCGGTGTCATTGGAAGTGGGCCGTAGAGATCTATGCCCACGCGGTCGAAGGGGTTGGCAGGGCACGGAAGTGGCTGCAAAGCTCCAGACGCGCGTGAAGGCGGTGATTTGCGACGCTGACAGTCGGGGCAGCACTGAACAAATTTTCTTACAAAGTTGTACATGCCGCGCCAGTAGTAGCGATGGCGAATACGTTCATAGGTTTTGAAAACTCCGGCATGGCCATATTGTGGATCGTCGTGGAAGGCAGAACATATTTGTGATCTTAAGCTTCGGGGAATTACCAAGAGCTATTTACGGCCTGCGGGAGCGTAGTTCCGTCGGTGTAGCAGCCGATCACGAATGGCGAAATGGGCAGCTTGGCGGCGGAGAGATCGGGATGCAGGAGTGGTCGAGGCTCCCGAAAGATAGCCGAAAAGAGAAGTGATCCATGGGTCACGGCGTTGCTCAGTCTACGGAGTCAATGTCGAGAGATGTGACTGAGTGTGTACAGTTCGTTGCGCTGGCCGAGTCTGGAGGTAGAGGCGAACGAGACAAGGCGTCCGCGTCAGAGTGCTTACGTCCGCTGCGATAGATGACGCGAATATCGTACTCCTGAATTCGGAGTGCCCAACGGGCTAGTCGGCCAGACGGATCTTTCAACGTGGCGAGCCAACAAAGGGCATGGTGATCCGTTACCAGGTCGAACGGGCGACCGTACAAATACGGGCGGAACTTGGTAAGCGCCCATACTAGAGCTAAGCACTCCTTTTCAGTGACGCTGTAATTGGTCTCTGCTTTTGTCAGCGTGCGACTCGCATAGGCGACGACGTATTCGGAGTAGCCGGGCTTACGTTGGGCGAGGACAGCGCCAAGACCGACCCCACTAGCGTCTGTATGCACTTCAGTTGCAGCTGTTGGGTCGAAATGGCGAAGGATGGGAGGAGAAGTGAGCAGACGACCGAGCGTAGCAAACGCGACGTCGCACTCAGGAGACCAGGAGGAGAGGTCTGTGTCGCCGCGTAGGAGCTGGGTCAACGGCGACATGATGGACGCGAAATTTCGGACGAAGCGCCGGAAGTAGGAGCATAGTCCGACAAAACTTCGAAGCTCTTTGATGGTAACAGGCTTCGGGAACTCGGCGACGGCACGAAGTTTCGCAGGGTCGGGTAGAACACCGTGCTTAGATACTATGTGGCCTAAGATGGTCAGCTCCCGCGCGGCGAAGCGGCACTTCTTAAGGTTGAGTTGCAGTCCAGCGTTGGTTAGACACGTCAAAACCTGTCTGAGCCGATGTAGATGGGCAGGAAAATCGGGAGAGAAAACGACAATATCGTCGAGGTAGCATAAACACATAGACCACTTGAGGCCACGCAATGTGTTGTCCATGAGTCGTTCAAATGTGGCAGGTGCGTTGCAAAGGCCAAAGGGCATCACGTTAAATTCGTACAGCCCGTCAGGTGTAATAAATGCAGTTTTCTTGCGATCAGCTTCAGCCATCGGAACCTGCCAGTAGCCAGAACGTAAGTCTAAGGACGACAAGAATTCTGCTCCTTGAAGGCTGTCAAGGGCGTCGTCGATGCGCGGCAAAGGATAGACGTCTTTCCGCGTCACCTTATTTAAGCGACGGTAGTCGACGCAAAAACGAATAGACCCGTCCTTCTTGCGAACTAGCACGACAGGAGATGCCCAAGGACTGTGGGATGGTTGAATAACGCCACGGCGTAGCATATCTTCGACCTGGTCGTTGATGACGCGACGCTCTGCAGCAGAGACGCGGTACGGTCTTTGACGCAACGGCTGGTGCGAACCGGTGTCAATGTAGTGGTGGACTTCCGACGTGCGGCCCAACTGCGGCTGAGAAACATCGAACGAAGTCGTGAAGTGTTGGAGAAGTCGAAGAAGGGCGGCGCGTTCTTCGGCAGTCAGGGTATCAGCGATTGAACTCGTGAATATTTCACTCGACGAGCCCTCCTGTGTTGAAAGGGCAAGAAGGTCGCTCGAGTCAGTATGACACGATTCGTCTGGCACGTTCAGAAAGAACGAAGGGTCAAGCTCTTCCACGCGACCGAGACATTCGCCGACAAGCAACGTAACCGGTGCGGAGAGGGAATTGTAGACAAAAATATTGCTGTGGCCGGCAGCGATGTCAAGAGCAGCAAAAGGCAGTGGGACGTATCTGCGACTCATGAAGGTGTCGGAAGGTGTGAACAAGACCGTAGCATCGTTGAGGCCACCGCAAAAGACAGGGACAACGGCAAGAGAGGCAGGCGGAATGTCGGTGTCCTCGCGCACGACGAGTTTAGGCAGCTGAACAAGAGCGTCGTGGAATGGCTCTGCACACAGCGGCGAAAATTCAACTTCAGCGCGTGCGCAGTCTATGACGGCATTGTGACGTGATAGAAAATCCCACCCGAGGATGACGTCGTGCGAGCAGGCAGAAAGAACAATGAACTCCACGACGTACATAGTGTCTTGTATGAATACGCGGGCAGTACAGGATGCGAGAGGTGTGATGTGCTGTGCGCTGGCCGTGCGTAGCGACAGTCCAGAGAGCGGGCGTGGTCACTTGCGTAGTGAACGGCAGAGCTTGGCGGCTATAACAGAAACGGCTGCGCCGGTCTCTACAAGGGCAAATGAAGGAACACCGTCGAGAGATACGGCGACTACGTTAGCAGGGGAAGTGCGAGGACTTGGGCAGTTCGAAGATGGCGCAGTTCTTGCCTCTTGAACTGCGGCGTTTAGTTTCCTGGTTCGAGGGTCCGGGTCGGCGACGCATTGGGGAGAGCGATCGCCGTCGAGGAGATGGTGAGCGGGCGCGACGGAAAGTCAGGGTGGTCAGTGTAAGCATCCGATGGTGAGGGTCCGGTAGGAGATGGGCGCATGGGATGAGCGCCGTATTGGAACGGCCGGGGTAGCGTCGCTGGATGTTTGAAAGCGACGGCGACAATATCGAGCAACGTGCCCTGGAGTACCGCAGGCGTAGCAAATGGGGCGATTGTCAGGAGTCCTCCAAGAAGTGCTGACTCGCGGCTCGGCCCAAGATGTAGGAAGAGGTGCAGATCGGTGGGCATATTGCTGCATAGGTGGGTAAGGCTGCTGGGGAGGCCTACGCACCACCTGGGCATACGTAATAGGTGAGGCTATGGGCTGCATATCCGGCGCATATGTAAGAGGCGCGGCCACGGACTGCTGATGGTGAGCGACGGGAACGGCTTGAGCGACCTCTTCGGCAATAACATTGCGGAGCGTTGGCGGCAGTCGAGACGACGGCTTCTGTGTGAAGGAGGACAGGGAAGGTTGTCAAGAAACTTCTTCACGCACGAAGTCCTTGATCTCCTGAAGCTTCGGCGAGTGCTCGGGAACAGTACCAAGACTCGAGAGCGAGTCGGCGTGCGATGAAAATGGCCGAGTCAGGGCGCGCTGCTTCCTCAACTCGTCATAACTTTGGCATAATGTGACGACTTCCGAAACTGTGCGAGGATTCCTGGCCAGGAGCATCTGGAATGCGCCATCGTCGATCCCTTTGAGGATGTGCTGAATCTTGTCCGACTCAGGCATGGCGGCGTTGACACGGTTACAAAGATCGATGATGTCTTCAATGTAACTTGTGAACGTTTCGGACGGCTTCTGTGCTCGTGTGCGCAAGCGTTGTTCGGCGCGGAATTTACGGACAGCGGGTCGGCCAAACACTTCAGCGAAAGACGTCTTGAATACTGACCATGTCGGGATGTCGCTTTTGTGGTTGTGATACCACATTTCGGCAACGTCAGTGAGATAAAACACGACGTGGGTCAACTTGTCGGCGTCATCCCACTTGTTGTGCGCGCTCACCAGTTCGTAGTTTGTGAACCAGTCTTCTACATCGGTCTCACCGGCACCGCTGAAAACCTTGGGGTCCCTCAGCCGAGGAACTCCGGTGCCGCTGCCGGACTGGGCGGACGAGGCCGGTTGGACGAGCGGAAGTGTTCTGCTTCGCAGCTCCAGGTTCAGTTGACGGGGACCCTCAGCACCCTCCACCAATTGAGAAGAGGTTTATTGGCGGTGCGTTCCTGTGGTGACGCTCTGAACAAACACAGCGAGTCGGGGCAGAGCACCGTCCAGAAAGATGCCAGCGACAAGCAGCTCGAGGCGAGCGTTGGCGATACTGCTGACCGGTGACGCGTCTTCTTCTTCACATGCTCAATAAAATGGCAGATTACCGGAAATCGATGTTTTGTTTTCGCAGTGAACCTTCAAAAAGCCGGGCCGGGCCGGGCCCGGGATTGTGTTTTCGTACGTCGGGCCGGGCCGGGCGGGCTCGCAGCCCTTTGCCGTCGGGCTCGGGCGGGCCTTCGACAAAGTCAGCGGGCCCGGGCCGGGCTCGGAAATACGGCCCGTGCACAGCTCTATTGTGCCCATTCCCCTCCCAAAGCTCTGTGCACACAACGTGGTTTTGCATTGCCTCCAGGATCGGAGACACCCTCAACTGCGGGCCCATAACTGCCTCCGTTATGGGCCCGCAGTTGACCAAGCTAAGATCCATGTTGTGACGTCATAATGACGTCACAAAATTTGGCGATCTGTGGCGTCATGACGTCATATGGAGACGTCATCTCGTGATGATTTTTTGCATCACTCGTGTGGACGCCGACGGGAGACGCCGGTCAACTTTCGCTTTTGATGAGGCATCTAAGGCTTTAGCCTCAAGAAAGATCACTGTAACTATAAAACAAGATGGCGGCTCTAGGTCCTGTTACGCTTCTGGCTTGTTGATTGCGCGGGTCGCATGTAGAGTGGGGATGGAAAGAAACGCGAACAGTGCGGTATCAACATTACCTGCTGTTTGCATTTCTTTTCGAGCGCTTGTTGCCAGGATGGCAATAAAAAGCCGCTAGAGCCATCCATGATGCAATCAAGAATCATTCTAACATCTTTTCCTTGCCACCAAGGTCAGAGCGTGATGGAAACAACGCACCGCGCTGTTCGCGTTTCTTTCCATCCCCCCTGTACATACGAAATGCTTCTGTCGCGTCCCTTATCTTCTTGCTTGTATCGCGCGTGCGCAGTTTTGGAGTTTTACGTAGAAAACTCGCCGGCGTTGCTGAAGCGGTGCAAGTAATCCACCTTCGAGTTTCAGACTGCGAGGAGCCTCTGCTGTACTTTTTATACTAAGGGAAACGGGTAGTGCCGTAAAAAATAGCCGGGTGTAGATTGCATAGTGGCGAAAGACTAAAGGCACAGAATAGCTGATAAGTTTCTAGCTGGTTCTGGCCATACAAAGTGATGCCAAGTGATGCTAAGTTATACGAAGTAATGCCAAGTGACGCCAAGCACAGTCCAGCACAGTCGCCTCTCGCCGTTTCGGCTGTACTGCTTTAAACTACTTTACACGAGTCGAGTCCAGCAGTCTCGCGTGGCAGCACGCCGCGGTTCCCGGTAAGCGGCTTCCTCATCGGTATTGCGAACCTTCTTTGGTCTCCCAACGTCTGCGTCTGGTGCTGCCGCCACGCGCCGGTTTTACACAGTACGCAGGAGCGCATGCGCAGTTGGCCGTGACGTCACGTCTGTCGCGAGTGAGTGGTTGTGCGCAGGGTGTCGGAACGAAATGTTTTTCGTTTCGGTTTTAGTTTCGTTTCACCGCAAAAAGTTCCGTTTTCGTTTCTGTTCCGGAACGAAAAAAAAAAACGTTCCGTAACGGTTCGTAACGGTTTTTTTTCTTTGTATAAAAAAAGAAAGTATGAAAAAGGTAAAGCAATCATTAAAAAAAACATTGGATTTGTGATGTAGTTACTTGCCCTCCTCTTAAGAAAGTCGGACAAGGGTAAAACACGTTCTTCAGAGAAGCGGAAGTAAATGTACCACGTATTCCTACCAACTAGCACAAACCAGTATTCATTTCAAAGTCATAGTATTTATTTTCTCACAAGACGAATACGAGTTTTTTTAGTTGGCTTAATTCTTTGTGTCAAGGGAGTGAGCACGATCTCAGAAGCAGCACGTCATTGAGTACTCTCTGATGTGCGAGACCGCTGGTCTGATAAAAAGATCGCCAGGCCTGCGTGAAACACGCAGCAAGTCACAGCAAAAGCTAGAAGAGCGGGCTTTGTAGAGCCCGTTGTTATCTCTTGGGGCAACTAATACAAGTAAACATGCAACGTACCCACTACGTCATAAATCGTCGCAAGTTTTCTGAAGTAGCGAAGTTCCCACTATGCCATTTTTCTTCATTCTTCGGAGAATCGCGGTACGCGCTACACATCTGTAAGGCATTATCTGCACTTTGTGCTGTGGCTGATAATATTATGGCTGAGCACTTTGCAGTGGGTGGGAAGGAGTGTTGCGGAATGGGCGCCTCCATTCGATTCCAATTCCATTCCGGGGAATTAGAACTTGCCGCAATTCCATTCCTTTCAATTCCTCGGAATGAAAAAAAACTTAGCCCATTGGCACTGAGGGAATGGCCTGGCAGTCCGATTCCACTCCTGTAATTCCTCAACGTAGGAAAGGCATCTTGATAGCTTTATCGAGTTAAGAATGAACGCCCCATAAAGCTGATGTCATCAAATGCATTAAGAACTGCAAAAGTACGCAAAACACGTTGCCAAGGTCGAGGAATAGTAGCTTGGTGACATATCTCGTGCTGTACAACCACCCTACTAATTCCCATAGGGGCAGTTCTCCCGCTACCGATAGTATTTGCGTGGTCAACATGTTTGAACGAATGGTGGTGTTTCAATACTGTTTAAGCTTAAATCTGTTAGTGCTAAAATGACGACATAGCGTATTTTTATGCTGACAAAAGCGCCTTTGCATCGTATACGGAACACTGGGCCGCACTGCCCGTCAGCACTCACGCCTGTCAAGCGCGCCTCGCAAGCATGGATGGGGTGAGGAGAACTTTCTGTGTTCGCCTGTGCGCAGATATGCAATGTCTTCCTTGTCGCAAAGGTTATTTTACGTGTGTCAAGTGCTAAACTGCTCGTGAGATAAAGATCAGACTGTGCATAGAGTATTCGCCACTTTCGGGTGGGGGTATCAATGGGAACCAACGCGCAGGGGTAATTTGTTTCTCCCTTCGGTATCTGCTGGGATAATGCATTTGTTTGTACACTAATTATGCCTCTGTTTGTAGTAGGCGCGTTGCTTATAAATGTACCGTGCTTGTAATCAGCTAAGCCATTTTAAAAATTCTGCTTAGTGTAACTTGCGAGGCTCTGACTTACTAACGTTGAAGCTTGAAAAAGAGCACGTAGACGAAAACGGCTCTATTTTCGGAAAAAGACGTAATTCCATTCCCATTCCATTCTTCCGAGCGTTGTCCCCATTCCACTGCGGGATCGCGAAAATGTTGAAGATTCCGGAGTCATTCCAATTCCGGAGTGGTAACTCCGCAACACTGGTGGGAAGCATTAAACCACACACTCTTTGCGCTATTAGCATTGTGTGATGACTGGTTGTTATTTTACTCTTCTGCCATGCTATACTATATACATATGTTACGCGATTCCTTGCCCGACATGACGCCTGTGTAGAGTATATTTGCGATGGAGTTATAACCACCAGCGTGACACTGTGGTGGAAGGCCCGACTGCCACGCAGAGGGCGCGGATCCTAGAAATTTGTTTCTCATTTAATTTTTTCTTATACCACGCGATAGCGGTCACCTACACCGGCGGCTGCGGAGAACTATGGAGCCAAAATCGCCTGTTGTGATCTCATAACAGCTTTCGCTGCAACAAACTTCAGCGCAGACAATGCCCTCTCCACTTTGGCCTGCTTGACAGGCGCGCAAAAGTCCACTTGCGTTAATATAAACATCTCTGGTTGCCAGTGTTCTCGTTTTTCGCACAATTTCAACATATCTTTGCTTTGGATTTCCTGTCTGAGGTACGTGCTTATACTATACCCCGAGATATGCTCACATTGCATGAGCTCAGTTGTTCCGGATGATCCGCACCTTGAATGAAGGTTGTCATAGGCACCGGACAGTTGAAGACGTCATTTTTCCCGAAGGGCCCGCGGCAACGAGGAGGAGCGTGCAAAGAATTTTGTTGGTTTTCCTGAGAGACACTGGGCTGTTCGGCACTTGGTGACATACCCCTACAATTCAGGAGATGCTCAGGCGGAACAATTGCCGGCCATGCAGGCCAGGCTAACCCCGCCTGCTGCAACATCACCACCACCTCCACCACCCCCACCACCGGATTGCGAAATTTTTTCGTGAACCGAAAAACGATTGAAAAAATTTCGGTTTCACTCCGGAACGAAATAATAAATAACGTTTCGGTTACGTTTTCGTTCCGGTCAAAAATATCGTTTTTTTTCGTTTTTCGTTTTCGGTTTTCGTTCCGTTCCGACACTCTGGTTGTGCGCATTGTCCAGGCATGCGCGCTGGTGCCGGAGCAGTGTATGGGCTAGCGAAGAACGCGCACGGCTGTGACACCGGTTCCTAAGCAACGCGCGGTGACGTCATCGCGGCGCGGAGTTATTTTGTTCGTGTTGGACAGGTTGCTACGGCCGGCTTAAACAGCTCACTGTTAAACCGAAGCTAATTACCTTGAAATATGGTAGGGCGGCTGCCTGCTTTTGGCCTGTGAATTAGAGCATAGAAAAATGCGCGCATGAGGTTTATTTTTATGTAAAAGCTTTCCGATTTGCCTGTGTTCCCTCCTGAACAGCCTCTTTTGGTACGGGTTGTGTACTCTTGAGTGCTGCGGCATTGAAACTCATTCTTAAAAGACAGGGCGTGCAAACACGGGCACAAGAAAGAAGTAACCACACCAATTTTTTTTTTTTAATTTTGCAGAAGCGCTAATAATTTTTAGAATGAATAGTTACCAACTAGCTCAGCTCACTGTTATTCTAGGCATTCAAAATGTGCACGTTTTTTAACCTCGGTGCATGGTTATTGTCTCACTCTTTTTCTCGAGCTGCGGGGTGTCCAGCGCCACGTGGTTTGTTACTATGGTAACGGCGTGGTATCTGCATTCGATGGAACAGGCAAGAATCGTGCACAACGTTCCCCTACGTAGGAGCTTTCAGCTTATTCAATTGCCGACGCCTTGGAACGCCAGCCGCGAATAAAATGGGGTCATGTGACCCTGCGATGATCGAATTGATGGTAGACATCCTTTATGTTTGTATATTGACTTTTTTACGCTTAATAACGTCGGACTGCATGCCCTAATCGCTGCCATTCTTGCTACAATAATTAGTCCTACCTTCAGTCTACGAAACCTGCAAGAAAAAAAAAGGGGGGCTTCAGTAGTTTTGCAGGGCCCGTTTAAAGGCCGCCGCAATTTTTCTTGCGACCATTGTATACTTTTGTAAATCGGGCTATGATCAGCGAAGTTCGATCGCGAAAGTTTGCTTTCTTATCTATAATATCAAAGAAAACTTCAGAGCCCTTCTACTACTGTGATGATGAAACCAGCGGCTGCGGCTGCATGCTCTGCGGCAGCGGACTCGCATCGTTCTCGCGCCTAATCGCGATTCTGTACCTGTTGGCGCTGTTTCAATTCCCACTCTTCTTTCTCCGAACAGAACGACACACGTCTCTCCCATA
Source organism: Rhipicephalus sanguineus (assembly GCF_013339695.2). Taxonomy (NCBI): domain Eukaryota; kingdom Metazoa; phylum Arthropoda; class Arachnida; order Ixodida; family Ixodidae; genus Rhipicephalus; species Rhipicephalus sanguineus. The sequence continues at coordinate 58,810,417 of NC_051184.2, read as the reverse complement.
GCGAGCCCAAAGGGTGACTGCTGATAACAGCGTGATAGAATAAAGAACCAGTGTAGAAAAGGAAACTGTAGCTTTGAAACGGTACGAAAAAGGTCGCAGTTTCACCGCAAGGGCGAAGCAATTAATGCGATGGCAAAAAATTGTAATGCTTTGCGTTGTGATGCTGGCAGCTAACTCTTTTGGATCTGATCTGGAGTAACTCTACGAAACGCTACGTGTAGGAGAATACGGCCGCTCCAGGGAGAGATGCTCATTCCGCACAGTCTCTTCGTGTTGACAGCGCAGCAGGTAGAAGGGCATACGAGCCGCCCGCTGATGGCTGTCGAGAAAGCGCGCGCGCCAGCGATCGCGACCGTGCCCTTAAATCAAGCTTCAACGTTGCTGTTCGAGCGACACCCCCCCTTTCGCCTCACGTCTTTTCATGCTCGTTCAAGACGGGCGGGGCACTTCCTCTCTGCTTCAACGGCAGGCCTTCCGAGTGCGGTGATGTTATCGCATGCGCCCTCCGAGCGGCAGAAATGGACCGGCTCGTTTGATCTCTGCTTCAGCCGTGCTCGTCATCCCCGCTCGCGCGATTTTAAGCACGGTGGAACATGGTTTGCGCAGGGGGGGGGGGATGTTATCAATTTGTACTTTACACGGGATATGACGGCAACGGCAAAAGCCTGTCGAGAGTGTCCATATACGTGCTATCGTAATAAAATAAGCAAGGTAGCGCATGGAACTACCCAAGAGATACGCAAGAGATACGCAAACAGGCTGCGGAAACGAAAACTCTATTGTATTGCTTTCTTTTTTTTTGCGTATTCTCTACAAGTGCGCTGATGCTGCGAGACAGGATGGGACTCGCGTAAGGCAACATGTGCCTCATAGTCCTTCGCCGGTTTGTTTTAAGCGCGTGTACACACAAAGCAGCATGCCTCAGCGCCCTTTGGAGCACTGTACTGATGTGTACTAGGTTTACATGAAACCCAAGGAGATATATTGGCACCAGTAGAAACAATTCAAGAGTGAGTACAGAGAACAATATTGTTTACTGACAGCAAACCAGCAATGCTCTTTCAATGCAAGAAATAAAATTATTGTGTTGAAGCCATTACCGAGACCTCGCCCTCGTCTTCAGAGACAAAACGAACAGTAAACGGTTGCTCGCTAGTTTGCACCGTCAATTAGCGTTCGCAATAAATAACCTTTACTCCCAATCAGTCGTAAAACATCGTAAAACATCAGCATTAGCTGCTACATCATTGACATGGACAGCTTCGAATTACAGCACTTGCTTTCGACGAGTGCGGCTTAACACACTCAGGTTTTTGTGTATTAAAAGGTACTGCGGTGAAGCTGAGCACGCCAAGCAGCGGGGGGGAGGGGGGGCCACGCAATGAAATCACGTTGGAACGGAAGTCGCGAGAAGCGTAAGCATTCCAACATGTGTAGGATCAATGCTTATGTACGTACATCCACAACATTGGCAATCGCAACAAATTACCAGAATACAATAAGCGACCAAAGAGAGCAAATATGCACGCATGAGCAAAACGAATCTACTTGTCATCCCCGGGGAACATGTAGAAATCGATGCCTTGCCGGTATCAGAGTTCCTGCGGCACCATACAGTATAGCGACTACCTACCATAACTAAAATGTGGCTGCATGTGTGAATTACACACAAAAAAAAGCTTGCAAGAAGACGTAAAGCAGCGGACAAGGCTAACCATCGGATGAATACTAACTGCACATCTGCGCGTTAGGTGCGGCCGCCAAAGAGGTTCGGCGCAGCTCTTCAGCATCGTCACGGGTCAGACACACCAGGATAGAAGTCACGTTACCAGGTCGATGACGTCGCACGTGTCAACGTGTGCTCAACATTATTGTATCGCAATCGCTAAGCAACAAATTTAGTGCTGATATGAACTACGCACAACACAGAATTCAAATATTGCCTTTCAGTTATGTAAGAAAAAGCAATTTTTTTCAATGATAGTTTTCTTTTTATTATAAATATTGTGCTCATTATGGTGCCTCTAGCGGGGAATTGTGCGTTCATGAGGGCAGAATTTGGAGGGGAAGCACTATGTTTTTTTTTTTTTTTTAGCAACAGCGTTATTGATTTTATAGCTCTCTTCGGCGATGGCTGAAACATGAGACTTTTGAGGTCCTGACAGCGCTAGCGCGATCTCTACATCACGAGACAGGGGCACGGTGGTTGGTGGGAATTGCCGCCGCCGAGTATCGCGAAGTTGCATCGGTGGTGTAATCTGTGGCGAGGGGGCGACACGCGAGTGGAGCCGAAGATTGTTGCTCTACGCATCTCCTGTCTACGGACACGAACCGCCAGAACTTAGCTATATACATACAGCTTGCATGTAAAAAAAATCTTCAATTTTAGTACATCATAAATTATCAAACGCAGCTATCAGCAACCCTTCAAACTTGTCCTAGTTGGTACGACAACCCTGTCCTGCCGACATTGTTGTCTTTTCAGGTAGTCGTACTACTTGTCCTCGAAAGGACAAGCAGTACCAGTACTTTTTCTGTTCTCTTTGTCCTCGGTCCTTCGTTCCGTTTCGCTCAGCGCAACTACACGCGCAATGTAGCTATCCCTAGCCGGATCTCCGCCTGGCGTAAGGTGAAACCGCGTAGATGCACTTCTTGAGGCACGCGGAGTTTTAACGCTCCTTAATAATATAGTGACGTGGTCGTGACGGTGAAGAAGACTCCAGGAGAACATGGAAATGCAAAACTCTTTAGTTGGCCGAACTTGTGGCCGGGAAACGGAAAGTGAAACTGCAAGCAAGACACGCTGTACACTGGTAGCGGCGAACAGATCGTCGGCCGTCGATAATCTGATGATAGCTGGGACGCGCCGTCTTTTATACATCATGCATCGAACTCTCCAGCCTTATCACTGGTGCTCGTGCAAGCTCTGCAATAATCTGGACTATTCGCGTCATGCGCGCAATCTTAACAAATAGATCTACTACAATCGCGAAGCTTCTCGAACACTGCGGCGCGGTTAGCGTCGAGCGTTGCTAACCGCCCTTGCGGGTCAAACCCGAATACATCTAAATAAAACAAGAAGCGGGCGTGGTAATATAATAATTTTATCTGGGCTTTGACATCCCAGAACCACGATATGATTATGAGAGACGCCGTAGTGGAGGGCTCCGAAAATTTCGGCTATCTGGGGTTCTTTTACGTGCACCTAAATCTAAGTACACGGGCCTCAAACATTTTCACCTCCATAGAAAAGTTTTTACGCTCCTTTACGCATCCTTCAGTTGTAGTTGAGTGCTCTAAAGGTGAGCTTTCAGTGGCAGGAGTGGCGTTTGAAAGCATTTTCTACTCACTTCATGGCGTCCGCGAAGGTTTCCTCGAAGACTTTCATGGCCTTGTCACCCATAAAGTTCAGGATGCCGAATGCTAGCATTGTTTTCTTCGTGGCATCGCCCTTTATAAATTGGCTCTTCAGTACCTGCCGAAAAGAGGAAAATAGCGATAAAAATTGCTTCCGAACCAAATAATTGGGAGTTTTGAAAGTTTTGCAGTTTTACGTGCGAAAGTGATGCGCGACATTGTGCGGGATTCCGAATTCATTTTTTGACTAACGGTCGAAAGGGTTCAAGATAAAATTTTGGCGCTTGTGTCCTGTGAAAAAGGACATGAGGGCGTTGCTCTAACTTGTCGCGTCAGGAGCTGAAACTAGAATCAAAGGTATCCTGAATACAGTTGTGGCAGTACATATAACAGTCGCTATATCATCCTTTTCATCTCAACACCGGACAACACAAAGTAAAATCGGGAAGATGACGACAAATTTATTAATGTTAGGTGATTCCGTACATGTACGGCGAAGACCCTCAAAAGGTTAAGGCTCGTTCACAACGTCGATTTACCCTTTGAGGAATAAGGGAACGAATATGTCCCACTTTTTCTTCTTCAGTAAAAGCTTCCTCCGCCACTGCGCGTCGACATCAGAGCTATGATTTTCTGCTGCCATGGGGGAGAAACTTTGAGGAAACCCAAAAAAAAAATTTTATACGTTTACGATACGTGGTATCGGTGATACGTTGAGTGTAAATTTGTTTTGTTCTGTAGAATTTTTTAAAGAACGACAGTTCCATTGCGTGCAAGACAGCTAAAGTTCTAGATTTATGGTATGTTTCTCCTTTTCTGAATTTCGAGAGAAGTAGTCCTAGCACAAAACTATAGATTTTGTTTCAAAATCGGAGCAGCATATCGGGCAATAATTGTGTCGAAGCGTACTTGAACAAAAATTGAAGCAGTTCCTTGGTGAGCCTAACTACATTACAGGCACGCATAAATGTTTTTTTTTTAAGTTGGATGGGCATTACTACGTCAAAAGATAACGCTTCATAGAATAGAAGGCCCTGAAATTCATATTGGTCCTTTTTTACCACTGCGTTACCAGTGGCAATGAGACCAAAAGCTGTGGCTAAGACGTTGTTCCTGAAATATAGGCCTGAAAGAAAGGGATGACGATATCGATGCTCTAGAGAGTCAGGCAGTGAAAGAGAACACGAATATGCAAAGCCTAAGAGAAAAGCTAATACCTCAGACCTGGATGGAGTTCATGAATGCATTTACAAGATTCGGTGCATTCGGTGACACCATAGTGATGTGGCTTGCCTTGATTCATAGCCACAATTTTATATAAAGGCGGAAATTCAGACATAACTAAGGTGCTCGTCCTTATCTACATCGACAGAAGAGACAGAAAGGAGCTAAAACGGTTGGTGTATGCGAAGAGGTTAGACAGAGCCGCTGGCATAGCACAACAGGCGCAGGCGCACATCGTGTACTACAGCTGGAAATGAGTTGCGCCAGAATATTTTTCTTGCACAGTTTCTCAAGTGCCCCCCTGTACCGCTTGCTTCGGGTATTTTCTTGCAAGAAATTTGGTGAAAGGATTGCAGCTTGGTGCGCTCATGAGACAAGGCGACAGGTGTTTTCCCAATTTTTCAGACACGTCATGGGTCAATGGGACACATACGTCCCACTTTTTTTGTCGTAAACTATTGGTCGTATTTTATTGAAAATAGATTCATAATAATTCTAAGCATGTTATTTAGATATTACGCAGGCATATTTTCTGCTGTCGTGTAAAAAATATATATGAACTCATAAAGGGTTAATATTTGCCTTTAGTGTTCCTTCAATGTCGAAAGTGCTACAGGACACCAGTGATCAGCGGCTCTTCGTGCTTTGAATGAACTCCATGTTGGGCCAGGTTTATGTTATCTACTTGTGCCAGCCTCCCTTTATATGTGAAGTGACAAAGTACGATTCCCTTTACTTGGTTGCATGGGGGAAAGCAGATGATTTTTAAGGGCTCGTTTATCTTTGTTAGACACAATATTAATGAGAACTAACAGACAATAACGCCAAGGAAAGTATAGGGGGTGTTATCTGTAGTATTTAGAATATAAATGTGAAGAAAGTAAATTGGACGAAAAGATGACTTGCCGCCGGCAGGGACCGAACCTGCGACCTTCGAATAACGCGTCCGATGCTCTACCACTGAGCTACGGCGGCGGTCATCCTCCCGTCCACTTTCTGGGGTATATATGTTGATTAAACCAAGGAGCCATGGCTGCGATTGGCGCTGACTAACACTCCTTGGTTAATCAACATATATACCCCAGAAAGTGGACGGGAGGATGACCGCCGCCGTAGCTCAGTGGTAGAGCATCGGACGCGTTATTCTAAGGTCGCAGGTTCGGTCCCTGCCGGCGGCAAGTCATCCTTTCGTCCAATTTACTTTCTTCACATTTATATTCTAAATACTACAGATAACACCCCCTATACTTTCCTTGGCGTTATTGTCTGTTAGTTCTCGTTAATATTGGTTGCATGGGGTCTTTCATAACGAGACAACATGCGGGGATGCTATCTCACCCTGCACAGTCGTTTTCGCATCATGGCGCCCGCGCGTCCAGCGGGTTGACGTAGTTAGCATATTCGCCATTTTGCGAGGAATGGCGCTGCTCTCGCGGTGGCGTCGCTCTGTCGGCAAGGTTAGGCGGGCGTTCAGGGACCAGCAATGACTCTTTTGAGCAGTGTTGCAATACCTACTGATGTTTTATTAGATCTATTGATTTTCTGATTTACTGATTCCCAGATAAAAAAAAATCTGCTGATTTTTTTTTATCAAGTAGCATCGGGGTACTTGTCGGCTTTGTAACTAAGGGTGCCCAGAATGGGCTTTCAAAAGTTGCTCTACCATGGGAGATGGGGGAACATCGAATTGGAGAAGCGCGGTCTCCGAGATCTGAAGCGTGTGAAATCGTGAACTTTTTTGTCTGTTTTAATCTTGGAGGACAGTGTAGAGCGCACTCTAGAATTTCACGAAGCGGAAGGTAGGTAGTGCAGCAAAGCCATCGGTCATAGATTTAGCGAATATATATGCTCCCTAAGGTGAACATATAAAGTACCTCTAATCGGTGATAAATTTCTACAGGGACTGTAATCGGCCATAGAGTTATTCTATGGGCGGCCATTAGGGTAACAGGAATTCTCATCAGTCAAAACAGCCAGAGCCCTAGTACGGCCCCACGGCGCTCTGGCGGAGCATAGGGAAAAGCGAAGCCGCTCGGCGAGGAACTTGAGGACAAAAAAGCACAGTTTGGGAGGAGGGTAATCATTAATCTCTCATGGTTCCGTTAAAAGAGTACTGACACAAATTTTGAATATTTTCGGGTTGTTCCTCTAAATAAAAACGCAGGTGTCGAGAACTCCATAAAATGTGTCGTAGTGCTTGGGAAAGCATTGAATATATTTTTAATACTGCTACCTTAAAACGGCAATTTCAGTTTCGATATCGAGGGGGCGGCTTCGCAGTGGCGTGTCAACACAAGTCTGACGTCACGGGAAGACCAACTGGCGATATACTAGCAACGGCTGTCAATTCGCTGTCAGTCGCACGCGGTTCACGTAAAACAAGACGAGTGAATTGTGGTCCAGAGACTCTGACCGCGATTTCTGCGATTTAGGCTGCATACAGGACGCAGATTTCGCAAACCAAGTGAACTGTGTTGACTTGTCGTGATAATGCCCTCTGCTGGTTGGCACGCGGCTGCACTCATTCGTCGCCGCATTGTGAGAGGGCTTCGCGCTCTTTGAGGGACACGGCAAGAAAACTACATAGCCGCTGACACGTCCATCAAAGAGCGTCAAGCCCTGTACATTGCGGCGATGAACGAATGCAACCGTTTATCAAGCAAGGAACGCTTGGAAGCGTTTGAGTAGTGGCGCGCCTTTGTTTCATATTTGGCGTGTTTCGCGCCTCTCATTTTTTTCCCGGAAGAGACTAACAGGCAGATTCCATCGCTAAATAAAAGCTTCCGTGGTTATTGAGGCGGCCTACAAATTAAAGCTCATTTATTTATTGCCGATTGTAGCAATAATGAAAAAGATGGCTAATTGAGGTTGATTAATCAATCAATACTGGGTAATGAAAAAAAAGGAGCTTGTACGTACACACGACGATCACTAATATGCAGCAGGTACAACTTTCTTAGAGCGCATAGTTTACTTTAAAATATTTGCCCGAGTTAGGTGAAACACCCGGCATAACATTTGTTTATCAATTTGTTCCGGGGTTTCCGTTGGGTGGATTTGAAAAGGAGCCAAAATAGCCATGCCATTTCATCTTGGCGCCAAATTTGCAGGCATGTGGAACAGAAGCCGTAATACGAGTGGACGTTTTGTTTTTGAACAACAAATAATACCATTTTGAATATTCTCTTTCTTGTTGGGTCTTAAGGCACAGATAAGTAGCAAAGAAGTTAATAAATTATAATTAGGGGCGCCTACATATAGTTTATGTAGAATAGGGTTTTTGCCAGATAAAGAGCGATCTTCGAACATTTCAGTGGCGTAGCCAGGGAGGGGGGAGGGCACACCGGGCCCGTGCCCCCCGCCCCAGAACTGTTTTCCCTTGGTGTCCCTTGGGATACAGAGCACAAAATGACACTCGACCCCACTTATCTGCCCAGACCCAATGTCGGATCAAGGAGGTGCCCCCCCCCCCTTCCAAATAAATTCTGGCTATGCCACTGGAACATTCTAGTCAAGCAGTCAGTTGGAACGTGAAGATTTGAAGCAGTGTTTCCTTGAAGCTGCAGACCGAATTCGATTAGATGAGTTCACTTAATACGAGTCCAGCCACGAGTAGTAAAATATGGTTGAAGATGAACAACCCAGCTTCATTTTGCTGCGGATCACAGTTTTTATTAAGTTCACGCGTGAACACATGCTGAGAATAAGTGTTACGAACTTGCGCGTAGCGCCAGCAGAGATGGCGGGCAGCGTGAGCAGCGTGCTAGCCATGCGATTGCCAACGGGCACACAACTACAACACTCCGTATTTCAGGGCGCGCCGCGCTTTTCGTTGGTGTGCATCAATCCGCATCAGCCTGCTGTTGAGAGGAGGACGCTGGCGCGCATTGGCTGACACGACAGGAAAGCTTAGAGAAAGTTAATCTTTTTCTGCAAATAATAAGAAAGTTGGCACTTTTCAATGCGCCAAAATAGAAGTACAAAAGTAGCCAGAAAGTAGCCATGGAGCCCCCCTGAAGTTTTCGTCGCCAGACGACGTCGTTAAGTTACCAATGTGGCGCAAAGTACAAAGTAGCCATCAACGGCAACCCTGATTTGCTCTTTGTTTGCTTTCATGAGTTCTATCTGTTTCGTTCCGTTGTGCTTACCATTACTTCTGGACTAGTACACCTGCTCTAATGTTCACGCTGATTCTAATGCTTGTATAATTTGTATATGACATTCGCGGGGGTCCCTTTCCAATATCTCATGCGTATATTTTACATATTGTAATTGCCCTACTATGTAATGATCAAAACTAATTGATTCATTGAACTACTGTTTATGCTGTTGCTTATAGCCTAGGGAAGTGTGCGGTAGTCGGGTGGTCGAGTATAATTGCCAATTTGTTTTTACTCGTGAAGGGGTAAATCAACTATTTGAAAAATTCCCCATTTCGCCGTCCCCATAATGTTGCCGCTACTGCAAGAAAAACCGACCTGCGAATTCTCAATAAGCAGCAGTATGCCATATTCAGTACTCCCTTGAGAGATATGGACATCGATGAAAGGGTAAACATCACATTTTCCTGTGAGATGACAGACTTGAATAACTGCGCAAATATGAATAATTATTGCCTCTCGGAATTCATAGCCAAGTGCAAAACAACTTTTTGGAGGACATGTAGGCTAAAACGCGCTCACGAAAAAAAAAAAGTCGTTTTTTTTTTTTTGTATTCCTAATACTGATTCCCTCTTCCCCCCCTCCTTTCTGCACTTCACCAAGTTTTGCTGCACTGCCTCCGAGATCGGCCCACGTTTGACGCAGCACTGTTTTAAAATAGAGGAGGCGTTGGACCGAGCAGCTATGTCGTGTAACGGCGTCAAGTTACGTGAAGTCATAGTAACCTCACGATCACTTGGCCGCGTTATGTGCCGTCGTAGTGACTTCACGATGGTGACATAAAAAGGTCACAAAGTTTGGCGACCTGTGACGTAATGATGGCGTCATCACATGATGATGACGTTTTGCATATTTTTCTTGTTGACGCTGACGCCGCCGAAAGTCACTTTCCCTGTTCTATGAGTCATTTATTGCTCTCGCTTTAAAATTCCGCTGTTCGAAAGCGGGTAAAAAGCATTTCTTGTTCACTGAATAATTAACCACGAAAATGTAGTGCGGCTCAAACTGTATTTAACAGAAGTAATGAGGACGGCCGAATTATTTCTTAAATCTAAAGTCAATGTTTCACAGCGCAAGGAACGAGCACGACAAGCACGGACCGGGGGAATCCGACTGTCTAATTAAAACAAAGCATTGCGAGGGCCGTTGATCGGTGCTGACGCAGTGTGATTTCTGCCCAGTGCTCTGAATGTCAAAGTGAGGAAATTCAAAAAGAAAGACGCACACAGCCCTTTCCTTGTCGTCCTCGTGCCGTTGCGATGTGTAGCGTCGAACTGCGCTGCACCAACTAGCCCAACGCTAAACCTTTGTGTATTAATCGGAAAGTTTTGTAAAATCGAGAAGGGGATGTTTTAAGCCTTCGAAATCTAAAATTTACCCAAGCGATACCCAAGGTATACCGCGGCATCGTTTTTACCGGTAAACAACACCTGCGCGAAAAGTCCGCGAGGGTGATCTCAGGTTGGCCCGGACAAAGGGGCCACCATATCGTAGCGATGCAGGCCAGGTAGACGGTCGCGTAAAACTAGGATAGGCTACCGATATGCGATGACGCCCGAAACGAACGGAGTCATTGTGCAGAGCAGGCCGAGCGACAAAGTTCAGAGGACATGATCAATGCTATGCGTGGCGTAAACCAAGAAATAAAAAAGCAACCACCGCTGCCTTTAGCACCATCGGGCACGTAAGAGTGATACCGAATGTCTAGTCCGTTGTTCTGCGCATGGGCGTGCAGTGCAGCCTGGTCAAAGTAAAGCTAGCGCCGTAGCCGTAACTAGGACTTCTAGATGTATTACCGCAATAGTTTTAGAGCACATGGTCAGAAAAAAAACCTGTCTGTGTCAAAACTTGAATGAAATCGCCGCCTTTTTACTTGGTTACTTCAGGAAAAACTTCGTTAAATTGGTTTTGGTGGTCACACTTGTTCGTTAATTCGGGTTGATGACAACACTGAAATGTATGGGTGCCTGCAGGGGAACGGAAATTTCTTCGTCAGATCGGGAACTTCGTAAAATCGGGTTTCGTTAGATCGAGTTTGGACAGTATACACTCTAAGAAAAACACGTGTCCTTTGACTCTTCTTTTGAACATGTGAGAGTCACGCGCGCAGCACTGTGTTTAGAGAGGCACGTTGACTATCCTTAGAGAGTCACATCGACTCTCCTAAAAATAGTCTATGTGAACAAAACAGAGTCAAAGAAGAGTCACATTGATTCTCCTAAAGAGAGTCAATGTGACTCTCTAAGGAGAGTGCTACATGTGTGATTCTCACATGTAAGAAAGAACAGTTACAGTTATTAGCGTGTAGACGCAGCGGTGTGAGGATCTGCAGTCTCACGCCCTTACCGCGAGGAGGTTCCTTGCCATGCCATACTTGTTTTTCAAATGCGAAGACGAGTCCAAAACGTTCAGGACTCCGTAGTGCACGATTTTCTTGCTGGCCAGGTCTTGAATCACCTTGACCACCTTCCCGCCCACGGCTTCGTCCGAAGTGTACCTGCGAATGAGTGAACCAACTGAATGAGCCCAACCACTACAAGCTTCTTAAGCGAAGGTTAGAGTGCCTCACAAATTGACGTTAGGTGTGTCCGTAACAAAACCCGGCGCCTGCGAGGGTATGGAAATTCGGGTGTATACAAACAAGGCCCACGAAGGGGTGCCAATCAAGTGCGTATTTGTATCCGTCGTTTTCCAATAATTGTTGCTCTGCCGACCGTGGGCTTCTCGGCGATCAGCCGTTTCTGATAGGGCACTCTGATCATTCATCGATGTGACTTTCACGTTGCCACATTTAATTGTTGCCTGGATATGAACGCATGACCTTCGCTGTTGCCTATATGGCAGCTGACGTGCTGCGCCGCTAAACACGTGGGTGTCGCTCCAGTTCCCGGCGTGGAGGGAGGAATCGGTTAGGAGGCAGCAATGCAGTGGGTTGTTCCCAACGTTGTATGGGAGCCTTTCTCAATTATTGGTATGGTTTGAACGGCGAAATCCGCCGGTCCTTGAGGATGTTGAGGATGACGTCGAAGAGCTTGTTGGCGTATATCGCACACGCCTCAGGATCATTGTTTCAAAGTTCGACGTGTTCGAGAAACGGCATCTCCTGCACCAACCAGCGTCGCGTGTCGTCGCCGTGTACCCTGATGCGTTCGACCAGCTCAATTAAGCGGTCCCAATAAACTTCGGGGGCACACAAAGTTGGAAATGCCGTTGGCTTGCCGAGTTGCGCTGTCATGCGAACACCTCCCTCCTGCGTTCCTGTCAGCAATGAACCGTCTTTGGGCAGATGCGGGGCCACTAGTCGTTCCTCGACGACGTTGAGCCTGGGCAAATGTGAAGGCATCGCTGGGTAAACGTAGCCGTTAACGGGGCTTAAATTTGGCACACTGCCTTTAATGATCGATTCCTTGCATGTCCCACCGACGTCGGGAGCAGCTGGGAAACAACCGCGTCAGTACCTCCGTGGCATTGTTCCGTTCTTGTTGAGACCGGATCCCTTCGATCGTTGTCGAATAAAACCAGGTGGTTTTCGAACCACAGGCGGTCGCAGCCGCAGCCGAAGTGCCGCTCATGAAACTCCCGCCGACAGTGGGCGTTGGCCCCGGCGAACGCATTGCGCCATTGCCATGTTGACGCTACTCTGCCGGCACTGCCGCTTTCTCACCGCTTCCTCGCCGCATCCGCCAATCATGTGCCCGCCATGGCGTCCGATGGAGAGAACGACGTAACTAACGGCGCAGCCAATGTGGACCATATCGAAACATGTGCCGAACGGTTTTTCGTTTCGCTTAGCCATATACAGCTTTCTCTGTAAAAGAGGGGGGGGGGGGGGAGGGCGCTGGAATTCATTGATCGCAAGGACACCTTGATTTGGGCGACTTAATCCTAACGGTGTTATTGATGTGCGCCAAGGACAACTACCAAAGGAACACATAGGGCATCGTGTTCTTAACAACCATGCCAACTGTACGTGTATCGCTGAATACGCACAGTGGTGGGGCTGCCTTTAGAGAGAAGAGAACCTTATCTTTCTGCGCACTCAGAACAAAAATAGTGATTGTTCCTCCTTTCGGTAAGTCCTCACTTGCCACGTGTATGGTTCTCTGTAAGGAGACACATTAACGTCACTTTTGGGTACTACGTCTCTGACGAGAGTATAGTGACCTCCAAAGAGTGTTGACATGTCTCTTTCGCCCTTTCCCGCCCGTTGACGACTATAGACATCATATTTCCTACCAAAATGACTCATGAAGACTATATTCAACAAAAATTTGTCTCACATGAAACAAATGGCCAGCATACTCGTCTTAGTTGTGTTTATTGAAGCCAGATCGCTAAAATTGCCCATGTTGTTCCATTTGTGTCTCCGCTTTCATTTTATTGCCATCTTTCATTGTATTGCCATGCTCTGAAGCCATCTTAGAGCTATATTTTTTACGCATATTAGTGCAATAAAGGAACCCGTTGAATCGAAATAACGGTACCGTTTTATTCAGAAAAAAAAAACACCTCTACAAATCGGGCGAAAAAGACATTTCCGGTAAATTTTACTCGTTCCTTGCGCTGTGAAACATGGAATTGTGCGGCAACAACTAGCCCAACGCGCAACCTTAGTGTATTAAACCGCTGGTGCTCGCGTAAGCTCTCGAATAAACTTTACTATTCGCGTCCGGCGCGTAATCTTAACAGAATAATTTCAAACAGTCGTGAAGCTTCTCAAACATTACGGCGCGGTCTGCGTCAAACGTTGTTAAGTCTTTGTGGGTGAAAGTTGAATACGTCAAATTAAAGCAATAAACAGGCGTCGCAGTAATATCACTAGTAATATTAATGATGGTACAACCGATTGCACTATCCATAGTTTATCGATAGCAGTAATATCGATAGTTTGTTTATCGATAGTTTCAAAACTATCGATAGTTTGAAAAAAAAGAAAAAAACTCTCCATGCGATCGATAGTCAATTTAGCGTTAGTTCTGCATCACTAGTGTGTCGTCCATGGCAAACACATATCTCACAAAGCCTACTGCGTTACAATTACTGCATTGCAAATAAAGGCTACAATTAATGTCCGCTATACCTTCTTAGGCTTTATTTTCTGTTGGATCGATCAGGCTCTGTGTAACAAACAAAGGAACCCTTGATTTATTCCCTTTCTTTGTTCACTATAGCGCTGGTCTGGTTCCGGCAGGCTTGATGCCTTTGGATAGTATGAGAGCGTGTTTTTGTCAACTGCCAACCCAAAATTAGATCACATCCTACGTGACGCCATCCGGGATAGAAAAGTGTTGCGCACCCGCCGTCATGGCTAGGAGCGGCGCTGGCTAACACTGCCAGATAAAGTCCACGGAAAAAAATCAAGGGAAGCTTGCACAGCGAAACTGGACGATTCTGAAGTCTAATTCAGGTTGCTCCTAGGTCGTTTCTAGGCCTTAGCTAGGTGATGCAGGTTGTTTCTAGGTTGCTTCTAGGTCGTAGCTGGGCTTTGGCTAGGTGATGCTACGTTCTTTCTACGTTGATTCTCAGCGCAGAGAGGTTCGAGTTAAACTCCAGATAGTCACAGACGCGACAAGGATATCTAAACTCCAGAGACAGAACCTCGCGCTGAAACTAAGCGTTCGCACGTTTCACAGATCTACAGGTACGTCGTCCCTTCGCTTCTGTCTCCTCTCCTAGCAGCTGCAGCAGCGCCTGTAAGGTGTCCACAAGGAAACTACGGATTTTTCCCGCTGTAGTGAAAACACCTTTCTGCTGTTGTAGCTGTTTTGCTACCGCTGTCACAGCATGTCAACATAGCGGAGCATGCAGAACCACTGTTCGAACAGGCTCAAGTGCGGTCGACCACACGCCGCGCACCGACCAAGTAAACACCCTCGGAAGCGAACAAACAAGATGGCGCTTGCACGACTTTCTTGAAAGTTAGTGCGTCACGCTTGAAAACTGGAGATTTTTTAGCACCGTCGTCAACTGAAAACGACAACCGAAAACTTTCGTGTCAGTACCCCTTTAAAAGGGTACTGACACGATTTTAGGTTGTCGTTTTCTGGCGACAAATGAAAGGCCAAGCCCCCAAGAACCTAGTAAATGTACTGATAAGCGTGAGTGTACCCTCAAAAAGTAATTACAGTCTGATATTGAAAGCTTGTTTCGGTTCCTACTGTACCCTGACGTCACAACACCGTATGAGCTTCTCGTCACGTGATCGCGCAAGTTATGGTGACATTTCCGCGGCCGCTCCGCACTGTGGCTCCGTTGGTGACGGCCAAGCGGCCATTTTGAAAGTTTTGGTGACGCACGAGCAGCCATATTGGAAGTTTTGGTACTCGACGTCATCACACCTAGCCGGACTGTTGCGTGAAGTCACCAGATATAGTACCGTAGCTTGACATCAAGCTAGTGTCGATGTCGGTAGGTGCGCCACGAGAGAATTGACTTTAATATCAAAATAAAAGATCTCATCAGCATTTCCTGAGCTTCGTGCTTCCTCAGAGCCATCCATCTCTGCATACAGGAGATTTGTATGGCAGAGTAACGTCGCCTTTTAAAAGCGGTGTCAGTAACCCCAAGTGGTGGAAATTTCCGGAGCACGCCACTTCGGCTTCCCTCACATTCATATCGTGGTTTTTGGGACGTAGCCCACTAAGGATTATTATTGTTAACAAATGAGAACGCTATTTCACAATGGCCTAAACACTTATAGAAATGTCAAAGAGTCGTTTTCACTGACCTGATATCAAACGACATGCCGGCCGCCTTTTTACGCGTGCTCATTTCTTTCGTGAACATTTCAAAGCTGGCCTGGTTGTCCGAGCCATATATGCCGTCGTCACGGATCATGACGTGGCAGAAGACAATCATGGTGCACAAGTCGTCCTTTGGCAGCATGTTGGGGTAGACTGCTTGTCCGTTGACCGTGCAGATGAGCGTGCTTACTGAGACTGCAAGGCGTGCGAGGCGAAGAAACGGTTGGTATATTGCGCAGCGAGCAAGAAAGCAAAAAACTATGCGCGGCTTCAAAGGCTCATTCACACCTGGGTCATTCCAAGCGAAATGCACCAGCCCAAAACTCGACCACCTGCGATTTTATTAAGAAAAATTGAGCTAGAACGTAACTGTGTGGAGCGATTTTAGTGGAGTATTTTCATTAAAGAAGTTATGTGGTCGCGTGACCACCCTTTGAATGTTGCGGCTAGAAGGAAAATATTGGTGGAAATTCAACCTTGAAACTAGGTACAAACGGCACATTAATGTTTTAAGGCATTCTATTGTCATTGCTCTTTCACATGGCGTCACAAGTGAAAGAATATGTAAATTTTTCGGCTTAAATGGGCTTAGCAAAGAAGCAAGAAAGCATGCAAATTTAGGTAATTTTCGTAAAAACGGTGGCAATGTCTCAGAAAAAAGTTTTTAGCTCTTTTACCAGTCGACATAGTATGTGCTAAAATAGTTTCAACGTATGTAAACAAACGTTTATTGAGAAAAACACCTCAATTCTCACCAAAAAAAAAAAGACTTTTTCGGGAGATTCACGCGTAAGTTAAGCATCAAGGCCCTCGCGATAAAAATATATGAGAAGGTTCATTTTATGCTCCAACGCCTTCTCTTGTGATGTAGGGAACTTTTATTCGTGTAAGCTTTGTTTAAAGAGCAAAAAAAATAGTTTTTGATGTCCGCAACCAATGTTACTGGTAGGCGCTGGCAAACAAGCGTTTTCCGCGATATTAGATGAATTCTTGCGATCGATTCTTAGTTACTTCTGTAGTTTAATGACAGCGAAGCTATTAAAGCTAGCGTAATTTGTGCGGGCTATCAGAAATCTATCATCGTAAACGGTAATGTGCCACAGAAATTAGGTAAATCCCACTACTCACCACTGGTTCACTAAAAATGAAGAAGGCAACAGTTAGCCTAACAAACAGAATGTTTTAAAATACAATTGCCGTTGTACCCAGTTTCGAGGCTAAATACGCATAACTTATTCCCACCTAACTTTTAGTCTTTGCCGGAACATTCAAAGGTTGGTCACGTAACCACATAATTTTTTTTATCTAAGATACTTCACCAAAATCGCTCTCGCACAGTCAGCTTCTATCTCAATTTTTTTTTTTTTCGATAGAATCACTGGTGGTTCAATTTTCGGCTGGGACGTTTCGCTAGGGATGAACCACGGCCTGCGACGACAACAGTTCGCACGACCGTTTGCGACAGGCGAAGAAAACGCGATTCGACGCGAGCGATCTTCACACCCAAGTGCTGCTAATACCCGTCGACATACAGAATTCACGTCTGCTCGTATCGCTATTGCCCCGCAGAATAAGCTGACGCATCTGAATGGTTCAGAGGTTTGCGACTGAAAAATCGAGCAGGAGCAGCGAGCGACTGAGCCAAGACGGTCGCTTTGCGACCGTTTTCCGCTAACTTTATCGCGGGACCAGAGCTAGTCGTACGTGGGAACCAGCCTTAAAGGGACACTAAAGAGAAACAATGAATTGGTTTAGATTGATAAAGTGTGCTCGGAGAACTCTTGTGTAGTTTATTTCACCACCATAGGTTTATTTTAGAGGAGAAAACCAAGTTCAAAGTTTCATTTTTAAATTTCGCGCCGAACTTTGTAATCCGTGACGTAAAAGACATCAAAGAGCATTTAACGTATTTTGGCGAAACTGGCTCGACGAAATTTCCACAAACTCGTTATGTCAAGTCTCTGGCCCCCTCAGAGGACAATGTACTTCGATTTAAACGATCAGGAACTACGTAGGCCCAAGCAGGCGCCGTCAAAAATATGTGACGTCACGGCAAATGGTGCGGGAATTCCAAGGTGGCGTCGCCACCTGTATTTCCTTTTTGAGCGTTTTCTCGCTTATTAAGCGTCTTCTCGCAGCAAGCGTGGTGTTTTTGGTATCGCGGAAGATTACTTTACTAATGCGACAAAAATCGTTTTGCTCTTTAGTGTCCCTTTAGCTGACTTAAAGACCAGTAAAACAGCGGAGCTTCGACTTTGCTTTCCCTCTCTCTTTTTTTCTCACCCTCACTCTCGCCTTCATTTCGCATTTACTCATTCTCAGCGCGTCCGGGCCTCGCCTTTTACTTAGCTGTTGACTTTCCTTTTCCTCCTCTCTTTCCTCCTCACCCTCCTCCTCATTTTAGTTTCCCTCACTTTGTCATACCTTCTGTACTAGGCTTCACCCTCGCCCTTAATTAGCTTGTGCATTGCTTTTTTTTTTATCTCCCCACACGTTGCCCTCTCTCAGCTGGGCTAGGCTGTTGCGTGACGCTCCGCCCGGATGTACGTCGGCTGTGAACTGTTAAAAATGCTCGGACCGTTTAAAACTGCTGCTTTCATAAAGGCGCGCTCAATTTAACCTCCTCGCTACCTGCGTCCATGTTTGGGAAAATGACCTCATAATCAAATTACAGAGCAAAAAGTGCTCAGTGTCATCTAAAAATCGTGCCTTTGTCGCCCACAGCCTCATTTACTCATACTGCAAGAGTGAGCAGCAGAAGTCAAAAATAGCAGAAGGATTTCAGAGAATATATCCAGCCAAAAACAGACGAACACAGGAAACGGTGAAGAAAACAGGAAAGCGGCTAGACCACCAACTCCATACGCGATATTAGGTGAATCAGACGGGAACGCGGCTAGCCTACCGAAGGGGTGATAGTCTATCCGCTTTTCCGTCTCCTTCACCGTTTCCTGTGGTCGTCTGTTTTTGGCTGGATATATTTCCTTGATGCAATGCACCAACTAGCCCAACAACGAGTTCTACTAAAATAATAGCAGATGGGTATGCAAAAAAAAAAAGCGGCCATAAGCAGATCGCGTACCACGCGGCTGTTCAGGCGGAGCTGCTTTTTAAGTCTAGTACTTATTTCAACTCTAGCGAAGGTCGCTTCGCTCGCTGCAGCCGCCATGTTTCCTTGCGCTAGCGTTGTGTTGAGTTACGCCAGGTAGGATGCTAAAGGAGTGAGCTAAACTGTGAAGTGACTCTTACGTTAATGGCAGACCAGGATGTTGACAAAAAGAAAAGAAAACGGGACACGAAAGCCGATGATACCTGCGGTTTCTACTACTGTCTCACACTGACGTCATTAAATTTCACATCATGTACTCTGGCCCAGTTAAACATTTATCAGTAACCTTTCCGGAGAGAGTGGGAGATTGAATTTAGGAAAGCTTCCAGAAATCCCGCAGTAAAAAAAAAAAAAGAAAATAGAGACGTCGTAAATTGGTGCACGTGCTAGGGTTTCATCGCCATGTGCAAAGTGGCGTAGAATGGCCTACCGATACAGCGAAGTACATCGATAATTTATTAAGACGTTCGCTTATTCTTGACCTCTCGGAAGAGTGGTAATCATGCTCTCCGGTGTTGGTGTTTCGGCGGCCAGATTGGTTGGATTTCATTACTGTGCAAAAAATGCCAACGACCACTTGGAATCTCAAAATGGCACTATGCTCTTCGCAGGAAGGACTTCAATTTTCTCATTTGACGTGCCCGTCTGTCCTCTAGCTGAAAGGTAATTCGTTCAATTTCTATAATTGCTGCCGTAGTAAATTTCTCTAGCTAGTGACCTTAAGATGTCTGCCGCCACAGAAAATGTAATGCCGAAGGTAGCGAGTAAATATCTCCATTGCCCTATGTTCAGGCTGTTCGGGCATATTTATTCAAACACCCGCTATACTGAAATATCCGGCAAAATCTATCTAATACAACTGCCGGCAAATTGAAGTTCCCAAGCGGCGTCACTAAATTCCAGCGGCTTGTCCTTCGGTGTAGCATCCACCCACACGTTTGGCGCGATCACCATCCTAGGGCACACTGAATAGAGATAACTTCGAGGCACATTTCACTCTGCTTTGCCCTGTCTTACAACCTGGTGCAAAACACTAAGTTGTTTTGTCGAGGCCTCCGCATCTCATAACTGAGCAACTCAGCGCTATTTTCAACGCACAACCAACAAAGCCACGCACGAGCAACTGCAATCATTAAAGGGACACCAAAGAGAAAGGCAATTTGTTCTCATATTAGGCAATTACTCATTCAGAATTACAAAACCACCATGCTTGCCGCTAGAAGACGCTTTGCGAGCGATAAAGCGCGCAAAAATAAATTCCGGGTGGCGACACGGCCTTGGAATTTCGGAATGAAACGTCGTGACGTCATAGATTTTGAAAGCATCTAGTAGGTCCTACGTAGTTCTTTATCGGTAAAAAGGAAGTACATTGCCCTCGGAGGGGGCCATAGACTTAACGCATGTAGTTTCAGAAAAATGCGTTGAACCAATGTCGCAAAAGTACGAAAAATACACTTTTAAATCCGTGACGCGGTGTGCGGCAATTTCGGTGCCAAATTAAAAAAAAAATGAGAACTTGACCTTGAGTTTGTCCTCTCTTAATAATTGTACAACGATTTTAAATCACTTGACGATCATGATTTTTAATCACTTTAGTGTCCCAATAAACACGTCAGGGCATCTCTAAAAGCGGGCGATAAGGATGCAGCTTCAGGTGCAAGGAGCAGAGGCGCCGCCGCGCGGCGCAAAGAGACTTCTGTGCGTTTGGCCATGCTGGCGCTGCTTCTCTCCGCTCTCCGTTCGACCCACTATGCCCCAACTACTTCACTATGCGCCAGTACAGCACATTCATCTAGGACAGTGGTTCTAAGACATGGTCGTTTCGGGGACCCCTTGTGGACCCTTAGAAGTGGTGGGCGACCCCGTGCAGTGAGAGAAAAGTCGGCGTAGTCATAACTTAACACAACCTGCAGCGTGAAATAGGCGCCTTTTATTTCTTCCTGGCAATAAATGGTCAAGCTAAAGTACCACGCCTGTTCGATCTCGATCCCAATAGCTTGCCAATGCGTTGTGTGAGCTGCAGCCGCACTCAACCTGTATATCTACGTTTGCTTTTCAAATATGCAAGCTTAGAAAAAGTATGCTCGCGTGTCTATGTCGCAGAAAAGTGCCACAAAAGCTTTAGAGCCATCTCATGGAGAAGGGGTAATATAAGTCAGCTCCGCCGCAATGCAGAAGTGCTCTGCGGTGAAGCATGCAAAATTCCCAAGTGCCTAAGGTCACGGGACATAGTTTGCCTCAAAAAGTTTTTTTTTTTTTTGAGGCTGGCTTTCCCGCACCCCCAATAATGAGAACCTTCGCGAACCCCCACTTGAGAACCTCTGTTCTAGGAGCTGAAGAAATCAATGCGTGACTTACATGATCCATGAGTCTCGGGCTCCGTGGCTGGAGTGAAACAAATAACGGGATTCATTCGTGACATTTCGTTCAAGAAGCAATATCAAACAATGTATAGTGTAACAGTAAGTACTGTCGTAAACTATAAGAACGCGAACACGCGAACGCAAGGCAGATAAATCCCCGAACACGGTGATTCGCGGCGGCGAACGCCGCAAATAAAATAATAAGGGGCGCCACCGTTCCGCTAATAGTTAAAGCTGCCACCTGACTAGTGTTGACTTAAAATGGCGCCTGATAGGGCGTCACCGGACGATCGCCATTGTAAGACGGAAAAACAAGGCAGAGTGCGGCAGCTTGCTGTATAGACGATTTTACACAAGACACAAGGGCGCCGCCACCTTGGGCTGTTAAGTAAATGTTTCTCTTGTTTTTGTATATCGCGACGTGCATAAGGTCATGAAACGTCGAATGCAGTAACGCTCTCCTGCGTACGCGTCTACCGTAGCGTTGTTCGTTTAGTTAGTTGTTTAAGGATGTAAAACGGGAGCGCTACAGCCCAAAATGGCGACACCATATTGCAGCTCTGCGCAAAATACTGCTGTTGATCTGTTCCCCCACTTAATTTTGCGTGTTGCACGCAGGAAAGTAAGCTTTAGTGTTCAGCACAATTAATGTAAGAAAACTCTATTAACGCGACAGCGTTAAAGAGCTCGTTTCGCAGAAATACCCGTGTCGGCGGCGTCGTTGGTCGTGAGCGATAAATTGCCGTTGTCCTTGAGTGGAAATTAGGCATAGATGCAAATAAATAAAATATTCGGTCCCAATGGGAATCTAACCTAGGCCTACCACAGAGCCACGCCAGCACTTGAAACAGTCTCGGGGAAAAAGAAGCCCTATACGAATGTCATGCAGTGGGAGGAGTCTCCTTAACGCACGTAATATTGCGTGAGAGAAGGGTAGGATTGCATCAGCTGTCAAAACGTGTGAATAGCGTAACCAGTGAGTCGTTTAAAGGCCCACCCTTTACAGAGCGCTCAGGCGTCATTAATCATCATCAGCAACAGCATCAACAAAGTGATCAGCCGAGGAGGTGCGCGTGTCGCCCTACGGACTTCGCAATTTCGAAAAAGGCAGAATTATGGCGTAGGGGGCACTACGCAATTGTACTAGCAGTAGGCACTCTCGGATAGTTTGAGCCGGCCAGTCGTACGCGCACAGACGTTTCTTGTCTCTCGTGTTCACGAAGCCGCCAAGTTTTTCGACTCCTGATATCTACGAGAGACGTTCGCCTTAATACTGACAAGCACATTGCTTGCACCAGATCTACGCACACCTCTTGCTACAATACTGGTGGCGCGACAGCCTATCTGAACAATTAAAAATACAGGGTTGTGACTTACGTGTTGGTCCCTCAGGTGACTCAGTACCTTCAGAAACAAAAAAGAAAGAAAGCAAAAGAATCGGTTCAGTACATCGCTCAACAGGCAATAAGATGACCCAACGCAACACTGAGTAACGCGTTGCCTGCGTTGGACGTATTATCGCAATCAGGAGAAACGCGAACAGCGTGGATTTCAGCACAGTCCAACTCCGACATGCCTTGACTGTCGCTAGGCGAATCTCTGCTTTCAGCCGGCGTCGCGCTAGAATCTCGCTCCGGCTGGCGCTGTTTCACTGCGGCTATGTTCGAAATGCCAAGTATGACTGGTCGACGATATGCATATACCCATTGCAATAGCGCCTGCGTGAGCGAGATTCTAGCGCTACGGCGATGCCGGTTGAAAGCACAGATTCGCCTAGCGTCGGTCGAGGCATGTCGAAGTTAGACTTGTTTGCGTTTCTTTGCATCGAGGTATATAGCACAGTTGCCGCAGCAAAATCGTCACACATGGCGCTCTTGTTCCCGTGCGCGCCAATGGCGAGAGTGCCAGCGTAATTGGATGTATCAGAGCGCAAGGAACAAGGGTGACATTGAAAGACACACATCGCTCATGTCGAGGTGCAATGTCGTCCTCATTCCTTGCGCTGTGAAGCATCGAACGGGCCTTAAAGCTCGTTTACACTTGCGACTTGTGCCGGTCGCACGCCCATTTCCGACTGGCGACGAAAAAGCGACTCAAGACGACCGGCGTTCACACCTGTTTGCGACCTATAGGCCTGACTGGCTGCCCAGGCGGCGCTGCGAAAACGGTGCTAAAAAGCGCCCCCTACGACAAGTTCTTTGGTTTCGAGTAGTCAGACTGGCGGCCGCATGCAGCACTAAGCTCAGATGCGCAATGGAGCCGCTGCTGTCGGTTGTGCTGCGCTTTGGATCTCGGTCAGTTTCTGGAGTGGCTGAGTTCTTCAGGCCAAGCAATCTGCGTAAACGCAAGAATCTCGTCAACGTCAAGTATGTTTACGACGTGTAGGAGATTGAAGGAACCATTTCGGCGCGCTGCAACTCGCAAGTACAGCGAATCTCATACGACGTTGAACTCGAGTTAAGTTTTACGAGGCATGCTCGCGCGATTAACGACAGTGCATAAACGAAAAGATTGCTGTTAAGAAAGCCGACATGATTTGCATTACACGACGAAACGGAATCAAGAAAGGTCCAGTGACGAAGGCTAGCCGTCGGCGGCCCGAATGAGCGCATTGGCGTCGTGTGCCGTTTACTGCCGCATTAAGTCGCAAACACACTTTTTCCCCATGCACGGTCGTAATTTTCAACATTTGCTTCTAGGGAATTCGTCAAATTCTGTCAGCGTGCGGTGGCGGTCGAGAAGCGACGGCGCGCAATGTTTACAGCCGGCCGGTGGAAGCAGCCGCCCTGCGTATGTGCCTGCGATTTTTCCGGCAGTTTACAGCCGGCCGGTGGAAGCAGCCGGCTGTAAGCTGCCGGAAAAATCGTAGGCACATACGCAGGGTGACTCATGGCATCGTTTTTCTCGTTTCGCACGAAATGCCGGCTGCATATCCTCGTGATCGCCGTCGGCAGCCACGGCGTGCCGTCTGGACTGCACACAGGGAATATATACATATATAAACGCGTGCACGCGCGTAGGAAAAGTAATCAGCACGTTACGTTGCAAACCACGTTTTGCTCGCGTACTCACTTCACGCGTCGGACGGCACGTATTCAGCGGTTCCGTCGCTCCACTTCGTACGGCTTTCAGGGGAACCAGTAAAACCGCACATTAGGATCCTTACCCCCATGTTCGAGGCAATTAACCACGCAACAATAACGGCGGCGATCGCGCTTCGGGAGCGCGCGCTGCTCAGAGCTGTCGCCCAGACCACCTGCTTTCGGCACGGTTTGTTGAAGCAGGGATCGCTCGTCAAACATGTCAGACTCTGCAGGCATAGCGGACAAGTTCCTGCGTACGTTTTAAGCACTTTTTGAGCCTGAAAACTAGGCGCAAAATTAAGTAAAACGCTTAAAGCAACTGAGAACTGCGTAACTCGCCGGTCGGCGTCCATTTTTGACTACACAAGCAACTTCGGCGCACGCCACCAGGCTCCGCCACAGTATTCAAAACTCCAGCGCGTCAGCCCTATACCCGTCGCCACACAGAATTCACGTCTGCTCTCATATGGCTCGCTTTGCCATTGCCCCGTAAAATAAGCTGATGTTCTTATGGCTCGCATTGCCATCGCCCCGTAAAATAAGCTGATGTTCTTATGGCTCGCATTGCCATTGCCCCGTAAAATAAGCTGATGTTCTTATGGCTCGCATTGCCATCGCCCCGTAAAATAAGCTGATGTTCTTATGGCTCGCACTGCCATTGCCCCGTAAAATAAGCTGATGTTCCTATGGCTCGCATTGCCATTGCCCCGTAAAATAAGCTGACCTTCCTGTTCCTGTCATTGGTTCAGAGGTTTGCGACTGCAGTCACGCGACTGAAAAATCGAGCAGCGAGCGACTGAGCCAAGACGGTCGCTTTGCGACCTGAGCGGTCATTTGCGACCGTTTGCGAACAGGTGCTTTGCGACTAACTTGGTCGCGCGACCAGTGCCAGTCGCAGGTGTGAACGATCCTTTATGCGGCACCAACTAGCCCAGCGTTCAACCTTAGAGAGTGCCAGGTAGAGATGGGTTGCTCGGAAGTGAGCCGACGTTTATGAGCAGTTCTTTTCGAAGATCGAGTGAACTATGGCTCAGCAGAAGTGAGCGGCGATACTCTTATAGGGCAGGAGATGCGAGCAACAGTAATGTACCGCTTCGCCGTTGTCGAATAAGGGAGAGTCGCGCAATAGCGAGCGAGGTGTATAATGGCATTTACTCAGGGGGCAGGCCGTCAGACGCGCACGGAACATACCAAGCTACGACAGCGCCTCTATCGAGGGCGAGTTGTGCTGGGAGCGTACCACCGCCTCCAGCGGCGTGAATTGCGTTGAGCTTCGGTCCGTGCCCGCGGCAAGTTCTGTCTTCGTCAACTTTACCCTCTTAACACTAATATCGTAATTACTACAAATAACGTCCTCTATACTTTCCTTGGCTTGATTATCTGTCGGGCGTAATTTTTACTGTCGCTCACACGGAGTGAGATGAGAAATTCTTTAACACAGGGTGTGGCTGGAGCCTGGAGTCTTCAAGAATTTGTCGATCTGTTCAAGCTTCGAACTTACCATGAGCTTCCTTTGGATTTTCCAATGGAGCGAGTCGCTCACATGAAGCATCTCAAGCAGAGCCCGAGATGCTTCATGCGATGCTTAAAGACAGCGCTAACTTCAAACAGAAGATACATGAACACCAAACTACCGCAGCGCCTGGACGAGTAGGGGTAGTAGGACCGTACCAACGCATCTACAGTCGGATACTTTAGGAGTCCGTCACATTTTCCCACTCAAAAGCGGATACACTCAAGCCTGCACCAATGGGCGCGCACTTCAGACTGACGTCATGGGCCTTACGGCCTGTGACTCCGCCTTCGGAGAACTTGCCGAGTGGATGAGCGAGACTATTTGTTTAGTCGCGGGGGCGATCGGCTGCCATTATTCGGTCGTCTGGGCGGGACCTCTCTGTACTTCTTAAGTTATATCCTAGTGTAGCGGCGTGAAGTTAGTCGCTCACATGGAGTGAGATGAAAAATCCTTAAACACGGGGTGTCACTGGAGCCAGTTGAAGCTCCATCTTCCCACAACTTTTTCCTTTTTTTTGGAATTTCAATTGAGTGAGTCGCTCACGCGAAGCATCTCAAGAGCAGCTTGAGATGCTTCATGTGATGCTTCCAAAATAGCTAACTTCAAACCGAAAGAACATGATTTACCTGTCTCAGTTGTGTCATTTTCCGGAGTAGGGTTCACTGGGGGCGTTGCGTCTGAAAGAACCAACATTCACGGCATTACACGTGCGGTTCAAGAAGCGATCCGTTCCGATCAAATAGGCATGACTTACGGGTCGCCGGTGTGGACGGTGTTGACGGGGTTGACGGTGTTGACGGTGTTGACGGGGTTGACGGGGTTGACGGGGTTGACGGGGTGGTCGCTATGAAAGAAATCAGTATACATTAGTTTATTAGCGAGATGGTTCGTTCCGAGAGTAGAAGTGTACAGAACCTTATTGCGATAAGCGCGCCGCTCGCTTTGTAGGCGGTCAGTGCAGGTTCGGTAAACTTGCCGCCGGCAGGAACCGAACCTGCAACCTTCGAATCAGCCGCGTATCCGAAGGTTTCAGGATCGGTCCCTGCTGGCGGCAGGTTGTATTTTCCCCCACTTTACTTTCTTATCACCTATATTTTAATTACTACAACGAACTTGAAACACTGCAACTAACATCCCCTATATCTTCGTTGGCTTCATTATCTGTTTGTCTTAATTAAGGTTCTATCAAACAAGAAACGATCCCTCAAAATTTTCTTGTTTCATTCGTCCAATAACCATAGGTGGTTATTTACAGGCTGCCCCTAATTTCGAAGCCGTCCTCCTCTATGCGCTGAAATCTGAGAATATATTTATAGAAATGAGAAGCAGTGCACAACGTAACCCGCTCGGGGCATATGCGCATAAGTGTGCGCACAGGGGGGTGCGTGGGAGAGAGGCGGATGCCCCTCTTAATGACGCGTCTTTGCACTGCCTTCTGGCTGTAAGGGCTTCGGTTTGAGGAGGTGCGGAATAGCGGGGGATGGGGCACTGCGGCGGAGGACAGCCTCCCCACCCCCTCGCTCCCCATCTAAAATACCTAGTGTTCTTTTAAAAAACTATGGTTCCGGCAAGTAGGTCGGACAGTGAGCACCGAACGAGGCATGAAGCATGTTGTCACCAGTCTTCGCTGAGGTAACAACTTCGCCTGGTGTAAATGGATGTCCACGTCCTCCATTGCCAACGAGATAGCACCTCAGCGTGCCTTCCTGCACATCGGCCTTCGACCTTCGGTGCATTTCTGCCCTGACGTATACAAGTACCACGAAAATCCTACGGCCTCTTTTAATTTTTCCTATGCTCTTTCGTTCAGCTGCTAGCATGCTGCGTTCGTAAAAGTCCAAATATGAGCAATCTTGCTGCTTCTCAGGAAGTGGCCGTCTCAGCGAACAGGTATACATTGTTATAATGAGAATACTAACGGATGGCGTGACGAACTTGGACTGTGAAGGCACAAGAACACGGGACGGGCGCGGACTTCCAGCTGCATTTCAGGAAGCCAGTGCAAACGTATGCAAATGCATACTTGAAGAAAAAAAAAACAGCCCGAAGACGACGGAGAACACGGAGAGGGACATAGGACAAGCGCGCATATCCTGTGTCCTTCTGTGTTTTCCCCGTCGTCTTCGAGCTGGTTTTCTCAAGAATGCATTGATTCCAACTCGCCCATCTTTCTGCCTTACTGCGTATGTCAAATGCACATCCTTCACGCGTATCATACAACGTTTCCCCATAGGGTGTGCACTTACGTAAACGTCGAATTATAGTTCGAAGGCTGCGCCTGTCCTGTGTTCTCGCGCCTTCACTGTCCTCGTTCTTTGCGGTACTCGTCAGTGTTTTCAGCGATGAACCAACCGGGCCAATGCGAAGTCTTATTGCAATGGTTGCTCACATTGAATGCATGATCGCTTCAGTCAGGCCCGTAGATTGGAATTTTTTGGTGGGTGGGGAGGGGGGTCACTTGTTATTCAAGAAAAACACGTATTTTCATTACTTATTTTTGATAAAACACACCCGTCCATCAAAATTTCGAACGGGGGCGCAAATTGTCCCTCCCCCCTTGTGGCTACGGGCCTGGCTTAAGTATTGAAGGCTGCATTGCTTGTTTACGGGCGCATTTAAAAGCTGTCGGCCAGCTCGCTCGCTTCTTCTAATATTTAGCAGGGAGAACCTTGCCCTTCCGATGTCTGCCTGCGCGGTAGTTGCTGCCGGGGGGCCGCTTTTCTTGCTATCGCATTCATTGCTTCGCCCTTGCGGCGAAACTGACTTTTTTTTTTTGTATTTCGCGGGCATCTGTGGCACGCGGAAAAACTCTAATACTTAATAGATATAAACTTCGAAACTGTCTAATCGGATATCTTGCAAAGTGATGTGCAACTTTCTCTTCGGAACTTTTCGCCTAGATTCATTGCTTCAAAAGTTAATTGATCTTGCCTAATTAGGCGATTACGCGGAAAACAAAAAAGTACTCTCACTTACTCTCATGCAATAGTCGTCAACATGCATTTGGTCGCGTCGTTCTAGAGCACGTGCGTCGGCATATTTTTAAGCTTTGGTTAGAGTTAGCTGGGGCACCGTTTATGTATTTAATAAAGGCTCGCAGCCTCATACGGGACTACGAATTCTTATACGCCATCGTCTAGCCTCTGCACCTTACGCGCGCGTTTTCGTCCGCCTCCGTCTGCAACATCTCGCGTTTGCCCTCGGTCAACGGCACACCGCGCCGCAGTCACCCAATCAGTTGGCGAGTTTTCCTCTATCTTTTTTTTTTTTTCAAACACACTCGCACAACTCGCTGCCGTGCGTTGGGTGGTTCATTTCGAACCGTGCATACTCACGGGGGCCTGCCGGGGGTCCAGGCGGGTTCCCGCCACCGCCACCTCCACCGCCATGTCCCGCGTCGCCTTTGCCATCATCAGACTCTTCGGGATCGGCTACCGTTCGTGCGTGAAAATGGAAAGGGTATTAAAATGCACACCCCTTCACTCATGTTTTCTTTAGTCTATCCGGTATTCCGGTATCGCAAAGGCCTAGCGTAGTACCGGGTAACGCGCGACATAGCTGCCGTCACGTCAAGTGGCGCCAGCTATGGAGGAGAAGAAACAATTAACAAACACGTATTATATGTCCTCCGAGATTTCGGAATCGCCCAGCGTCACTCGCTAAGCCTACAGCATTGATTACTTGAGTGTGGCTCTCGAAAACAGTGCAGAATCGACACGCCTACTTTGCTGTCGAACCTTGAAGAGGCCTTCGAACACTTTTCTAAGTAACCATCGATTGGCTTTATTAAATGAGATTTTTCACGAACTGCCTCACGAATCGACCACCGCAAAAAAAATTTTAGACTCCATCAAGTACGAGCGGAGTTACAGAGACTTTGTCGCACGCTGTAGCTGCTTTCTCTCTTCTCTCGTCCCGACGAGTGCGCCAGAAGACGGATGGCACGGTGGAAAGAAGTTACGTCACGCGCGCGTCACGACCATGAGCACTCTTTCTTTTTTTTTTTCGAACACGCGCCATACTTTCAGTGTGACCGCGAGCGCGCGCCCAGGCGCGTGGCGGCGTCCCGCGGTGACAGCGTTAACTATTCAGCACACGATGCTCAAATCACCCAATGGCCGTGAATTTGGGTATATGGCACGGTAATCTGGCTATATGGCATCATTTGTCGAGAGAAGTGGCAACTATTTCCAGCTAACTTTGAGAATTAATTGTAAATTTCAGGCCGCATGCTGCGCTATAATGGTTGGCTCGCGTGCTCTCAGAAGCCTCGAGTACCGATCGGCAGCGTCTTATGACCATGTTGAAAATGTGTTGCAGGGCCTCTTTAAGGACATGGACTTAGAGCGAATAAAAGCCTCAGTTCAGAGTAGCGAGCTACAGAGCACACGACGGCCACTTGGTAGATGTGAGGGGCACAGCAAACTGCTTGTGGCGGTGTGGCCATGTTTTTCTCGCGCGTGCATGTTCAGTTCACACCCGGTATTCCGTTATCCACAAAGCATTCTGCGCAAAGCGGAATACCGGACAGACTAAAACGCTCTAATCTCTATCGACTTCAGCTACCCCATTATAGGGACACTAAAGTGAAACACTAATTTAGTTTGGACTGAAAATTATACCCTGAAAACAATAGTGTCATTAATTTCACCACCATTGGTTTATAAATGGATGAAAAAATTGATGGCTGAAAACTTCACTTTTAATTTTCCCGCCGCATTCTCCGCTGGGGGGACGTCACGGATTTCATTGTGGTTTCTTTTTTTCATATTTTGGCCACATTGGCTCAACGACATTATCCTGAAAAATTAATATCTCGCTCTATCAGAAGACAGTGTACTTAATTTTTACCGATTAGGAAGTACGTAGAGGCCCTAGCAGACGCCGTCAAAAATTTATGACGTCACGGCTACTTGTGCGCGAACTTCGAAGTAACGTCGCCACCCGAATTTTCTTTTTGCGTGTTTTCTCGTTACCAAACGTATTCTTGCAGCAAGCGTGCTGATATTGGAATTGTGAAAGAGGAATTTACCAATACGACATCAATCGTTTTTCTCTTTGGTGTCCCTTTAAAGGAGCCATCACACTGTTACTCAACAATTAGCGGTTTTCAACGAAAAATATAAGTAGAGGGTCTATTGTGCCTATACATATATAGAAAATGGGCTGTCAAAAATAGTTCAGCGCGAAATAAGCGCCATAAGACGCCGGCTATAAATGCCCCCCACCGCGGGCGACCGCCATTTTGCCATGGCATGTGCGATGTCAGGGGCTGCATGTAGCGGAGCCGTCGTCTGCGACCAAAGTTTCAGGCACTGCAAATTGTTCAATTTTAATGCCAAAGTTGAAGAAAGCTTTAAATAACTCGACTGCACGCGCAACTGACCACGGAACAAAAATAATGTACAAACTTTCGTATGCGTACTAAATACTGAAGAAACTTCTAACGATATTAGAAGCCTTCCACTTCGTGAAACAATGGGGAGCCGCTCTCTAGTCTGATTTATAGCTGCATGGAGCTTGACCCAAATATCTGCATTGAGATCAAGACCTGCCAGTGGTGTGTGTGGCAACGAATCACTTCTTTCATTCATCTGTCATGGCCGTTCGCAAATTTTCCCGCTTTTGTTACTTGCTGTTTCAGTCTCCTTTCAGTGATGTTTTCACTCACAGTAGCCTGTGTTCACTCACGTGTGTTCCTGTGAGCCTCGTGTTCTAACATAAACGAATTACTTCTCTTACACTGAGAACGGAATAACAACCGATTTGGAAAGACTAAAGATATGTAGTGTGTATTGAAACTAACATATAAACACGGGCGTTTCGGTAAGGTAACATACTTCCTGCGTTGCTCCCGCTTAGTCACGTTTGTACATGTTTTTTTTTATGTGCTGAGCGCTTTAGGAGCCGAAGTTGGCGTCTGATGTCGTCGCTTGGCGTCACGCTCAAAGTGCCAAGAAAGGCCAATAGAGGGCGCAGCAGGTTAAGTCAATACAAAGTAGGTCAAGAGAGGGCGCTACTGATCAAGTCTATAGCTTAAAAGAGGGCGCTACGGGTCCAGTCAATACCAAAGATAGGTCAAGAGACGGTACCACTGCATCCTAAATGAAGGTTTTTTTTTCTTTCCCGCCATGAACGCCGAACAGGCTTCACGTTCGGAACGCCAGCGTCGCCGAAGGGCTAATAGTTCTATCCGAGGTAGCGAAGCAATAACGAAACGCCAGCGCCGGGAGTTAGACGCAGATCTACGGGAGAGAGAAACCGAGGCGACAAGCGAGTGAACGTGAAGTAATCCTCAGCTTCGAAAAACTGTCACCCCCGTATTCTCAAACGTGCCTCGACTTGAAGTTCGCCCTTCAGTCGACCAAGTTGATCACAGCTCCACCGCCCGAATAACTGATGTCGAGATTTTGAAGAATTGCTGCCGATTAACGCTCATACGCAGTGACCATTTCTACTTAGGGGCGGCGCTGCGGAATTTCGATACTTTGCCAAACGGTAAGCTTACGTCGCGATACGCTATCTTAAGTCTTACCTGCCTTGGGAGAGGCTGCCAGGTAGCCGATCACACCGATGACACCAACCAAGAGTACCAGACCAACGACGACGAGGACCGTCTTGCCTGAGCCGCCGCTATTTTCGGTTCGAAATACGATTTCCTCCCATCAGTCCGTGGAATAACACATTACTTGTAACACGGTACGACTTATAAATAGGTCTTCAACGACCAGCGCAAAGCGGACAAGGGACAAGACGGAGCAAACACAAGCTCCTCTCCTGTTCTCTGTCTGAACTGCGCTGGTTGTTGTAGGTGGATTATCAAGTAGGCCAATCTCAAATATTGCTTCGTTATAAATGGGGGTAAAGTTTGGGTGAAGACGGAGGCACCGAATGCCTTCAAGGAGACTACTTTTCGAAGCGTTGGCTCCAGCGACAACGTCCATTCAAGGAGGATATTTCTTTTCTTTTCTTTGTTTAAGGAGCCCTGCAACACTTCATCAAGTAATCATCGAATAGCTTCATTACCAGAGCTTATTTTCTCACGAACTGACAGTCGCAAAAATCTTTACAACACATCATATACGAACGGAGCTACAGAGATTTGTCGCGAGCTACAAGCGCTCTCCCTCTCCTTAACAGGTATTCAGACGGGGGAGAAATGCTCGGGGGAGACGAGGGGATGGCGCATCACGTGACCGCGACGTCACGGATTAGCGAGTGGGCGTGATCCCCCCGCGCCACGGGTATGGTGGCTAGCCACCATACCTCGGGGGAGACGGGGACCTTTTCCCCGAAAGGACAAACAATCCCCCGATGGTGGGGGATATAGCGAAATTTCGGGCTCTTGCTTGGCCACATTGTTGCACTTGCTCCTAAAAAGAGCCGCAGCGGGTGTACAGTCTGCAGCTACATGGTCGTCTGCAGCTCGTCGTCAACAGCTCGTCAAACGGGTGGTGCAAGCCACCAGAGTAGTCTAGTAACACTGGTCTCCCTCTCCGTTCGCCTCTTCCGTGTGAGCGGGGGGGGGGGGGGGCATTTGTGGAGACTTCTCCTCGCAAGCTGACGTCGCTAGGCACCGCCTTTGTCCCCCGAGCATTTCTCCCCCGTCTGAATAGCCCTTTACGTACCAGCGAGCGAGCTGAAAGCTACGCAGGGGGGATGACAGGGGTCAAGAACATGCGTTCATTCGTCAGCGTGCGTCATGAGCCTGAGCACTGTTCTTTTTTCTTTTTTTTTTGCAGCGAAGCTGTATACCTCTTGTTGCTCGAGTAATTTCGTGACGTAAGCATAAAACGCCATAAATATGCAAATAAGATAAATAATAATAAAAGATTCTGCAGGTCCCAGGCGTTGGGCGAATCGGTTTCATGCGAAGCAGTCATCGAGTAC
Organism: Rhipicephalus sanguineus; assembly: GCF_013339695.2. Taxonomy (NCBI): domain Eukaryota; kingdom Metazoa; phylum Arthropoda; class Arachnida; order Ixodida; family Ixodidae; genus Rhipicephalus; species Rhipicephalus sanguineus. The sequence continues at coordinate 58,776,971 of NC_051184.2, read as the reverse complement.
TTCTGCGCTGTATTTTATGGCTTTGAGCCGAGCGTTACGAGGTGGATCAACGTGTTTTTGTAAGTGTGGTAGCTGTGTGCACATCGTGGCCTTACCGCGAACGTCGACAACACTGGCGTTTAAAGGGAAACTTATGGTGCGACGTACCGTCAGCACCAACGTTACAGTACATATGGCAGTATTATCGAAACTAAGTGCACTTTATGGTGCAATCATGTGGCCATCATACGTGACCTTCGTGAATGTATTTCTCCGGGGTCGAGCAATTCTTCAAGATAGCTCGCTGAGTCATGGGAATACAAACGTAATGTTTATTAGACTGCTATAAAAGCGGAGCCAACACTGGAACCACAGACGTTAATGTAATATAACGCCTGTATCGTGGCAGTACAAATGTAGTGTTTATTCCTTTCTTGTAAAATTACATAGCCAACAACATAACCACAATTGACGTTGCACCGCCATTACGCCTGCATAGGCTGTTTTTTCAAACCAGTTTAAAGACCTGACGTGGCTCTGTGGTAGAATAACTCATTGCCATGCAGAATGCTTGGGTTCGATTCCTACTGGGATACTAATTTTTATTCTTTCCATTCGTCGGGTGCACGCTGCCAATGTCGGTTTTTCTTAACACTCTCTCATTTAAATTACCAATGTCTGTTCTCGCCGTTCCTGGGTAGATATAAACTGTCAATCACCTGTGGCGCATACCCGTACACCGCGGCCCGTGGTAAACGGGTATGTGCCACACGTGTCTGGAGGAAAGGGTTTGACGACGTACGCGACAGGATTTTCACGTTATTCATGGCACGACGGTCATTCACCATATCATTTTATCCTCCCATGCCAATTATGGTCTACACCAAGTTAAGGAGGCGACCATTAGTGCTCCCAGAGATAGATAGATAGATAGATAGATAGATAGATAGATAGATAGATAGATAGATAGATAGATAGATAGATAGATAGATAGATAGATAGATAGATAGATAGATAGATAGATAGATAGATAGATAGATAGATAGATAGATAGATAGATAGATAGATATAAAGAAATGCTCAGTGCTAAAGGTTCGCTAAGAAATGCTTCGCATTTTATATATTCGGTTCGAGTGAGAACTTAAGCCAGGCATTGTGCGTGGCAAGCAGGTGTTCTACCACTGAACCACACCACTGCTTGTTGAAACGTCTTCGGAAAAAAAACACCTTATGAATGTCAGGTAGTGGGAGGCGTCTCCTTAACGCATGTAATATTCCGTGGCAGAAGCGTAGAATTGCACCAGGCGCCAATACATGTGAATTAAGCAACGAACGGGTGTTTTAAAGGCCCATCCATAACATAGCGCTCGGACATATTTTGTCATCGTCCGCAAAAGCATAAACAAAGTGAGAAGTTGCGTAAGTTCGCGTGTTGCCTTACGCACGCGTAGTGGGCCCTTCAGCGATTCCCAAAAGGAATAATTATGATGTAGCGGGTACTTCGCGAGTGTACTTGCATAGGCATTCTGGGATTGTTTGAAACGGCCAATGTTCCGCGCTGAGGCGTTATTTTCCTTCCGGCACGGTTGAGGCATCCACCGCGAACTGAAACCAAGCTAGCAAATGAGAAGGCGATCGATGCTCACAGGGCCCGATTACACCATCGCGTTCTACTCTTGACGGCGAAGCCCAAGCGTCGTTTAACGCTTGAAGGTAAACGGCATATCTGTCTTTGAAATCAGGCATACATCATAGAGCACAGTATTCGTTTCAATAAAGAAAACCGCAGAACAAGCATCAAAACCGCATGATGGTTGATGAGGCGCCTATGAACAACGGGAACACCCTCCCACACGTTCCCATTAAAGATTAGGTTGCAGGTGCTTTGCAGTTCACACCAGGGCTTCGAATGACGTCAAACAGCCATTTCTTTCCGCTTTCATATATAAAAGAGTGGCCTGTCTAGCAACTCATTCAGTTCATTCTAAGACTGTCATGCGCAGATCACGGAAATTAAACACACGAAAAGAACAGCGTGAATACAACGCTCGACGAAAGGAACAAATTCGTTTTGCTTAAAATGGTCGTGCAACCAATCCCGGTCGACCACAGCTTCCACAAGCGTTACACTAAAGTAATAACAAAACATGCCGCCCCTTCCCGCTCATCAGCATGGGTGGTGTGTGATACAGCTTCGCTGGAAATTCATGTTTGCAGGGCGGGATGGCGGACAATTTTTTTTGTTCAACGATTTTTCATTTTTCTAAAGGGGCCCTGCAACTCCTTTCCAAGTAATCAACGAATAGCTTCATTGACTCTTTTACTTTCTCACGTATCGACTGCTGCATAAATGTTTAGAATCCTTGGAGTACGAGCGGAGTTACAGGAATTTGTCGCAAGCCTCATGCGCTTTTTATCTCCTTACGTAAAAGCGAGTGCGCTGAAAGCTACGCAAGGGGGGGATGACAATGGTACAAGAAGCTACGACCGCTCGTCGGCGCGCGTCATAACCTTGAGCACTTCCTTTTCTTTTTTTCTCTTTGAACACGCGGCTTTCTTTCAGTGTCCTCGCGAGCACGGACACGTGGCGGCATCGCGCGGCGGGCCCTGGCAACTATGCGGCTCACGAGGCTCAAATCAGCAAATGGCCGTGGGCTTTGTGTTTATGGCGCGGTCATTCGTCTTTCTGATATAATTTGTCGAGAGAAAAGGAAACATTATGTTGCTGACTTTGAGAAATAATTGTAAATCACAGGAATTAACTGTAATTACATTCGCCATGATGTTTGGCTCGCGTGTTCTCAGGGGCCTCGACTACCGATCGGCAGCGTTTTGAGACAATTCTGGAAAAAGTGTTGCAGGGCCACTTTTCCTGATGGGTGCACGAAAGATAATTTCACTGTTTTATCACTTCATTGAAGTTATTGGCCACGGTATCAACCGCATATCATCTAGCTCGCGTGCAAGCGTTCATGTCTGTAATAGTATGCTTTCGCCGCGACTCTAGAAATTCGCCTTGTCATAGTCGCGTCAGCACGCGGCTACAGGAAAGTGCCTTCGAAAAATCAGCGAATTTCCCTACAAGCGCAAGGTTCTCTATTCAGGGGGGGGGGGGGTGAGATTCACCGCTCTTGCCCCTCCCCCTCCTATGGCCGAGTCCAAAAAACCCATCGTAATGGATGCAGAAATGAAAATGAAGCGAAGATGGGCTCCACAAAACGGCCTGCCTTTGGTCCTCGGCTTTCCGGGAGTACAGGCGCAAAGCAAAACAGTTCTTAGGATGCAACATCGGGGACCCGCGGCCGCCAATAACGCCAGAAACGTGCATGACCATAAGCCTGCATTTTGAAGAGTGACGGTTAAGACTCGACTCAGCAAAGGCATGGGGTAGACTGGGCGCCCCGTTTGGATCACGAAAGGTGGCACTAAATATGTGTGAGCGCTTTGTAATGGGTGGGCATTTGAAACACCCACTCGCTGCACAATTCGCATGTTTTGACGCCTGGCGCGATTGGCGCGAACAAATTTTAATTGGAAGAATGCGCTGTGTCCTTGCCTTCTCACTCGTCTTTTGTTTAGTGTTCTCACTCAATACCATTATGAATTCTTTCAAGCTTTCCTTTTTCTTTTCTTTTTTTGAAGAGAATGCCGAAAACGTGGAGCAGCGCGTGAATTTTCAGACTTACGCGGCGCCAGCAGCACCTGAAAATGCAATATACATCCATTAAAAACGAACCAGGGTAATTTCAAAGGCTTCTTCAACTTGCTCGATAGCGCAACTAGCGTGGAAAATATGCCACATAACATCCTTGATGTTATTATTATTATTATTATTATTATTATTATTATTATTATTATTATTATTATTATTATTATTATTATTATTATTATTATCTGTCGTAACTCTGGCTTCCCGCTGTATCGTACACGTGGCGCAAGATATGCGCATGAACTGTTTAGAGATGTACCTGATACTCACGCATTCAGTGCATATAACCGGCTGACGTTCAATAAAGCGGGCTTTTCCCCCACCGGCTATCGGGCGTGTTAGGTACATTCGACGTTTCCCGTTATCCACACACTGTTGACCTATGCGTCTTTTCAGGCGCTCTAAGTTATCTGCTCTCCTGTTTGCTTTATGCAAACGTTCTTGATTAACAAGGAAGATGCGCTCTGTGACACTTACCGGCTGTGCTGGCTGTGCTGGCGGCGCTGGAGTCGGCGGCCGCTGCAAAATAAATCTCATGCAGATTAGTTTCCACGGTAAAGCTGGCGACAACTTAGATCACATGTTCTTGTCTCTTTCCATCCTCTACGTTATCCTCGTGCCTATTTCTCCTCCTTTGCTACTTGCCGCAGAGTGGCAAATAAGCAAATTTACACTTATTTTCCCGGCGAAATTGCGGGGAAGCCGCAACACGCAGGCTGTATATCCGTTCAGCAAACTGGGAGCGCTACACAACACAACACGAACTACACAAGAACTACACAACACAACACAACTCGTGTTGTGTAGTTCATCGTCGTCCTTTGTCTGTTCCCGCGTTCCCAGTTCGATACACGGATATGTACCAACTAGCCCACTTATCGATCCTTTTGCAATGCTTTATATCGATACAAACAAAATGTGGTAGTGTTCCTTCTTACATGAATCCGCCCCACCTGAAAGAGGGAGAAAAAAACAAAGGTTAGAAAAAGTTCACGTCAGAATTCGTGTATTAAACGAGGTTCGCATTTATCGTAGCTTCTGTTTCAATTTGTTTTGTTAGGTAATAGCTCATTTATGCTTTAAACTGAGCTAGTCTTCAATGCCGCCCTTGACAACAGGCGAGAAAGTTCGTGCAACCAGAATAGACGCATAAAAAATGTGAGCTTCACCGTAAGGCCGCATCAATGAATGCAATAGTAACAAACTGGAAACCTAACTCCTATATTGTCATATGCGGCGTAAGTCTGCAAAACGCGGTGTAACTGAACTGTGGGAACAGAAGGCTCAAAACAAACAAGCATTTATTGGCCCGGTGACTAAACTGATTTTACGGCCGAGCATGTCGGCCTTTTCTTCTTTCACTGCGGACGCAAAGCACACTGCCAACCACGTGGCTCCAACCTCCCCCCCTCCCCTAGCGATGAAGGCGTGGCCGTCGAGAGGTTGGTGTCGAGATGGCGTTGTCAGCATCTACGTGAGCTGGCTTCAAACGGTCTAAAGAAATCGCCTTTTCCCGTCCGTTTACAATGAGTGTGAAGTACTTAGGATCGCACTTGAGGACCTCTGAAGGAGCGTCGTGACGCGCTTGTAATGCAGGGGTGCGAATAGCGTCGCGACGTATGAATGCGTGACAGTTATGGAGCAATGATGGGCTCATACAAACGGTCTTGCGATAATTAAGAAGCGGTGATGGTACAAGAGTAGCCACAGTAGTTCGCAGGCGGTCGGCGTAAGAGTGTACCTCCGCAGATGTCCGTTCCGAGGCAAGGAACTCGCCGGGTACACGAAGCGCCAGCCGAAAGCTAGCTCTGCTGACGAGCAGTGTGTATCTTGTTTCACAGCGTTGCGAAGATCTAGTTGAACCAAAGGCACGCCTCTGTTCATGGAATCGCCGAGTCTTGCGCAGGTAGTGATGCTTTCAGTTGACGGTGGAAGCGTTCCACCATGCCATTCGAACTTGGGTGACATGATGTGGTTTTTATTAGCGTTACTCCTGGAAGGCGGGACGATTCAAATTGTCCCCCTCGGTCTGTCGTTACGATGTGTGGCACGCCGTGTTACGGCCATCATATCCGAGCTTGTCCGTGTCTTCGTCTTTCACCGTGGACGCCAAACCCACACGTCTAGTGGTTACGGCGCTCGAATGCTGACCCGAAGGTCGCGGGATCGAATCCCGGCTGCGGCGGCTGCATTTGGATAGAGGCGAAAATGTTTGAGGCCCGTGTACTTAGATTTAGGTGCACGTTAAAGAACCCCAGGTGGTCAAAATTTTCGGAGCCCTCCACTACGGCGTCTCTCATAATCATATCGTGGTTTTTTGACGTTAAACTCCAGATATTATTATTATTATTAAACCCACACTTCGCACTACAGAACATATCAGCTCCAGCGAGCAAAGCGGCCTTCGGGCTGTCTATTGTTTCAACGCGAAGTAAGCGTTGAGAGCATAGTAAGTACTAACGCATGAGCGCTGTGCCGATCTCCATCGCGCGCACTCGATGGACCGAGAATACGCCCGTTTAATAAAATTTGGCTTGCCAGAGCAAGGCAGCCCCCCCTGCCCACTCCCGCCCCCTTTGGCACCTTTGCACGCGCCTTCGCATGACGGAAATGGCCGGCGCATTTCATCTCTGTGCCTCGATCGGCGGCAGCTCTCGCGTGCTTTCACTCGCACATAGAGCATGGGCGCAGGGTCATCTTATCGACTAGGTCTTTTCACGGAATGTGACGGTGACGGCAAAAATGCGCCTCGAGTGTTTATAGAATTGGTATCGAAATCAATTGATATCAAGTCAACTTAATCAATCGGCCGCGAGAGCACGAGGACCTACGCAGGCAGTGAGATACATAGACCCATATATACGCTCTAAATGCCTTTATTTCGCCATCAAATGCTTCGTGCGTAATAATTAGTGCTTAATCTATTTGTTACCAACATTACATGTGCAAGCCCTACCACCAAAAAGGATAAACTGAGCCAAATTACCACGAACTTCGTTGAAAGCGTTCCATCGTTTCATGCCAGGCATTGGCACCGAACGCGAACGTTTCAACCAATATGGCGTCCCCAAAAGCAGTGTCTCCACCCTGTTCCGGAGGAGCACATCGAGGCACCCTAGCGCGCTCGCTCGGCAGCCGCTCTCTTTGCCTTTTGCGTTGTCGAGGGCTTTAATGATGAACAGTGGCGATGGAACGAAACGCGAACAGAGCGGCATCTGCATTCTCTGCTGTTTTGCATTTTTAACACGAAAGTATTTTATGCCGGGGTCCACCAAGACTTCAGTGGCGTATTTATGTCACGGAAATGACGTCGAAAAAATATACACAGATGGCAAAGAAAAAAAGGTACTGTCAACTGGCATCGAACCCACGACCGCTCGGTCCGCAACAACAGATGCCGGGCACGCTATCCACTGCGCCACGGTCACAGACTCTGGAGGCTTTACGAACGCGCCTTTTATATTACCAATCTCCCGGTCGGCTGGGTGGTGCTGACTTCTGGGAGTGGTAAGGCAAAGTAATTCGTCATTGCTGTGGCCTCCAGGACTAGCACCTGCAACGCGTTACGCGTCCGTCCCATTCGGAGCGTTTTCAATCGAAGTTCAATTTTGTCAATGGCTTAACACACCGCGAGATGGCGACCTTTGCCCAAGCGTCGTAAAAGCATCGGCCTCGCTCAGTATCATGCTAATGCAAACCAAAAATTGGCCGCGTATCTGCGTGCTTCGCTGCAAATGTCGTGTAAAGACGATAGAATAGGCGCTGTGTGAGATATGGACGCCATCTGGCAATACGTCGGGAAACATGAGTGCTGTGTTGCGTGCTGGTAGTCCCGGCGCAGCAGCAGGCGAAGACCGGCGGTGACCAACGCGACTGGCGGGGACGCCAGCCAGCCCGAAAACGCGGTTTGGCGCGAAGCGCTGAAGCAGAGAAACGTCCACACTCAACGAGTACTCTCCACACACTCTTTTATTTACACGTCGCCTGGGTAAAACAGGAACGCCAGAGCGGCGCCCACAACCGGCAGCCTGAAGGCCGCCCACCACGCTGCTTTTTCATTTTTTAAATATTTTTTTCACGTTCTTGGCCTTCTCAAAACTAAAGTTTTTCAACACCAACCCATGGCATTCGTACAGTGCAACAGAACCGAAACCGAAACACAACAATGAGCTCGTGCGAAGGGCACGGAGGAAGGCAAATTTCAGCGCAGTCGCATTTTCAGCTTTGTTGAAACAGCGCTCACTAGACGACGACGAAGTAAAAGAAGGCACAGGACAGGCGCTGCCTGTCCTGTGCCTTCTTTTACTTCGTCGTCGTCTAGTGAGCGCTGTTTCAACAAAGATGAACGCATACCAACTCGCTCAAGCTTCCATTCTTATGCATTTTCAGCGCAGCTTAAGAAACTAGGGTCCTTAAAATTACGTATGTATGTATTTCCTATTAAAGGAACACGCCACCTAATACTTACCTAGTGATGTTGCACCTCAGATATGCATGATATTTACTTTTTGATCGACAACGTTCACAAGTATGAACAGCCGTACCAGTTCAAGACGGCTGGCCCTTGGGCAAGTGGTTCAACTTTGGCCGAGTGGCTGAATCGAGGGACGTGCCGACAAACAGAAAGACAGACAGAAAGACAGACAGACCAAAATTTCTGCGTTTAAGTTCCCCAAGAAAGACTATCGTCTTTAAAATAGCTCTGCGACGCGCGCCTGCCTCACCTGGCTAACCCCGCGTTCCCCGTTGTCGCGCTCGCCCCGAGAAAAATTACGGCCGTGCTACCGGGGCGATACGACGCGCTTTGCGTTTCCCTCTAGTGCGGCCGTGGGTGTTCAATCACATTTTAACATGTCGCGGGATGGCGAACAAGCTATGCGTCCAATATGCGTCGCTCTTCTGTCTATCACACCTCGTTCACTGATTACGCATTTTAACATGTCGCGGGATGGCGAACAAGCTATGCGTCCAATATGCGTCGCTCTTCTGTCTATCACACCTCGTTCACTGATTACGCTTTCACCGTTAACTACTACAGCTACTACAAGGGTTTCTTTAGTCATTTAACATGGGCGTTAGTCGTCGGGATGGAGATCTACCACCAATCATCAAAGTGGGTGCATACACGTTAAACGGCGCCATTAGCTGCCAGACATCAATATACATTGTGCAAACTCTCTTATATCAATGTACAGTAAGCATTCAGTTACTTCTGTAAGCGCACGCTTTACTTTCGTGTTATTCCGATTCCTATGATGGAGGGATCAACCGTGTTTTTTTTTTTTTTTTTTCGAGCGGTTGTAGCCTGGATAGTAATACAGAGCTACGAGAGTAATCCACGGTATAATCGAGAACGATTCTAGAATGTTTTTATTGCCACCAAGGTCAGAGCGTGATAAAAGCGGCGCGCCTCGTTGTTCGCGTTTCTTTCCGTCCCACCCCCCCCCCCCTCCTGTACGTTGTTTTCCTGCAGCACTTCGCTTCGCAATTTCTCATCTACTGGCTTTCCAGTGCGCCGGCGCTGAGCTGAGCGGCATGCGAGACAGCGGCACACTCGGCGTCATGTAATTATCATTCTCGCGCCCCATTAGAAGGTATTGGGTGGCCCAATAGTCCTATTTGTTTTTTTATTAAGATGAATAGAGTATGTTGTATAATGGAAACGAGTACTGGTGCTGGATATTTCCTGTCTGTGCAGTAATGGATTGTGTGTTGCATGCGTATACTTACTCGCGTCGGATTCAGCTGCGTGGTGAGAAAGAGGATTGAATATTAGACTCGGAGCAATACGTTATTAACCAACAGGCCACGGAAACGAATAGAAGCATAGCGACCGGCGCTTACCCATGGTTAGTTGGTTTTATTCACTCGAAGCTTTGATGAAGGCCGGGAATACGAAAGAGTTCGCCTGCACACATACCCATACAAGTAAAGTGGTAGTTTAGATAGATAGATAGATAGATAGATAGATAGATAGATAGATAGATAGATAGATAGATAGATAGATAGATAGATAGATAGATAGATAGATAGATAGATAGATAGATAGATAGATAGATAGATAGATAGATAGATAGATAGATAGATAGATAGATAGATAGATAGATAGATAGATAGATAGATAGATAGATAGATAGATAGATAGATAGATAGATAGATAGATAGATAGATAGATAGATAGATAGATAGATAGATAGATAGATAGATAGATAGATAGATTTCCGAGCCAAAATAGATATAATTCCTTCTTCGAGGGACAAAAGTATGCTGTTGCCGCCGACGAGACAAACTCCTCTCATTTTTACCGCATGAAAAAAATTTTCGCGTGGAAGAGAGTCCCTTTAACAGTTTTTTTCTTCATCCATGAATATATTTTGAATTACGATAAAAAGCCACTAAATTGTAAAGTAAAAAATGTAACTTTAACGGGGTACTGACACAAAATTTTAGTGTGGTTCTTCTTATTTTCTTTTGCTGGAATATGTTGCTACAGGCCTGTTCGTCAGAACACGGCATATCGCTTGCTGCAGCGCGCGACAGATAATTACTTACAGTCTTTTTATTACCAACCAGTCTCAGTTTTAGTTTGGGAGAAAGACAAGCCCGATGGATGGATGGATGCTATGAGCGTCCCCTTTATAACGGGGCGGTGACATGTCTGCCACCAGGCTCGAAGAAAAAAAAACCTTCGTTGTTTTATGTTGGCCTAATACGTTATCTATATTGATTAAATCTGTTATTATACCAAAAAAATATGAATTCACGGTCCATCTCTCTGCCTCTTAAGGCAGAATGACCTTATTTTTTCCTATTATTTATTTTTGTACTTTATCTCTACTTTTCTGCCACCAATACTCTAACCGTCTCTTACTTATTTCTATCGCGGACGTGTTCAGCTCTCCATTGTTGTCGTCGTGTGCAACTAACGTCGTGTGCAACTAACGCCATCTAGCGTGTGAAATAGCACAAAGAACTGTGACAAAATTTTTCGCTGTCTGCATCGTCTGCTCGCGTTCTTTCGCATGCGGCATGTGCAGCGCAACGTCGATGCCGTCATCGTCATTATCGTCACCTAGTGGCAAAGCCTTTCTTGAAGCATCAACACGGTCGCCGCGGTCGTGGACTTGCGAGCAGCTGCCGAATAGTATCCGGCTGATGCAAGTGAGGCAAAAGCGCAATGGCGACTTTGACGTCATGATTTAGCTGGGAATCTCGGAGCTCGGCCGCAGTGCTGATGTCGTGGAAGTCTCGGATCCCCTTCAGGTCACTTTGTATGATGTTAATGTCGCGAGGTACAGCGTATAGCGCAGGATCGGGCACGCCAACTTCAATATTCATCTAAATTACCTTCTAGGCTGTATTTGTTGCTCATATTTGGTGGATGATATACGCATGTTCAAGGCAATCGATCCTGCAGGCTATCTCAGCCGCGAAATTTTGTGTCAGTACCACTTTAACTATACTGCACAGTGAAAATGTGCGCAACAACGAGCGAAAGTACGTTTTTAGTTTTCTAGATATCGTTGAAACCATATTTAACGAATTGATGACCACGCTGGAATCATTTGGTTTAATCGGGCACTTCGTAATATCAAGAAAGCAATTTTTCGGCTCTTCGAAATTTAAAATTGTAACGTTGCGACATTCAATAGCTACTACGACATTGTACTGGTTGCCATTCCACGCCTGCCCGTGTGAGAAGTCCGCGAGGTTCTTCTGAGGGACCCTCGCATGTTCGGCTGATGCAGGGCAGGTAGACGGCCACGTGAAGCTATAACAGGATACGTATATGCGAAGACGCGGAGAACGAATTCAGTGATTGTGCGAGCAGGCCGAGCAAGAAAATTGGAAGGAGGCGATACGTGCAATCTGTCGATTAAACGATGAAATAACGAAAGCAACCACTGGTGCCCGTAACACCATCCGGTGCTTAACAGCGCTACCGACTGCCGAGTCCGTTGTTCAGTGCGTGGGTGCGACGTACAGCCTCATCAAACTAAAACTAGGGCAGTGAGTAGGGCGCCTAGACGTTTCAAAGCGGGGGCGTAAGAGCGCACACTTGAAGGAAAACCCGTCTCCGTCAAAATTTAGAAGGAAATCGCCGCTTTTTTATTGAGTTATTTCAGGAAATCCTTCGTGAAGTCGGGAATGGTGGCAAAGTTCGTTAATTCGAGGTTATAACAACAATGACTCCTTTAAATGGTTAACTACTCCAGACATACACAAGCGCGCTAACAGAGAACATGACGAGATGTAAGTGGCTTCTATTTTCAGAAAACAAAAAAAAAAAACGCGAATAAGCCCATGAAGCGCGACAAGCGACTTGAAAATTCTAAGAACCATTCCGTGATAAAAAAGACCACGAAATCCGCTTATTACAATCTCTTCAGGTGCGAATTATGATCGAATGTTTGGTAGTGTGTCCAACTCGCACAGTATAATTCTGAAGACACTCGATATTCCATTCCAAGAAAGAAAACGGGGTAATATGTTGCTTTGTGAAAGTTTTGCACTTAACCATAACTTGCGTGTAGTTAAATATTTAATTATTCCGCAGCCAGGCATGCTCCATTTCTACATATATAGAATAAAACCATGGGCTCAACATGCGTGCGCAGTGTTTTTTTGGTTGTATTAATTTAGAGCTAAGAAAAATAATACTTGACGTCCGTCTCGGCTCGCAGCACGTGGACCGAGCAGTCGAACATCGCACTGCCTTCGTCACAGTGGTCGGCTCAAGCCATACGCACCACAGTGAGGTTGAGGAAAGACAGTGTTTGTGCATAAGGCCCAATTCCTCCTATGTGCAATGTATCTCGTTCTTTCTGTACCACTAGTCTAAAGAACTGGCAAAAACAGTTGAGGCAGAACAGCGCAGCAAACTGGACGATGGGCCCACAGGACACAGCGATGTGTCCTGTGTGCTCATCGTCCCGTATTCTGTGCTGTTCTGCCACAACGTTCATAAATTAACTAGCCCACCTAAGAACCCTTGAACGAAAAGAAGTTGCGCCCCGGTCATATGTGGACGTTGCGCCTCTACCGAGTACTCGCCTTGTTCGCTGGGCACACTCGACAAAGGCTCGTCAACGGAATCGGACAGTTGCGGAAGAAGCGTGCGAGGAAGGGCAGCCGCTCTGATGCGAAGTCCAGGAAAGGAATGGCCGTTGGTCGCAGCAGGGCACGCTCGGCTCGTGCTAGGCGTAGGCTCGTGTGGTCGATTTGCTTCAGATGTGGCAGGTACCCACTAAGGAGACTGGCCGTCGTTGTTGTTGTTATCCTCTGCTCATAGCACATACCCATTGGAGGGGATCGGCCGAGTAGTTAGTGAATTCTTCCGTATTTTATGTATAGTGTAAGTCCTTGGTACGCTATTTGTTTTTAATTGTTGGCCGATGGTGCTCACGCTTTTCGCCTAACCAACCAGTACTGACATCCTCTCTGCGACACTCGCCACATATTAAAGAAAGAAGATGGCTTTTAAGGGCTCGTTTTCCTTTGTTAGACACAATATTAATGAGAACCAACAGACAATAACGCCAAGGGGTCATTCCACGCCAAACGTCCCAGACATTGCGCTCGACCCTCTCCAATTGTATTGTAAAAAATCGTGGACGTTCATATCAGTGCACTATTTGCCCTCGGAAAGTATTCGTGTCTGGCAGTGGAACTGCTGCGGATTCAAAAAGAAAAAGGCAGTGTTAGCTCAATATATTCTATCGTGTGATTCAAAGCCACAGGTAATTTTACTACAAGAAACGATCACGCCCGGTACTACGTTTAGTGGTTACGAGTCTTTTGAACGCGTACAGAACGGTGGCAGAGGCGTTGTTACTCTAGTCAAAAGGGGCTTCACAGTCATTGATCACGGAGACATAGATAAGCGCTCGCATGCCGAATATGTCTGTATTGAACTCTTACCAGGAAAGAACATGCGCAGGGGAGTACTTATCCTCAACGTATACAGTTCACCAAGGCGGCGAGACGAGCGCTTCTATGGTCTTATCGGTAAAGCAGTAAAGATGGCTACCGATTCCGGCATACCACTCATAGTAGCCGGTGACTTTAACGCGCCTCACTCCACATGGGGCTATGTTAGAGACTCACCGAAAGGGACCTCCATATGCAAAGCCATACAGGACTTCAATCTCATGCTGCTCACGGACTGCGGTTTTCCCACTCGTTTAGGCAACTCGGTAACGCGACCCTCGACCCCAGATCTCTCTCTGGTCGCCTATGGCGGCAAGTCGTCATGGCGCAACATGGGTGAAGATCTGGGGTCTGATCACTTCATCATAGAAACGACACTGCATGCTCAATGCAAAACCATCAAAATTCAGCGTATCATTGATTGGGATCTCTTCAGATCCAGCAGGAGGGACAAAGGCCCTCCTAAAGACTATGAAGATTGGACAGAAACCCTCTTCAGTGACGTCGCTGCCTCCACTAAGGAGATAGAGTTGGAAGATGACTTCTTCCCAACCATAGACAGCCACTTAGCGCACCTTTTTGAAGCTAAAAAGGCTCTCAAAGAACGGTGGCTAAAGAACAAACTTAACAGGTCACTAAGGAAACGAATCGCCAAGATCAATGCAGAAATTGCCTCGTACTCTAAAGTGTTAGAACAGAAACACTGGGTCGAAATGTGCGACAAAGTGGACGGGCAGATGAGGGTGGGCGGCAAGTGGAACTTGCTCAAACACCTTCTGAAACCCACCGATACTCGCGCCGCCCAGAGATCGGCAATCGAGATACTTGTTCACCGAGCTCTTACTCTTCGTAGCAAAGATTCTATCATGACAGATCTCGCCAGAATTCATCTGCCACTGGACACCACCTCGTCTACACCGCCGCCCGGCTACACCGGAAGCGATTCCGACGAGTTGGACGGAGACATAGCGGAATGGGAAGTAAGGTCTGCACTTCACAAACTCAACAGCACCTCGGCTCCGGGTGCTGACCGCATCACGAACCGTATGCTCAGGAACCTTGACGATGACTCGGTCACTTTCCTGACCGATCTATTTAACAAACATTGGAAGAATGGATCGTATCCACAAGAATGGAAACATGCCACCGTCATACTGATACCCAAACCCGGTAAGAAGTGCACTACAGAAAATCTTAGACCGATTTCACTCACTTCGTGTGTCAGCAAAATTTTCGAACATGTCATAAACGATAGGGTCTCTAAGCACATAGAGCGCAACGAACTCTTTCCACCCAACATGGTGGGCTTTCGCCCACACTTATCGACACAAGACGCCATGCTTCTCATCAAATCGCAGGTCATCGATGCCTCTACTAGAGATCCCAGAGTCATTTTGGCTCTGGATCTCAAAAAGGCGTTCGATACTATACTTCATGACCACATCCTCGAAGCAATCTCTGAGCTTGGTCTCGGAAGGCGTTTCTTCGAGTTCGTTAGGCAGTTCCTGTCAGACAGAACCGCTACCATCAGGTTAGGGGAGATAGAATCAGCCAAGTTCCATCTAGGCAACACGGGCACCCCGCAAGGGGCAGTGATTTCACCCCTTATTTAACATCGGTATGACGGCTCTCGCTAGAGAGCTAGATAACAACAGCGACATCGGCTCCGCCATCTATGCCGATGACATTACCATTTGGTGTGGCTCGGTGGGTCACACCGAGACTACGCTCCAAGAAGCCGTACATACGGTCGAGAAACACCTTTCTCGTATGAAACTCGTCCTATCTGACAGCAAGTCCGAGCTCCTAGTCTACCAACCAATCCGCATGGGGCGACGACCCCAAGGTTGGGTACCCACCGCGGAGATCGACATACACTTGGTCACAAAGAACGGCGCGGTAATCCCCCGCAAAGACACCATACGCGTGCTAGGCATGCTCATCTCGGAGAACGGCAGGAATGCAGCCACGATACACAAGTTGAAGCAGCACACCGCTGCCACCGTTCGGCCTATTCAAAGGATCTCAGGTAGAAGAGGAGGCATCAAAGAGGACAACCTCCTCCGGCTCTTCCATGCGTTCCTTTTAAGTCATATCAATTACGTCGCCTCCATGCACGCCTGGAGCGCTTCCGAAAAGGCTAAACTAGCAGTCCTTATTAGACAGACTATCAAAAAGGTTTTAGGGCTCCCTTCTAGAACGAGTACCACAAGACTCGAGGCTTTGGGCGTACACAATAAACTCGACGAATTAATAGAAGCGCAGCGCACTGCTCAGATTTCCAGGCTTTCGTGCACTGGAGCGGGTAAAGCGATTCTAGCCAGAGTAGGAATCACCTCTCCCCTGACTAAGGAGAGAGCAGTTCCACTTCCAGACACCGTAAGGTCGGCGATCATGGTTCACCCACTTCCCCGAAATATGCATCCGATATATAATCACGGTAGAAGGAGAGCGCGGGCTAAAGCCTTCCTCTCTCAGTTAAACAGCAGAAGAGAAAACGCTCTCTTCGTCGATGCATCTCGCTCGGGACCGAATAGCTTCGTGGCCGCCGTGGTAGACATGAGCGGCCGCACTGTGAGTGCCGCCTCGGTAAGGACCAGGTCCATAGGAGTGGCCGAACAGGTCGCCATCTCTCTGGCACTAACAACTAAAGATCCATGCCCCGTCTTTTCCGATTCCATGACGGCCGTCAGGTCGTTCGACGCCAATCAAATCTCCTTGGCTGCTCACAGCATTTTAACTAAATCTACAATATTCCCTCATGAGTTGACGTGGTTTCCCGCCCACATGGGCGCCTCCGTCGACGGCATCGCCAACCCCAACGAAGTGGCTCACGCTCGGGCGCGAGGACTCATTCTCCGCCCCGGGCAAACGAGCCCCCCGCAGGCTGCGGGGGAGGGGGGTGGCGATGGCGCCGACGGAGACCCGTTGACCACCTTTCACGAGGTCACTTCACACTATAGGCTAGGCAGGAAATCCTTTCCAGATCCGCACAGAGAGCTAACTCGGAACCAGGAGATCGCCCTCCGACTCCTCCAGACTAGAACGTTCCCGTCGCCGGCCACTATGGCCGTGTATACAGACATTTCGCCAAAGTGCTCAGCTTGCGATCAGCTAGCAACTTTTTCTCATTTAATGTGGCGGTGCCCCCGCTTGCGCGTTTGCACAAGAAAGCATCACGTCAACAAGACAGAATTCTTAAAATGCATCGCAAGTCCGGATCTTGCGAATCAACTCCGGGCGGTCCAGGGAGCCTGTGAAGCGATCGGGAACCTTTGGCTCCCGACCCCTTCGTGGGCGATGCCCTCCGCGGGTTTTTAGGAACCCTCGTCCCAGGACACAATAAAGTTCCTCTGTCTGTCTGTCTGTCTGTCACAGTGATTTGAATTTTGCCGTAGTGGGTGAAACATAGGTTGCTAAAAAATACTCTAAAAAATACAATACTTTACGGAGCGCCCTAAATATCTGCTGTTTACTTGAAAAGGAATGGCACTATCTTATTATCACCCATTGACGACCGCTACTTTGTCTCACGATGTGCTTTGTGGTGAAGCAAGGCTGCAGTTCTGCGCCCATTTTGATTATTTTTTAAAAATTCTACGAATATTACAGACAAAATAGGACTATATCACATGGCTGGATAGTTGGCAGTAAGCGCGTCAAAAAAGTATTAAAGTCGCTGACCGAGTAGGTTCGAAGTGGACGGGGCGTAAACATTGAAAAAATGTGTGAAATGCTCCACATTCAGGCACATGTAGAGTGGTGATGCAGTCCAAGTAAAAATGCACGCTTGGTCTCGTTGGGAAGAGTAAGCAAAGGTGATTTATTTGTGAAAGTTTAATCGGAGTGTTTTTTTGTTTTTGGCGATAAACAAAATTTTATGTTGAGCATTCGCGGCGTGCCTGAGCGCGGGCCCGTAAGTCCGCTTCACTGCGCCACCACTGTTCCTTGGGGCAACGGAAGTATGCAGCGCCCACGCGGGTGGCACGATCGTGTGCTGCTGTGAGTTTTCACGTTTCGACACGCATTCTTCGGCTTTCCGCAGTGCCGCCGACGATGTGTCAGGGAAAACGAGTGATGGTTCGTTTAAAATATATTATTATACAATAAACGTGGCTAACAGGCACCGGGAATACACTTATAATTCTTTTTTTTATGGGCAGCTCGCTTGAACGTGACTCGCGCCATTCGTGCCTCAGAGCCGAATGGTGCTACGTATTCTTGCGCTCGGATCTTCGACAGAGGTGAACTTTGCTCCAGTGATCGCGTCGCCGAGCGAGCACGCGGCACTCGAAGGTTCGTCTTTCGGCCGCATCCCTTGGCAGCGCGTAAGATAAACATTGCGAATGGTGAGTATACTGCTATCGTGTCATATTTTAGACGGAGAGCCTGTACAACGGAAACCGAAAGCGATAAATATACAAAAGGACGAAGCCTTAAGGCGGCTTCGTCCTTTTAAATGTTTATCGCCTTCGCTTAGTAATCGCAAGGCGATTACTAAGATGAAAGCATCGCATGCAGCGTGACAGGAAGTGGAGCTCTCAGCAAGGTTTCAGTCTACAATCTCCCTCAAAGGTACGCGCACGTTTCACCTTTTCGTGCCATCATCACTGACCACTCTTAATGCCGGCCTCACCACCTACTCAGCAACACAGGCATTTCAAGTGGCGAAGACCATACGTCGGCAACGGAAGTAAGAACTGCAACCTCCGCAGAGATCGAAAACACAACCCAAGCTCTGCGCCTGTCATACGTGTGCATGTAGTGACGTGGCAATGAAATCGTGCTCTGCTCCGACTACTAACCGGCAGCCTGTAGTGCCCTTCCGAAACATTCTGCCAGCCATATACACTGTTTGCAAGTTTTCAGCAACGTGAAAACTCACAGCAGCACACGATCGTGCCACCCGCGTGGGCGCTGCATACTTCCGTTGCCCCAAGGAACAGTGGTGGCGCAGTGAAGCGGACTTACGGGCCCGCGCTCAGGCACGCCGCGAATGCTCAACATAAAATTTTATTTCTCGCCAAAAACAAAAAACACTCCGATTAAACTTTCACAAATAAATCTCCTTTGCTTACTCTTCCCAACGAGACCAAGCGTGCATTTTTACTTGGACTGCATCACCACTCTACATGTGCCTGAATGTGGAGCATTTCACACATTTTTTCAATGTTTACGCCCCGTCCACTTCGAACCTACTCGGTCATCGACTTCAATACATTTTTGACGCGCGTACTGCCAACTATCCAGCCATGTGATATAGTCCTATTCTGTCTGTAATATTCGTAGAATTTTTAAAAAATAATCAAAATGGGCGCAGAACTGCAGCCTTGCTTCACCACAAAGCACATCGTGAGACAAAGTAGCGGTCGTCAATGGGTGATAATGAGATAGTGCCATTCCTTTTCAAGTAAACAGCAGATATTTAGGGCGCTCCGTAAAGTATTGTATTTTTTAGAGTATTTTTTAGCAACCTATGTTTCACCCACTACGGCAAAATTCAAATCACTGTAACAGACAAGAAAATTTTTTTTTCCAAAAAATACTTTCCGAGGGCAAATAGTGCACTGATATGAACGTCCACAATTTTTTACAATACAATTGGAGAGGGTCGAGCGCAATGTCTGGGACGTTTAGCGTGGAATGACCCCAAGGAAAGTATAGGAGATGTTATTTGTAATAATTGGGATATAAATGTAAGGAAGTAAAGTGGACGAAAAGACAACTTGCCGCCGGAGGGACCGAACCTGCGACCTTCGAATAATGCGTCCGATGCTCTACCAATGAGCTATATATACCCTATAAAAATTGAAGGGGGGGGGATGACCGCCGCCGTAGCTCAGTGGTGGAGCATCGGACGCGTTATTCGAAGGTCGCTGGTTGAGTCACTGCCGGCGACAAGTTATCTTTACCTCCACTTTGCTTCCTTCACATTTAATCCCAATTATTACAGATAACATCTCCTATACTTTTCTTGGCGCTATTATCTGTTAATTCTCATTAATACCTCGCCATATATGGTTACGTGAATTAACTAAACATCAGAGATTGATCGATGGCTCGTTTCTTTGTTAGACACAACGTAACGAAGCCAGCAGATAACGAAGCTAAGGAAACTACAGTAAAACCTCGGTGATACGATCACGGCTCGTACGAATTTCGGCGTGATACGAATTTTTCTGTGGTCCCGGCCAAGGCCCATTAGCCTGCAATGTATTGGAGCACGGTTGTTGCGAGCCGATTTGCACCCCGCGAAGTTTGATACGAACTTACGCTATGGCGAGCAGGTACGAAGACCCCAAGGGACAAAGCGGATGGTCTTCGCGAGGGAGCTTGGCCTCTATCTATCGTGTGCAAAGCGCTTCTTAATACACTTTCGCCGCAGTACTATGGTGTCATGCAGAAAAGCGTAGTAAGATTAGGAAGGACCAGCTGGCGGTCACGGGGCACAACACATGTGGTTCATTAATTACACTCGCGCGCATGCACAGTATATCTACGAGCACAAGTATGATCGTTGACGTCTAAAAACTTTACTGGCAATCTTTCAGAGCTGTTCATGACGTCGCTGCGGCCCTGAGAAACACTGAATCAAAATGTATGCCAACTTTCTTTTGTCGCATACTAATTTTCCATGTTTTCTGGTGATACGAATTTCGGATGATACGAATATTTTTGGTAACCCCTTGAGATTCGTATCACCGAGGTTTTACTGTGTAGGGGACATTATTTGTAGCTTTTTAACTGAAGTACAGTAATTGTGACATAAGTGAAAAAGAACTGAAGTTGATGAATGATCAAGTCGCCGCAGGTTGGGCCAGCCTACAACCTTCAGTAGAGCATCGGACGCGTTATGTTAAAGTTGTGGACTCGGTCCATACCTGCGGCAAGTTGATTTTCTATGCACTTTAATTCCGTTGCATTTACGTCATAAGTACTATACTACGGTTAAAAAAAACCTACAAACAATGGCCCCTCTACCTTGCTTAGCTTCATTATCGATTCGTTTATTTAGATTATGGTTACATGAAATGTTATAAAAGCTAAGAAAAAGGTAAATTACACAAGTTGTAGATTAAACTTTGACATAGATATGGTACATACTTAGTAGAAATCTTTTTACACATTGCTCCTATTTGTAAAAGACGAAAATTGATCTGTATACCTTGTGTACATACGAAAATGTAAGAGCAACCTGTTTTGCTCGTTAACTGTTTGATTTCATTAAAATCACGCATTGACTAGGCTCTTCCACGATTACGCAACATCAAAGTGTTTTTAGAGCATTCTGCGGGCAACGCCCAACGGGGTAGCCCCTATTCGAACGTGCATCGCCCGTTGCTTACTTGGGTCGTAGAGGAACGGTTGGTTGGTTGATCCTTGTAAACTCGCGCAACCCACCGCTGGGGATCGGTCATGAAACGGGCGGTGCCTTGTTAAAAAATATAATTGTTTACATTCTAAAATTGTTTAGAAATACAGCATTGAGCATTAGCTCAATTAAGGAAAATAGTATAAAAATGGCTCAAACCACCGAGGGGATCGGCCATGAATCGCGCGGCAGTAGAATGTGTGGGATAAAAAGAAAAATACTAGAACGATGACTCGTAGGCAAGCGCAAATATTAGTGACGACTTTCTTTCTTTACTGAATGTTCAAAAGAAAATAGTTAAATCTCCCTGAACTAATCTGTCGCGAATTAAAAAAAAAATTATAATCCTAGCCAGTAAAGAAATACGTAAAAGAACAGACTAATAATATTAAAATATTTTTTAACATGGCGGTCACTTTAATTCGCTTATAAAATTAAATATGGCATCATATATGCTCCTGTTGCAGTAACCCATTGCCGGCGCCCACATGGAGAGCGACACCGATACAGAACGCTGAGCCCGAAGTTTTCGAATAGGAGGCTTCAGAAACCTTTGTTGTCTGTGACATAGAGTGAAGAAGTGACGTGGGGTTTCTGCTTGATTACAATACCGACACTGAGGGGAAGAACGAAATCAAATCTGTCCAAATAAAGATTTTGTGGGGGTATTCTGCATCGCAGTTTAATTAATGTAACTTCAAGTCGTCTTGTGCTGCACCAGGTGCTATAACACGGAAATATGTGCCGAAAATTTGTGTCGTTTACGACAGAAGATTTGCTATGTTCCTCTAGAATGCAAGAATCTCCAAATCGTGTGATAGTATCGTTTGAAGAGTGTCTTAGAACATTCAGGACAGGCCTTTAATTGATGCTGCCGCTTCTGTGTCCGCCGTTTTATTTAATGTTAATCCAGTGTTGTCTGGCACCCAAACCAAACGGACAAGGCGTGCATGATTGGGCATATATGCATAAAGGGCTGTTAGGCAGCTCGATTTGGTACTGTCAAAGCAGCGCAAACGGACAAGGAGTCAGTTAACCCTCTATTGCATGGCGTCCCATACTTGGCACACACCAATTAACATAATTTATTCCGGCCGTAATACACCCAATTGAGAATGTGACACTGCCAGAGTAATCGTTATAGTCATGCGCACTAATATAACAAAAGTGCTGTCATCCCTGAAGCATTATAAAAACAGACGCACAATAGCTTTCGCAGTGCACGTCCAAGTTCGGCACGCGAACAGCAGCGATTGGTAATTTTTTCTCGCAAACTGTTTTACCGCTGCAGAAGCATGGAAAAATTCTTTTGGCTGATCACGTGGCTTAAAAAATTTATGCTTGTTATTACTTGTCTCAATTCTTTTTCCCACTGCGGTATACAGCTGGAAATTGGTATGTTGCATATATGGCGCAGTATGCATTTCAGTTAGGAAACGCGCAATATGCTATCATCCATGTTGCGCTGCACATTACTAATATAAACAAAGCACAGCCTCTGAGATAATACAGCACGGTTGCTTTGCCGGATTTAGATAGGTTTGAGATGCTTCCCGGAAGTCTTGGGTACCAGCAACACTACCTGGCAAGGCACTTTTTTGTTACAATATTGGCATTTAGATAGATTTTGAGATGCTTCACGAAAGTCTTGGGTACCAGCAACAGTACCTGGCAAGGCAATTTTTTGTTACAATATTGGCATTTAGATAGGTTTTGAGATGCTTCACGAAAGTCTTGGGTGCCAGCAACAGTACCTGGCAAGGCAATTTTTTGTTACAATATTGGCATTTAGATAGGTTCTGAGATGCTTCACGAAAGTCTTGGGTACCAGCAACAGTACCTGGCAAGGCAATTTTTTGTTACAATATTGGCATTTAGATAGGTTCTGAGATGCTTCACGAAAGTCTTGGGTACCAGCAACAGTACCTGGCAAGGCAATTTTTTGTTACAATATTGGCATTTAGATAGGTTCTGAGATGCTTCACGAAAGTCTTGGGTACCAGCAACAGTACCTGGCAAGGCAATTGTTTGTTACAATATTGGCATAAGTACACGAAAAAAATTACCTGAGGTCCACCAATTCGAGTCGATATTTACCTTTCTCGATTTCCTCGGCAACTGACGCTCCCAACTAATTCGGGCGGGAAAATATAGCGAGGCGGCACGATGCGAACAGGCAAACGTGTAAGCACATAGATGTCTGAAGTCAGATGCACAAAGTGAAATGTTCAAATATGCCCGGACACACGAAACAATTGCTTTGCTTTATTCTATACTCCACGCTAAAAAGACCACAATTAGCGATATTTTGTTTTTTAACCATGGCAGCAAGATCGTTCGCCCATCTCGAGGGTGTGCCATATTTGGCCCAAACTTGTATCTTCAACAATACAGTCACAATAAACCTGAGCCACAGCATCAACAAAGTTCACATAAAGCCTTAGTTGTGTAGCGACTACATCGCTTATCCGCAGAAAGAAAAAGAATGACATAGTGGGTGCTTCCGTACTTCACAAAAGTTACGATTTATGGCGTAGTGGATACCATGCATGTGTACTTGTATTATTTGCCCCAAAACATTCTTTGAACGGGCTCTAGAAAGAACGCTCTTCTAGCTTGCACTGTGACTGTGCGGCATGTTCCGCGCAAGTTTGGCGTTTCCTCGCTTCTCAATTGTGAATGCGCCTTTAAGTGGTACTGACACCACTTTTAGAAGGCGAGTTTACTCTGCCATACAAATCTTCTGTATACAGACACTGCTCTGAGCAAGTGTGGAGCTCAACAAACGCTGAAATACTTTTTATTTTGATATTAGTCAATTTCCCCGTGGTGCACCCTACCGACTTCTACACAAGCTTGACGTCAGGCTACAGTACTAATTCTGGTGACTTCACACAGCAGTCTGGCTAATTTTGATGACGTCAGATAAAAAACTTCCAAAATGGCCGCTTGTGCGTCACCAACGGAGCCACGCTGCGGAGCAGCCTTGGAAACGTCACGATACCTTGTGCGAGCACGTGATGAGAAGCTCATACCCTGTTGTGACGTCAGGGTAAAAAGTTGGAACCGAAACTATAGCTTTTAAAAAGTACGGTAATCACTTTTTCAGGGGGCGCTCGCGCTCACCAGTACATTTTCTAGGCTCTTGAGGGCTTGGCCTTTCATTTGACGCAAAATAAAGGAAAATTTTCATGTCAGTACCCCTTTAAGCTAGTCCTATACGTGACAAGCAGCGACTCCGTCGACAGAAGTGGCCTTTGCAACTGCCCTGGTGCCCTTTCTTTTCAGAGTGCTTGTCATTCTCGATAGTCGAGGTTTATAGTCGAGGACAAGGACGCTGATGATTGCGTATTTTAATAATTAACACGAAGATGTCTTTTGTGTCCGTCATTTGCCGCCGAAAGTCCCCACTGGCGGCACCCGTGCTCCCTCCCGAAAGTTTGTTCGGCCCGCCGTCACTTGACGCCGAATTCCGACTTGGCAACCGATATTCTGCAGAACGCGTCGTCATTCCGTAATTTGCAGCCTCGGACGAAGTTGCCGAGGTTGACGTCCATAAGCAGTACGGCCATGTTGGCGCGCAGATTCGCGGATGGGTCCTTGAGTTTCTGCGCCTGCACCGTAGAAGTTAACAAGGATGCTTAGAGCGAGGTATTCCTTCAAGATGGATGCACATTCAATCGCCCGTGATGAGACGGGCGAGTGTGGCCGACGTACGTCGCTTTTACTGAAAGTATCCTTCAATGGGCACACTGTGTATTTTGCAAGGGACAGTATCAACGTGAATGTCTTGGCAAAAAGCTGCTTTATTTACCTAAGAAAAGAATGTAAGCCCCGGCCCTCGACCCGTGGCGTGCCCGCCTTACACCTGTGAAAGACGGTCGTGGTAGCTCGTGTCCGCTCGAAACGTAAGTACTTTTTTTTCAGCAGACGTAAACATTACGCATACTAGGAGGTGAAGGTTCGTCGCTACTACCTAAAGCATTGCGTTTGGCTGAGCAGCGATATTAGAGCCCCTGACGGAACCAGCGACACAAACGTGTGTCTGAATGGGAAAACGTGAAACATTCCTGAGGTGCCTGACATCACGCAAATGAGTAAGCCCTATTGGACGGAGCATTTGTGCAAATTCTCTGGGGGAGGTACAGCACGTGATGACTGTCGGCGGAGCTCACATTTTTTCTTAAATTCTACCCGCCTGTATTCCTGGAGATCCGTGGAGTAATAGTGATGCGAGCTTAACCTACAGTCGGATACAAGTTGAGAAGTCCGGAAAGGCCCTGCCCCAGATGACCGAAGCGCAGCAGCCGATCTCGTCCGCGAGGAAAGAAATGGCCCCTCTCACGCACTCGGCTATGTTCTCGGAAGGCGGAGTCACCGGCCGTCCGGCTCATGACGTCAGTCATGAGTGCGCGCTTATTGGTGCAGGCTTGTGTGCATCCGCCTTTGAGGAGGACATGCGGAAGACTTCTAAAGTTTTATCCTACTATAGGCATCCATAAACTATCTGGCACAAAGGAATAGGGTGCGCATGTAAAATGGCGATAGTAGCAAAGTATAGCGTATTATAAAGGTAGGTATAAGCACAATATGACGAGGTACAGCTTACTGTATCTTATAATGATGATTCTCAGAATACTGAACACACGCACTGCCGAAAATTGGGCGATATTAAAGGCAAAGTCAGCATGTCACGTTCATTGCATCTCATCGTGCTTGTAGAGATGCTGTTTGGAAGCCGTGGCGTTACCCGCTACGCTGGCCTAGTGGTTATGGTGCTCGACTGCTGACCCGTAGGTAGCGGAATCGAATCCCGTCCGCGGCTGCCGCATTTTCTAATCAGGTGAAAATGATCGAAGCCCGTGTGGTTAGGTTTAGGTGCATTCTAAATAACCTCAGTTCGTGGAAACTTCCTGAGCTCTCCACTACGCTGTCCATCATAATCACATCGTTGTTTTGGAACGTTAAACCCCAACGATTCTTATTAAGCCGTGATGTTGTCCAAGCTATGGAGATACCTTCTATTCTTTGTTAGGTTCGTTTTGCTACTTGTGCTGACGCCGCAACTACCAAAACTGGACATTTTTCGGGTCCTAACAGCGCCTCCCGTGGACATCGGCGTAATCGAAATCGGTGGCTCTTGGCCTCTGAAATCCGCCTTTCTTCACGATGCTGCGGCGAATGTGCCTTTCCCATTGCGGTAAGGTCGCGAAGCGCCTCTTCAATTATCTCGGAGGTTTTCGCTCTGGCGACACCGGTTATGCCAGCCCCTTCCGAAACGGCAGAGGGCAGCGTAAAAAATGAGAAAGACACAATGCCCTCCGCGTGCCCGTACATAATCTGGGAGTCCTTGATTTGAACTTTTTTTGGGCATGCGACGTGAGGCGTCACTCGGTGTGCTCCTTTCGTTGCGCTGTGGCGCGTGCTCCCGCGCCACAGCGCAAAGCATGGCGCGTGCCCCCGTCGACGTCCCCGCGCATGCGCATACTACCCACCCGAAGAAGGTCCATTGTGTGGACTGTGCACACACACACACACACACACACACACACACACACACACACCACACACACACACACACACACACACACACACACACACACACACACACACACACACACACACACACACACACACACACACACACACACACACACACACACACACACACACGCACACACGCACACACGCACGCACACACGCACACACGCACACACGCACACACACACACACACACACACACACACACACACACACACACACACACACACACGTGAATGACAGGGGCTGCAGGACTCACTTTGTATTTGATCGAATCCTCGTCCTCATAAAGAAAGATGTACGAATGATCAGTCTCCGCTAACGCCACGTTGACATCAGGAAACACCCGCTTCTTAATCAGGTCGGCTTTGCAAGGCTGGAAAGAAGGAGAAGATTAATCCCTTGAGACGCGATGTCGAAATGTATGGGCACACATCTTACTTTTTGCCAGCTCTTCGGACCACTGGCCAAGAAAGAACGAGCTGCATTGCACGTAGGATGAAACTAACCTTCTGCACAGTCAATGTGTATACAACCTATAACATCAGTGTGCTGCGTACGACTTTAGCTGATCGATCGCTTTAGTGAAGGCAATGCCGCTGTTCGACGTACCGCATTCCGGGAACGACGAGAAAAATGTTAATTTTCTGACTCGAAATGAATGCAACAAAAAATATAGGCACACTATTAGGCCTATGATTTAATTCTTATTTAAAAGGGAAGTTAACTGACTGCACAATACTTAAATAATTCGTTACGCCCTAATTAAGATTAATATTTGAAACTAGCACGCAACACCAATACTACCTCTTTTTCTTTCTCGGAATGTAATATGGAGTGCCGCCGGAATTACTTTGTTCGAGTTCGACACATTTGCAGACTGTCCATCATAATTCACTCCTGAGGGGGTTGAAAGAGATTGACGTTCGGGCATCTGGAGTCGCAGCTCGCAAGCCAGCTGGGAAGCACGTTGCAAAGTCGGCGAGAGAGTTGGTGGTTGTACATGGTTAAAAAATACAGCGTAAATTTTGGGATAAGGAAAGAAGGAATGACACCGGAAAGGCGCTCTCAGCTTGTTGCGACGTGACGGCGTCCGACGTAGACGTGCTGTCGTCACTTGTTTAATGAGAAGACGAAGTCGTACGGCCGAGGAAGGAAGCGAGAGGCCGAAGCCGAGCAGCGGCCAGCCAGCCAAAAGCACCCGAACGTCCTATATGCCTCGCGCCACGAGCCACCGACGCTTGTCGACTTTTTCTACGGCCGGCTGGCTGCCACTGGCGCGTCGCTACATGGGCTACGCGTTTATGATGACGATAGTTTTCTCATAGACCGCACAAACTTCTGTGGCACATACCTCTTTGTTGGGCTAACTGCGTGCATTTTTAGTGGAACAGTGGTGAGTATAGTGGGATTTACCCGATCTCTGTGGCGCATACCCGTTTATGATGCCCACAAGCGTTACCACGGATCCCGGGCACGAAAGGCTTGACTCGACCAAGAACGGATTCGCTGTTTAAAAATTTAGAAGGCTACTGATGTGCCATTGCGCAATAATATATGTTGTTTAATTGTCCGTGAATTGTAGGCGCGAGCTCAAATTTCTTTTCACTTCGAATGAGTTCGCGCCTGCGCGTTAGTGCATGTCTCGTGGAATTTTCGTATGAATGTGGACATTTCTTCAATGAATCGCAAGCCCATAGTCAGGGCCTGTCGTGTATTAATCACATTTTCTGTTGTCCTATTCACAAAAATTTTCGCAGTATCTTTTCGCCGTATATTTGAAAGAACCCGAAATGTAACGCGTAGGCTGGCCTTCCAGCTAAGCGTTTAGTGGCCCTCAGTGTTTGTGGGCTTAGGACTCCATTGAGGAATCCATTGAGGAGGTCGATGGACGCGCCTCATGCGTGTCTCCCCTGTATTGCGGCCGTGTCAGGACAGGGCTGCAGTCCGAAGAACCTAACAGTGATTCAAGCAAGACAGAATTCCGGGCGCTTTTGAGCCTTTGAAATTACGCAGAAGCGCTGAACAGTGAATGTCGCTCAACACTGCTTGCTCAACGATTTTTCATCACTAAATGTAGTTTGCAATTCACCGTGTTAGACACATTAATGCTGCGCTATTTTGCGCTTCATTACTTTTTCGTTGCTTGGTATTCCTTTAAAACGCCAGTAAACAACCCCGCGGTCCAAAATTTGTGACGAAGAGGTGGGTATTTTGCGAAGAAGTGCTGCACTAAAGAAGTTACAGGGTACAGAACAACCCGTTTCAACTGGTTTTGGTTTTCTCACCCGGCCTTCCTACCCTTCTCCGCCGCGAAGATGGGTAGGTGTGGTCCGCTGTCGCCACTACGCTCACGTCGCCAACGTAACACGACGTGAGCGATTACGTCATCGGCGCGCAGCCAATGACCGATCAAGGCTTCCTCTTAGGGGTGTGCGAATAGTGAATTTTGGAACCGAATCGAATACGAATCGAGTAGGGATGACACCGAATCGAATACGAATAGGAATCAAATACCGTTCGAATAGTTTACGAATAGTAAGGCAACCATTTTAAAAACAGTCCTAGAACTCCACAACATTTTATTTGAAACAAATATTAACAAACTTTCACCAAAGAACATTACGGTTACTTTTAATCGAGTCAAAATACCACAGTAATGAAAACTCAGATAAGCTCGTATATAGCAGGGACCAGAACCTTCGTAATATTTTGTAACTGTAGGTCGAAATACAGCAGTCACTACAGTAATCCAGGTGAGACTGTCGCCTGCTTTCAAATACAATTGGGATATAAAAAGCACTCAATTTTGAACCGAACACCACAGATACAGCTAAAGATGTAATGAAACAGATAAACCTGTCATCACAACATTGGTCTCGGCACCGAAAGCAGGTAAATATCAGTGTTGAAAGCTATATATGCGAGAGCAATTTACGGAAACACAACACTTGCGTCTGCTAGTCATGAAGCTGAATGCACCCGTACTCCCCACTTTCAGTTACTACAAGATGAAGACAGGAACTGATTAATGCGATACAGCTTCAGCATGATAATGAGTGAGCAAGAGTGGAGTTTTCAAAAGAAACGCCTTCATGATATAATCAATATAGCGAAGATAGTCTCTTAGAGCTCGGGCTGCATGCGGATCAATTTAGGAGTTAAAAAAAGAAAAATCACTTTTAGACGTCCCAATGTTTTCTTTGTTTTGGGTGTTCTCCCGTAGGTGCTGATTCAAAAAATATCCGCAAAATATTCGGTATTTCGAATATGTACTATTCGATTCAAGCGCCGAATCGAATTGAATCATATTCGATTCGTTATTCTAAATTTTCGAGTATTCGCATACCCCTACTTCTTCCACGCGTCGCTCGTGTCAGAGCGGCGCGGTCAGGAAGCGTGGTAACTGTGCGGCCACAGCCTCATCACCGCAGGCCTACGGTGCCGTTTCGTATTGCAGATAACCAATCTCGGAAGTTCGTGTTACTTAAAGGACCCCTGACGGCGAAATTTCATTGGTGACTCTTCACTGTAACTTGTCGCTCTGTGTCTGGTAATCCCGAGATTGAATCGTAAGTGCTCTGACGTATCGTATAATCATTGTATAATTGAATCGTAAACTCTCTAACGTATCATATAATTGAGGATCCCAACGTGCTGTTTAGTTCGTTTCGATAAAACTGATGTCTGTGCTATGACGGGAATGCTGACGTTGCGTCGGACCATTAGTTAGCATTACGGATGCTAGTGTAGCCCTTCAGTCACGAATTATGATGCACTGCCTGCATGGCATGATTTCAAGGCACTCAGTATTACATTCCAAGAAGTAAAATGAAGGAATGTGTTGTTTTGTGTTAGTTACAGTAATTAATGTCAATTAGCGTGTAAATAAATATTTAATTATTCTGCCATCAGTCAGCTTCAATCTTTGCATAAAAGGAATCAACTTTAGGCACAGAATGAATGCACAGTTTGTTTTTTGGTTGTATGCTTTTCGAGCGAAGAATAAAAAATACTCTTGGCGTTGGTCCTGGAACGTCGCACGTCGAACGATCGTCGAACATGATAGTGTCTCTAGCAAAGTGATAATCTGCAGCAATATACAGCATAATGAAGTTAAATAAGCACAAGTTGTCCACTCAGGAAGCCTGCACGAATGTGCACACTAAGTTTCAGGCCATTTGAAGGAACGCGCAGTGCGAGATGCGCGACTTCGAAGTTGATGTGTACAATTGTACACACCGTGACTGAAAGGGGTAGTCAACGTGCCTGGTAGGCCCACAGTATTTACATAGCTACGCAGTTTACGCGAAGGCCTCGAACCACCTTGTAACGCTTGAATGAAAGCAAAAAGAAAAGGTCAGCATATGGACATATAGTCGCTTACTGCTTCGCATTAGGTCGACTCTTACAACATGCATGTGATGGTTCGGAATGCTTTTTTTTTAGCTTCCATTCTATTCAATAGGATTTTTGTTGACACGCAATGAACAGCATTCGCGATTTTTGTGAGCGATTGCGTTCCGGGCGTATTTATTGCGAGCGGTGCACTGGATAGATGTCCGGCTGTTGCCCGTATTTCACGTGGAGGCTTTGTATTAGTGATGGCCGACAATGTGAACGGGCAGAGGGTGAAGCAGAAACTTACCAGGGAGTCCATGCTGGTGAGGAAAAAGCGATCGCACTTCGAGTTCACCAGTGTTTCGGCGTCGGTGGTTTTCAGCGGCACCTTCGTTAACAGGTAGCCCAGTACGCCGAGCTCGATGGAGAAACCCATCTGAGAGGTGGATTTGTACGTCTTGGTTGCGTCCATCATGCTGGTGGTAGTTTTCTGCGCACGATATAGATGCGTAAAAAGCAAATAGGCGAACATTCAAATGAAGAATTGAATGTGAACTCTGGGAGACGTTGGTATTAAGAAGAAAAAAAACTGTTTGTGTTTGCCACACGACCATCCCCCTTTTTGAGAGCCAGATATGGTTTTATCGCGATAGCAGTTATTGCAATAGAATTACACTCTCGGCGGCTTTTAGTCGTCGCCTCGCCGTTCCGTGTATACGACCTTTGGAGCTGTCCGTGACACAGACATTCCTTCCTGCGTTATATATATATATATATATACATATATAATATAGCCTGCACTTTGATTGGCGCTGAGGCGTTCCCACTTAGGAGATAGAAAATAGCGCCCCTCTATCAAAAACCACCACCACCACCACCACCACTACTACTACTACTACTACTACTACTACTACTACTGCTACTACTTTCATGAACAGGACGTAGTAGCGCGTGCTCGCGCGAGCACTTCTTGAGGAGGGTTCGTAGCTTCGTACGTGCTGGACTTTCACCTAAAAATTTGCGTTGAAGCCATAGACCGCACGAAGATCACTAAGCCCTCTGCAGCAGCCGTGTTTGCAAATGGAGTGAGCTCCTTGCCTTTCTTCGTATGACATTCCAATTTATTACTACCGCATTCGTTGCTTCGCCCTTGCAGCGAAACTGACCCTTTTAGCAGCTGGCTCGCCAGGTTCTTAAGTTGGGGCGAAGTCCCGCGCCGTAACCTCAGTTCCAGAGGCGAGCGCTAAAGGCGCAGCTCGCACGAAGGAGAAGTCTTCTTCCTCTTGTTCTTCGAGCGCCTTGATGATGATACTAACGCAGGCAAAACCACATATAGCATATCCAACTGTAGCATACGCACGCTCGCGCGAAAAAGAAGTCTTCTTCCTCTTGTTCCTCGAGCGCCTTGACGGTGATAATGCCGGGAAAACCACATATAGCATAGCCAACTGTAGCATGCGGCGCTCGCTCCACTCCGGCGCGTGCTCTAATTTGACAGGAGACCGCTAGATGGCCACAACTTCGCGCTTCCTCTCTCTTTCGACAGTCGTCAGTCAGTGCGCTTCGATACTAATAACATGAACAAAGAAGACAAGGCGGCGTAGCGGAGGGCTCGCAAGGCAGCAGCAGCGCGGGCTCGTCGCCAAGACCCTGCGGTGAGAGCTCGCGAGGCTGCAGAGAGACGTCAGCGTCGTGCGGACCCCGAGGTACAAGCCCGCGAAGCCGAAGGAGCGCGGAAGCGGCGGCAAGAGAACCACGAAGAAGTACGGGCTCAGGATGCAGCGGCCGAGCGCCGAAAGCGGTCGCTATACCTGAAGTTGGAGGCGCCGACGTGCGCTTTAAGCGTGGTTTCTTCGACCATACGTTCGGCCACAGCTGCAAGGTCTGCGACCGGTTGTGGTTCGACAACAACTTGACCACGATCGCTACTATAACAACGTGTCACGTACTTTATGACAGTAGAGTAATTGTACGGATCATTCACAGTTTACCCGATAATCTCCGAGCCAGCTCCTCAACCACTCACTTCGTGAATATGGCGTGATTTTTTTTTTGATGCAATACGTCCGTAGCTTGAGAAGTGGTCTTCTTTAGATAGGCGCTCGGAGCTTCCACGCACCGCTATGCTGTATATATCATTGCCACCTATTGCAATAAGTTGTTAGTAGCACTTGTCTTGTCGTCTCTCATGTGTTCGTCTTTATTAGCGCTCAAATAAATATTTCGCGAAGTATTCACCAACTCGCCAGCAGCAAGTTCTTATTATTCAAATGACGGCTCGGGGAATCGGCCGGTAGCTATGACAGTGATAAGACGACCTGTGTTTTTCAATCCCACCTTTAGGAACGAGCCTTAGCAACGTAGCGGAGAGTGAACACCCGCGTCGTGGAGTCGGAAGAAAATACATATTTTCAGATCGTTTGTGCAGCTGTTTTGGGGAAAATTTCGGCAAGAAACACTAGAGAAAAGAACCTATGGTAGCCCCACTACAGTGAAACCTCATAAAGTTCGTCGCACTGGCACCCAGCGATTCCCGTTCGTAGAGTTCCCACTCCTTCGTTTACCAAAGCATCGATGACGTAGATGTTTGAGGTAAGCACGTAAGGTTTCCCACGGCATGAGTGTAATCTTCTTAGGAAAATTCGCGAACTCGTTGTGCGACATGTATGCTACATTTTGCTGC
Organism: Rhipicephalus sanguineus; assembly: GCF_013339695.2. Lineage (NCBI taxonomy): Eukaryota > Metazoa > Arthropoda > Arachnida > Ixodida > Ixodidae > Rhipicephalus > Rhipicephalus sanguineus. The sequence continues at coordinate 58,743,416 of NC_051184.2, read as the reverse complement.
GCTTTATCGACTTCCTGCGTGTTATGGCAGTTGAGTTAGGCGTCGTCTGCAGTGAGTTCCGTCAGGTTATTTCCGCCATCAGATGTAGAGACGCAGCGCCAGCGAAGCGTAAGGAGTGGGTCATTCGCTCGCTCAGCGGTGGCGCCATCTCTTCCGCGGCCCCGGAATCAGCCGCAGGTTTCCGAAAAGTTTCTAGCGATTTTTAAATAATTGTTTCAATTACATTTTGTTTTTTTCTGTTAATTATATTATTTTAAGCCTTGCTGATTCATTATAACCCGGTTTTGAGCATTGCTAGCCTTGTTATGATCAGTACGTAGCCCTTTACTGTGAGCGTGATCACGCAACATATGGATGGATGAACGACACGCCGGACCCCTAAAGGGCTCCGCACTTAAAAAAACGGGGCATCAAGTAAGATTGAGCTCTGTATTGCGACTACATCCTCAATCATGTACGTGCAGATCTCATGCATGACTTTGGACAAAGTAAAGCCATAAAGCCGGCATTGTTAAGTGTCGCAGCCGTAGCCCTCGCCCATCGCAGATTTTACTGATAAAATGTGTGCCTCTTTCCTATATTACATGGAATATCCTGGCAGAACATTTGTGCTCGAAAAAATTTTCAAGACCCTGGTGTCACTTCAAGGTTCACTTGCTTTTCGTAAATGTGCCTAAAAGAAAAACGTATATAAAGTTGATTTTTATTTATTCAGCTACGAAACTACGTTTGCGCTACCACAGAGGCCCTGTCCTATTTATACCTGTCCTATTTATAATTCAGGAATTTTTGTGTTTCATTGCCAGCTACGTATATCCAAAAACAACAAAAACCTTCAAAGTTCGTGTTTTTTTTTGTTAAGCTAACTGGCACTGTCCCAAAACCAATCTTATTATCAGTATCGTTTTCAGTGAGGCGTATATTTGTACAAAGTCGTTTAGCGGTAAAATAGACCACATTTTTAAGGGAAAAAATGTCAAATTAGAGAAAATATTTGTATATTTAACCCTTTTTTTTACTGATGCAGTACAAGTAAAAATTCTTGTGATGCGATGATGCGCTTTTGTTAAGCTAACTGGCACTGTCCCAAAACCAATCTTATTATCAGTATCGTTTTCAGTGAGGCGTATATTTGTACAAAGTCGTTTAGTGGTAAAATAGACCACATTTTTAAGGGAAAAAATGTTAAATTAGACAAAATATTCGTATATTTAACTCTTTTTTTTACTGATGCAGTACAAGTAAAAATTCTTGTGATGCTCCGTTTCATGGAAGATTTCATTTCTAAGTGATGAAGAATGGCAAATCAAAAATTTTTATTTTTCAAAGAAGAAAATCATATTGGAAGTTGGCCCTTAGATTGCACCCTGCATTTCTTTTTGTTGTCACTTCGCCGCAAAGCACCTAGTCTCCCCTGCAGGTGACACTCGTCAAGGGCGACGGCAATATGCGAGATGTGTGTCAGCGGCTCATGAGGGCTCGAAAGTCTTGTCGCCTTGATGTGTCAGGGTTACTAGTTATGAATTCGCGCTACTCTGCGAGCTTGCTCTGCAGGCCCAAAGGGAACTGCGGACGCCGGAGAGCAGCTGACGGTATCGTTGGCACCTTGTGCCGCAGGGCCGAGTGCACAACTAGACTTAACAGACCGACAGGAATAACGGACGTTGTGTACACATTTTTCTATTGAAGCGTCGCTTCAATACTTCTATACCTGAAAATGAGTTTCAACCGGATCGCGAGTACGCGATTATCTCCGAGAGCGCAGCATCTTGGTTCTCTTCGATGGCCGTGCTCAGGGCTGTTGTAAGCAATGCAGAAGCCGCAGTGCCAAAGAGCTGTTTTACTTACTAGATCGGTTAAATGTCCAGCCTTATTGATGGCGGGCGTAGTTAAAGTCTTCAGGTCCCACATGCCTGGAGGGAAAGTATAGCAGTCGGCCTCGCTCTCGATCGTCGACACGGTGCTCAGAGGAATGACGATGTCCGCTACACCGCGACTGCGAAGTGAAAACGCGTGCAATGTTTAAGCATCCATAGGAAAAAAAAGGGAACGAAAACTTGTGACCTTGAACACGAAGAAAGCATAAATGGCACTATACAGTGGAGCGTGTGGCGCTAAAGCGATCAGTACAACAATCAAAGAGAAACATTGGAGCCATTCCTCCTGTGAAGGATCGCCAGTGGAGGTGACGGGCACACTTCTGCCTCTGATCTGTTCCGCGTCCTTATGAGCGCAGCACCTCGGGCGTTCTCAGAATGCGCGGTCGACTCTTACTTGCCACGCATGATCCCGCCAACGCAACGCCCAAACTCGATTGACGCGGCGAAACGCAACGGAAGCATTTCGTTCCACTTGAGGTCTCTGCACAGCCTCCGAGATCATCCCACCGGTTGTACTGCCTCCAAGATTGGCCCTCCTTTTACCGATATTCGATGTTAATCCTCTTTTTTTCATATACCCGTGCAGCCATCTGCAGTATTGGTAGTGTTTTTTTTTTGGGGGGGGGGGGGGGGGGGGGGGGGGGGGGTAAAACAGTATCGCCAGAAAGAAAGCCTCTGAGATCATAAGGTGGTTCGCGACCTTCCCGCTATTGGAAGGGCGCATGCGCTGTGGCATCGTGAAAAAGAAAACGTATAGGTGACCTCATCGTGGAGCACCGTGTATTGCCGTCATATAACGTCAGGACGTTGTAATCTTTGGCGTTTGATCTACGTCGTGAATACGTTACGTGACGTCATTGCCTCCTCAGAAGAGGTCACGTGGTTTTCCGTTCGTGAACGGACGGGAACAGACGCCTCGAATCAAGCATGCGTTTCGTTTGCAGCTCCGCTCTAAAAAGAAGACGCATAGAAAGAATCTTCGATGTTACAGGAAGTTTCTTGCACTTACGGAATAGACTTGCAATTGCCTCGGAACCTCTAGTGAAATCAGAGAATTGTCGCTAATCGTTGTGTAACAAGAGAAACAGCAAACCCGCGCAGGCAATGGAAAGTCACATGGTCAGCGATGCCAATGTCAAACAACGATATCAATAAATTTAATGTTTTATTGACGCAATGAAGTCACTACATCTTTACCTACCGCGTCAACACGCAGTGGCGCTCGTCAGAACTACTGCGGGTGCAAACAGTTGCAAAGAGCACAGTCCTCTGATTGCGTATATGTAACATTAGAAGCAGAACTCCTGCGGGTGCAAACAATGGCAAGGAGCACAGTACTGTGATTGGATATATGGAACGTTAGAAGCAGAACTACTGCAGGTGCAAAGAATGGCAAAGTGCACAGTACTGTGATTGGATATATGTAACGTTAGAAGCAGAACTACTGCGTGTGCAAACAATGGCAAAGAGCACAGTACTGTGATTGGATATATGGAACGTTAGAAGCGATCACGGCATTGCATCAGAAACGCTCCTTTACGCAGCCTTCAGTTGTGGTTGAGTGCTCTAAAGGTGAGCTTTCAGCGGCAGGAATGGCGTTAGAAAGCATTTTTTACTCACTTCATGGCGTCCGTGAAGGTTTCCTCGAAGATTTCTATGGCCTTGTGAACCAGGAAGTTCAGGATGCCGAAGGCTAGCATTGTTTTCCTCTTGGCATCGCCCTTTATATATCGGTGCTTCAGTACCTGCCGAAAAGGGAACAATAGCGATACAAATTGCTTTCGAACCAAATAATTGGGAGTTTTGAAAGTTCTGGAGTTTTACGTGCGAATGGGTGATGCACGCCGTAGTGCGGGATTCCGAGTTCATTTTTGACTAACGATCGAAAGGGTTCAACGTAAAATTTTGGCGCTTGTGTCCTGTGAAAAACGACACGAGGACGTTGCTCTAACTGGTCGCGTCAGGAGCTGAAACTAGAATCAAATGTATCCTCAGTACAGTTGTGGCAGCACAGGTAGCAGTCACCACATCATCTTTTAAAGACGATAGTCTTTCTTGGGATACTTAAACGGAGAAATTTTGGTCTGTCTTTCTGTCTGTCTTTCTGCTTGTCGGCACGTCACTCGATTCAGCCACTCGGCGAAAGTTGAACCACTTGCCCAAGGGCCAGCCATCTTGAACGGCTGACTAGGTTAATACTTGTGTACATGTCGATCAAAAAGCAAACATTACGCATATCTGAGGCGCAACATCACTAGGTAAGTATTAGATGGTGTGTTCCTTTAATAGAAAATGCATACACACGTAATACTGAAGACCCTGGTTTCTTAAGCTGCGCTAAAAATGCGACTGCGCTGAAACTTGCCTTCCTCCGTGCCCTCTGCACGAGCTCATTATTGTGTTTCGGTTTCGGTTCTGTATTGCACTGTACGAATGCCATGGGGCGCCGCTCTGGCATTCCTGTTTTACCCAGGCTACGTGTAAATAAGAGTGTGTGGAGAGTACTCGTTGAGTGCGGACGTTTCTTCTGCTTCAGCGCTTCGCGCCAAACCGCGTGTTCGGGCTGGCTGGCGTCCCCGCCGGTCGCGTTGGTCACCACCGGTCTTCGCCTGCTGCTGCGCCGGGACTACCAGCCCGCAACACAGAATTCATATTTCCCGACGTATTGCCAGATGGCGTCCATATCTCACGCAGCGGCTCTTCTATCGTCTTTAGACGACATTTGCAGCTAAGTACGCAGATACGGGGCCACGTTTTTCATCTCAACACCGGACAGCGGAAAGTAAAACTGGGAAGGCGACGACAACTGCAATAATCTTAGGTGATGCCGTACATGTACGGCGAAAACCTTCAAAGGGTTAAGGCTCGTTCACACGACGAATAGCGAGGGTCGTGTGACTAAATTGGTCACAAAGCGACTGGTCGCAAATGATCGCAAATACCCGTTTCGGTTGCCAAGCGACTGGTTTGGTTGAGTCGCTCACTGCTTGATTTTTTCGTCACGCGACTGCACTCGCAAACCTCTGAGCCAATCACGTGCGCAGGAACAGGACGACGACTTATTTTACGGAGCAATGGCAGTGCGAGCTATATACGAGCCGAGCTGAATTCTATGTGGCGACGTATATAGGTCGCACGCACGTGTGAACATGACCGCCAGTTGCAGACGGTCGCGTGACCGGTTCTTGTCGCCGGTTTGAACGAACCTTTGACCTAATTTTAGTGGCGCTAACGACTAATAACCCTCTTCTTTCTCTTCTAAGCGCTTCCGGTCGAGCATTTACTTCAGGTCTTTAGAATGCTCAGAAAATGTGTTACAAAAAATAAAACTGGTGCGAAATATCTTTTACTGGTTAAGTTAAGAGTTGTATTGGATAGGAGTGGTATCGGAGCGTGAGTTTATTTAGGATAAGGGCCAATTAAGTGTCACGATAATTATTCGAAATTGATTGAATGAGTTCACTGAAAGAGCAGACGTGCGAGTAGCTGGGTTCGTTGCGGCACCTGGTGGAGGAGATCTCATCCACGCGTTTCTATCTGCGTGGCCTCCGATATGCGCTTCGGCAGTGCGACGAAACACAGTTAACATGAGGAATACATCAGGGCACCGGAGCGCCGGCGCACCAGCGCCACTACCAGACGCCTAAGTCATGGATTAGGGTCGCCTCGAGATTTGTTCTTACATTGCATTTACTAACTACTTTGTTGGTAGCTATCCTAATCTCGTCTGCGTTTTTTTTTTCTCGGCGACTTGCGGGCCTATTTATAACGGTAAGTTTTGCCTATAGTTCACTCATTGCCCGCGGGACTGCACGGTCTTAAAGGGACTCTAAAGAGAAACAATGAATCGGTTTTGATCGACAAATTGTGCTCCGAGAACTCTAATGTCGTTAATTTCGCCATCATAGGTTTAATAATAGAGGAGAACATAAAGTTTAAAGTTTAATTTTTAAATTTTGCGCCGAAATCTCCCCGCGTGACGTCACGGATTGCAAAGTGTAGTTATCGTATCTGCGCTATTAACCCAACAAAATTACCCCACACTTGGTATGTTAAGTCTATGGCCCTTCACAGGACAATGTTCTTCATTATTACCGATTAGAAACGACGTAGTCCCTAGTAGGGGTCGTCAAATCATGTGACTTCACGGCGAGTGGTGCGGAAACTTTGAGGTGGCGTCGCCACCCACATTTTGTTTTTGCGCGTTTTCTCGCATACTAAGCGTCTCCTTGCAGGAAGTGCGGTGTTTTTGGTATCGTAAAAGAGCACTTTACTAATATGAGAAAAATCATTTTCCTCTTAGCGTCCCTTTGATGTCGTATATACAGCAGGACACCAGTGATCAGCGGCTGTTAGTGCTCTGAATGAATTTCATGTTGGGCCAGGTCTATGCTATCTACTTGTGCTAGCCTCCCTTTATATGTGAAGTGAGAAAGCCTGAATTGCTTTACTTGGTTGCATGGGGTTCTTGGTAACGAGACAACATGCGGGGATGCTATCACCCCCTGCAAGGTCGTTTTCGCGTCATGGCGTCCGCGCGTCCGGCGAGTTGGTTTAGTTGGCATATTCGCCACCTTGCGAAGGATGGCGCCGCTCTCGCGGTGGCGTCGCCCTATCGGCGAGGTTAGACGGGCGTACATGTGTAGTACAGGGAACAGAAATGACTCTCTTTTGGCAGTGTTGCCATACCTATTGATTTTTCAGTAGATCTATCAATTTTCTTCGTGATTTACTGATTCCAAGATAAAAAGCAAATCTACTGATTCTTTATCAAGTAGTCTCGGGGTACTTATCGCCTTTGCAACTAAGGGTCCCTAGAATGGGCTTTCAAAAGTTGCTCTACATTGGGAGATGGGAGAACATCGGATTGGAGATGCATGGTCTCCGAGATTTGAAGCGTGTGAAATCGTGGACTTTTTGTCTGTTTTTAATCTCGGAGGACACGGTAGAGTGCGCTTCAGAATTTCACGAAGCGGAAGGTAGGTAGTGCCGCAAAGCCATGGGTCATAGAGTTAGCGAATATATATACTCCTTAAGGAAAACATATACAGTACTTCTTATCGGTGATAAATTTCTACGGAGACTGTCATTGGTAATAGAGTTATTCTATGGGCGGCCATTAGGGTAACAGGAATTCTCATCAGTCAAAACAGCCAGAGCCCTAGTACGGTCACACGGCGCTCTGGCGGAGGATAGGGAAAACGCGAAGCTGCTTGGCGAGGAACTTGAGTACAAAAAAAACCACAGTTTGGGAGAAGGGTAATCACTAATCTCGCGTGGTTCCGTTAAAAGAGTACTACTGGTACGAATTTTGAATATTTTCAGGTTGTTGCTCTAAATATAAACACGGGTGTCGAGAACCTCAAAAAGAGTGTCATAGTGCTTAGGAATGCATTAAATATATTTTTTATTACCGCTGCCTTAAGACGGCAATTTCAGTTTCAGTATCGATGGGGCGGCTTCGCAGTGACGTGTCAACACAAGTCTGACGTCACGGGAAGACTGCGACTCGCGATATACTAGCAACGGCTGTCGGTTCGCCGTCAGTCGCACGTGGTTCACGTAGACAACGATGAGTGAATTGTCGTCCAGAGACTCTGACAGCGATTCCTGCGATCAACCCAGTGAACTGTGCTGACTTGTCGTAACAATGCCCATTTCGGTGGGGCTGGCTTGAAGATGTTGGGCGAGGAGAACTTTAAAATCAAAGTAAGATATTTTGTATGTGTTGTCTGGCTCCGGTGTGTGGAGAACGTTGATAGTGCACACCATGCAAGCGAAAAACGCCCCTTTTGGGGTGCCTCATAACTGACCTTTTTGGGGGTGCCCCAAAAACTACGCTTTTGCAGAATTTACTGACTTTAGGAGGTTCACGTTACTGACTACTCTTGTGGGCAATCTGTCAGCACTGCTTTTGGTGTTTGACGCGGCCGTCATCGGTGGTCGTCTCTCGCGGGGCGTCCGTGGATTCGATTACGCTGCTCGGGCACACGGACTCCCGGGGTGTGTCGAACGTCGTCGACACCACCTTCGCGGTACATTGCATGTGTCGTGTTGTTTGTGTGTGCTTTATTAGAGTTATAATGGGTTAGAGTTATAATGGGTTATTTGGCACGTTACTGGTCCCTATTAGATTAGGCTGGCGAGCTCGCCGTTATGTAAAACTTGGAGAAGGCATCAGCTTCGCCTTCCAGTGTAGAAAGCGATCACGTAGTCGGGCCGCGTTCGCATCGCCTTCACCCGTGCCGGAAGGTAGAGGAACATTTGTGCGCGTAACATTGACATTGAAGTGGCGAAGCATCTACTACGCGTTAGTATAGTGTCACGCGCGTCTGCGCAGCTGCACGCTTTGTAATGGGTGGGTGGCTATCAACCACCCCTCATTGTGCATTTCGCGTGTTTTGACGTCTGATGCGATTCTGCGATTCTGCCATGCAATATTACATGCATTAGGGACACTCCTCCATATACATGAAAATTTATAGCGTTTTTTTTTTCGAAGCAGCTTCAAGCACTGTCGTGGCTCCGTGGTAGAATACCTGCTTACCACGGCGCCACGCAGGAGGCCTGGGTTTTACTCTCACTCGGACCGAAGATTCCTTATTTATTTAATTGCATCTATCTCGAATTCTCGCTCAAGGGCAGTACCGATTCATGCCGGACAATGACGAACCAACGACGCCGCCACCGCCGACACCGACGCCATAATTTCTGCGAAACGAGTTCTTTAACGCTATCACGTTAAAAGCTGTTAGTAAATGTCCCCGTGTTTGTTGCACAACGGCGTGTGCTGTGTCCGTTTTAGGGGCGTAGCTCCTTTTAGTCTAACCTTGTCACGTCTCCGTTGTCCGGCGTATCTCCCGGCAGCCGGCAGCAAACGGCAGTATCTGTCCGGTGGTGGTGGTGGTGGTGGTGTGCGGCGTGACCACCCTTGCTGCGCATGCGCATACCCTCTCCACACACCCCCTCTGTACTCCCCCTCACCATTCCCCATGTCCTCTACCCCTCCCCCTTTCCCTCTCCCCTCCCCCTCTCACTCACCCCTCTCCACTACCCCTCTCCCATACCCCACTCCACTTCCCATTCCCCTCTCCCATAACCAGTCTTAAAAATGGAGGGGGCGTGCACACATGAAGGCTCCCTTAAAGGGCCCCTCACCAGGCCCATAGCAAATTTTAGTTAGACGCTAGAAGTTGTTGTGTGCCGAATGAAGAGCAGTATGCCGCAATAATTTTTCAAATCGGTTCACTACGAGCTGAGAAAAACAATAATTTGTAGCGGCGCGAAACCATGACGCGAGGAGGCGAGATTCAAACCCTTGCCACTCACCCCGTGTAGCCTTAGCAAGCCAAATCCCTTCCCTACCCTCCTCACTTGACACATACGCATGAACACGTCATGCGCATGCATGGTCACGTGCGCATGACGTGCCCGAGCTAGCCCGAGCACGCGAGCGGCGTTGCACGGTCGCTACCTTTTTTTATGTAGCGGCCGTGTGCGTTTTGTCGGCGTTCTCTGTGGTGTACTGCGGCTACTGCCTGTTTCTGCGGGACGGGCATGAAAGTTGATACATTTGTACGGGCACGAGAGTGGCGGTATCATGAGCCAGTGCAGCGTTAACGTTTACTTGGACGCGGTAGAATAAATGAGCATAATGAGTGCTCGAACGCGCCAGAACATTAATTTCGTTTCCAGGGCTGGCGTCTGCTCGATGGGCTAACCGCCGGGACAAGAACGCACGGGAAAGGGAGGCACATTAGCCCCGCATGTCGCTGCAATTCACGAAAAAAAAATGAAAAAGACGCACACATTCCCTTTGTGTGTCTCTATATTTCTCTCAAGTTTTATTAATCTATTCAAGCAACAAATTACACAAACTACACAAGTGTCAAATAATTATCGCAATGTCACGTGCTACTGTTGGCGACGTCAGAGCCCAGTCGTCTACGTCGAGGAGCGACGTCACAGCACTACCATCTACGTAAGGCCATTTTATCGTGTACGTCATCCCCTCATTCTCTAAAGCGCGCGCCCGCGAGAGGAAGGGCAAGCAGCGTTCACCTTGAACTTTGACCCCTTTCCGCGGCGCGTAGCGATGCAAATTTTGGCAGACGTGATCGTGAACGCCCACTGTATGTATTGCGCTCGTTAGCTCAAAATTGTCAAACCTGGTGAGGGGCCCTTTAAGACAATGACAATGACAGTACGTGATATCTATCGCCCTCTCCTCTCCTACGCTTCCCCCTCTTTCTCCTCTCCTACGGTCCCCCCCCCCTATCTTGCCTCGCGGCACAGCGGCGCCGACGCAGGCAGCGTCGCGAGGCAGCGTCGCGGCAGCGTCTTGATTGAAAAAACCGACCGCTCGCGCTGCACAACCGTTCACTGACCACCCCGTATATATAGGCACTGGATTTTGACCTCCAAGGTAGTGCGTGTGTGCGATTTCTCCTGTGCGTGATTAAGCAATGAAAATTCACAGAGTACATGTAAAATTAAAGTGAGCTGCAAGTCGTCATAACTCTCATCGAACCTTTAGTATAAACGCGCCCGATCTCACGTCGGTGATGATGTACTGGGCAGAATTCACAGAAGATTCACGGTTTACCGATGAACATCCGCAGCTTCGCCCACTCATCATCATTCACCCGTGGATATGCTGTAATTTTTTTTCGGAGAGCGATTCCTCAGGCGCCACAAACACTACACAGTAGACATAAGTGTACAGTACGGTCCACTGTTAAAGGGAACGCTCCAATGAGCATCTTTCATTTTGGTGGCCCTCTAACAGCAAGTGAACAGGGAAACACTGTTCATGCACTGCACGAGTCTGTCAAAAAAAGGCAGAACTGTCAACCACCAGTAGTTTTATGCAAATCTGAGCCGCTATGTTTTTGCAAGAGAGCGAAATCCAAACACGCCCTGCACGCAAGTGTTCCCTTTAACAGTGGACCCGTTTGTACATTTCTTACACTGTACGAGTGGCGCATCGGGGATGTAGAAGACAATGACGAAGGGCAGTCAACACATCTGGCTCCGAGATCATCCCACGTGTCACGAAACACTGCTTTAAAATAGAGGAGGCGTTCGAACGAGCAGCTACTTCATGTGATGACGTCACGTTACGTGAAGTCATAGTAACCTCACGATGACCTGACCACGTTATGTGCCGTCGTAGTGACTTCACGATGGTGCAATAAGTAGGTCACAAAATCTGTCGACGTGTGACGTAATTATTGCGTCATCACATGATGACTTTTTCCACCTTTTTTTTTTTTGACGCCGACGCTGCCGAAGGTCACTTTTCCTGCTCTATGAGCCATTTATGGGTCTCGCCTTAAAATTCCAGTGTTCCAAAGCGGGTAAAAAGTAATTAACCACAAAAATGTAGTACGGCTGAAACTGTATTTAACGAAGTAATGAGGACGGTCGAATTATTTGTTAAATCGGAAGTCGATGTTTCACAGCGCAAGGAACGAACACGACAAACCAAGACGCGTACAGCCTTTTCCTTGTAGTCCTCGTGCCTTGCGCTGCACCAGCTAGCCCAACGCCAAACCATAGTGTATTAATTCGGAACATTTGTAAAATCAACAAAGCGACCTTTAAGCCCGTATAAATTTAAAATTTAACAAAGTGATAAGCAAAGTGTACCGCGGCGTTGTTTTTGTCGGTAAACCACGCCTGCACGTCTGAAAGTTCCGCGAGGGCTGTCTGAGGGTGGCTCGGACATAGAGGATACCATATCCGGGCGATGCAGGCCGGGTAGACGGTCGCGTAAAACTAGGATAGGCTACCGATATGTGATGGCGCTCAGAAGGCACGGCGGAGGGCCCTCTTGGCAAGCTGGAGGGAAACCTACAACGGGCACTCGACGTCACGAATACTTTCTGGCTAGCACGGGGCTACAGCCGTCGCCTAGCAAGTCTGAACTCCTCCTCCACAAGCGTTTCCCGAGACGGGCGCCGGAGATCGACGGGGCGTCTATTTGCCTGCTGTCCAAAAGCGGAAAAACAATCCCCATCTGTGACTCAATCAAGGTTCTTGGCACGACAATTGGAAAGTACAGCAATAACAACACTGATTCTCTCAGACGTATCGAGAAGAGTACTCACAGCTTCACCGGGGTCATCTCCTGAGTTGGCAACAAGAGGAAACGGCTTAAAGAGGACAATCTCATGAAAGCCTTCCATGCGTTCCTCATCAGCCACATTATCTACGCTGCTCCTTTCTTGAAATTGAAGAAGATGGAGCTCAATAAAATTGATGCCATTATCAGGACAGGGGTTAAACGGGTTCTTAGTCTTCCAAAAAGCACCAACACGGAGCGGCTATTGCAGCTCGGACTGCACAACACAGCAACGGATCTCTTTGAAGCTCAACGAACAGCTCAAATTTGCCGATTGTCCCTCACAAAAGCAGGCACCAGGATCCTCCTGGAGGCAGGGCTGCAACCCCCGTTCATGCCCCCCGAGAAAGACAAGATCTCCTCGGTGATAAGAGGGGCCATATGCGTCGACCCGGTCCCCAGGAACATCCATCCCGTACACAATGAAGGGCGAAGAAAAGCAAAGGCCGGGGCCATCCTGGGGAAGATCGATTTCAGCTCAACCGCCCTCTTTGTTGATGCAGCCAATACTGGAAGAAGGACGGCTATGTCGTCACAGTCGTCAATGCCAAGGGATCACTAGTTAACGCGGCCACGGTGCTCACCGGCTTCACTCATGAAGCCGAGGAACTGGCTATCGCGGTAGCTCTGCAAGAAGGAAGAAGGGACGTCACCATCTTTTCAGACTCACGAACTGCCATCAGGTCATTTTCATCCGGCTTCGTCTCCGCCGCAGCCGCAAGCATTGTTAATAAGACGATTGCTGAGGCTAACGAAGGGGAAGATCCCCTAACGCACATCATATGGTTCCCAGCCCACATGGGTGACATCTCATCCTCCCCAACCGGCAACCCTAACGAGAGGGCTCACCAGCTAGCGCGTGAACTAGCTACCCGCGGCGGTGACCGGCCATCTCAGACGGGACGGGAACGGAGATGCATGGACTTCAAGGATCCATTAATATCTTTCCACGAGATCCCCTCAGCACACAAACTAGGGCGAAGGCTCTTTCCCCCTCCACACCCTAAATTGAATAAAGAGCAAGCGGTCACACTAGACAACTACAGACAAAAACGTACATCACACCAGCCATGCTAAACAGAATCAATCCAGACTTTTCACCTCACTGTCAGCACTGTAATCACGAGCACTACAATTTCGAACATATGCTGTGGCTGTGCCCCTTTAATTCGAGGTCAGGATTATCAGACAAACCCTCCTGGGAGGCTGCCATGCGCGGTATGGAACTCAAGAACCAACTCCTGGCAGTCCAGAGGGCCCGGGACATCGCCGAGAGGCTCCAGCTTCTGGAACCTTCCTGGGTGGAGCCACCTGGCTGAGCTAGCGGGACCACCGGTCGCGTTCAGCTTCTTCCACTTTTACTACAATAAAGTTCTCACTCACTCACTCAGGATCGAAGTGATTGTGCGAGCAGACCCAGCGACAAAGTTGAGAAGACATGATCAATGCTATGTGTCGCGTGAACCAAGAAATAATTAAATTAACCACCGCCGCCTCTAGCACCATCGGTACGTAAGAGCGATACCAACTGCCTAGTCCGTGGTTCTGCGCATGGGCGTGGCGTGCAGCCTGGTCAAAGTAAAGCTAGCGCCGTAGCCGTAACTAGGACTTCTAGATGTTTTAACGCAATAGTGTTAGAGCGCGCGGTCGGAAAAAAAACCCGCCTGTGTCGAAATTTTAATGAAATTGCCGCCGTTTTACTCGGCTACTTCAGAAAAAACTTCGTTAAATCGGGTTTGGTGGTCACATTTGTTCGTTAATTAGGGTTGATAACAACATTGAACCGTATTGGTACCTGCCGAGGAAAGGAAATCTCTTCGTTAGATCGGGAACTTCGTTAAATAGGGTTTGGTTAGATCGAGTTTGAACAGTATACACTCTAAGGAAAACAGGTGTCCTTTGACTCTTCTTTTATGCATGTGAGAGTCACATGCGCAGCACTGTGTTTAGAGAGGGACGTTGACTATCCTTAGAGAGTCACATTGACTCTCCTAAAGATAGTCAATATGACCAAAAGAGAGTCAAACTAGAGTCACATTGACTCTCTTAAAGAGAGTCAATGTGACTCTCTAAAGAGAGTGCTACACATGTAACTCTCACATGTGTAAAAGAAGAGTCAGAGTTCTTAGCGTGTAGACGCAGCGGTGTTACGATCCGCAGTCTCACGCTCTTACCGCGAGGAGGTCCTTTGCCTTGCCGTACTTGTTTTTCAAAAGCGAAGACGAGTCCAAAACGTTCAGGACTCCGTAGTGCCCGATTTTCTTGCTGGCGAGGTCTTGCATCGCCTGCGCGACCGTCCCGCCCAGGGCTCCGCCCGTAGTGTACCTGCGAATGAATGAACCAAGTGAATGAGCCCAACCGCTACAAGCTTTTTAAGCGAAGGTTATATTGCCTCACTAATTCGATGGTAGGTGTGACCTCAACATAACCCGGCGCCCTCGAGGGTACGGAAATTCGGGTGTATACAAACAAGGCCCTCGAAGGGGCGCCGGTCGCCTGCGTATTTGTATGTGCCGTTTTGCAATCATTGTTGCTCTGTCGAACGCGGACTTCTCGGCGATCAGCCGTTTCTTATACGGTAGTCTGACCTTTCGTCGATGTGACTTTCACCTTGCCACATTTAATTGTTGCCTGAATATGAACGCATGGCCGTCGCTGCTGCCTACATGGCAGTTGAAGTGGCTGCGCTGCTAAACACGTGGGTGTTGTTTCAGTTCCTGGCATGGAGGAAGGAATCAGTTGGAGGCAGCACTGCGCAATGCAAAAGAAAGAAAGAAAGAAAGAAAGAAAGAAAGAAAGAAAGAAAGAAAGAAAGAAAGAAAGAAAGAAAGAAAGAAAGAAAGAAAGAAAGAAAGAAAGAAATGAAGAAAGAAAGAAAGGAAGGAAGAAAGAAAGAAAGAAAGAAAGGTCAGGCACGCACACGCGAAGTTTCGCTTGCTACCGTATTCAGGATAAGGGAAAGGCATCTGAATGTTCAGAATGCTTTCCAACGGTCTACCTGGATGCCGCGCCTTCCTTACGCCTCCTTTTAGTCGACAACTAAGTATTCTAGAAGGACGAGTGAAAGCTTTACATCATTTGGCTGTCACTAAAAAAAATCACTGCCCAAGCACTCCGTACATGTACTTAACCAGCGAAGCTGAAGCGCCCGGCCCCGGTGTTAAGCAGTGGGTTAATGTCGACTTTGTATGAAAGCCTTTCTCAATTATTGGTATGGTTTGAACGGCGAAATCCGCCGGTTTTACAGCGACAGCTGTTATAAGATCACAACGAGGGCCGTTTCTGGAGGCGTAGTTGTCCGCCGCCGCCGCCGGTGTCCGTGACCGCTATCACAATAAATAAGAAAAAATTTCCAGGATGGAACGGGGGTTCGAACCTGGGCCCTCTGCGTTGGAGCACCAGATATAGTACTGTAGCTTGACGTCAATCTAGTGTCGATGTCGGTAGGTGCGCCATGAGAAAATTGATTAAATATCGAAAATAAAATATTTCATCAGCATTTGCTGAGCTTCGCGCTTGCTCAGAGCCATCTCTGCATACAGGAGATTTGTATGACAGAGTAAAGTCGCCTTCTAAAAGTGGTGTCAGTGACCCCAGTTGGTGGAAATTTCCGGAGCCCTCTACTACGGCGTCCCTCACAATCATACCGTGGTTTCTGGAACGTAAAACTCTAATTATTAGTACTAAGAAATGAGAACGCTGTTTCACAATGGGTGAAACACCTACAGAAATGTCAAAGAGTCGTTTTCACTGACCTGATATCGAACGACATGCCGGCCGTCTTGGAACGCTTGCTCATTTCTTTCGTGAACATTTCAAAGCTGGCCTGGTTGTCTGAGCCATATATGCCGTCGTCACGGACCATGACGTGGCAAAAGACAATCATGGTGCACAAGTGGTCCTTCGGCAGCATGTTGGCGTAGAATGCTTGTCCGTTGACCGTGCAGATGAGTGTGCTTACCGAGACTGCAAAACGTGTGTGGCGAAGAAACGGTTGGTATATTGCGCAGTGAGCCAGAAAAAAAAAAATATGCGCGGCTTCAAAGGCTCATTCACACCTGGGTCATTCCAAATGAAATGCCCCAGCCCAAAATTTGACCACCAGCGATTTTATTGAAAAAAAAAATGATCTAGAACGTAGCTGTGTGAGAGCGATTTCAGTGAATTATGTTCGTAAAAAAATATGTGGTCACGTGAACGCTCTTTGAATGTTCTGGCGAGGAGGGAAAGTTAGGTGGGAATAAGAACACAACACAAACACACAGGCGCGTGTCTGTGTTGTGTTCTTTCATCACTCGCCTATGAAGTCTGCGCTTTATTAGCATCAATTAAGTACCACGCCAATTCGATCTCAATAGCTTGTCAATTAGTTGCGCGGTCTGCAGCCCCATTCAGCCTGTTTCTAGCTTGGTTTGCTCTTCAAATATGCAAGCTTAGAAAAAGTATGCTCGCGTGCATATGCCGTAGAAAACTGCGACAAAAGCTTTAGAGTCATCTCATGGAGAAGGGGGAAATATAAGTCAGCTCCGCCGCAATGCAGAAATGCTTTGCGGCGAAGCCTACAAAAATCATAACGGCCTACAGTCACGGATCATAGTGTGCATCCAAAAAAATGCGTTTTTTTTTTTCTTTTTTTCCGAGGATGGGTTGCCCGGACCCTCAGAAATGGCTTCGCGGACCCTCACTTGAGAACCACTGATTTAGGAGCCGAATAAATTAATTCGTGACTTACATGACCCGGTCCTATGATCGGGGGTCTCGCCTGGAGTAAAAGAAATAACGTGATTCACTCGTGACGTTTCGTTCAAGAAGCAATACCAACAATGTACATTATAGTACTGTCGTGAAAAATAATATTAAAAATATCTGGGATTTAACGTGCCAAAACTACTATATGATTATGAGAGACGCCGTAGTGGAGGGCTCCGGAAATTTTGACCACCGGATTGGGAACACGCGAGCGCGAGGCAGATACATTCCCGAATCCGGTGATTCGCGGCGGCGAATATCGCAGATAAAATAGAAAGGGCGCCACCGTTCCGCTAACAATTAACTCTGCCGCCTCGCTAGTGTTGACCTAAAATCGCGGTCTGATAGGGCGTCACCCGACGCTCGCCATTGTATAAGGCGGGAAAACAACGTAGAGTGCGGTATCCTGCCGTGTAGACTATTTTACATAAGACACAAGAGCGCCGCCAACTTTGGCTGTTCAGTAAAAGATTTCTTCTTATTTTGTATATCGCGACGTGGATTCGGTCATGAAACGTCGAATGCATTAACCCAACCGTTATCCTGAGTATTCGTCGACATTAGCACTATTCGTGTGGTTAGTTGTTAAAGACGTAAAACTGCAACGCTACAGCCGAATATGGCGGCACCAAAACCAATTCCTCTCTACAGCACTGCGCAAAATACAGCTGTTAATATGTTCTCCCACTCATTT
This sequence comes from Rhipicephalus sanguineus, assembly GCF_013339695.2. Taxonomy (NCBI): domain Eukaryota; kingdom Metazoa; phylum Arthropoda; class Arachnida; order Ixodida; family Ixodidae; genus Rhipicephalus; species Rhipicephalus sanguineus. The sequence continues at coordinate 58,725,967 of NC_051184.2, read as the reverse complement.
TTACGTGTCGCACCCAGAAATGGAAGCTATGTACAGCGCAACTGGTGCAAGAAAAAATCACAGCATATCCACGGAGTGAATGATGATGAGTGGGCGAAGCTGCGGAGGTTCATCGGTAAACCGTGAATCTTCCGTGAATTCTGCCCAGTACATCATCACCGACGTGAGATCGGGCGCGTTTATACTAAAGGTTCGATGAGAGTTATGACGACTTGCAGCTCACTTTACATGTACGCTGTGAATTTTCATTGTTTAGAAAACCATTGCTTTAGAAAACATCTGGCGTATTTCGTTAAGCAGCTGGCGTCTTTTCGTTTTGCTTTAGAAACAACTGGCGCCTTTTCGTTTTGCTTTTAGAAAACATCTGGCGTCTTTCGTTGGTTTATTTCATCAATCAACGGCGTTTTGAACAAAATTTTTATTGTTTAATCACGCACAGGAGAAATCTCACCAGGCACTACCTTGGAGGTAAACAATGGCTGCTAATGGGAATGAGAGACAGAAGAAGTCGGCTTTTAGCTAACACTTACACTTCTACTAACGTTTCCTACTGGAACATGCCAGTGGCTGCTAATGGGGAATGAGAGACAGAAGAATTCGGCTTTTATTTAACGCGCACGCTGCGAATTTTTTATTGTTCAACAACGCACAGGAGAAATCTCCCACCGGCACCACCTTGGAGGTCAAGATCTGGTACTAGCGTTAAGACTGGTTACGCACTACGACGGGGACGAACGGGTGCCGCTTTAATGAGCGTCGCCCCTATACCTGGCGACAACTTTCTGTGGCAGCACAGCTAAAGCTACGTGGGCGGAGCTTCTGCACATGTGTTACTACGCCAAGTAGTCCGTTCGCGGGCGATTTCGGTTCTGGTTTCGCGAGCGCATAAAACATGTCCGTTTCCACACGAGTATTCATGGCTCATGATGTTATTTGGGAATTTATGCAGATAGTTTATTCACAGATGTAGTCGAAATCTACCACATGACTTGATATAGTTAAGCATGCAGCACAAATACCTGGAATCGTTGCTGAGCTCTTCTGCAAATCAAATTATATAACGCTAATGTGCTAGCGGTTCAAGTCCACGTGCAAAGCGAGCACCATTTAGTATTGTTTACATTTCTTTTTTGGGAAAGCGATAGAATATTTTGCATTGCGAAGGAACGCAGGAATCAGCTTTATTAAAGCGGTCGGTTTTACTTTTCAAAGAAAAAAGAAAGCCACGGCCCAGCAGTAACTGCGCAATCGGAAATCTTACTCAAAGGTAACAAGCCATTTTCTGAATTTCAGTGCACACAGGGTCGACATCGTCGTTTTCCTACATTTGGAGACGCTGTAACTTTCTGGAGACGCTCACGTCATTTCGTCAGGGGACGCGAAGGCATCGAAAGGCAGCAGATATCTTGGCCACGACCAGTCAGGAGCGGGCGTCTCACGTGTGTGATTATACAAACGGGTGAAACGCGTTCCTTACTTCCGTGGTCAAGAATGCTTTTTTTGCAAATTGAAAATCACGCTGTCAGTCGCATAATACACATGAACGCGTCTGTTGCCGAGGCAAAGCTGTGCACGGGTGATTTTGTCACCGTAAATCACTCTCATTCAAAACGCCAAAACACCTGCCGCCGTAGACGCCGACGGGCACGGTGTTAGACGCAATCTTCGGTGCGACTGTATCAGTAATAGTAGGCATCCGAAATACCGACCATGTATGCAACGCATTTTATGAAATGGGCCACTTATTTTACGTACTGTTTCCAATCGCAGTTTTGCTTTCAAGCGGCTCTTCTTGCTGAAGACTTGAAGGACACCGTCATTACTGTCAAGGAAGCTATCGCGATGAGAGACCCACTTGCGATGGTGGTATCACTTGCACACTTCTTTCTCAGTGATAGTATGGGCAAATCAACAAAATATTTCACAACGCACCGCTGTCTTCGTTTCATTCTGGTCGATGAACACAGATCACCTAACGAACACGCGCTTATGCTCACTTGCAAGCTTCGATGTGCACCTGTTGCAGTCGAGCGACGCCATCGTTGTAGAGTGGGGACGGAAAACGTGAAACGGACACCAGAAAACCTGAAAACTCGAAAGAGCGAAAATCGCTAATCCTTTATGGGATTATCATTCTTACTTTCAACGCAAGCGATCTTGAACGTAATACCTATTTCTTTTCTTTTTATGTTTTCTTTTATGCTACGTATTCTACAAAAGCTAGCGTTCGCGGACTACATACAGAAGCGGAGTAAAAAAGTGCGTGGTTCGGTTGCGTAGCCTTCGCTGTGCTGCCACAGAAAGTTGTCGCCAGGTATAGAACTGTACTAACGCGACAGCGTTCAAGAGCTCGTTTCGCAGAAATGCCCGTCTCGGCGGCGCCATCGGCGTCGATGGTTGTGAGCCATAAATCGGCGTTTTCCTGGAGCGAAAATTAGAGATAGGTGCAAATAAATAAAATCTTCGGTCCCAGTGGGAATCTAGCCTAGGCCTACCGCAGAGCCACGCCAGTACTTGACGCTGTTTCGGGAAAAAAAAGCCCGATACGAATGTCATGCAGTGAGAGGAGTCTCCTTAAAGGGCCGCTAAACCACCTAGAGGTCGAAATTTAGTTGTCGCGTTGCAGTTGTGCACGAGTCTACAGCGAACGCTGGCGAAGTTGCACGCTTTCTCGTTTCGCTATTTCCTTCGCTAGGCTGCGTTCGTCGGCTCGTCTATCCCCCTCTCCGAGTGCCTTTTCTCACAGTGCGAGGTCGAAATGCAAGAAGCGCGCGCATCTGCTAGCAGATAACATACTCTTGTTCGCCCACTGACAGCGTCTCTTGCTTGCGACGTCGTCTAACCATATAGATGACGTCATGACGGCTGTTGTCGATGGAGGAAAGGCACAGAGAGGAGCAGGCGAGCGTCTGTTGGTGGTTTAGGAGCCCTTTAACGCACGTAACATTGCGTGAAAGAAGGGTAGGATTGCATCAGCTGTCAAAACATGTGAATAGCGCAACGAGTGCGTGGTTTAAAGGCCCACCCTTTATAAAGCGCTGAAGCGTGAATAGTCATCGTTATCAGCAACAGCATCGACAACGCGATTAGCTAAGAAGGTGTGCGTGTTGCCTTACGGACTTCGCAATTTCGAAAAAAAGGCAGCATTGTGGCGTAGCCCTCACTTCTCGATTGTACTTGCAGTAGGTACTCTCGGATGAGCTTGAACCGGCCAATCGTACGCGCACAGACGTTTCTCTCTTTGAGGAAAGGTTGAGGTGTGCACCGAGAACGCAAGCGAGGCTAGAAATTGAGGAGGAGATGCAAACGGGGCCCGATTATGCTGTCGCGTTCCACTCTTGGCGGCGAAGTTCAGACGTTCTCCACGCTTTTCGCTCTTTACTACGAGCGAGCGCTACAGCAGCCGTCGCACTATCGAGCCGTCATCGATGTCACACGTTCCACGTGTCGCAAAAGTGGTGAAGGCGGGGGGGGGGGGGGGGTCAAAGAGCAGAAAAAAGCAAACACAACCAAAGAACACAAAAGAACAGAACAGAGCAGATAAACATAGCTAAGCACTAGGAAAATACAGGCGAATCACGTCTCCGCAGTTCGTACAGCTTTCACTTGGGGTGGAATTGGCCTAGATATTCAGCTTCACGGGTCAGCCACAGGCCACAGGTCAGCTTCGCTTGAAAACATTTGTAGTAGAAGCCCTCACAATGCCTTACCGGCAAAAGTGAAGCCATCTTTTGCGCCATATTTATCTCTGAATCACGCTCTCAAGGGTTGTGCCCGCTCAGTGATGATTTGATTTTGCTCTGTTACCGTAAAAGCTATGTTAATTATGAAATAAAAGATCGTTGTTCCCGACGATAGTAATTATTCGATATGAATATTGATGTCTTGATCTACAATAAAATTTGTCAAAACTTTAAGGATTCTTAAGGAAATCAATAACCCGAAGAAACACGTTGAGCAGTTTCTCTTCGGAGAAGTTTACCGCATTAAACTCGTACGGCGTGGGCAAAAAAAAAAAAAAATAACGCTACATTTTCATCGCGCCCCTACTAAGATGGACTCTCCAGTCTCCCTCTTTTTTGGGATCACGGCGTCACTCCTGAAGCACAATTTCCGCTCCAGCAATTCTTTTTAGACCTCCTTCCGAGCGGCCTACCTTTGACCAAGAAACGACGCCAGCTGATGACGTCATAAATTGTTCAAGTGGATTTTGTTGTCTCTCGTGTTCGCAAAGCCGCCTAGTTTTTCGACTCCTGATATCTACAAGACGTTCGCCTTGATACTGAGGAGCACAATGGTTGCGCTGGATCTACGCACACTTCTTGCTTCAATACTGGTGGCGCGACAGCCTAATTGAACAGTGAAAATTACCGCGTTGTGACTTACCTGTTGGGTGAGATGGCTCAGTACCCTTAGATGGCTCAGTGCCCTGAGATGGCTCAGTGCCCTTTGATGGCTCGGTACCCTGAGATGGCTCAGTACCGTCTGGAGAAAAAAAAAGAATCGGTTCAGTACATTGTTCAACAAGCGATAAGATGACCAAACGCAACACTGATTAACACGCTGCCTGCGTTGGACGTACTATCGCAATCAGAAGAAAAGCGAACAGCGTGGATTTCAGCACAGCCCAACTCCGGCATGCCTTGACTGTCGCTAGGCGAATCTCTGCTTTGAGCCGGCGTCGCCGTAGCGCTAGAATCTCGCTCCGGCTGGCGCTATCGCACTGCGGTTGTGTATGACTGGTCGACGATATGCATACGCATTGCAATAGCGCCGGCCTGAGCAAGATTCTAGCGATACGACGACGCCGGCTGAATAAAAGGACAGATTCGCCTAGCGTCAGTCGAGGCATGTCGAAGCTAGACTTGTTTGCGTTTCTTTGCATCGCGGTATATAGTACAGTTGCTGCGGCAAAATCATCACACGCGGCGCTCTTGTTCCCGAGCGCGCCAATGGCGAGAGTGACAGCGTAATTACGTGTTTCACAGCGCAAGGAACAAGGGCGACATTGAAAGACACATACACATCGCTCATGTCGCGGCGCAATGTCGTCCTCATTCCGTGCGCTGCGAAGCATCGCGTTCACACTTGCGACTTGTGCCTGTCGCGCGCCCATTTCCGACTGACGACCAAAAAGCGACTCAAGGCGACCGGCGTCCCCACCTGTTTGCGACTTATACCCGTCGCTACAAAGAATTCACGTCTGCTCTCATATGGCTCGCTTTGCCATTGCGCCGTAAAATAAGCTGACGTTCCTGTGCATGTTATTGGTTCAGAGGTTTGCGACCGCAGTCGCGCGACCGAAAAATCGAGGAGCAGCGAGCGACGGAGCCAAGACGGTCGCCTTGCGACCTGAGCGGTCATTTGCGACCGATTTGCGACCAGGCACTTTGCGACTATCTTGGTCGCGCGACCAGTGCCAGTCGTAGGTGTGAACGAGCCTGTATGCGGCACCGACGAGCCCAACGTTCAACCTTAGAGAGTGCCAGGTAGAGATGGGTCGCTCGGGAGTCAGCCGACTTTTATGAGCAGCTCTTTCCCGAGAACGAGTGAATGATGGATAGGCAAAAGTGAGCGGCTATACTTTTATAGGGCAGGAGATGCGAGCAACAGTAATGTACCACTGCTCCGTTGTCGAATAAGGGAGAGTAGCGCAATAGCGGGGGTGGTGTTTAATGGCGCTTACTCAGGGGGCAGGCCGTCAGACGCGCACAGAACATACCAAACTACGGCAGCGTCATCGAGGGCGAGCATTTCTAGGAGCGTACCGCCGCCTCCAGCGGCGTGAAGCGAGTCGAGCTTCGTTCCGTGCCCGCGTCAAGTTTTATTAGATGCGAAGCATCTTATGGCGGAGTTCAATCCGGTGGTGGTGGTGTGCGGCGTGACCACACTTACTGCGCATGCGCAAACCCTCTCACCACACCTCCTCTCCCCCTTCTCGCTCTTCGCTCCCCTTTTCTTTTGCCCATCTCCACTCCTCCTCTCCCTTACCCCTCTCTACTTTCCCTCTCCCCTCCCCTCTCCCCCCCCCCCCCCTCTGAAACGCGGGTTCGACACGCCGAAACGCTGCTTCGCATCGCCTCATGGTCCCCTTTAGCGGAAGATGGTGTGATTTTTTTCGTCCACTTTACCACCTCCACATTTATATCGTAATTACTGCAAATAACGCCCCCTATACTTTCCTTGGCTTGATTGTCTGTTGGGTGTAATAAATGTTGTCGATCACACGGAGCGAGATGAGCAATTCTTGAACACGGGGTGTCGCTGTGAGCCCATCTGTCGATCTGTTCAAACTTCCATCTTACCATGAACTTTCTTTGGATTTTCACAAGGAGCGAGTCGCTCACATGAAGCATCTTAAGCACAGCCTGAAATGCTTCATGCGATGCTTCAAAAAGCGTTGGCTTCAAACCGAAGGTACATGAACACCAAGCTACATGCAGCGCCTGGACGAGTCGGGGTAGTAAGAGCGTACCACCGCATCTATAGTCGGGTACAACTTTAGAAGTCCGCCCCGCCACGGTGGTCTAGTGGTTATGGAGCTCGACTGCTGACCCGAAGGTCGCGCGATCGAATCCCGGCCGCGGCGGCTGCATTTGCTATGGAGGCGAAAATGTTTGAGGTCCATCTGCTTAGATTTAGGTGCACGTTAAAAACCCCAGGGGGTCAAAATTTCTGGAGCCCTCCACTACGGCGTCTCTCATAACCATATCCTGGTTTTGGGACGTTAAACCCCAGATATTATTATTATTATCTTTCGAAGTCCGCGGCATTTCCCACTCGAAGGCGGATGCACTCAAGCCTGCACCAATGGAGGTGCACTGCAGACTGACGTCATGGGCCGTACGGCCGGTGACTCCGCCTTCGGAGAACATTGCCGAGTGCATGAGCGGGACAATTTGTTTAGTCGCGGGGGCGATCGGCTGCCGTGGTTCGGTCGTCTGGGCGGGTCCTCTCCGTGCTGCTTAAGGTAAATCCTACTACAGCGGCATGAAGTTATTCGCTCACATGGAGCGAGATGAAAAAAAAAAACTCACAGTTTTGCCGCAAGGGTGAAGCAATGAATGCGATAGCAAGAAATTGAAATGTCAGACGAAGAACCGAAAGAAAGAGGCCCCAAAATGACGTACAGGCATGCACAGGGCAACCGTGAACAAACAGCTGTCACAGTTGTTACGTCTATGTGCTTGAGCAACGCGCTGCAAGTGTCGACAATTGAGAATCACACGCTCGTAGATATTTCTTCTTTTAAACTGCGGCGCGTTGAAGTGACCCCCTGCGCCTCGTGCCACACGGGGGCGTCTGATGCAAGGTGTGCCTAAAGTCCCTGGGGTGTGCCCGGTGTTCTTTGTTTTAGGGGCGAAGCTCCTTAAGGCGGCACCCGTTCGTCCCTCGTCGTGCTCGTAGTAGTGAGTAACAAGTCTTACCCTTTGACCTCCAAGGTGGTGCCGGTGGGAGATTTCTCCTGTGCGTTGTTGAACAATAAAAAATTCGCAGCGTGCGCGTTAACTAAAAGCCGAATTCTTCTGTCTCTGTAGAAGTGTAAGTGTTAGCTAAAAGCCGACTTCTTCTGTCTCTCATTCCCATTAGCAGCCATTGTTTACCTCCAAGGTAGTGCCTGGTGAGATTTCTCCTGTGCGTGATTAAACAATAAAAATTTTGTTCAAAACGCCGTTGATTGATGAAATAAACCTACGAAAGACGCCAGATGTTTTGTAAAAACAAAACGAAAGAACGCCAGATGTTTCTAAAGCAAAACGAAAAAGACGCCAGCTGCTTAACGAAAGACGCAAGGTGTTTTCTAAAGCAATGGTTTTCTAAACAATGAAAATTCACAGCGTACATGTAAAATTAAAGTGAGCTGCAAGTCGTCATAACTCATCGAACCTTTAGTATAAACGCGCCCGATCTCACGTCGGTGATGATGTACTGGGCAGAATTCACGGAAGATTCACGGTTTACCGATGAACCTCCGCAGCTTCGCCCACTCATCATCATTCACTCCGTGGATATGCTGTGATTTTTTTTTTTCCATTCCACATCACGAGAGGGTACAGAAAATGGCCACTTTGTCGTGCGCGTCTCAAGGGCAGTATTCGAATCGAAATAAAATAAGGAGCGCTGCGTCTGCAAGTGTCGACAATGGAGAATCAGACGCTCTTAGATATTTCTTTTTCTTTTAAACTGTGGTTCGTGGAGTGACCCCTTGCGTCTCCAGCCACACGGGGGCGTCTGATGCAAGATGTGCCCGGAGTTCTTTTTTTCCTTCCACGTCACGAGTGGGTAAATGGGCCACTTTGTCCAGTGGCAGTTTTCAAACTGAAATAAATTTAGCAGCGTTGCGTGGTAGAAAACACGCTCACGCTCCTCCGAGATTTGCCTACCACGAGCGGTACATGGTGCATATAAATAGCTCGTCGGCCGGTGCATACATGGCGTGTGGCTCAGTTGTCTAACGCAGCGCACTGGGGTGCGAGGGGTTGCTGGTTCGAATCCGCGGTCGGGCACTTCATACTGTTTTTCTTTTGCGTTATTTTTCTTTGTGCCTTTATATATATATATATATATATATATATATATATATATATATATACATATACATATCCGGGGCATGACGGCGACGGCAAAAAAAGTCACAGTTTCACCGCATGGGCAAAGCAATGAATGCGATAGCAAGAAAAGCGGCCCGGGATGGACGCGCTGCTACGCTGCAGAAAGATCTGCCCCCCGGCAGCAACTACCGCGCGAGCAGACAGCGGAAGGCCAAGGTTCTCCCTGCGCATATTTTAGAAAAAGCGAGCGAGCTTGCCGACGACTTTTAAATGCGCCCGTTGCGCTCCTCGCACCATCTCCCTCGTAATGAAGAAACGCTTATAAGCGCCTGCCGGCTCTCAGTCCTGCCAGTGGGTGTGTATATAACGCTCACTGTTAGCTACCTGAAGGATCTGCGTTTTGTGGCGTAGTGGTTAGCGCCGCGCGCTGCGGAGCGAGCGGGAGCATTTTTCTGTATTATACTCTTTCGGATTTATATATATATATATATATATATATATATATATATATATACTCTTTCTGATTTTTATATATATATATATATATATATATATATATATATATATATATATATATATATATATATATATATATATAAATCAGAAAGAGTATAATACAGAAAAATGCTCCCGCTCGCTCCGCAGCGCGCGGCGCTAACCACTACGCCACAAAACGCAGATCCTTCAGGTAGCTAACAGTGAGCGTTATATACACACCCACTGGCAGGACTGAGAGCCGGCAGGCGCTTATAAGCGTTTCTTTATATATATATATATATATATATATATATATATATATATATATATATATATATATTCGAGGAAAGGTGTCGCAGGATCCGGGAGTAATAGCAGAAGCAAGGTGTTGACGCACAAGTGAAAAGAAGCTTTATTTGACGTTTCGGCCGGGCCCACGGCCGAAACGTCAAATAAAGCTTCTTTTCACTTGTGCGTCAACACCTTGCTTCTGCTATATGTATATATATATATATATATATATATATATATATATATATATATATTAGACGCGGCGGTGAAAGAATCACACTGGCTCCGTAGTAAAACGGAAGCGAGAAGTACGACGTACGTGGCAACACTTTTAATAATTTCAAACGTTTCGGCTGGTGGGCCAGCCTCCGTCAGTGTGACCATATATATATATATATATATATATATATATATATATATATATATATATACACATACGGTGCATGACGGGGGTGGCAAAATCCAGCCGAGACTGTCCATATAATTTTTATCGCAATAAAATCAGCCGAGAGTGTCGATATAACTGCTATCGCAATAAAATTCTTAAACACGGAGTATCGGTGGAGCCTGTTGAAGCTCCATCTTCCCCTCAACTTTTTCCTTTTTTTGGAATTTCTATGGAGTGAGTCGCTCACGTGAAGCATCTCAAGCGCAGCTCAAGATGCTTCATGTGATGCTTCCAAATTCGTTAGCTTCAAACCGAAACAACATGATTTACCTGACGCAGGTGGCATACTCGGCGAAGTTGGCTCACTTGGCGGAAAAGGGTTCACTGGGGGTGTCATTTCTGAAAGAACCAACATGCACGGCATTACATGTACAGTTCAATAAGCGATACCTTCCAATCAAAGAGACATGACTTACGGGTCGGGGGCAAATTAGGGTTCACTGGGGGTGTATTTTCTGAAAGAACCAACATGCACGGCATCACACGTACAGTTCAAGGAGCGATACCTTCGAATCAAAGAGACATGACTTACGGGTCGGGGGTGATGGCGGTTTCTCTGTGAAAGAAATCAGCATACAATAGTTTATTAGCGAGGTAGTTCGTTCCAAAAGTAGAAGAGTACAGAACCTCATTACGATAAGCGCTCGGCTCGCTTTCTAGGCGGTCAATGCAGGTTCGAAAAACTTGCGCTGAAATCTGAGAATATATTTATAGAAACCAGAAGCCGTGTACAGCGTCACCCGCTCGGGGCATATGCGCATGCGCACAGGGGGGAAGGTGGGATAGAGGCGGCTGCCCCTCCTAATGACGCGTCCTTGCACTGCCTTCTGGTTGTAAGGGCCTCCGTGTGAGGAGGTGGGGAATAGCGGTGGGTGGGGCACTGCGGCGAAGGACAGCCCCCCCCCCCCCCCCCCCCATGTAAAGTATCTAGTGCTCCTTGACCAAACTATCGTTTCGGCAAGTAGGTCGGACAGTGAGCACCGAACGAGGCATGAGGCATGTTGTCACCAGTCTTCGCTGAGGTAACCACTTCGCCTGGTGTAAATAGATGTCCACGTCCTCCATTGCCGACGAGGTAGCATTTCACCGTGCCTTACGGCACATCGGCCTTCGACCTTCAGTGCATTTCCGCCCTGGCGTACACAAGTACCACGAAAGTCCTACTGCATCTTTTAATTTTTGTATGCTCTTTCGTTCAGCTGCTAGCAGGCTGCCTTCGTAAATATCCAAATACGGGCAATCTTACTGCTTCTCAGGAAGTGGCGGTCCCTACGAACAGGCACATTGTTATAATGAAAGCACTAACGAGTGGCCCGCACAACTTGGACTGTGAGGGCACAAGAACACGGGACGGGCGCGGAATTCCATCTCTATTTCAGGAAGCCAGTGCAGACGTAAGCAAATGCATACTTGAAAAAAAGAAGAAAAAACAACAGCCTGAGGACGACGGAGAACACGCAGAATAAGGAGGACAGAGGACAAGCGCTTGTCCTGTGTCCTTCTGTGTGTTCTCCGTCTTCTTCGGGCTGGTTTTTTTCAAGAATGCGTCGATTCCAACTCGCCCTTCTTTCTACCTCACTGCGTATACAAATGCACATCCTTCACGCGTACCAACCAGTTTCCCCAAAGGGTGCGCACTTCTGTAAACGCCGAAATATAGTTGGCAGGCTGCGCCTGTCTTGTCTTCTCGTGCCTTCACTGCCCTCGTTCATTGCGGTACTTGTCAATGTTTTCCGCGATGAACCAACCGGGCCAATGCGAAGTCTTATTGTAATGATTGCTCACATTGAATGCATGATCGCTTCAGTCAGGCCCGTAGACAGGAATTTTTTTGGGGGTGGGGAGGGGGGGCACTGGCTAGTCAAGAAAAACACGTATTTTCATTACTTATTTTTGATAAAACACACCCGTCCATCAAAATTTTGAACGGGGGCCCAAATCCCAAATCCCCCTCCCCCCTTGTGGCTACGGGCCTGGCTTCAGTCTTGAAGGTTGCATTGCTTGTTTCTCAAATATAAAGTGCCCCAGCTATCTCTGGCAAGAGTTTAAAAATATGCCGATGCCCTCTATGACGCCGTGACCATGGTGCATATTGCTCACTATGGCATGGAGTAAGTCACACTATTTTTGTGTTATGCTTAATTGGACAAGATTAATTAGTTGACTTTTGAACCAATGAAGCTGGATGAAAAAATTCGCTGAAAAGGCTATAGATCAGTTTATAAAACAGCTTATAGAACAGTTTCTAAGTTTCTACTTATTAGGTATTAGTGTTCTGCTTACTAAAGATGGCCGCAAAATACGAATATATACCACGTGACATAAGTGCTGGCGCGCTTAGCCTTACTGTATATGCTACCTTTGGGTAACAGACTTGCGCATAGGTCTGGCTAGCAACCACAGCTATGAGGTGAAGACGCACTCAGTCTTTGCAGGCGACATGCCTACCGGGTCACCGATCGACATCTTTGGCGTGTCGAAGACCGGTGATTAACTTTACCGTGAATGACTTAGTGTCAATCAAGTTCGCTGCAGCGGCACCGTCGAGAAATACAAACATTGGCCCGAGCGTCAGCTTCTCCGCATTGCATGGTTGCTAGTGGCGTTTGGAAGACAGGTGCGCAACTCTGCGCAGTGAGGGCGGGACCACCGCATTGCATGATTGCTATTAGCGTTTGGAAGACAGATGCGCCACTCCGCGCAGTAAGGGCGTGACCACCCTTACTGCGCATGCGCAAACCCTCTCCACACACCTCCACACCCCCTCCCTCTAAAGGTAGCATATACAATAACTCTATGCGTGCCGTGATTGCAGTGCCCCCTAACGATCCGCGTACAAACGATATGCTTCCCTCGCAGCGGTTCATGACAGCGATAAGCAGACGAAGCCGTTATCGCTTGTGTTACCGCTATCAAAATGTGCGTCATCGCACAGCCACCACCATCGTCGGTGCCCTGTCGAAGCATGACACCAGGCCGAGCGATATGGTCTTTGCACGGGGACGTTAGGGAGCACTGCAATCAGAGCGCGCGTAGACTCGCGAGCTTGCATGTCGCGTGGTACTTTTTAGATGCGAAGCATCTTATGGCGGAGTTCAAACCGGTGGTGTGCGGCGTGACCACACTTACTGCGCATGCGCAATCCCTCTACACACACCTCCACACCCCCTCTCCGCTCCCCATCTCTCCTTTCCCCCACTCTCTCTTTCCCCTCCTCGCTCCCCTCTCCCCTCCCTTCTCTACTTCCCCTCTCCACTCCCCCTGTCCACTTCCCTCTCCTCTCTCCACTCCCCCTCTCTCCATTTACCACTCTCCACTCCCGCTCTGAAACATGGGCTCGACATTCCGAAACGCTGCTTCGCATCGCCTCATGGTCCCCTTTAGCGGGAGATGGTGTGAGTTTTTTGCATTTCGCAGGCATCTGTGGTACGCAGAAAAACACTAACACTTAATAGATATAAACTTAGAAACTGTCCAATCGGATATTTTGCAAAGAGATCTAGAACTTTCTCATCGGAATTTTTTGCCTAGATTCATTGCTTCAAATGTTAATTGATCTTGCCTAATTAAGCGATTACGCAGAACACAAAAATACTCTGACTTACTCTCATGCCATAGTCGTCAACATGCATTTGGTCGCGTCGTCCTAGAGCTCATGCGTCGGCATATTTCTAAATTTTAGCTAGAGTTAGCTGGGGCACCGTGTATGTATTTAATAAAGGCTCGCAGCCTCATACTGGACTACGAATTCTTATACGTCATTGTCTAGCCTCTGCACCTTACGCGCGCGTTTTCGTCCGCCTTTCGCCCGTCTGCAACACGTCTCGAGTTTGCCCTCGGTCAACGGCACCCCGCACCACAGTCACCCGATCAGCTGGCCAGTTTTCTTCTCTGTAGCTTATTTTTTTTTCAAACACATTCTCACAAGTCGCTGCCGTGCGTGGGGCGGTTCATTTCGAACCGTGCATACTCACGGGAGCCTCCCGGAGGTCCAGGCGAGTAGCCGCCACCGCCAGGTAAAGCGTCGCCTTTGGTATCAGCAGACTCTTCGGGATCGGCTGCCGTTCGTGCGTGAAAATGGAAAGATATTGAGATGCATACCCCTTCACTCACGTTTTCTTTAGTCTGTCCGGTATTCTAGTATTGCAAAGGCCTAGCGTAGTACCGGGTAACGCGCGACATAGCAGTCGCCACGTCAAGTTGCGCCAGCTATGGAGGAGGGAAAACAATTACCAACACGTAATCTATGTCCTCCGAGATTCCGGAAGCTCCCAGCGTCACTCGCTAAGCCTACAGCATTGATTATTGCAGCGTGGCTATGGTGCACTAGAATGAGGTAGTGTGCCGTCTGGCGCCGGAAACGTGGCTCTTTTTGCGATGACAGCCTGTGGTGCCAGAGCACACCGTGCTACTGTGTCGCCACCTGACTCCGCTCCCTGAAGTAATTTATGGTAAGCTGAGATACAAAGCCCCCGAGATCGGTAGTTGTAGTTGCCGCGCTGGTCGTGCGTGCACGTGGGAAACTTGCTGATCCCTTCTGTTCTCTTCTGTTTCTCATGGCACGTTAGCGAATTTTCTCGTGTGCATGGCAGACTTGAATGCATCAGGAAGCCTGATGCATTCAAGTTTTTGCGGACCGATTAGAATTACGGACTCATTCACATAGGATAAATCTAACCCCGAATACAACGCGGTGCATTTAGCTGCATTCCTGCGTTTTGGCGCCCCTTTGAGGACTAAAATCTATAAATGGAGCCGCATTCGTCATTGAGCGTTGTATGTTTTCCGTCGAAAACCTTGCGATTGCTTTTCTGGCTGATGCAGGTGACGGGTGGCCATACAACTCACCTGATGCTGCTAATGTTAGCCTTCCGGACCTCCTCGTGTGCTTCGATGCATAACTTCAAGTTAGTGTGATAGCTAGAGAGGCGTATGTATGCATGGAATGAACAGCGATTTGCTTTTTATGCATTTTGCAATCAAAACAGTAAGCATGTAGGCGATCCGGGACGCTTCTCAGCGATAGGAATTGTGGAACCTCAGACGACGCAGAAACATCTTTATTTATTGCAATAATGCAACAAAATGTGTTTAAGTGTTTAAATCTTGCAAATATATTTAGTTTCAATCGCGTTACGTGACCATTTGACTCAAGAACGGCGAACATTTTCGCAATTTCGATTTAAAATCGCGCGATCGTGGCGCGAAACCGTTCGATCGTAGCGCCCTACTGGTGGCGTCATCACAAAAGCGACCACTGTTCTCCCATTTGTTTGCTGCGAATACGACACACTACCCCATTCTAGTACACCATAGTGTGGCTCTCGAAAACAGTGCCGAGTCGACACGCATACTTTGATGTCGAACCTTCAAGAGGCCCTGCAACACTTTTCCGAGTAACCATCCATTGGATTTATTAAAGGAAATTCCTCAGGAACTGCCTCACGAATCGACCACCGGAAAAAAATTTTAGAATCCGTCTACTACGAGCGGAGGTACAGATTTTGTCGCACGCTGTAGTTGCTTTCTCGCTTCTCTTGTCCGTTACGTCACGCGCACGTCATGACCTTGAGCGCTTTTTCTTTTTTTTTTCTTTGAACACGCGCCTTACCTTCAGTGTGATCGCGAGCGCGCGCGCAGGCACGTGGCGGCGTCCCGCGGTGGCAGCGGTAACTATTCAGCACACGATGCTCAAATCAGAAGTGGGCGTCCAAAACCACTGCCATGTTTTACGTACACTACGTTAATCACGCAAACACGGTAACGCTAAATCTGAAAAATAGCGTGCGTAAGGTAAACGTTACGGGTCGTTTAGGTTACTGCGCATGCGCATTTCGATTCCGCTATTCCGCTAAGACCGCTAAGCTATAACTGTTTAATAACAAAACACCAGCGCCGGGAGTTACACGCAAATCTACGGAAGACAGAAACTGAGCCGACGCGCTAGTGAATGCGAGTGAACCCTCAGCTTCTCCACTTTTTAACGGTGTGGAACTAACTAGCGCGATTTTTTTTGTTTTCCTTTCTCCTTTCGCGAAGCGTTCTGCTGTGTGCATTTAGTATAACGTTAGCACGTATGCATAATGAAATGTGTAATCGCGTCCACGGATAACTGCGATACGTTGCCAAACGGTAAGCTTATGTCACGATACGCTATTTTAAATCTTACCTGCCTTGGGAGAGGCTGCCAGGTAGGCGATCACACCGATGACGAGGAGCAAGAGTAGCAGAGCGACGACGACGAGGACCGTCTTGCCTGAGCCGCCGCCGCTTTCGGTTCGAAATACGATTTCCTCCCATCAGTTCGTGGAATAACACATTACTAGTAACACTGTACGACTTACAAATAGGTATTCAACGACCAGCGCAGAGCTGACAAAGGACAAGAAAGGGAACGAAGACAAGCTCCTATCCTGTCCTCTGTCTGATCGGCGCTGGCTGTTGGAGATGGATTATCAACATCCCAATCTCAAACATTGCTTCATTATAAATGGGGCAGAAGTTTGGGTGAAGATGAAAGCAGCGAATGCCTTGAAGGAGACCACTTTTCGAAGTTTTGGCTCCAGCAACAACCTCTCTTCGAGGATGAATATTCCTTTCTTTGTTTATGGAGCCCTGCAACATTTTTCCAAGTAATCATCGAATAGCTTCATTAACAAAGCTTATTTTCTCACGAACTGACGACCGAAAGTTTTTTAGAGTCCGTCAAGTAGGAAAGGAGCTACAGAGATTTGTCTCCTTACGTACCGGCGAGCGCGCTGAAAGTCACGCAGGGGGGGGGGGGGATGATAGGGCGCAAGAAGATTAGTCTTTTCGTCAGCGCGCGTCACGAACTTGAGCACTTTTCTTTTTTTTTTTTTGCAGCGAAGCTGTATACCTCTCGTTGGTGGAAAAATTTTCGTGACGTGAGAATAAAACGCCAGAAATATGCAAACAAAATAAATAATAAAATACAATTCGGCAAATCCGACGCGCCTTGGGGATCGGTTTCATGCGAAGCAGTCAGTGAGTACATCTATGCTGTATTTTATGGCTTTGAGCCAAGCATTACGAGGTGGACCGATGTGTTTCTCTAAGTGTAGTAGCTGTGTGCACATCGTGGGCATACCGGGCACATCGACAACACGCGTTTAAAGGATAACATGGCGCGACGTAACGTCAGCCCTGACGTTAGAGTACATACGTCAGTATTATCGAAACTAAGTGCACTTTATGGTGCAATCATGTGAATATCATACGTAACTTTTGTTAATCTATTCCTCCAGGGTCGAGCAATGCTTCAATATAGCTTGCTGAATCATAGTAATGGAAATGTAATGTTCATTAGACTGCTATAAAAGCGGCGCCAACACTGCAACCACAGCCGTTAATCTGATTTGAGTGTACATATGCAGCGTTTATTGCTTTCTTGTAAAATTAGATAGCCAGCACCACAACCACAACTGACGTTGCACCAACATTACGCCTGCATAGGCTGTTTTTCCAAACCAGTTTATAGACGTGGCGTGGCTCTGTGGTAGAATACCTGATTGCCACGCAGAATGCTTGCGTTCGATTCCTGCTGGGATCCTAATATTTATTCGTCGGGTCAACGCTGACGAAGTTTGATTTTCTTAACTCTCTCCCACTTAGATTATCAATGTCTGTTCTCGCCGTTCATGGGTTGATATAATCTGTGAATCACCTGTGGCGCATACCCGTACACCAGGGCCGTGGTAAACGGGTATGTGCCACACGTGTCTGGAGGAAAGGATTTGGCGACGTACACGACAGGATTTTCACGATATTCATGCCATGACTAGACAGTCATATTCACCAAACCCTCTTAGAGTGGGATGGCGGCGAATTTTTTTTTTCAAGGATTTTTCATGTTTTCAAAGGTGCCCTGCAACACTTTTCCACGCAGTCATCGAACAGCTTCATTGGGAGAGCTTATTTCCTGACTAACTGCGCAAAAATCTTTAGAGTCCGTGGAGTACGACCGGATTTACAGGGATTTGTCGCAAGTCTCAAGTGCTTTCTCTCTCCTTACGGACCAGCGAGCGCGCTCAAAGCTACGCAGGGGGGGAGGGGTGACAAGGGGCAAGAAGATGCGTCTGTTCGTCAGCGCGCGTCATAACCTCGAGCACTTTCTTTTCTTTCTTTTTATTTGAGCTCGCGCCTTGCCTTCAGCGTCCTCGCGAGCGCGGACACGGGGCGGCATCCTGCGGCGGGTTCTGGTAACTATGCGGCTCACGAGGCTCATATCAGCCAAAGACCGTGGACTTTGCGTTTATGGCACGGCTTTTTGTCTTGATGACGTCATTTGTCGAGGAAAGAGGGAACGATATCTAGGCGACTTTGATAACTAACTGTAAATCGCAGAAATTAACTGTAATTACATTCGCTAAGATGTTTGGTTTAGAGCACTGCACGGGCACGGGCCGACCCGAAAGCCCGGGCCGGGCCGTCCGAAGCGTTTCCCGGTGGGCCCGGGCCGGGCTCGAGCTTGAGGCTGCGGGCCGGGCCGGACTCGGGCCCGCTCATTAAAAGGCCGACGTCGGGCCTTCGAGCACCCGCGAACGTTATGCATGGCATGGTTTTTCTGTGCCAAGCTAATGTGACCGTGCAAAGAGCTGGCTCTTAGTAAAGCTTAGCAAAGAAAATGGAAAATCAGTTGATGTTCTATTTTTGTTTCACCAGTATAGATATATGCTCATGAATTCACCGGTATATGTATATATCGGTCATTCCATGCCAAATCATCCAGCGTTTTTCCGACCATCACAAATATGACTGAAAAAATTTCCACGTTTTTCTTGAAGTTCGAAACTTAGTTCTGCTCGTTTATTGCTGTTGCCAAAAATTTTCCTGCCTGTTTGTGAGAGTCTGTAGTTTCGCGCCGACTGAGCTAAAGGGCATGAAACAACAATTTTTCTTAAAGGATTTTTATGGGATGCACTCGATAAAATGGTATTTCCGGCAAGGTAATGAAGTGATGTAACTGTAAAAATAATGACCTATTTATGTATAAAGATTCTTCGAGGGCTTTTCGCACGAGCAAATTTGAACAAAGTTGCGAAGTTTGATATCTTTTTACAGGAACAAGGAAACTCAAAGTGTAGAAATTAATTATGTACTGGTGACCTGTTCGACATGCTACAAAACAAAAATAATTTAGTCGGTCAAGGTGTAGCAGATCGTCTGAAAAAAAATTGCGAATTTCACTTTTTTTTTAAAAGAGCTCTGTATTCAGCGTCAAAAAATTTGCCTTGGTGTTCGGACAAAAATATGCACAATACTTCATTTGAAAGCTCTATGTATTAGCTGAACATTGGCAAAGTTACAAAAGGGGATTATTTTTTTAACTTGAGAAATACTTTTTTTTTAAATTTTGTATCTCCACCAGCTTTTCGCCGACGTAACTCAAGCGGCATGATACACTCACAACGGCAATCTTCAGTCCATGCCCACTGACCTGGCATATATATATATATATATATATATATATATATATAAAGATATATTGCGGTCTTTTCTTTGATGTTGACACATACGGTTCCTTGTTATTACGTGCGAAAACCACGATATGATTACGAGGCACGCCGTAGTGGGGACCAGAATTATTTCGACCACCTGGAGCCCTTTAACGTGCACCTAAAGATAATTGCATGGGTGTTCTTGCATTTCGCCCCCATCAAAATGCGGCCGCCGTGGCCGCGGGAATCGCACCCGCGTCGTAGGACTTAACAGCGAAACAGCTTAACCGCTGAGATACCACCGCGGGCAGAGCAACATTTCGATGCATGCACACACCGAATTTTCCGTCCGGTCGCCCGCTACAAAGCGCAAGGCATCGTTAATAACCATCATCAACTTTCTAACATCCTCTAGCGGGCTCGGGCCGGGCCTGGTCATGAACACGCGCGCCCTGGATAAGTTTAGTAATGAACGCCCGGGCCCGGGCCGGGCCCGGGCTTGGAACCACGGGTCCGGGACGGGCTCAGGCTGGGTTCGGTCATGTACGCCCGGGCCCACGCCGGGCCTGGGCTTGGAACCACGGGCCCGGGCTGGGCTCGGGTTTCATAAAGCGGCCCCGGGCCGTAAAATCAGGCCCGTGCAGTGCTCTAGTTTGGCTCGCGTGTTCTCAGGAGCCTCGACTACCGATCGCCAGCGTTTTCTGACCATGCTGAAAAAGTGTTGCAGGGCCACTCTAACTGATGGGTGCGCGAAAGATAATTTCACTCTTTTATCACTTTATTGAAGTTATTGGCCACGGTATCAACTGCTTATCATCTAAACTCGCGTGCCACTGTTCATATCTGTAATAATATGCTTTCGCTGCGACCCTGGAAATTCGCCTTGTCATAGTCGCGTCAGCACGCTGCTACAATAACAATAATAATAATAAAATAATAACACTATCTGGGGTTTAACGTCCCAAAACCACGATATGATTATGAGAGACGCCGTAGTGGAGGGCTTTGGAAATTTAGACCACCTGGGGCCATGCACACCAGAAACGTGCATGGCCGTAAGCCTGCATTTTAAAGAGTCACGGTGAAGACGCGACTCAGCACAGACATAGGGGTAGACTTGGCGCCCCGTTCGGATCATTAGAGGTGGCGTTAAATATGTCTGAGCGCTTTGTAATGGGTGGGCATTTGAAACACACACTGGTTGCGCAATTCGCACGTTTTGATGCCTGGCGCAATTCTACGCCTCTTAGTATAATCGCGCCGAATATTACGCGGGTTAAGGAGACTTCTCCCACTGCATGACTTTCATTTTTTTTTTCCGGAACAGTTTAAAGCAATGGCGTGGCTCTGTGGCAGAACACATGCTCGCCACGTGGAAGGCCTCGGTTCGATTCCCTCTCATAACGGAGTATTTTTATTTTATTTACATCTTTCTCGATTTTTTCGCTCACGGACAGCGCTGATTTTTTGCTCGCAACCAACGACGCCGACACGGGCACCGAAGCCGACACTGGAACTTCTGCGAAACGAGCTGTTTCGAGAAGTTTCGCAGAAACGAGCAGAAACCACACAGCCTCAGTTTTTAAGAAGCGCTCGCGGTCAGTTCGATAATTGACTGAAACTTTTCAAAAAACAAGATAAGGTATAAAAATAATTCTTTATGCCAAACATATCTCAATGCCGGGCTATTCTAAAAGAGGAAAATTTTGTAATTGAAAGTTTGGTTGATTTTTTTCCGAAACAGAGAAAAATTGGTGCCTGCAGATTGCAACTACGGGAAAGTCAATAAATTAACACTAATTGAATGCACCCATGAATTATGTGTCGCGTAAAATGTTTCCATAGAACTTTTAAATGCGATGTTCTACGTGCAGTAAGCGTTTGTCTGATGTCATTCTGATCTACGATTGGACAGAAGTAATTTTCCTGTTCTCCTAGTTAGTTTCACGCTATGAGAAGACAAACACGCATCCGAGCCTCAGTGTTGCTTCTTGCAAACACAACAACCTTGCTGACTGGGCGAGTTAGAACATGTCATTCATAATGGTATTTAGCGCTAACACTAGACAAAAGACGAGCGAGAGGACAAGGACGTAGCGCATTCTTCCAACTGAAATTTAATCGAAAAGCGCACACATATAGGTATATATGCAGAGAAAAAACACCAAGCCAAAAAAGAAAAGAAAGAAACAAAGAAACCCGGGTGTGAACAAAAAAAAAACGCATCGAAAAGTGTCACGCTAGGAACAAAAATTAAAATAATCAAAAAAAATTTCCTGGCGTGACACTTGCTAGAGTTTTTTTTTTCTTTTTGTTTACACCCGGGTTTCTTTTATTTTGTGCTTGGTTCTTTCCCTCTGCATATATATATATATATATATATATATATATATATATATATATATATATATATGCGCGCTTTCCTTTCCGAATAAATTAAAATGCGCTGCGTCCTTGCCTTCTCACTCGTATTTTGTCTAATGTTTGTGCTCAATACCGTTATGAATTCTCGCAAGTTCTTTTTTCTTTGTTTTTTAGGAGAGAACACCGAAAACGTGGAGCAGCGCGCAAATTTTCACACTTACCCGGCATCAGGAGCAGCTGAAAATGTGCAATGCATCCATTAAAAACGAACCAGGATAAGTTCAAATGCCTTTTGGTCAAACTTGGTCGATGGGGTCTTTTTTTTTATATGTAGAGCGGTGTATCATTAAAGGGACACTAAAGGCAAATAGCAATTTATGTCATAGTGAAAGCTCAATGTATGACAACGTCTAAAACGGCAATACTATCAACAGCAGTGCCTTACTTACCGAGAAATTAAGCTAAATGTATCACACGATGAGCGCCACGAGCGGGACATATCGGAAGTGATCCCGATGGCGTGGGAGAGTCCGAATACAATTAATCACTAGTAATCAAACTAGCTGCAATAAAAAAGTACCTTCCGTGCATGAAGACACGTAATAAAATACTGCTTGTTCGTTTCTGTTTGATTCATGGAAAAAAGAACCTCTTTGGCGTTGCCATGGGGAACGGCGCGCGTAATTCGAAGGTTCCGTTTTTGCCAAACTGCGCTTCGCCCGGCGCCCTGCTTCGCTCATGCGGTCGCGTCTCAGTAGTAGTTTCGGTATCGCGTAATGCCGCGTGTGTTTTGCGCGCTCGTGAAAGTCTCTCTGACAGAAAGTTCGACAAAATACCGCAAGCATGAGATGTTGCCGGATGCCCGAATGGTGCACGCCGCCACTGCACGCCGCCGTGCAGTAAAGTCGGGCAACGTTGGGCACGGCAACGGTGACGTGCGAAATACCGCTTTCAGGCGGGTGATTTGAAGTGCGCTAACGCGATGCGGACCACTAAAACGGAATTTTATTTCAAAATAAGCGCTTCCTTGGCATAAAAGTAGCACTACGAGGTTTCTGGACCGATATTTCAACAATCAACGTCGACTTAATATTTGCCTTTAGTGTCCCTTTAAGGTGCAGTACACCCAATACTAAACACCAGAGAACGAAAACAGACAAACACACGACGCCAATGAAGAATAATATGGTTAATCGGTTAAACCCAGCTTGCACAACTATAGCAGCAACTACCGTGGAAAATATTCCACATAGCATCCTTATAATAATCAATCAATCAAACGTTTATTTAATGTGCCCAGGAACAACCGTAAGGTCTTTGTACTGGCGCACGAAAAAAACAACAAGGAAACAAAAAAACAAAGGAAACATTCATAATAAAATATCAGGGATAAAAAAACGTTACAAAATTGCACATATACAACTATGCGCAGGCAGAAAAAAATATATCAACAGTGTACAAGGCTTTGTAAGTACAGTGCAAAGCTCGGAGCAGAACAACGACTGGGAGCTGTGAAAAACATCGAGCTCCAAAAAGTAAGCATTGTAAAGACGTTGTATCCTGCCAATGGTCGAATGTTCACAGAGGCAGGCCGTTACATGAAAAGGTCTATTCTCTCTGGTCAGCTTACGTGGAATTCGGAAATTAAGACAGTTGAGCAGTACAGGGCAGGATATGATACCATGCACAAGCTTGTAAAGAAATAACAGATCAGCGCGATTTCGTCGGCAGCAAAGTGATGGCAATGATAATAATCCAGCAGCGTTAGAACGAGATCCAGAGTCATTTCTAGCGAAACGATGGTTGTAAATGCTTAGGAATTTTTTTCTGGACTCGCTCAATGGCGTTGCTGCTGGAATTAGGAATGCCATTCCAGATCCCAGATGCATACTCAAGTTGAGGAAGACATAGCGCGGTGTACAATTTTCGGAAAGGCATAGGAGAACGAAATTCTCTAGACATTCTGCAAACACAGCCTAGGGTGCGAAGACCCCGCAAAGCAACACGCTTAGCGTGAGCAGAAAAGTGTAAGGTGCTATAAAAAAAAGTCAGTTTCGCCGCAAGGGCGAAGCAATGAATGCGATAGCAAGAAACTAATGCTATACGAAGTGAGGCTCGCCAATGGATGCTCTCAGTTTGAACAGCGCTCCTGTTGCAAAGGCGGCCGAAGCAGCGAAGGAAACTAGAGTGTTTCAAGTGTCGAGCTGTGACACTTGATAGTTCGCGCTGATCTTCTGTTTGTTCGTTTAGCGGCGTCCCTTGAGCTCGAGTGACTTTCGTACGCTCCGTAACATGAGCGCGGACATCACGGTGAAAGCGTGAAACATCCCTCTTCCTCTCAGCACGAGAAAACCGCGCGAGCAGACAGCGGAAGGGCAAGGCTCTCCCTGCGCAAACATAAGAAGAAGCGAGCGAGCGAGCCGACGCGCTCCTCGCGCCATCTCGCTGGTAATGAAGAAACGCTTATAAGCGCCTGCCGTCTCTGAGTCTGTCCAGCGCTAAAGGGTGTGTATATAACACTCGCCGTTAGCTACGCGGAGGATCTGCGTTTCGTTGCGTAGTGGCTAGCGCCACTCGCTGCGGAGCAAGAGGTCCCTGGTTCGATTCCGCCCTTCGAAAGCATTTTTCTGAATTATTTTTTTTGGGGGCTTTTATTTATATATATATATATATATATATATATATATATATATATATATATATATATATATATATATATATATACATACTTATACATATACGGTGCATGGCGGCGGCGACGGCGACGGCAAAATTCAGCCGAGACTGTCCATATAATTGCTATCGCAATAAAAGAACGCCTAGATCATTGATCTCACATACCTTACACAACGACACAGAATTGACAGAATAAAAAAATGGCACACTAGATGTTTTTCGAGTGAAACTCATTACCTTGGTTTTTGCAATATTTAAAGAGAGGTTATTGCTCCTGTACCATTAAGAAAAAGAACACAAATCAGATTGCAGCAAGCGACAATCGATAACTGAATGAATTTCCTTAAATATCTTTGTGTCATCGGCATACAAAAGGAAAGAAGAATTCTGAACGACAGAAGAAGCATCATTAACATAAATTAAAAAGAGGAGTGGGCCCAGTACCGACCCTTCAGGAACCCCACTAGTAGCTGTGTACAAAGAGGACGTTTGGCCATTAACGGCAACATAACATGATCTATCAAGAAGATAGCTATGGAGGAGATTCACAATTGGAGAATCAACATCAAAGTGTGTAAGTTTATCCAAAAGCAGCGAATGGCTGACAACGTCAAAAGCTTTGCTAAGGTCACAGTAAATAGCGTCGACCTGTCCTCTCTGCGAAATAGGCGTGGAGACTTGCATCATGAAACTAGCAAGATTAGTGACAGTTGAGCGGCCAGCGAGAAACCCATGCTGATTCATAATCAGTGATTTTTTTACATCAAAAGTAGGGGTGTGCGAATATTCGAAAGTTTCGAATATTCGTCGAATATTACATTCGAAATATTCGTATTCGATTCGAAAATCGTGTATTCGAAAAGTTACGAATATTCGATAACTTCGAATATTCGAAAATTTCGAATATGCCATTCGATTATCATGCATAAAATAACTCGTCTTCCACATTTCTGCTGCGATCGAATAGCTAAAAACGTTGCCGAGAGGAGCGATAAGCATCGTAAATACACGGAGGCACGATATCTGCCTGCGACGAGCGCCCCAATACGTATGATTTATTGCTGGTGCATCTCCGACGTGCAACGCTGTTGGCGATCATGTAACCATACATTTTCAATATTATGCGGCCGTAACGTGCCGCACTACCACTCGTTCACTATGCGGGACCACTTCTGAAGAAAGACAGTGACCCATGTGACTGGTGGCGGACTGTAGGCACCTTCAGATACCGCAGTCTGGCAAAGCTTTGCCCCATGTACCTCCCTATACCAGCCACTTCTGTTCCAAGCGAGCGTGCCTTTTCAGTGGCAGGGGGGGGGGGGTGTCTCTGTTGGAAGGGAGCGCCTGCTGCCTGATCATGTGGAGCAACTCGTATTTCTTGATGATAACATCTAGTCATTGCTTTCATTGTGCCGTGATATTTGCTTGTGTTGTGATGTGCATTGTGCTAGCCTGGACATTGTGTTCTGGAGATAGCAGTGTATGTTGTGTTGCCAGTCAGGCTGTTAATGCTTTTCTTTTCAAATAGCTACATGTTAAATAAAATATTGTTACTGTGGAGGCATTTTTCCTTTGATATTCGATATTCGATTCGATATTCGAAGGTGGATATTCGTATTCGATTCGTATTCGAAAAATTTGATATTCGCACACCCCTAATCAAAAGACAATATTTTGTGAAGAGCAAGCTCAAAGATTTTGGATCCGGCACAAAGAAGGGAAATAGGGCGGTAGTTCGAGACGTCACTTTTACAGCCAGACTTAAATACTGGGAAAACACGAGCAGTTTTCCACATGCTAGGAAAAGTTGAAGTATGCAGACACTTATTAAATAAGGTAGTCAATACTGGTACAAGTATACTGCCATAGGCTTTTAGTATGGCAGAGGGGATGCCATCTGGGCCAGCTGAAAAGGATGGTTTCAGGCGCTTAATGCATTCTGAAATGGAATCTTCATCTAGCGACACGGCATCAGCTGTGCCAACTGCCTTAACCTGTCGACCGTTACTAGCTACAGAGGCTGGAGACTTATAAACAGATGAGAAATGCATGGCAAAACAGTCAGCAACGGCTCGAACTTCTACTCCATTTGGGTCCAGTATCCTGACGGACTCGCCACGTTTGCTCGACCGTTTGCGCACATACTTCCAAAACTCAGCCGGCCTGTCAGACGCGCTTTTTTCTAAAAATGAAATATATAGACTGTGATCCCGTTTATAAAGGCGTTTACAAAGAGTACGAAAACGGCAGAATTATTCCTTCAAATGAGTTGATGGAGAGTATTTATACATCCTGTGTGCACGATATTTATATTTCAGTGCACCTATAAGTTCTGATGAGAACCAGGAGGGATATTTACAATGGTTAGGTGTATACTGGGGAATGAACTTGCGCATGCTGGTCAAGATAAGTTCCGTAAACTGATCGACTTGATCATCAACATTGGGTTTGTCAGTTACCAGTAAGCGGTGTTGCGTTGGGGGCTGCGCACGATTCCCCGCATAATTACAGTAACAGCCAGTAAACGCTCGCAGCAAACCATTACCCTTCGCCTCGACATTAGAGTGTTTCAGCTAGAAGTGCCGATTCACCGCACGGAAAGTACGGTAATACCGCACCGGCTGAAGAGTGCGCATGCGCGAATTACCGCACGGAAACACTTTCCGTAACGTGTACGCATCGTGCGTAAGGTGGCTCGTACTTGGCTTATTTTAAACTTCATCCATGCTATTGCCGCGATGTCAAACGCCGCTATCCACAAACTTATGCACTTTTCTCCATAGCAGTTTCAAACAGTTTTAGTTTGTCCGCAAACGTCTTAGCATTAGCATTTTACACGTTCGCACGGCAGCCACAAACTTGAGCTTGAGCGGCCCGGACAGGTGGTGGCATTTGACGGTATAGTACGCAACCAGGCAGGCACATCAGTATACAAGTGTGTTCTACGTCATCGAAGAAGAATGGCTATTCTAATTTGTACCGGAATGCATCTGAATCGCAGCTGTCATTGTCCGACAGCTCCGAGGAGCTCGTGCACGGGGCACGGTCAGTCACAGACGTGGTACGCCTGTTGCGGCCATTGGTTGCGGCGTGGTCACCTTTCCGCTGAGCGTATGCTCTTCGCTGCTTTCGCAGCTTTGATACTCCGCGCTGGCGGGACCCGCATGCCTTGCATGATTTCCCGTTTTTTTTTTTTTACCATATTATATGTCACACGAAGACAGCACTGCTCGGTTTGGTTCAGTGTGGAGCTTTCTTACTTATTTAAAAATTATTTTCCTCTTTGCTCAGCATTTCTTCCATCGGGCACGCGACAGGAGTGCTGCGGGAACATCACAAATAGCTCCACCATCACTTCTAGAGAGGCCAGCGCTGTATCGGTCAAAAAGCGACATTACTTTAACATGGCCAAAATATCGCTGGAGTTCACCTCTAAGGCTGTTAATGGTACACGCGACGTCACTGCCCTAAAAACCGCGAGATGGAAGAATTCTGTCACGAGCGCCGTCAACACATGCACGCATTCCGGTCCACACACACATACATTCGTATCGTACGCACATCATCACCACTGTTCAATTATATATACTGCGGCACAATGTGGCTAAAGCAGGCATCAAGGCACCGAGCAATAACGCGTAAACTGACTCAGCAAAGAGCAAATGCGTGCAAACACGATTACGAGAAGGTGCAGAGCCGGGCTCCTCCAGCCAACAGCGCCATCTACGCAATTTCATCGTTACCGCTGCCCCCCTCCGTCTCCATCTAAATGCGGCGCGCACGGCGCACTTTACATTTTAACACACTGTAACAAGGGCTTTGGCCAGCTTTATTTATATGTGTAATTTTGAATTGCGAGAGCCAGCTATAAGCCAAGGACGCCGCAAGGAAAATGCAGAGCACGTACTACAAGGCCGTATTTACAAGGTCATACGCTTATGACCTTCACCTCATTACACAATTCATCTACACAATCCACAACACACCATGCAAGGCCGCCACAAGGCCACTATGACGTCCTTGCGCCACAAGGTCACTGTGGCGTCCTTGCTGGTCATACGGGTACTGCAGGAACGACCTTCACCTCATTACGCAATTCATTCTGTCACACGTACTCACATCATGCCATTCATGAACGTTGCAAGGACGCCGCAAGGTCAATTGCGAGCACGCACACACGCTTGCATACGCATTTCAGAAATGGCCTTCATAGTACACCATGTAGTGCACGCACTTCGATGCACGATTCATTCGCGCGGATGCAACTGACAGCATTAACAAAGTTGAACATGCTGAACACAGTGCGCTCACACACACCCACGCACAAAGCGACGAAGCATATATATTGACCGAATGGCGACCCACCATTGTTCTCCGGTTTTGCGTTACACTTCTTCCACTCTTTTTACATTTCATGATTAAATAGAGGTTGAATAGCCGCAATCATTTCGTATTTATCGCTTGGATACACTTATTCATTAATCTAAGTCCACAATACATTTAACGTTGTAATTACAGAGTTTAAATTGATCTGACCGCCGGCATCTCTCGCAACCACTGCCATCTCTCGACAGCGTGTCAAAGACGAGTCGTACTCTTTCACCGTTTTCGCTGTCTTCACTATTGTTTTATGCTCTGTTTATTTTTCATCGTTGCTGTGGGAGGGCGCAGCTGGCGCATTACAGGCTACGATACAGGCCAGACTGGTCGCCTTCTTCGCGTCGCTTTCCTTGAATAGTTCCGCGTTGATAATGTGTCTAAGCGCTGGTCACAGTTAGGCCAATGAGCCGTGGATTCGTTCAACTGTCCCCACATCAGCGACAATGCTTCTGACGCGGTGGAAACCGTTTCAGTGGTGTACGTTTCTCCGCGGATCGTGAGAAGAAACAACACAAGATGGCCTCACACTGGACGGCATTCTTTTGTGAGCAATCTCTGTAGTTAATGACGTCGCAGCCAGGGCCGTAACCAAAGGGTGGGGGGGGGGGGGGTACGGCCCTGGTCGCAGCATCTCAGTTACATATGAGTGGAGGTTCGTCGTGGTAACCATTGAAATGACCACAACCAGTACAACGTGTCTTAGTGCGCGGTGTCTACTCTGCTACATTTGTGTCACGGTCGTACTGCTGCGTTGGATATACCGTTGCTTTGTATTTGGAATACTGTTTTCACAAAGGTGAGTGAGAGTGCACGTATACCTGCTGTTATGCTAGTGCACAGCAGCTGTTACTTCTAGAAGCGCATGAGTTTCGCACACCAAAGTTTTATCTTAATTGTGAGTGAGCCTGAGTGAGTCGACTCCTGAATCCGTTAGGGTAAAATGTGCTGCTTCGATCACAGTGTCAATGCTTTTTAACGCCAATATCTCGCATAATCGGTGCTCTACGATGCGCCATTTGATCTTGTACCGTCTTATACGAGTTATCAGTGGTTTCAATCCAGTAAGGACATTTTTATGAAATACGCGACTCACACGAGATATTTATATCACGAACTTCCTGTAGAAGCGTTTGCGGGGGAAATCATGGCCCGATCTCAATAACAGCGCTAAAAGCCACAGGACACACAGGTACGCTCGCTTCCTGTGTGTCCTGTGGTTTTTGGCGCTGAAATTCGGATCATGTGCAACCAGCAAGCCCAGCTTTCCGCACTTTTGGAAGTCATGGCACCCCTCACCCCCAACCCATGCCCCTAATCAATAAATATTGAAATGGCGCATGAACGCTAGTGCGTTCAGATATATGTGAATAGACTTCAGTATAAACTTATGTCTATATAAGGCTGGTAGTAGTGCTGAACATGAGTTAATTGGACCGTAGGTCGGCAATAACAGGTGGAGTTCACTCAGACTCACTCAAGAAATATATTTTGCGCTTAGGGTTCACTCGGACTCAGACTCACGAATAATTCCCTCAACTGGACTCACTCGGACTCAGTCTCACTAAAATTTTCCTCAGCCGGACTCACTCGGGCTCAAACTCACGAAAACATTACTCACCCGGATTCACTCAGACTCACGGCCCGATCTCAGTCTGAGTGAATCTGAGTGAGCCGACTCATGAGTGGGTTTGCCGACCTATGCTAGTGACCAATCTGTGGTGGACAAGTCATGGTACAAGCCAACGTAGTCACCTCGCTTGAAGGCATATCTGGGCGTTTTGTCGATTTTTCTGGGAAAGCTTGGTTTTTTCTGGTGAAATACAGAGTGTTAGATTGAGTGGTGGGTGAAATTTGTCAGGACAAACAAGAGAGATGTGAGAGAGTGATACTACGATAGGTTGATTATTAGAAATACACAGATCTAAGACGTTACCACAGGAATTGGCAATACTATTGTGCTGCTGTACGGAATTAAAAGCGAGAAAATCTAACAATACGCTGGATTTGTTCTTTAAGAAATGATGATAATGAGAAAAATTAAGTGTGGTCCAGTCAATTCCAGGTGTGTTAAAATCGCCATGTACAAGAATTTTGTGCTTCTTATGTGAAATTACCACATTTTCAATAGAATAGACGATCTGAATAAAAGCAATTGGTGAAACGCTAGGCGATACATAGAAACATCCAATCAACAATTTTTCACAGTGCTCAAGACTAATTTCGACCCAAATTGATTCAGAAATTGTTTCTATGTCCTTGCGTCTAACAGATCTGAGAGAACTGTCTATAGCCATCAATACACCACCACCTTTTTGTTTAGTTGCACATAAGTCCCGATCACTGCGGAAGGTGGTGTAGTTCGGCGGAAGATAGTCACAGGAAGGAATTTCACTACACAGCCACGTTTCAGAAATCGCAATAAGGTCAAAAGAAGACGAAACAACATTAGCAAAGAATTCGCGCGTCTTAGTGCGAAGACCACGAGCGTTCTGATAAAATATATTCTAATAATAATAATAATAATAATAATAATAATAATAATAATAATAATAATAATTATTATTATTATTATTATTATTATTATTATTATTATTATTATTATTATTATTATTATTATTATTATTATCTGTCGAAACTTTGGCTTCCCGCAATTCGACGCTTCCCGTTCTCCACACAATGTTGACCTATGCGTCTTTGCAGGTGCTCTAAGTTATCTGCTCTCTTGTTTGCTTTATGAAAACGTTCTTGATTAACAAGAAATATGCGCACTGTGACACTTACTGGCTGTGCTGGCTGTGCTGGAGTCGGCGACCGCTGCAAAATAATGCGCATGCAGGTTAGTTTCCACGGTAAAGCTCGCGATAACTTCAATCACATGTTCTTGTCTCTTCCCATCCTATACGTTATCCTAGTGCCTATTTCCCCTCCTTTGCTACTTGCCGCATAGTCGCATGTAATCGAACTTACGCTTATTTGCCCGGCTAAGTTGTGGGGACGCCGCAATACGCAGGCTGTATTATCCGTTCAGCGTACTGGGAGCGCTACACAACACAACAGGAACTACACAAGGACTACACAACACAACACAGCTCGTGTTGTGTAGTTCGTCGTCGTCCTTTGTCTGTTCCCGCGTTCCCAGTTCGATACACGGATAGGTACCAACTAGCCCACTTATCGATCCTTTTGCAATGCTTTACATCAATGCAAACAAAATATACTAGTGTTCCTTCTTACATGAAGATTCCACCGAACCTGAAAGAGTGAAAAAGAAGGCAAAGGTTAGAAAAACCTCACGTCAGAATTCATGTATTAAACGAGGTTCGCATTTATCGTACCTTCCGTTTCAATTTGTTTTCTTTGTAATAACTCATTTATGCTTTGAACTGAGCTAGCTTTTGATGCCGCCCTTGACAACAGACGAGAAACTTCGTGCAACCAGAATAGACGCATAAAAAATGTGAGCTTCGCCGTAAGGCCGCATCAATGACTGCGATAGTAACATCTGGAATGCTGACTCCTATATCAACATATGTGGCGCAACTCTACAAAAACGCTGGTGTAGCGGAACTGTGGGAACAGAAGGCCCAAAACAAACAAACATTTATTAGCCGGGTGACTAAACTGATGTCACGGCCATGATGTCTCAGCTTGTCGATCTCTTCGTCTTTCAGCGCGGCCGCAAAGCACACTGCGCACCACACGCCCCCCCCCCCCTCCCCCCCTGGCGATGAAGGCATGGCCGTCGAGAGGGTTAGGTTGTTGAGACGGCGTTGCCAGCGTCTACATGAGCTGGCTTCAAACGGTCTATAAAAATCATCCCTTCGCATCCAATAACAAGGAGTGTGAGGTACTTAGGATCTCACTTGAAGACCTTGAAAGGAGCGTCGTGAGGCGCTTGTAATGCAGTGGTGCGAGTAGCGCTGTGACGGATGAATACGTGACTGGTATGGAGCAATGACGGGCTCATATAAACGGTCTTGCGATAATTAAGAAGCGGTGATGGTACAACAGTAGCCACAGTAGTTCCCAGGCGGTCGGCGTAAATGTGTACCTCAGAAGATGTAGGTTTCGAGGCAAACAACTCACCGGGTACGCGAAGTGTCGTGACAAAAACTAGCTCTGCTGACGAGCAATGCGTATATTGGTTTCACAGCGGTGCGAAGACCTAGTAGAACTAACGGTAGGTGCTCTATCCGTGGCATTGACTCTTTCAAACGTAGTGTTGCTTTCAGTTGACGATAGAAGCGTTCCACCGTGTGATTCCAACTTAGGTGGCATACTGTGGTCCGTATGTGCGTTACACCTACAAGGCGCGAGAGAGCTCGAAAGAGGGACGATTCAAATCGTCCACCTCGGTCTGTCGTTATGGTGTGCGGCACGCCGTGTTACGGCAATCATATCCGAGCTTGTCGCTGTCTTCGCCTTTCACCGTGGACGCCAACCCCCACTTCTCCCTATAGACAATCAGCTCCAGCGAGCGAAGCGGTTTGTTGCCCGCGAATATGCCCGTTTAATAAAATTTGGCTTGAGGAGCAACGCAACACCTCCCCACCCCCCCTTAGGCACCCCACCACGCGCCTTCGAGCAACGGATATGGCCGACGCGTTTCATCTGAGCCGCGGCCGGCGGCAGCTCTCGCGCGCTTTCAGTCGCACATAGAAAATAGACGCGCAGGTTCATGTTATCGACATTGTCTTTTTACGGTACATGACGGCGACGGCAAACATACGCGAGTGTTTACAGAATTGACATCGCAATAAAAGATAGCCGGCTGCAGACGCGTGGTTGTTCCCGCAAGAATCTCGTACTGACGCGGTAGATTTCGACAACGTCCGCACGGACCGAGTAATATTTCAGTACGAGGGCATCACTTGGGGCGTTGTGCGAAGTCACCTTCATCAGAAAGTTGTGGGAGAAAAATGGTACACGGATAGCGTCATCATGTCCTGTACGACGTGGTTGGCCATTGGTCTGCGGGCGGTTCACCAGATGGCGCTGTAGCTCGGGCGTGCTCGCTCGGCCGCCGCTCTCTTCACCTTCTGCGTTGTCGAGGGCTTTAGTTATCACCAGTGACGATGGAAAGAAACGCGAACTGAACGGCATCTACATTATCTGATGTTTCGCATTTCTTGTCGAACGGTTGTAGTCTGGATGGTAATAAAGAGCTACTAGAGCGATCTGTGATACAATCGAGAACTACTCTAGCATCTTTTTATCGCCAACAATATCAGAGCGTGGTGAAAATATCGCGCCGCGGTGCTCCCGTTTCCTCCCCCCCCCCCCCCCCCCCCCCCCCCCCCCGTTCGTTGCTTTCCTGCAGTTCGCTTCGCAATTTCTCATCTCCTGGCCTTCCAGTGCGCCGGCACTGAGCTCAGCGACATGCAGAACAGCGGCACACTCGGCATCAAGTAATTATCATACTCGCGCCCCATTAGAAGTTATTGGGTGGCCCAATAGTGATATTTGTTTTTTCTTAAGATGGATATAGTATTGCCACGCGCACTTCTTGTCTTGTTTTGATGTATGGGTTGTATAATGGAAACGAGTACTGGTACTGGAGGTTTCCAGTCTGCACAGTAATGGATTATGCGTATTGCATGCGTGTACTTACTCATCTCGGAGTC
The DNA here is from genome assembly GCF_013339695.2 of Rhipicephalus sanguineus. NCBI lineage: Eukaryota > Metazoa > Arthropoda > Arachnida > Ixodida > Ixodidae > Rhipicephalus > Rhipicephalus sanguineus. The sequence continues at coordinate 58,691,697 of NC_051184.2, read as the reverse complement.
ACCTGCGTGAAGGGAAAGAGGATTGGGCATAAGATTCGGCGGAATACGTTATTAACCAACAGGCCAGAGAAACGAATGGACGCGTAGCGATCGGCACTTACCCATGGTTAGTTGGTTTTATTCACTCGAAGCACTGATGAAGGCCGGGAATACCGACTGTTGGTTGTCGAACAGAGTTTGCCTGCACACATACCCATACAAGTAAAGTAGTCGTTTGGATTTAGATAGATAGATAGATAGATAGATAGATAGATAGATAGATAGATAGATAGATAGATAGATAGATAGATAGATAGATAGATAGATAGATAGATAGATAGATAGATAGATAGATAGATAGATAGATAGATAGATAGATAGATAGATAGATAGATAGATAGATAGATAGATAGATAGATTCAGAGCAAAAATAAAAATATAATTCCTTCATGTAACAAAAGTAGGCTTTTTGCCGCCGACGAGACATGAACTCCTTTCATTTTTACCGCATGAAGAAAAAAAATTTGAGTGGCAGACAGTCCCTTTAACAGATTTTTTTTTCATCTTGAATATATTTTTAATTATGATAAAATGCCACTCTGACAATAATGAAATGGTAAGACGTAACTTTAAAGGGATACTACACAAAAATATTGGTGTGACGGTTTTTTTTTCTGCAATATGTGTCTAAACGCCTGTTTGTCATAACACGGTACATCGCTTGCTGCAGCGCGCGACAGATAATGAATTATCCTCTGTTTATTACAGACCAGTCTCAGTTTCGGTTTAGCTGAAATTCGAGAAGACAATCCGCCGTGTGCAACTAGCACCATCTAGCGTGTGAAATGGCACACAAAAGTGTGACGAAATTCCGCGCTGTCTGCATCGTTTGCTCGCGTTCTTTCGCATGCGGCATGTGCAGCGCGATGTCGTTCCCGTCGTCGTCGTGACCTGGCGGCAAAGGCTTGCTTGAGGCTTCCACACGTTCGCCGCTGGTACGGACTTGCGTGCAGCTTCCGAATAGCACCCTGCTGGTGCAAGTGAGGCAAAAGCGCAATGGCGACTATGACGTCATGTTTGAGCTGGAAATCTCGGAGCTCGGCCGCAGTGGTGAAGTCGCGGAAGTGTCGCGTAACCTCCAGGTCACTTTGTATGATGTCATTGTCGCGATGTACACCGTATAACGCTGGATCAGGCCTGCGAACTTTAAAATTCATACAAGTTACCTTCCAAGCTGTGTTTGCTGCTCAGATTTGGTAGATGGTATACGCATGTTCACGCCAATCAATCGCGCAGGCTACCTCAGCCGCGAAATTTTGTGTCAGTACCACTCTATACTGCATAGTCAAAATACGCGCAACAACGAGGGAACGCACGTATTTGCTTTTTCAGATACAGTTGAAACCATATTTAACGAATTGATGACCACACTCGAAACATTTCGTTTCATCGGACAGTTCGTAACATCAAGAAAGGAAGGTTTCGGCTCTTCGAAATCTAAAATTGTAACGTAGCGACATTCAAAAGCTACCACGACATTGTACCTGTTGCCGTTCCACCCCTGCCCAAGTGAAAAGTCCGCGAGCGTTGCCTGAAGGACCCTCGCATGTTCGGGCGATGCAGGGTAGGTAGACGGCCATGTGGAGCTATAACAGGTTACATATATGAGAAGACGCGCGGAGAACGAATTCAGTGATTGTGCGAGCAGGGCGAGCAACAGAATTACAAGGAGTCGATCAGTGCAATCTGTCACATATACGATGAAGTAACGAAAGCAACCACTGCTGCCCGTAACACCACCCGGTGCTTAACAGCGCTACCGACTGCCGAGTCCGTTGTTCAGGGCGTGAGTGTGGCGTACAGCCTCATCAAACTAAAACTAGGGCAGTGAGTAGGGTGCCTAGGTGTTTCAAAGCGGGGGCGTTAGAGCGCACACTTGAAGGAAGACCCGTCTCCCTCGAAATTAGAAGGAAATCGCCGCTTTTTAATACGAAACTGTTTTATGTCGGGGTTCACCAAGACATTCGTGACGTATTTCCGTCACGGAAATACGTCAGGAAAATGAACGCCATCAGATGGCAAAGGAAAAAATATCTAAGAAAACGTTCCGTTGACAGGAGTCGAGCCCAAGACCTCCTGGTTCGCGACGATAGATGGCGGGCGTTTTACGCACTGAACTACCACCAAACACATTAGGCGGCTACATAAACGCGCCTTTTATCTTTCACACTTTCCTCTCACAGTGCTCTTGGATGTGTGGATGTAGGCTATGAGCGTCCCCTTTACAACTCGGTGGGGACATGTGTGTCACCAGGCTCCAAAAAAACTTCGCTGCCTCCGCAATTAGCTCCAGACACGCGCCGTTGCTACCACCGTTCCATTCGGCGCGTTTCCAATAGGACGAGTACAATTTCGTCAACGCTTTAACACACCGCGAGGTGGCGGCTTTAGCCCAAGCCTCGCTCATAGCATCCATTCATATCGAAAAATAGCTCTCCGACGCTTGCCTGGCTGTCGCACTCAAGGAGGTTTAATGGTCGCACTGCGTTCCCCACTCGCTCTGTGAGAATTAATGGCCGGGCTAGAGGGAAGACACGACGCTCGTCGCGTTTCTCTTCACATTTCACGATGATTTGAAGGAGTGCATTTGAGTATCAATGTTTACTATGTGCTTGTTGATGCCATCTTTGCGCGGTATTCACCATATGCGGTGTCCAGGTATATCTTGGCGACTTCAGCTACTGCAAAGGTTAAATCATATTCATGGCCGTTAGTCGTCTGTACGGAGATGTGCCACATTGCGTCCACGTGGGTGCGTCCACATCAAGCGGTTCTATGTCTGCCAAACAACATTGACATTGTACAAGCTCACGTACACCAGTACACTATAAATAATCAACTACTTCTGTGACGACATGTTTCAATTTCGTGTTATACCGAATCCTATGATGGAGGGATCAGCCATATTTTTATTCAGTTATTTCAGAAAAAACTGGTAAATAGGGAATGGTGGAGAGTTCGGCAATTTGGGTTTATAACAACAATGTGTCCTCTAAATGGCCAACTCCAACAGACATCGACAAACGCGCTATCAGTGAACGTCACCAGATGTAAGCGAACTCTATTTGCAGAGGAAAAAAAACGTGAATAAGCGCATGAAATGTGACAAGCGACTTGAGAATTCTACCAATCACACGGTGAAAAAAAGACCACGAAATCCGCTTATTACAACCTCTTCAAGCGCAAATTATGATCAAATGTCTAGAAGTGTGTCCCATTCGCACAATATAATTCTTAAGGCACTCGATATTCCTTCCAAAAAGCAAACTGTGTAATATGTTGCGTTGTGCAAGTTTTAGTAATTAATCATAACTAGCGTGTTGGTAAATATTTATTTATTTCGCAGCCAGGCAAGCTCCATTTTTACATAGATAGAATAAAATTGTAGACTCAAAATGAGTGCGAAATGTTTTTGGTTGTATTCATTTAGAGCTAAGAAAAATAATACTTGACGTCGGTCTTGCACGCGGCACGTGGACCGAGCAGTCGAACATCGCAGTGCCTTCATCAGAGTGGTCGGCTCCAGTATAGGCAGCACATTGAGGTTGAGGAAAGACAGTGTGCTTATGGCCAATTCCTCCTATGCGGAATGTATCTCGTTCATCCTGCACCCCTAGTCTAAAGAACTGGAAAAAACAGTTGTGGCAGAACAGCGCAGAAAACGGGGCGATGAGCCCTCAGGACACAGCGATGTGTCCTGTGCGCTCATCGTCCCGTATTTTGTGCTTTTCTGCCACAATATTCCTAAAGCAACTAGCCCACATTAGAACACTTGTGCAATATATTTTTTCTCCGCCACGGTGAAACAGTGGTTACGGTGCTCGGCTGCCGAACCGAAGGTCGTGGGTTCGGTCCCGGCCGCGGCGGTCGCATTTCGATGGAGGCGAAATGCTAGAGGCCCGTGTACTGTGCGATGTCAGTGCACGTTAAAGAACACCAATTGGTCAGAATTTCTGGAGCCCTCCACTACGGCGTCCCTCATAATTGAATCGTGGTTCTGGGACGTCAAACCCGAGATATTGTTATTAGTATTATACTTCTTTTAAATCGGGCCATTTTGTACCTTTGATCTCAGCGCTCTGTCCTGTGTGCTGATCATCCGGCTTTCTGCACTGTTCTGCCACATTGTTTATGAACCAACGAGCCTACCTAAGAATCTGCATAAGAATGGAAGCTTGAGCGAGTTGGTATGCGTTAATGGAAGCTTAAGCGAGTTGGTATGGAAGGTGGCATGGAAGTGGCATGGAAGCATGGAGGAGGTGGCATGGAAGCTTGAGCGAGTTGGTATGACTCGCAACTAAAGTTGCGAGTCAGCGCCTGTCCTGTGTTTTCGTTTACTTCGTCGTCGTTTCGTGAGCGCTGTTTCAACCAAGATGTGCCTAAGAATCCTTGGACGTAAAGAAGCTGCGTCCCGGTCATATGTGGAGATTGCGCCTCCAGAGGATAAGAGGAACTAGCAACTCTGTCGAGTACTCACCTTATTAGCTGGGCACACTCGAGAAAGGCTGGGCAACGCAAGTGGGCAGTTGCGGAAGAAGCGCACGAGGAGAGGCGACCGCTATGATGCGAAGTCCAGGAAAGGAACAACCTTCGGCCGGAGCACGGCACGCTTGGCTCGTGCTACGCGTAGCCTCGTGTGGTCGATTTGTTTCAGATGTGGCAGGTACCCACTACGGAGACTGGCCGATGGTGATCACGCTATTCGACTAACCAACCAGTACTCACATCCTCTCTGCGGCAGTCGTCATATGTTGGGTGGTTACGTTTATGAACTAAGCATCGTCATGAAGGCACTGCTCAGACATTTGAAACTTTTAGGCTTGTCTGATGGCTAAGCCTTGCCTTTTTTTATTAGTGGACCCGAACTGGGGTTCGTTTATATTTGATAATATTGTTCTCTCTCTCTCTCGGATATTGATCGATGACTCATTTCTTTTTTAGACTCAACCCAACGAAGCCAATAAATAATGAAGCTAAAGAAAGTATAGGAGACATTATTTGTAGGTTTTTAACTGCAGTACAGTAGTTATGGCACAAGTGGGAAGGAATTAAAGTGGATGAATAATGAAGTTGCCGCAGGTAGGGTGAGCCTACTACCGGTAGAGCATCCGACGCGTTATGTGAAGGTTGTGGGCTCGATACCTACCTGCGGCAAGTTGATTTTCCATGCACTTTAATTCTCTTCCATTTTTGTCATAATTACAATACTACGGTTAAAAACCTACAAACAATTCCCCCTATACCTCCCTTACCTTTATTATCGGTTGGTTTATTTTAAATAGTGGTCACATGAACTGTTATAAAAGCTAAGAAAGAAGGTATGTTACGCAAGTTGTAGAGTAAATTTTGGCATGGGGATTATATATGCTAAATTGAAAAATTTTTTTACACAGTGCTCCTATTTGCAAAAGACGACAATTTATCTCTATACCTTGTGTACACACTAAAATATAAGAGTAACCTGTTTTCCTCGTTAATCGTTTGATTTCATTAAAATCACGCATTGACTAGGCTCTTCCACAATTACGCAACATCGAAGCGTTTTTCTAGCATTCTGCGGGCAACGCCCAACGGGTGGTAGCGCCTATTCGAAGGTGCATCGCCCGCTGCTTGGTTGGGTCGTAGAGCAATGTCTCAAACCACCACGGGGATCGTCAATGAATCGTGCGGCAGTAGAATGGAAAAATTACTTTGGCTTATCTCGTGACTTGAAAAATTCATGCTTGTTATTACTTGTCTCAATTCCTTTTCCCACTGCGGTATGCAGCCGGAAATTAGTATGTTCCAAATGTGGCGCAGTATCCATTTCACTGAGGAAACGCGCAGTATGCGGTCATCTACGTTGCGCTGCACAATGCTAATATAAACAAAGCACAGCCTCTGAGATAATGCAGCACTGTTCTGTTCTGCAGAATTTAGGTAAATTTTGAGATGCTTCACGAAAGTCTTGGGTACCAGCAACAGTACCTGGCAAGGCAAATTTTTTGTTTCAGTATTGGCATAGGTACACGAAAAAATTATGTGAGATCCGACCAATTCTTGTCGATATTTACCTTTTTCGATTTCCTCGGCAACTGACGCTCCCAACCGCGAGTAAGTGGTTGGTAATTCGGGCGGGAAAGTAAAGCGAGGCGGTATTATGCGAACAGGCAAACGTGTAAGCACACAGATGTTGGCAGTCAGATGCACAAAGTGAAATGTTCAGTTATGCCTGAACACAGGAAACAATTGATTAGCTTTATTGTACACACCACGCTAAAAAGACCGCAATAAGGGATATGTTGTTCTTAAACCATGGTATTAATATCGCTCGCCCCTCTGCAGGGTGTGCCATATTTGGCACAAACCTGTATCTTTATTATTACATCACAAGAAATCTGAAAACTTTTGCGTATATTCTTCCTCGTCTAATTTATGACAAAAGTTGCGAGAATAACTTTTCAAATGACTTTCTCATAATTCATTCAATAAAGGGGTAATAATCACTGCTGAAGAAATACATGTTGGGAGTTTGCGCAATGCCAGAATGATTGTCATTAATTTTGCCTGAAATATTGGCGTAAAGTATTACAGTCGAAGTGAAAACGACGAGCTTAATGCTGTTGAATAAATGCCCACTCCTGCTTTCTCACCACTAACAAAACCGTTGGTGTCTATAACTGAATTTATGTGTATACTTCTCGGATGATCTTCCAATTACCGGTTTAATTATCTAATCGGCAATAGTTTAACATTGTTTAGAAATAGAATATGGAATTTCTTTTACTCTTGAATAAAATTAAGGCAGCTTCGCGGTAATGCTGCCATGCCTGAAGGAAGTGCGGAGCAATGCAGCCTACCTTGTTTCTCTTTATTTTTATTTTTCTATCTTATTTTCTTCTTTCAATCTCATTTGTGTCTCTGTTTATTTCTGTTGATGTATTTCCGTCTGTATCTATTTCTTTCTATTTCTTTGATTCTGTCTTTCTCTCTTTTTTTCTATTTCTGTCATGCTCTCTGCTTTTTCTATCTCTTTTTTGTTTCTCTTTCTATATCTTTCTCTCTCCATTTCATTCTTTGTCTTTCTATCTTTTTATGTGTTTCTTCCCGTTTTATTCTCTACTTCTCTTTTTCTTTTTATGTATTTCTGTTTCTGTACTCGCTCTCCCGCACATCAGAGTTATTGCACCCCACGCCGGACCAATCGGCGCTCGTGTTTTGGGAGCGCAGCAGAAGATAAAGAGGAGGACGAAAAGAGCGCGTGCCGGTTCATGATGATGATAGCTTTCTGTTCGTTCTGCACGGACTTACAGTCGGTTTAAACAGATCTTAAAAATAACACAAAAAATTGCAGTGGCTTAGCTCGGCTATGCCAGGATATACATAGCGTGAGCTAAGGTTCAGCTGATTATACTTAGCTCTCCTGGTTGTCTAGGAATAGCATCATTATCATGCTTACTGCTACTTCAATGACACACACATGGTGTACGCATTATGTGACACATGTATATTTATCTTTTGCTCAACGCCATTTCTCTATTGCCACAAAGACGTCTCGGTGGTCAGTGTAGTAACACGCTTCCGTCTCTGTGGCCCCAACGCCCGGCGCGTTGGCAGCGGGCAAAGTTGTCACGGCTATGACGTCACTCCTCTGGAATGCGCAGATTGGCGAGCCGCGCGCGGCGGCGGCTGCTTCGGTGCACCAGCTGTGCGCCGCGTGACGTCACTGTTCCTCAAGCATGCGCAGCACGGCTCTTGTACGTGCACGCGAAACCACTCCGGCTCGGCCAGTGTAGCTAACGCTACAATACCTTACGCATTTCTTGCTCGGCAACCAGATGAATGCTCCTGTACGCCATTCTAACCCGTTTTAAAATGCTGTTTGGTGATGGAAAAGCTGCACGGCTCCAACAACAATAAATTTTGACCTTCTTTTATACAACTAAGATGGAAGACTGCGCACATAGAATAATGGCGTGCTAGGAAGTTAAGCGATGATTGGTGAGAAGAATGAAAGGGTGAAAGTGCACTCGTGTTTCTCCTGGTGAATTCTGACTGCTTTACAGGGCCGTATGACCTGCCGCTCCGGCTCCGCATAGGGTCTGTCGTCCAAAGCAATGATGTTATCTGCATAAACGAGGGCAGTCGTAGATGATGATTGAGATTATTGTTATGAGGCCTCTGACAAATGGGGTGGTATTCGCCGTCTATAGCTTATGAAGAAAGACATAGAGTATATAGAAGGAACCCGATGAAAATAATGCACGCAAAAACAGCGATACCATTGGTCGATGGCAGTTACTAACATACTATAGAAAGTATGCTTTTATTGAGGTTAATAGAATACGCCGAAATCCCCCAATAAAGATGTGCCTGCGGTAAGATGTGCCTGCGACTTGCAAATCACGTGTCGAAATGGAAAAGAAAAAAAAAGCACTGAATCCCTTATGCATTCGCCTTAGATGACTCCAAAGCGAAACGAAAGCCATCTTCTTTTTCGGTTCGGTTAATATGCATTGATCCCCTCGCCTCCTTCCGAAATCTTGCTGCACCTGACGTGGTTTCGCACTGCCTCTGTGATCGGCCCACCTCTTACCAAGCTGCGATATCATGCGATAACGTCATGATGAAGTCATAACGACGTCACAAAGTCGGGAGATCCGTGACGTCATGGTGATATCATATGGTGACGTAAATACATGATAATTTTGTGCATCACTCGTGTTGATGCCGACGCCGCAGACTCTCACACCACCCACGGTCAATTTTCGCGTTTGATGAGGCATCTAAGGCTTTCTAAGGCCTGAAGCTGCTAATCTCAGCCACTTCAATATGTCTTGTATTTGGAGTACGGCTAAAAGGTTCACTGCAGCCACGACGCATACAAGCAAGAAGTCGTCCAAAAGCGCCAAATAAACGGTCGGTATCGCATGGCGTTTATTTAACTACGAATCGGGTTATACATTTCCAAATCCTGGTCCTATGGTGGCGTTGTACGATGCGCTGTCCTCGGCAGATATGTCGCTAGTAGAAGCACTGAGCAGCTCTGGTCGACTCGCGTTTCTTGACGCCTGTGAGCCGTGCAAGATGGAGGACTTCGCAGTGGCTTCTGGCGACCTTTAAACGGAAAGAAACGCGTTGCATTGTATTAGACTCCTGATAAGCGTGTAGATAATTCAGTTGACCGTTTCAACGTTGAAAATGATATGCTCGTTCTGGTGCGGCTTGTAAAGGGGCCCTGCAACACTTTTGTCAAGTAATCATCGAATGTCCTCGCTATCGGAGTTTATCGCATAACGAATTGACTGCCGCAAAAATTTTTAAACTTCGCCACGTAGGAGCGGAGTTGTCGCACGCTTTAAGCGCTTTCTCTCTCATCTCGTCCCAGCGAGCGCGTTGAAAGCTACACAGGGGGGGGGGGGTGGCAAGGGTTCAAGAAGCTTGTTTCTTGTTTTTCTTTCTTAACGCCCTGTCAGTTTCGGTGTTATCACGAGTGCAAACTGTAGAGTGCGATGCGGGCACGTGGCGGCACACCGCGGCGCCCGCAGTAACTATGCCACTCACGATCGCGAAATCAGCCAATGGCCGTCTCCGTGTGCATTTGGGTATTTATGCGACGCTGTTGATCTTGGATACATGACATCATTTGTACTCGATCGCACATAACATAGTCGAGAAAAGAGCGAGCGATTTCAAGCTGCCACTGAAACTTAATTGTGAATTCTGTGCTACTTGCTGCGCTATAATGTTTGGCTCACATCTTTGCAGGAGCCTCACTACAGATCGGCAGCATTTTCTGACCATGTTCTAATAGTGTTGCAGGGCGCCTTTAATGTGGGAGCATTGATAGCCCATTGTGCGACCTAGCCTTTATAAGAAAGCCGTGTCAGAAAGACGGCACGCGGATTACGGCTCGCGATTCGAAACTCTGACCAGCAGAGTTCCGAATCGCGTTCATAGTCATAGTTCGTAGTCTCGAACTACGACTCTGAATCGCGTTCATAGTCATAGTTTCGAACGAAGTTCAATTGGTTGGGAGGGCACCCACCCTATGGGAAATTGGCGCCATGGGACCGCCAGACCTAAAAATAAGGGACAGCCAGACCAAAAAAAGAAAACAGAAAAAGGTCATCCTCTTTTTTTTTATTGCAATAGCAATTATATGGACAGTCTCGGCTGGTTTTTGCCGTCACCGGCGCCATGCACCGTATATGTATAAGTATGCGTATATATATATAAAAGTCCCAAAGAAAAACAAGTCAGAAAAATGCTTCCGAAGCGCGGAATCGAACAAGCGACTTCTCGCTCCGCAGCGCGTGGCGCTAACCACTACGCCACAAAACGCAGGTCCTGCAGGAAGCTAACGGCGAGCGTTATATACACACCCTTTACCGCAGTACTCAGAGACGGCAGGTGCTTATAAGCGTTTCTTCATTAGAGAGTTTTAGTGCCGGGGACGCCAAGCGGCCCACGTACGCACGCTCTTGTGTTCCTTTGTACTCCCAGCCGCATCCACGGAGAATACAAAGGAACGCGAGGGCTAACGTGCGCAAGCCGCTTTGGGGCGCCGGTACTAAAACTCTCTATTACCAGCGAGATGGCGCGAGGAGCGCAACAGCCGCATTACATGTCGTCGGCCAGCTCGCTCGCTTCTAATATTTGCGCTGGGAGAACCTTGCCCTTCCGCTGTCTGCTCGCGCGGTAGTTGCTGCCGGGGGGCAGATGTTTCTGCAGCGTAGCAGCGCGTCCATCACGGGCCGCTTTTCTTGCTATCGCATTCATTGCTTCGCTTTTGCGGCGAAACTGTGACATTCTTGGTGCAGTGGTTAGCGCGCCGACCGCACTAACCAACCGCACCACCATTGCGTAGCGCCTACGTTACGACATGCGACAGTGACGAACGGCGGTGCGAGTGGCTGGACTACTCTCGGTGAGGGATTCAATAGATGGCGCTGCGGCGGTCCCTGCTAGCCATGCTCGCCCGCAGCCGCTGATTCTGCCTTTCGCATTGTCGGGAATGGAACACGCTTCAGGTAACACAGCTCCGCGACCATTAGGGCAGTCGCATACACTTCGTAAGCATTGCTAAAGTGTCCGCATAGCTTGTAGTTTCAATAGATATATTTCACATACCATTGGGATTGGCTCTGTAAAAACGGGATATGACGAATATCACGAGATTTGCGAAATGAGTTACGTGTCTCTTGAAGACGGCAGGGCGCTGTGTTATAACATCTGCTACCTCGTTTGAGTGAAGCGAAAAACGTTGCCATATATAGTAAAGCATCTGTTGCGTTACGACGGTAGTTAACAGCGGCGTAGCCAGAAATTTTTCCCGGGGAAGGGGGGGGGGGTGATGGGTTCAAGAATGCTTTATGCATGTTCATGCATGCGTTTGTGTGTGTACGTGTGTATACACGTGCGACATTGAAATTTTTTGGGAGGACTTGAACCTTCCCCCCCCATCCCCCCAACCTTGCTGGCTACGCCAGTGGTAGTTAATCTTCTTACATCTGAACACAAGCCGCTATAGACGCCTATATACTGCCAGCTTATACTACCATACTGCCATATAGACGGCCATATACTGCCAGAAGCAACGCTTCTAACCGGTCCGACAATCAAGGAAATTGGCGGGATCAACCAATTAAATATACGGTATATTTGGTTATACATAATGAAATTTTGCAACAGTGCAATAGACATAGACGGAGAAAGACTAGGACGGCAGTAGAGAGATGGTATTTTGTCTTTTGTGAAGAATAAAACGACAAAAAGTTGAGTTGGGTGGTACGGATTCATTACAAATGAAGGCAGGCGTGCAGAGAGCGACGCAAGAGAAGATATTAAGATCTCGTGTGCCCGTGTCTGTATGCGTACATTTCTTTATCATGAATTTGTACTGCTGTAGCTTGCTGTTCGGTTAGATAACGTACCTACGCGTTGAAGAAAAAACACGATGTCCGGGCACTTCTTCAATGTTGAGTACGTGGGGCAGTCGGCGGTTCCTGCCGTTCATATCCTTGACATGCGCCCGAGACGCGGAAGTGGCACGGCGGCGAATATCTTTCCGAAGCCTCTTCCTGCGACGCGCGACGCGCTTGTGGATGTGGCTTCCATACTGGCGGCCGTCGTGGGCCGGCTCCGTTACACCGAAGGAAACCACTTCGATATCCCATTCGGAATCCGACTCCGAAGGTTCCGCTCCAGCCGGTGCCTCGGGGGCAGCAAGTATGGGCTGAAAGCAGTTTAGCACGCGAGTTTGAGAGGCGCCTAATAATGTGATTACATAAAACATGCTGCGCATTGGTACAAGATAAACATTATTATTGAAATACCCCTAAAGGCCTTCAGTTCGGGGGTAATAAATACGGGGGCGGGGGGGGGGGGGGGTAGGGCACTACAGCTTTTGTCACTGATTACATATCGTGAGAAACAACAAATGAGGCAGAATAATGCAAAGGTAAACATAGATAGAGTACAAAATAAGTATAGGAATAGAAATTGCAGAAACAAGACAAGACGCAACTATCGGTATATATATATATATATATATATATATATATATATAAATATATATATATATATATATATATATATATATATATATATATATAAGGCAGCTTGTTTAAAGAAGCATATAATGACTTCTTTAGTATGGTGATAATACGGCAGCATTTTAGCGGTATACACATTTAGATGTATGGTACAATTTTCATTTCGGAAATTCTACAAGCTCCCCGGGCTCTTCACGGGAGCTTATTTCTACCACAAGCGAGCATTTTTATAGAGCAGAGAAAGACAAGTCACGAAGGCTGCAGATAAGCACGTTCCCATTCATGGAAAAGCTACAGCTATGGTACACGTCGAATTTTCAAACCGCGATGCTCTCACTGCGGCGACTTCGCGATCTGATATCACGAAAAGGGGGTTTTGCCAGGTGTGATTCTTGCTAGTCTGCATCCCTAGTCCCGCGTTCGCGCAATGGAAGTGAATGCCAATACTTTGCAGCGATGACTGTGGCCTACTGCAATGGTCTTATTGGCAACGGAGAAAACCAAAAGGCTGCCCTACTATACGAGTTGTAAAACATCGATTCAAAATAGAAAATTTCATCAAGCAAGCTACTTACCAACGCAAGACACGTATTTATTTGGTGCTATATGCTACATGCTCCTGCGTGCCGTGCAGCCTGGGCGTTGAGTATGATATACCCGGAGGAGATTTAGTCGGAATGCAAGCAGTACCAGGTAGTGGCAACCGATGACGATATCATGCGAGACTGTGGCATGGTGCTGGCCGATATTATACGTGATTCTTATCTCGAGCACTGAGAGGCCGTGTGGGCCAGTTCAGACCCCCCCAAAAAATATTATCTGGCCTTTTACGTGCCAAAATCGCGATGTTATTATGAGGCACGCCGTAGTGGAGGGCTCTGGAAATTTCGACCCCCTGGTGTTCCTTAACGCGCACTGGCATCGCGCAGCTCATGGGCCTCTAGCATGTCACCTGCATCTAAGGACGACCTCTGTGGCTGGGATCGAACCCGCGACCTTCGGGTCAGCAGTCAAGCAGCGTAACCACTGTACCACCGAGGTGGACCCAGCTCAGACCCAGTCATCCAGGCAAGGGTCGTGGAGTGGGCCTCCCAGGCCGCCGTCAGCCACGGGTTGACAGCCATCTAACACCGCATCGTCAGCACATGCATCTTCTTGACGAAATAAGTTTTTTCCATTCATGTGCAAGCAGCGATGGTTCACCTTGATCTTTATGTAGCCGCTCTCGTAGCCGTGGTCGTCGAAGGGCGAAGCTGGTGCCAAGTGAAGAACGGCTTCTTTGGTGTCCCTGGGAGGGATGATAGCGACCACTTCCTTTGGCAAGAACACCAGCAGCAGCGAGCAGACCACGGACAGACATGCCAGCGCCAGCACCAGCAGGCACATTAGCTCACTCGAGAAGCGTTGCTTTGGAGCCGCTTTCTTTTCGAGCCATAGCAGCTCGTCGTGATGATGTCCGTCTCCCTGAATAGTACAGAAGAACAGAGCTGAGCTAGTCGGTAGGTATTCAAGCTAAAAAGACAGGGCGTGTGAACACGGACACGAGAGAAAAGTCAAGACACCACAAACGCCGACTAACAACTGAAAAGAAATAAGGAGAAAGGTTCATGCTAATGTGTACCTTCATTTCCGCCGCTGTGCGCCTTTTCAGTTGTTAGTTGGCATTTGTGGTGTCTTGACTTCACTCTTGTGTCCATGTTTGCACGCCCCGTCTTTTTAACATGAATCCCCGAAGAGAGCATGCACACTTCAGCATACCTGTAGTCACAAGTCCTTATAACGACGCGCTCGGGGCATTGAACATGTATCATTATTTAGGTCACTTCGTTGTATCGGGGTATCGCGTGTTGTAGAACTCACAATGTAGCCGTGTCGTAAGGAATCGTGTGTTTTAAATGTTATCTTGTTTAGAGGCGCCACATGAAAAGGAGCAAGGGGCCTGGTATGCGTAACGGCTTACAGGATCAAGTATAAGTGGACGTTCGAGGGGATAATATCGAGTGCGATCGTACGCGTCCCTCGAACAAATCTGGAAATCACGCGACGTGCACAGAAGCTATATGTAGTTGTATCTAGTTCTCACCGCATGAATTGCAGACGGAGAAAGATGCATCCTTGAGGCTGTGGCGTTAAAAAGAACACAACTTCACGTCGCGACTACTAATTAAGTGCGGATACACAGACTCGAATGCAGGAGCACAATGCGTGAACTACAACATGCTTGGCCCGCACCGTTCTTGTTCTTGTTCTTGTTCACCTTCAAGTGTGGCTCACACCCACTGTGAGGGATTGGCCAAGAATTGAGTGGTTTTATAAAATGTTATAGTACTTTAGAAGGGAGGTTTTTTTTTTGTTATTTGCGACATAGACTTGCCCTTAAGGTATAATATGTGTTTGTAAATTTGTATTAAATGTGCGCCGTTAGGCCGGTGTTGTGTATGAAGTGAAGGGGGGTTGGTTTGCTTGCTTGCTTGCTTGACCCTTCTTTCTTGGCTCTTACCCAGTACGGGGGATTGGCCATGAAACCGGTGGTTAATATAAGTGGGGAAATTTAGAATTTAGACGATGGAAAAGGAACTAATCGGCCGCGTAGGGTATATAGAAACATTGAAGAATTATTACTTTATGTAAAAAAAATAGGAATTTGCCAATCACATTGAATACCATGAATTAGCGCGAGGAAGTCAGATGTACCAAATCTTGATTAAGAATACTTAACAAAGAATTGTTGTATCCCTAAGAAATTCACATACGGCTAAGCAAACGTTCCTGTTGCTGTGGCCCAGAGAAAATGCCCCAAGGGTAATAATGTTTTGCGAGTTAACAGTAATTATTAATTTTCTGAATAACATTTCGAAATGTTTTTTTCCTGAGGCTGGTGAAATGACGGCAGGTAAGTAAAAAGTGATCGATGTTTCCAGGTTCTTGACAGTAAAAGCATAGAGGAGATGGCACCAGACCAGACCTGTATAAATACAAATTGAGAGGAGGTATGCGGCGGCGAAATGTTGTAAGAGATACTTCAAATTTGCGCGTGGGAGGTTACAGAATAGAAGCATTAAAATTTTGCAGTTCTTGTCTTCTTCTCTTCTCTTGGCAGTGGTCGCATCTGTTATTGGCGTTTGCCAAAATAAAGAAAAAAAGAAATTGGTGGCGACTAAAATTCTTGACTTGGGTGCGTGGTAGTGCCACTTGCGCGTCGGCGTTCGTGTTCCGTTGTGTATTCCTTGGGTTAGCTTTGTCTTTCCTCGCGCTGCCGAGGCGAATCTCGGAGGCCACGTCGAAAGAAGCGCGCAGATGAGATCGGCTCCGCCAAGTGGCGCAACGATCGCAGCTGCTCACAAGAAAACCATGTGCTCCTTCGACGAACTCTGTCAATTAGTTTTCATTATTTATCCCGACAGTTAGTCGACCCTTATCTTCAGTACACTTATGCTCCGGTATCATATGTATCCAATATAACTCTTAGCCTGAACCGGAACCATCCACTTTTTATGTTTTATATGTTTAAAAGACTTTTATTGAATATTCAGAAAACTGAAAGTAAGTGTTCGACCGGAAGCGCTTGGCAGACAAGAGTGTTCCTCGGTGCTGGTGCCACTAAAAAAAAAGCTAGAAAAAAATAGCAGCAGTGCATTCTAGCAATGCCCACGTACCGGCGCGCAGTATTTTTTTTTTTCGAAGCTCAAGGGATATTTTGCAATACCGGAACATTTCACTGAAGCACCTGGAAACGTCACCCAAACTCACGACATAGCGTTTATGAAGTGTTGGGCGGATGTTCCCTTTGTGTATAGCTCAGCTAATCATATTACCTCGACAAGGCATTTATCTTGTAATGCGATGCCGGGGATGAAACGGACATTGAAAAAACGAGAGAAAACACAGGGTGATGCGCCTCACGCTGTGTTGTTTCTCGTTTTTCCTCGGTCCGTGTCATACCTGACAGCGCAATGCAAGATGAAGACGTACCAAGTCGCCCCTGTTGCAGCCTGATCAACAGGGCAGCAGCTATAATCTTGAACAAATAGGTTATGGTATTAAAGTCAATAACATATGTGGGATTGTTTCAAGTGTCAATATGTGGGAAAGCAACTTGTCCAACGTACTCAGAATGAAGCCTTTCGCGTTCGCTATGACCATTCTTAAGTTTCCAACGCCGGTGCACTCCTCCTCAATATTAAAAATTTACCTGTTCACACATCATTGAATCACAGGCTTGCCATATTGGTTCTTTAAGTTAGAATGCGAGGCATATTACGTCATGAGTTTAATCATTTACTTCCTTTTTTTTCTTACAATCTTCATTTTTTCTCCATTTCTTTGCTCCTACCGATTGGGTTGGTGGCTGTTATGCGCCCTTCGGTGGCAGTTCTCGGCCTGCTCCCTCTATGTTTCTTTTGTGTCCTTGGCCCTGAACTAAGGGGTTCTACCCAACGAGGATGATCCTTGAGGCCTGCACAAATAAAAGAATTCTCTCTCTCTCTCTTGTTCGTTGTGTATGCATGTGAAAGAGTAATCATCATCATTCGCAGCCTGTTTTAGTCCACTGCAGGTCGAAGGCCTCTCCCAATATTCTTCAATTTACCCTATTCTGTGCGAGCTGATTGCATTTTATCCCTGCGAACTTCTTAATTTAGTCTCTATACTAATAGCATAACAATCATAACAATAGAATAATAATAATAATAGAGGTATAAATAAAAAATATAATAAAGCGTAATTGCACCATATTTGTGTGTTACGAGAGCTTTCTGTTCCCTAAAGTGAAACGAAAAGTATTGCGAAAAGACATCTGCTTTCTTTAGCCATCTCGTTTCAGAATAATTTGCCAATAACATTGACAATGCAGCCCTAATTTCATGTATTCAGAAATGTGCTTAAACATATCTTCTATACAGATAGTGAAATTTGGTTGTGGCCTTTTAAATTTATATTTGCGATCATTGATATGGCCCTTCGAATTCAGTGGTGTTCTTTTAAAACTAGCCGGTTCTACGCCAATCCTCCAGTGTGGCAGCGTGCCACGGATAGAAAGATCTAACTCTACATCACGAAAGAAGGCAAGGCGTGAGGTCAGACGGTTTCTTCCAATACCCACCGTACACGGGCAAATAGGCATCTAAGCGGACAGCAGCCGTGTTGCGTCCCATTCCAATTCTCACGTAGCCGGAAGAATGAACTGCTTCGAGAAGACGGCATCGGAAACGAAAAACGACGCAGGCAACATAGCTGTCCAAACGAGATGGAGGCTCAGCGAAATGTCCGGATAGCTCGGATCTCGCCCGTCTACGCTCGTCTCCAGACAAGCAGACGCTTTTCCATGCGCTCGGTGTAAGCTACGTTCAAATTTTCGCAGATTTGAACGCGGAAGAAGTTAAAGAAATAACAATCATGCTTGTATTTCTTGGCCCTCTCTTCTCGACGCGAGGTGGCACCATGTCGCGCAGACGTCAGATGTTCCGTTATTTGTGTAGGAAGAGCGTGGACACAGTGGAGAAAAAGAACTAGGAGGTTCACTAGTAAATATACGGCTGGTAGTGTAAGCAAAATGTTAACAAAGAGCGTTAAGCGAAAAGTCAGAGAGGCGGAGAGGATTTACTGGACGGCAGCTATGGAGAAAAAACCGGCTTTAAGTAACTGCCGAAAGGGCAAAAATGAAATAAGGAGGCAGGCATTTTACGATAGTTCAAGGGGAAGCGCTTTACTGTTTGAAGCGATATCTGGTTGCCTTAGAACGCGTAGTTATAAAGCGAGATTCAGTAAAGAAGAAGAACAATGCACGTGCTGTGGGAAGATAAGGAAACGGCGGAGCATGTTCTGATTGAATGTGGAGATATCCACCCAGGTGTACGTTTGGGCACGCACGAGCCCACATGAAGCCATGGGTTTTAGGGACAACAATGGAAAGCTAAATCCGTCCGCGATAGTAAAAGTCGGTTATAATATTGGTGGCAGAAAACTAGAGAGAAAGGACAAAAATAATTAGTAGGGAAAAAAATGAGGTCATTCTGCCATAAGGGGCAGAGACCGAGAGCTGGGCTGTGAACTTGTCTTTTTTTCTATAGTAGGGTCGATTTAATCGAAGTAGACAAGTCACTAGGCCAACTTAAAATAAATGTTTTTTGTGCCCGCCCTGTGTACGTTTCTTCTGTTGTCCGTGTTTTTAGCGCAGCCATGAAACAAGTTACAAGTTTGCTCCAACTGGTCCAACTGAAAGCATTACTGTTCTTTTAGATGCGAAGCATCTTATGGCGGAGTTCAATCCTGTGGTGGTGGTGGTGTGCGGCATGACCTTCCTTAGTGCGCATGCGCAAACCCTCTCCACACATCCTCTCCACTCCCCCTGTCCCCCTTTCCCTCTCCACTTCCCCTCTCCACTTCCCTTCTGAAACGCGGGCTCGACATGCCGAAACGCTGCTTCGCATCGCCTCACGGTCCCCTTTAGCGGGAGATGTTGTGATTTTTTAATTTTTCTCGAGCCTGGTGGTGCACATGTCACCGCCCCGTTATATAGGGTACGCTCATAGCATTTATCCATCAGTCGTCGTCCAGACGCATCCCGTTCCTCGGAGTACTAGGGCTCGATGCTGTCTTCTGGGCTGTCAGCGTAGACTGTCTACGAGGCTGTCCAGAAATGGAACACACCCTCAGACGTAGAAGAAAAGAGCTAGACAGCACAAACGCCGGCGTTTGTTTGTTCTGGCTCTCTTCTCCCATGCCTGAGTCCGCGCCGCCCTGCCTATCTTTCCCGACGAATCGCTTTCGCGAGTTTGATGTATAGTCTTCGTTCACAGAACAGTGGCGTCGTTTCAAAGAACGCGTTCACACGCTCATGCTGTTTAGTTTTTTTTTTTTTTTTACCCTAATTCCATTCGACCCGTAACGTGTAGTTTGTAGAACGGTAATGCTTCGCTTCTCAGTATTTTCTTTTATTGCGATAGCAATTATATGGACAGTCTCGGCTGGATTTTGCCGTCGCCGTCGCCGCCGTCATGCACCGTATATGTATAAGTATGTATATATATATAAAGGCCCCAAAGAAAAATAACTCAGAAAAATGCTTCCGAAGCGCGGAATCGAACCAGGGACTTCTTGCTCCGCAGCGAGCGGCGCTATCCACTACGCCACGAAACGCAGATCCTCCACGTAGCTAACGGCGAGCGTTATATACACACCATTTAGCGCTGGACGGACTCAGAGACAGAAGGCGATAATAAGCGTTTCTTCATTACCAGCGAGGTGGCGCTATGAGCCCGACGGGCGCATTTAAAAGTCGTCGGCGAGCTCGCTCGCTTCTTCTTATATTTGCGCATGGGAGAAGCTTGCCCTTCCGCTGTCTGCTCGCGCGGTTTTCTCGTGGCGCGGGGTAGAGGAATGTTTCACGCTTTCACCGTGATGTCCGCGCTCATGTTACGGCGCGTACGAATGTCACTCGAGCTCAGGGACGCCGCTAAACGAACAAACAGAAGATGAGCGCGAACTATCAAGTGTCACAGCTCGACACTTGAAGCACGCTAGTTTCCTTCGCTGCTTCGGCCGCCTTTGCAACAGAAGCGCTGTTCAAACTGAGAGTATCCATTGGCGAGCCTCACTTCGTATAGCATTAGTTCCTTGCTATCGCATTCATTGCTTCGCCCTTGCGGCGAAACTGTGACTTTTTACGTTTAAACTGGGGCACCTTCACCAGTTTGGAAGTAATAAGCTTCATCCTAAGTTCCTCTTAAACATCACCGTAAGATAAAAAAAAGAGTCACAGGGTTTCTCACGCATTCGCCTAAGACCACTCGAAGGCGTACGCCATCTTCTTTTTTTCTTCTCAGTGAATGCATTGATCCTCCCACGCTACCCAGTGAAAGCAACCTGCATCCAACGTTGTTTTGCACGGCCTCCGGTATCGGAGGCATTGCAAGCTTTCTTCATCTCAGCTGGCTTTTCCTTGCCTCGTGGATTGGCTCACACTTGACCAGGTGACGATGTGATGCGATGAGGTCATCATGTGACGTCATGTTATGTCACAAATATTGGCGATATCTGTCGTCGTCATAATGGCCTCATATGGCGACGTCATATGTTGATTTTTTGCACCACTCATGTGGACGCCGCCGACGCCTTTGATCAATTTTCGCGTTTGATGAGGCTTCTAAGGCTTTCGCCTTGAAATGCAACACACTAGTCATTGGTGCTTTACTCTTTCTTATTTGTAAAATTTAATTTTTAACACGCTTCATGGGAGTGCGCCTACATTTCGCCCATATTTGAATAGTGAGTGCCCAGATTGAAGCCTACACTGTCGCGGATGTTTAAGGTGTTTGATTGCGGATGATAAAAACAAGCGGTACATTTATCTGCCTTCCCTGCGTTGCATAAAATATGCCTATGAATTTTACGGCTCGGTCGCAACACATGGCTTTTTTGTTGTTGTTCTTGTTCTTCTTCTTTTTATTTATTTATTTATTATTCACGAGTTTCTTTAACATGCCCTGAGTGGCCTCTAGGAAGCTGCATTCCATTTTAATCGATTGCTTTTAGCTGTACGTATTGTGTGAGCCTATGAAGTGACAGGGCTGAGCAGTAGCGCGATAATGCCTGAGATATACTTCCGAGTATCTGTATTTCTTTATCTAAATACATTTGGGTGATTCCACGAGAGATGGAACATGCCTGTCCGGTCGATAATATTGTTTTGCCTGGGTTTTTTATATGTTATGTGGGCACATTCAAAGTGCACGGAACCGAGCATTTTATTTCCAAGAAATGCTCCCAGCGCGCCAAAAAATATTTGCAGGTGGCGGCGCGGGCCTCCTGTTTTTGCTCACTGCAACGTTTTCGGATTTCACGGCCGAATTTAACGCGAACTATAAATGATGTGTGGAAAAATTCTTTTGCTTGTTTTAATACGCATTACTGTGAATTACATCCATGCCTTTTTTATGCCGCCCTCAAAAGAAGAAAATATGAAAAAATGGCAAACACGGCCGAAATCAAAAAAGTGTGCTAAGTTTGAGACGCCTTGGCGCCTTTCCGTTTTCAAACAGAAACTTCAAAACATTGTCCAATATAAAAAAGAGCCTTTGCAACATTTATACGGAAGATCATTTTCCTACGGGCAGCGCAAAAAAAAGAAAAAAAGGTTAATTAAGCGAGTTTTCTCAGAAAAGTTCATTTTCAAAAAATAAAATAAAAAAACTCCGCTCTCAATATTGACGTCAATTTTTTATCGAAGAGCGTTTATGTCAGTTAACACACGGCTTTAATATCATATGTCCTCATTTGCTTTGTTCACGAGATATAACGGGCCAAAATGGCCCTTGCTGTGTGTGCTCACTTCAGTGCGACTCATGGTTGTTATCAGCTTTCATTGTACGTAAATCTACAGTTTTATTTTTTCCGTGCAGTAAAACTTTGCTCGCGTTGCTTTTCGTCAAGAAGAATGTATTCTCAAACTTTATTTGTGTCTAGCGTGTGCGGGGGTAGGCTGCTGCCGCTCTCTAAAGGGCTAACGCGTACGCAGTTTGCAGCTTACAACCTCAACTTACCCAGCCAGTATTCGCTAATCAGAAGCACGTGAGACACCACGAGCACATGGTTTAGGTGACTTTGTCAAAACTCTCCTTGCACACCGAACAAACCATCTCTATGCAGCGAAGGCCAGCTTAATCTGGAACTAAATGCCACAATCAGCAGGCGCACTGTTATGCAGTTGCTTTCTCACTGCCTGCTTGCGTGCCTTCCATTACGTGCACTGTAGGCTCTAACCATCTTTCCTATTCGGCGCACACTGTGCCTAAACAACATTTACAAAAAGTTAGCTCAATAATTTCCGAGCTGTTTATTTCACTTCCCGCTATCACATGCTTTCGGGATCGCAGATAACGTCTTCCTGTATCATCTCGACCTTTACCTCAGCGTTTCAGCAGGCAGGAACCGTGCGGTGCGGCTTGATTAAACCATAAGTGGCCGAAGCTGCACAATTGATGATGTTTTGTTGGCACTTTACTAAAGTGCTTTTCCACGTCGAGGACAGCAGAGGTCATTGGTGGCGCCAGACGGACATTACCCTTAGTTTTGAAAACGAGTGTGGCCTACAAATTAATTATCGCAGCCCAAGCGCTTAGCTACCCTTGGTCATAAAATGTGAAACCGTGAGAATTCTGGAAACTCATTCATGACAGCTGCGAAGAAGTGACATAATGTGTGCGGCGCCGTTCAGTATAAACGTTTCGGCTTGCTCTAGGTCTAGCTGTTCACTACACGCCATGCGCGCGGGCCATGGCTACGTCCGATTATTTTGTGCCGATTATTTACGCGTTCAAAAAAAGCAGATTGCAGAGAAAAACATTTTCGTTGCGCAAATTTTTGTGCTTGCTCTTTTTCTTGTTGCCTACCTCCAGAAGCTACTGTCATAGGCTGAGGATCTTCGCGACACCTGCGAGGTCTGCTAGTATTGCTTTATGCGCCTCAAGAAAAACATGTCTACATCTAACCGCGATGAGGTAGACAAGGCTTTTCTTCAGGAAGAAAAAGCGATTGATATCTTGAACAGGCGCGCCCACCTTTCTTCTGATGCTTGCAGGCGAGGTTGTAGGCTGGAAACTGTGTACACGTTAGCCCTTTAGAGGGCGGCAGCAGCCCACTTTCGCACACGCTAGATATAAATAAAATCTGAGAACACATTTTTCTTGACGAAAAGCCACAATAGCAAAGTTTTGCTTCAGCAGAATAATTAAAACTGTAGATTTACGCACAATGCAAGCTGATAACAGCCATCAGGCGTACTGAAGTGAGCACACACAGCAAGGGTCATTTTGGCCCGTTATATCTCGTGAACAAAGCAAATGAGGACATATGATATTGAAACCGTGTGTTAACTGACATAAGCGCCCTTCGATAAAAACTGTCGTCGATATTGAGACCGGAGTTTTTTTTATTTTTTGAATATGAACTTTTTTGAAAAAAACTCGCTTCTTTAACTATTTTTTTCTTGTTTTGCACGGACCGTACGAAAATTATCTTCCGCATAAATGTTGCAAAGGCAATTTTCTATATTTGACACTGTTTTGAAGTTTCTGTTTGAAATAGAAAAGGCGCCATGGCCCCTCAAACTTAGCACACTTTTTTTATTTCGGCCGTGTTTGCCATTTTTTCACAATTTCTTCCTTTTGAGGACGGTATAAAAAAGCATGCATGTAATTCACAGTAATGCGTATAAAAACGAGCAATATAATTTTTCGGCACATCACTTATAGTTCGCGTAAAATTCGGCCGTGAAATCCGAAAACATTGCAGTGAGCAAAAACAGGAGGCCCGCGCCGCCACCTTCAAATATTTTTTTGGCGCGCTGGGAGTGTTTCCTGGAAATAAAATTTTCGGTCCCGTGCACTTTGAATGGGCCCACATAACATATAAAAAACCCAGGCAAAACAAATATGTCGACCGGACATGCATGTTCGATCTCTCGTGGAATCACCCATTTCAAAAATGTATTTTTATCTCAGTAGTGAAATACTTTTATGATGTTTCGATTATATAGCGCTACTGTGAGGGACACGGGTATCTAGTTACTTGTTTTTTTTCTTTTGTCGGAAGTCACTCGAGCGAAGTGGCACGGCCATCAACTTTGAGAGCTTGCTCGTGCGAGCGCTAGAGGTACGTGCGCTACATCAAAATGACTCGCGCGAGGAGTCGTCATCATTGGCGGTGTTCAATAACGGTTTTGATAAGTTTAAAGATGGAGACACTTCGGTTGCTGAACATACAGTGCAAGCATACGTGAGAGCGGTAGGGTTGCGGTACCCAGACGACACCAGAATAGATGTCGGCATGCTGCCGGACTTTGCGGCCTGACGGCGGTATCTATTCGTTTTAACACAAACTTGTGTTCGCGTACAGCTGTAGACAGAATTTTCTAATTCGCGGGTCTCGTGTTGAGGCCAAAACGAAAAAAAAAGAAAAAAAAACTGTTGGAGATTTCAACGACGAAACAGTGCTAGAACAAAACGAAGACGAGAGTACCCAAAAATGGCGCTGTTTGATAAGCTGCTGTTGCTTAAGTACAATTAACGCCCCAACCTTCTCAGCAAAACAGATGTCTGTAAATAAATGTGTACTTCTTCAATGTCACTGTTGATCGTTGGGGATTCGAGCGATATAATTGACATGTAATTTGCAGTGCGCTGCAAATATATTAACAATATTTCGCCGCACCTAATAAATGTCTTTGCACAACATCAGCATCCTGAAAGAAAAAAGTATTCCAGTCACCATGTTCTTGTATCTGGATTCCTGCGTCAGTATTCCTGGATGCTTTATTCTTCTGTTCGCAAAAGTATCTCCGAAATATCAAGTTACGGCAAAGACAAACGTATCTGAGTATCTGTATCTCAGGCTTCCAGCACGTGTATTTCGATACCTGTGTTCCGGAATACTTTTCTGAGTATCGTTGCCCGGCCCTGATTGCAGGAGCACTCCATCCATGCAGGGCTACTCCGGTCTGCACATTAGCTTGACACCCACTCAGTTAGCTGTCAGCGTTATTTGCAGTTCATGCACGTTACTTAACTGCAGGGTGCTATCAATAACTATACTCACAAATCTCACACTAACAACCACACGGAAAAATACCTCAGATTGTTTTGACAAAGCACAAGCTTTCTGTCTTTGTTTTTTCTTTAACGAAAACCTGTTCGGTGACTTCTAAGGAACAGCGTCTCGTCCCATCGTTCTGGCGACGCCAAAGCGCCGGAGTTTGTTTTAAGAGACAAGCAAGCGCTAAATAGCCTCCCAAATACTTTCAACGTCAAAAACCTTCCACCTTGTAGATCTTCCGCAGCTGTCGAGTCGTTCCTTTAATGGGCGTTCTATGGGCGTATATAGAAAAATAAATAGATAGATAGATAGATAGATAGATAGATAGATAGATAGATAGATAGATAGATAGATAGATAGATAGATAGATAGATAGATAGATAGATAGATAGATAGATAGATAGATAGATAGATAGATAGATAGATAGATAGATAGATAGATAGATAGATAGATAGATAGATAGATAGATAGATAGATAGATAGATAGATAGATAGATAGATAGATAGATAGATAGATAGATAGATAGATAGATAGATAGATAGATAGATTTTATTCGGGTCCGGAAGAATCTTCACCCCGTTTCTATAGGGGCAACACTGCGGGCCGCTCCACGTAGAAAAAAGAAGAGTTACCGGGACATTAATAAGAAAACGCGAAAGTTGAGTCCAAGCACACACTTGAAAGGCAGCTGGAAACGATTGAGCACCGCAAGATTGCGGGCTGCACGCGTGAACTAACGAGCTACCAGTCTTTCTCGTGTAAACATCTGTTTGAACAATACCACACGTACAAAAGCAAGCGACCATATGGTAGCCCCGGGCACCATATCCCACGAAGCCCGCGCACACAAACATTCTCGTCCGTCGAAAAAAATAAAAGGCAACGGCGTAGGCACACAAACACTCAGACGGCTGAACCACCACCGTGGCGACCTGCTCCCAGTCTTCAAGCGATCACAAAATGAAAAAGACTCAACCACCTAAAGCGTACCATCAAAACTGTGCAGTGTTCGACAAGCCTTATATAATGACCATATTCGGGTATGGGGTGCAGAAAGAGATGAGATTTGGTTAAGTGGTCGATGTGCACGGCTTGACAATCGTGATCTTTAGAAACAGAACTATATTTGTGTCGTATTACCGTTCATATATATTATTCGTGTTCGGTGGTCCAGTCGTTATGGTGCTCGACTGCTGGCCCGCAGGTCGTGGCATCGAAACCCGGCCGCGGCGGCCGCATTTTCGATGGAGGCGTAAATGCTTGATGTCTGTGTACTTAGATTTGGGCGCACGTTAAAGAACCTCAGGTTGTCGACGGTCCCTGATCCCTCCAATACGGGGTCTCTTATAATCACATCTTAGTTTTGGGACGTTAAACCCCAACAATTGATATTACATTATTCGTGAGGCGAGCTTGGCAAACGCAGTCGCTGAGCCGGTGGAGCATGCTGTAGCTGTAAGCAACGCTGCACGCTATTAGAAGCTGTCTGTAAGGTTCTGCGGGAGCTGAGCGGTGAGCTTCAACCCGGCCACGAGTGACATGAAGAGAAAGAACAAACGGCAGAATGCTCGTACACGCAACCGCCCCCCCCCCCCCCACCTCAGCCCCTTTAAAGCACGCATCGGAACGCGCGCACAAACACACAAAGACTGGCACGCGAACAGCCTCAGTCGGGTCGGCCGGTGGCTGGAGTAGCGGCGTCTTTAAATAGACGCGAGGCCTTGGAGACTCATCCGGAGGGCGGCCAGCGTTGCCGGCGCAGCTCAGCGCTGGCGCTCGGCCACCGGGGTGGCGACTCGGAGAGAAGGGTTTTAGTTCGCGGTGCGCCCCGGGCTCCGATGTGGGCTACGTGCCACGTCCGAAGAACTAGCCCAGGCGTGCTGCCGAACTCGACACCGTTCCCACGTCAACGTGCCCGCGCGGACTGACCGAGCCTCCGCGTCGAAGCAGCGTCGTTATTCTCATAGAGTCCGTGCTCTTGAACTGCTCGTCGTTTCCGGATGGAACGAATTGAAAGAGTCCTTGGACGCGTGTGACCCATTGATCTTCGAGGGAGTGCGCGTCGCCTTTTCACGCGCGTAGCCTTTGACGTTGTCGCCTGTGCCGGAACGAGGGGTGTTGTGCGGCAGTGATTTGTGCGTGCTTTGTTTGTTCCGAAGTGCAGCACCTCAAGCCTGTTTTCAAGAACACTTGTCCTTCGTCGAACCAAGGGTCACTTGTGTGGTGGGCTCTGCAGTGTATGCTTCACAACAACACGTTTCGTGCTCTTGGAGTGACGAAGTCGTTACTTGGCGGCCGTTTTCGTTATACGATGGGCGACGCGTAGAAACCTGTACGTTCAACCTGACATCTCGGGAATAACGAACACCGTGTACGCTCGTTCGAGGTGATCGGTCTCGGGAATACGGTTAGCGTCGAACCCGCAACCATGGCCAGTCCCAGCAAGTCTCTATCTGTGAACTTCTTCGTCTGCTGCGTCCTCGTGCTTTGCGCCCTGATCGTTATTCTCCTTCCGATACTGGGCCAGCTATGGCAGGTAAACGCCTCTGATGCGAAATGTGTTCAGCTCAACGCCATGATCTGAGGCTGAGGCTGAGTGCATGCGCTCAGTTTGTACAACTTCCTTCAGATCAAAATATGGGAAGGAGTGTTCGTTGGCGATGCACTAAAGCTCGTGCTTTCATATTTGGCTTCGCTAGAGAGAATGCACGGGCGAGGAAAAAGTCACTACGCAGTGCCTTTTTGTGCCACCTCCTTAGTATTGTTGTGTTGTTTTGTGATCCAGTTGAACGGTCGTTATAACAAACACTTATATAGTGAACTATCGGTTATGACGAACTCAGAACGAGCTTTGGTGTAGGCAACGCTTCATTTCAATGACATTTATTATTCGTATAACAACACCGAAAACGCGAGCGCCGCCGCGATAACGAACAAATATATGATACGCGCGAGCTCTAGAAAACGTGAAAAGTAGCATAAATAGCAGAATAATTATCGAAAGACCTTGTGAGACTCAAAATTTGGTTAAAACTGCCGTCACAACCTTTTTTCAAATAAATAAGAACGCAGGTATGTTTTGTCAAACTAACTTTGTTCTGAGGTAATTTCACCTTCTCAAGTTTCGGTGCAGTCAAAGCGTAGGTTTTGGAGGCGCTCGATCTTCCCTCTTGCAATTCGACTCGTACTTTCACGTGATATACCATCTATATTCACGCGCGCACTCCAACTTGATGCAGGTGAGGTATTGCGAAAAACAAAATGCTCAAGCATAGAATTGACCTTCTTCATTTGTGTCTTTTTCGGTGTGTCTGCGACAGTTATAGCGACATGTTCAATTCGGTTCCATCCCAATATGTTGGTGCAGAAAGGTCTTAACTGCGGATATTGGGATCAGGTCAAAGTTAAGCTTTAGAGAATTTTTACAACAAAGAACCAAAAAATTGGCCGAGTATCTGCGTGCTTCGCTGCAAATGTCGTCGAAAGACAATAGTCTTCTCCCGGCCGTACTACATGAGCCGTCCTCCTCTATGTTGAATCGCCGCATCTGGCTCATAGCGTCGCATTTGCAGCAGAGCCAAAAAAAAAACACTAGCATTTTCAGTGCAGCCTAAGGTACACTAGGGTCTTTATAATTACGTATCTATGTATTGTCTATTAAAGGAACACACAGCCTAATACTTACGTATTGGTGATGTGCCTCAGATATGCGTAAAATTTGCTTTTTGATCGACAATGTTCACAAGTATGAACGGCGCTAGCAGTTCAAGATGGCTGAGCGTTGAGAAAGTGGTTAAACTTTGGCCGGGTGGCTGAATCGGGTGACAGGCAGACAAACAGACAGACAGACAGACAGACAGACCAAAATTTCTGCGTTTAAGTTCCCCTAGAAAGACTATCGTCTTTAAAAATCAAAGCGCTAATGCCTAAGCGATGACAGCGTTATCCTAATGCCCTTTTTGTGAGGGCACCTCTCTTCACGTGTCCTAAATACAATATTACATTAGGCTACACGCGTACATCGTAATCCAGTAGAGATGAAACCAAATGCGGCTTCACGATAACAAGGGCCACTTCGAAGAGACCCTAAACACAATCTATACCAGTAATTCACACATTGACAATACAAGACAGGGATTTTCAATACCTTTTTAAGCATTTCTTACTGATCTGGCGTTTTTTTTTTAACCGCTGCATTAAGGAGCCCATGGTTTTGGAAGTCATTGCGGTTGAGGAGGCTCAATACTACAGCAGTTTAGTATAACTACAGAAAGTTTAGCTAGTTTTAATAGTAGATTGATCATGAAAGAGGGTAAAGGCCGACAGACAAGGACACAATGATAAGAGAACCGACACAAATGCCAGCGTTCAGGTTTCTCCGTCCTTATGTCCGTGCCCACATGCCTGACCTCGTGTCATGAATAAGCCAGTTTATGAGTGCGCTGCTAAATTATGCGGACACTCTCCGATAGGGCACACCACAATAGC
Source organism: Rhipicephalus sanguineus (assembly GCF_013339695.2). Taxonomy (NCBI): domain Eukaryota; kingdom Metazoa; phylum Arthropoda; class Arachnida; order Ixodida; family Ixodidae; genus Rhipicephalus; species Rhipicephalus sanguineus. The sequence continues at coordinate 58,662,044 of NC_051184.2, read as the reverse complement.
GCGAGAGTTTGAACTGCATCAAACTGTACTTTGGCCCGTTCCGATAAGCTCAGTCCATCGACCATTCGAGGACTTCCTCTGCTATACGTTCTATACACGTCAACTGCCTGGCGCGTGTGCCTGAAGATGGAGCCGGGAATTCGGTGACGCGAGCTTCACGCACATGCTATCTAATGGCTGCTTGGCAACACGTTTGTTGATGAAGTCACGATACTTGCACCTTAAGCTGCTCCGTTTTCTCACAAGAATAACAGTAGAGATAAGCGTATATTACTACTGACTTATGTTGCCAGCAATATAATATATGTTGAGATGCGGTTGAATAAAGACCATTTGTTGCCTTCGGCATAAGAAATCTCTCCATATGCGATTTAATATAAAATTGTGTGTTTCGTCCATGGATTCCGTTTTACGGCTCTTTTAATGTGTTCCTTTTTTAAAGCTGTATCCTCCGATCGTCAGGCAGTGCGTTGTGCTGCGTCCGTTAATCAAACGAAAATTCAACACCGGTTGCCCATCTAACACTGCGTAAAACCAACCGTGTACTATGTCTGCCGCAGGTTGTTCCAGAACTTCGGAGTGTGGAAGTGGCCTGCCGCTTCCAGGGCATCTTCCTGGCAATGGCCGCGGTGTGCGGCCTGGAAGCTTACTGTCACCGCTCGTCCAGGCTTCACGCTCTCGTTGGCGCCTGCGCCGTGCTAGCCGTGGTGGCCGCCTGCCTGACGGCCGTGCTTTTTGCCTACAAGCTCCTCCTCCTCCTTCAACTGATTGAAGCGCCAGGTTCGCTCTTCAATTGTTATTAACATTACTACACAGGGCAAACTGAACGAGGTCAGAAGAGAGGACACAACACAGTCGCTGGCGTCAATCAAGTCCTCTCTTCTATCATCGCTCATTTCGCTCGGTGCAGTCATGTCGATATGAGGTCACCAAGTCGCCCAAGCTATCATTTTTTAGCAAGTTCAATTGTTGTTGTAAAATTAAACTCACCTTTATAGCGTAGGAGGTGTAGGTGTCGCGCTTCTAAGCTCAAAGACGCGGGTTGGATTCCTGGCCACGGCGGCCGCATTTCGATGGGACCGAAATGCGAAAGCATCCGTGTACTTCAATTCATGTGCACGTTGAGAACCCCGGGTGGTCAAAATTAATGCGGATACCTCCACTACGGTGTTCCTCAGACGTTCCGCCACATCGACCCCCCCCCCCCCCCTACGAACCCCGTTTATGCGAGTCCTAAAGGAAATAAGATTCGCAATGGATGCGGAAATGAAAATGAAGCGCCGTGCTTCTCACAACAGCTTGCCTTTAGGCCCCGGCTTTCCAGGGTTAAATCACTTTCGCCCAGAATGTGCGGCCATAACACTGAACATCATAGGCGTGCGCACAGAGGGGGGGGGGGGGGGGCAGGGGGAGGGGCGGCCGGGGCGCGAAATCTGCCCCGTACATTGACCCTTCTAGCCACCAAAGAGGGGAAGGGGCGCAAAATCTGCCCCATGCATTGACTTAGTAGGGTGGGGGGGGGGGGGGTCGCTGCGATGACCCTTCGTCCCCCCACTGATGGGGAACCCTGCGCACGCCTATGCTGAACATTAAACAATGGCGGAACAGGTCGGTCCGACTCCGTACCCTTAGATGACAAGGTGGCGGGGGGGGGGGGTGGCGTCCTCCCCTTACCTCTCCCGCCCCCTCCCCCCATCCGCCTTCGCCCCTGTGCGCACTGCTATGGATACAAATACAACCAACTCCAAAAGGAACCACTGAATCGGTGGTGGCAAGCGCTAAATCCAAACAAGAACATATCGATTCTTCATAATCGGGGACCACGACCGAGGACGAAATTTTTGTCAAATAAGAAGCTTTTTTTTTTCCGAAAAAATTGCATGGGCATCCGTTGTTTCTTTTGGGCGCAAGCGAGTGGACAATAATTTCCTCCTTTCATGAGCCTCCGTAATCGTACGGCCCTTCAATAGTTCAGTTTGCGATAGGCACCGAGACCGCAGCACAATATTCCCGAATGTGACACCATGTTCGATTTCATCATTGCCTGATTCGCCGCTTTTAGCGCTGGCATTTTTTCACAATAATTTTTTTAACAAAGCCCTTGTAGGTAGCTGCTTTAGAAAAATAATCTGCCAAAGAATACCTGAATGGCAGAACAATGTTCACGTTTGATTCTTTGTATATAAAACATTGTTACGAGCCGCTTGCCTTGCGGAGGAAGAGGAGTTGTTCTCCGATTCGCCATTTTAAGGGTTTTCTCGGTACACTAATTCTTCCAGTGTAAATATTGTAAAAAAAACAGTCATTTTTGCATCTCCCTAAGACGACTTGAAAGCGAAAACTATGTTCTTACTTTTCTTCTCACTCGATCCTATTGATAAACTCTTCCCCCCCCCCCCCCCCCCCCCCCCAAACTCCCGGTATCTTTCTGCACCAAACGTGGTTTTACAGTGCCTCCGGGATCGGAGAACATGAAAGCTTCACGCACTTCAGGTTGTTTTGCAGTGCTTCAGAGATCGGCTTACCTTTAACCAAGCGAGTATTTCATGTAATTACGTCATCATGCGACGACGTAGTGATGTCATGCTGACGTCACAAATTCTTGCGACCTCTGACGTCATGATGGCGTCACACGGTGAAGTCATCACAGGGTGATTTTTTGGCATCACTCTTGTTGACACCAATGCCGACGGTCACTTGTCGCGTCTCATGAGGCTTCGAAGGTTTTCGCGTTGAAAACCCATTTTTCCCTACTTCGAAACAATATATGCCGTAAAAAAATTACAGTACAGGAAAGCGAAGGGAGCGCTGACGCCGACATTTAAATACTTCGTAAGATTTCGTGGTTATTTCTGTACAGCATTCCTTCAGGCGTATGTAGGTACAGCCTCAACGGAAAAAGATTGGCACAAGTGATCGGTTGCCGGAGCGGCAAGATTGCTACAAGCGGCGCTGTTTTTCCCGAGCACACCGTTATCGAGAGTGCCAAGCACGTTCCATTTTTCAAAGCAGGGGTGGCCGGCGGAAAGCACTCGAACAAACAACTTTTCGGGGCAACAGCGATAAAGATACGGTTGCTCGCAACTCCAGCGAAAAAAAAAGAAATCATGTGCATAGTCACATCTGCCGATAAGCAGTGAACAAGCGTTTTTTAAGATATGGGTTTTCGGATAAGCCAACAGCAAGATGGGCGGCTTTTCGCCGGTCCGCCGGCCACCCCTGCTTTTGAAAATGGAATGTGCTTGTCAATCTCGCTATCAGCGTGCTCGTGACCAACAGCGCCGCGTGTCGCGTTTTTGCGGCTCCGGCCACGGGTCACTTGTTTGAATCTTTTCCCGTTGAGCCTGTGCATTAACTGTACAGCGCGTAACTCACATATACAAGGGCAGTGACTGGAAACTCAAAGGTTATAAAGAATCCACACGATGCCGAGAGAAAGAAAGCGGCGCCGTCATTTTTGTGGCGAGGTATGGTATATATGTCTTGTAGTTGAGATGGCGTGGGGATAGGGGGGTCGCGGAGGAGGGTGAGCGGCCGAGGGGTGTTGATCGAACAAGAAAATAAACGGCCTGGCCGTTTTCGGAGGGCCACCCGGAGAACATGTTCGCGTTGTAACCCGGAAATGAACGCTGCATTCTCCAGTCAGTTTACTTCTCAGAACACGTGGCCCTGCGGAACGCGGAAAAAATTTCATGCTCTGTTGTTCGGTGGGCAGGAGGATGAGTTCCTGTTCGCCGGCTTCTAGCAAGAAGTTCTGGTTCCGATAAGAAGGAAGAGAAAGAAAGAAAGAAAGAAAGAAAGAAAGAAAGAAAGAAAGAAAGAAAGAAAGAAAGAAAGAAAGAAAGAAAGAAAGAAAGAAAGAAAGAAAGAAAGATTAGAAGTACAGCGTAGCCAGCCATGTTGGTATAGTTGGATACGGATGCGCATATTTGCTGTATGCGTTTGCAAAATACCAAGCAGGATGATCGCACTGTTTTGCTCCGCCCGCAGATACGCATAACGGGAAAGTCGCGCTAATTTGTCTCCCAATCATTTTTTTTTTAATAGCTGTGGTTTTACGTGCCGAAACCCCGATATCTCACTACGATGCACGCCGTGGAGGAATTTCTACCATCTGGTGTTCTTTAACGTGCTCTGACATCGCCCAGTGCACGAGCCCCTTGCATTTCGCCTCCATCGAAGTAGGACCGCCGCGGCCAGCATCGAACTAGCGACTTTCGGGTCAGCAGCCGAGAACGTATGTCCCAGGGTTGGGTAAATAGTAGAAGACCAATTCCCTCTTGGGGGTCTACCGCGCTGTATTCTGGGACTTATAGTTGGTGGGCGCGTACGAGCACATCCATAAAAGATCACTTATGGAGGCCATTAGAAGGACACCAAAAGCAAGAAAGAAAGGATGTGTGTCAGTAAATTACCGTTTCACAATACCAGGAACTCTCATCGCCAGAAGATGCTTTGTAAAACAGAAAAGCTGAAAAAAGAAACAACGGCTGCGATGTTGCCTCGATACTCTCGCACCAGCTAACCATGACGTCACAGATTTTGACGGTATCTGGTGGATCCTCTATAACTTGTCTTTTAAGCAAGTATGCATTGTATTGTGCTTGTAGCACAGTTTACGAGGCAGCAAAATGTTTGTGAAGGCATCCGCTTTCTTGACAAAAACAAGTTTGCTTGTCGACAGGCTTGCTTGAGTGACGTCACCTGTTCAAGAATTTTATCGTCTCTCTCTATATATAAACTCTGGCACACTCGTACATGCGTGCAATGTAGCACAATACATCAATTTGTTTTTTTATTATCAGACGCCTGTCTCAAGCATGTATTTTATAACACCGCCCTTGTTGTCAAAGGAGGCGGTGGCCACCGCCACCAAGTTGTCAATGGAGCAACTATATATATATATATATATATATATATTCTGCTACAGCTCCCTGAAATCGGGAACGTCACACAGCTCCACATGCATTTTCCTAAGACGACTCGAAGGCAAAAGCCTTATTCATCTTCTCCTTTTTTTCTCAGTCAATCGTATTGTTCTTCCCTCTCCTCTAAATGCCTCGGAGCCTTGCGTGTTGCAGCGCTGTGTTCGGGCCGCGTGGTGGCGCCATCTGTGGCGTCATGATGACGTCACAAGCTTTGGCGAACTGTGGTGGAGTCTTGAGGAAGTCACTGGAGGCGTCATCTGTGATCGCGCCAATTTTTCGGACCATTCATTTTTACGCCCACGGTCGCTTAAAATGAGGCCTGAACTTAATTGAATCGACTCAATCTCCTCCCCCCTTATCGTCTCCTCCGTACAGCAACATCCGAGGTCACACTGGAGAACCTCGCCGCCGTGTTGCTCATCGCTCTGCTGTCGGCTGACGTCATCGCGCTGCTCGCCACCCTGGCTGCCACGGTGTGCTGCGTGGTGTTCGTCTCTCGCACTCGGCGCATGCGCTGCCTCACCGAGTACGAGGAGGCTGACGGCCGCAAGGAGTACGCGCCCGGTCTGCCCCCGCGAAGACCACGTGGAGAGCAGGACATGCCAATGCTCACGGCAGCGCGGTACCACACTACGGAACGGTACGCTCTTTCTTTGATAATTGATTTATTTATTCATTATTATTTAGCATGTAATAGTTCCTCTTAGCCTCTATAGCCTATAATTTCACGTCTATATTCTTTATTTAGTCTTTCTTATTAAGCACACCCTTTAGCCAATGCAAGGAATGATCAAAAACAATAATCGCACCACTAACATAAATGCTATTAGGCGGTTCAGTATAAGTTATGCATAGATGTTATGGATGAAGAGTAAAGAAGGAAACATGAGTGGCATTTAAGAGAAGTGTGTGTTCGCGTGCACGCACACATCGCTAATTGAAAGCGGAATAGAACAAATTCCAGCACGAGTATCGAGTTCGTACGTGTTCGCAATAAAGTCGATGGTCTGACGAAATTTCGTCTGATCGGGATGAAACATCGGTTAAACCTCTGGTGGACGTAACCAAGGTGAAAGCGACGTTTCGGCTCCCACAAAGAGCCTGTCTACAATGAAAGTGTCTTAGTCCACGAAGTGCCAACGTCGCGTGGTTGTAGCCGTAGTACCCGCCACGGTGGTCTACCGGTTATCGTGCTCGACTGCTGACCAGCAGGTTGCGGGATCGAATCCCGACTGCAGTGGTCCCCTACTCGATGAAGGTAAAAATGCTTGAGGTCCGTGCGTTTAGGCTTAGGTCCATTATGGCGTCTCTCATAATCATATCCTGGTTTTGGGACTTAAAACTCCAGCAGTTATTAGTAGTCGTAGAAGTAGGCGTCACGCAGATCACGTGACCAGAGGGGCGGAGTGAATAAAGAAATAAATTTCCTTCGGAGGTGGGGTTTGAACCCAGGCCCTGACGGTCCGAATGCAATTTTCATACCCACTGATCTATGCACCTTTTTGTGTTTATTGTCGACTTCGACAAGTAGCGGTTTACGTGGTGTAATACATGCCAGACACGCCTTGGCTGTGTACCCATGCTTGCAGAATCAGGTGTAGGCGCGCGCATTTAAAATCTAGCGACGGGTTTACGACACCACGTGGTCTCGCTAGCCAGTCGCATACACTCGCCCGTTTACAGCTTCGCTCTCCGACCATTTCCAGAGCGTTGAACTGGCTAGAATTTTTCGCCTTGTGCCCTTTCTGGCTGTTCATTACCGTTTAATGACGCGTGCGATACACAGCAGGTGGTTGCTACATTTCGTTTCACTTGTTCGTTCAAGTGTGTCGAAACATCAAACAGAAAAGAGCGGGTGATATAGAAAAAAAAAATGATCCCAGCCGGTTCTGCGCCGCGAGAGCCGTCGAACAGCGAAGGTGTTGCCCTTTTCATCAGGCCCCTTCAAGTATCTTCTTCATGTTTGCCCAGTTAGTTCTAAATCATTTCTTTGCCGATTCTTTATTAATCAAAGTCAGGTCTGTCGTATATGGGGTTTTGGGCGATGACTGGCCCGGAACCCCTTAGAGACGAGACCGAGACGCAAAGGGGTGTCCCTTTGTGGCTCGGTCTCGTCTCTAAGGTGTTCTATGGCAGTCTCCGCGCAAAACCCCACAAATTCCAGTCGACGTCTCTGTCAGTGGGGGTTACCCTAGACTTCTTTCTTTCTTTCTTTCTTTCTTTCTTTCTTTCTTTCTTTCTTTCTTTCTTTCTTTCTTTCTTTCTTTCTTTCTTTCTTTCTTTCTTTCTTTCTTTCTTTCTTTCTTTCTTTCTTTCTTTCTTTCTTTCTTTCGTTCTTTCTTTCAGCTTCGCCCCCAGTGTACCTTATGACATATTGGGGGCAAAGGCTCCCACCTCAATGTACAGTTTGATTCGCCCGCCTTATGTAAGCTCCATCACTTGAACCCCTTTCCCTCTCCTTTCATCGTACCATTTCCTTCCCCCTCCCCCCTGGTCACATGACATGCGCGACGCCTATTAGTACTCTTACTACTGCTGCGAAGACGACGGCGGCACACGGTAGAATAAGTCAGAAAAATCGACATTTGTGCGAGTTGGATTGCGTTAAACATGAGTGGTTTTCAGCGCAAACGACGAATACACAGAGAAGTCACAGAGAATAAGTCACAGAGTCACAGAGTCATAGTCACAAAGTCACGAAGTCACAGAGTCACAAGTCACAGAGAATAAGTCAGCTTCGCTGTAAAATAAAACAGAGCATGTTTGATCGTGATAGCGTGGTTATAATAGGTTGTCAGCAATGGCTACCCTTGAAAATGCTACCGCAGGGAGCCGGTGTACAGCCTGCCGAGCAAAAAGAGCGGCTACCGGGACGAGCCACGTCTGGTGATGGCGCCCGACGATGCACCAGTGCTGCACCTGGGTAGGCAGCCACCGGGCACCGTCTACGTGCTGCCCCCCGGAAGCCTCGTCATGATCGACTCGCGCTGAAGACTGCAGCCATCTCGAAGATATCGACCTGTGTACGCTTCACATTCAGACATAGCACGAGGTTTGCATTTAGGAGCGGCAAACAGCCCGATTTACGAGCCACTAAAGCAGCGAATTGAGGCATTCTGGGGACATCATAGCAAACGATTACGAATACAGGAGAGTGGGAGGGGAAAAAAGCCAAAGTTTGTTGGAACTTCGTACTCTCTCGGTCCTTCTTCCTTCTCGTGCTATTCGTCGTGCTTTACTTCTGGCCACTGTTTTCTTTTTCAAAGCTTTTAATCTTTGCGATGGATTTGTTAATGTTATTTAAGCAGCGCTGCATTTGCCAGGTGCACCAGGTTAGGAAAGACGCACGGAACGAGGACAGAACCACAAGCGCATGGTATCGTTCTCGTTCGGTGCGTCTTTCCTTACCTAGTGTACATTATAACTACAGCGCAACGAACATGCAAACGCAGCTAGCTCAACATGTCATCCTGCTGAGTATTTGTTAATGTTTATTACTTGTTGGGATGGTGCCAAAGCATAAGCTTTGCCGCAGTTCTCCGCAGTATTAGGAGCATGTTGTCCTCCCAGCACTGGATGAAGTTTTCACAAGAAGATAAGTGACTGGTTGCTAGATCAACTTTCTAATATAATAATCATGGTTTTTATGCAACAAGATAAACTTTAGAAGTGAACGAATGGGAGGGAATGGAGGGGGGGGGGGGTACGCACAAAAATGGAACTGCCATGTTTTTGAGGTATTTTCTTGTGACATTCGTCCGCTGTCGCTTCACAAAGCTGGAGTACGCTATGGTTTAAACTTAAGTCACTCATATAAATAGTTTTTGAGGACTTTACAAAAGAGACCAATAAGAAAGAACGCTTTCCTGCAAATGTTATCATCATTTGATAATGCAAAGTCATTGCCTCACCAGTAAATCACGAGGAAGTTATGTTGGCGGCCTTCGGTGGCATTCGAGCCTGCGCCACGCGTATCCATTTTTACTGGGCTCGAGCACCGAGCAAGACTCTTGTTTCTCTTGCAAGGATATCCGATCGAGCAATTATTCCTAGTTATCCTAATTTTTATAAAAAGCCTTGATTTAAAAAAAAAAGAAATCGACGGCTCTGGTTCAGGTTAGGAGTTACATTGCGTACGTATGATAACGAAGCATAACTTTGCTTAATCGTCAATAAGCTGTCGGGATATTTATCTAATATAATTGCATGAGTTAACTGAAGAAGTGGGAGCAGCAGGGACCTCGCGCATCTTTCTGCGTGGCCTCTGAGATCCTCTTCGGCAGCGTGACGAAAAGAGAAGTTAGCTCTGTAGGAATAAACCAGTGCACACGAACGCCGACGTGTGAGTGCCACACGCGCGTCGATATTACCCGAGTGCCACCCCACTCACGGATTGAAGTCTCCTCCAGATTGATTTTATCCAGCATTATATATAAAAAAATAAAACATGTGTGGACGGAATTATTGCTCCAAGGCTCTGTAACAACAAGGAGAAGGCGGACAGGAAATATGCGGGTGTTTGTAGGATTATTTGCTGGGGTGAGTTCCTTCCTCGGGTGTTTTGCTTATCTCTCGTCAAGGGGCAGTAAGAAATTTGTGCCGCTGCCCCTGTCCTCATCAGCCAGTGTTCATCCAGTGTGCATTCCTGAATTATACTGCATCTTCGAGATGATATGCAGAGTGAGTGACGGTATGTGGAAAAGGGACATCAACATTTTGCATATATTTCTTTTTTTACTTTTCACACGTTTGTGTTTGTTCTGATCTCTTCTCTCGTTTCCGTCTCTGCAAACCTACATTTCTTAATCGTGAATCCGCGCTACATATAAGTAGAGGTAGAATTTGAAAATGGCTGTTACCAAGCAATGAAACCTACCGAAAATGCTTGCTTTGGTTTCTCTTTGATGGCTTCCTAATCAAGGTATGACCTAATAACGCTTTTTATTCAAGAAGAAGAATAAGAAGATAATGCCTAATGAAGAGAAAGGAGGTCAGGTCGGCCTGGAAAGCGGGTTTCTAGCCAACGCCTCCTCTAGAAAGATGCCTGCCGCGTGAGCCAAAACCCTCCTGCCCTACCCTTTCCCTCCTTCATCGTTTCTAATGAGGGCAGTAGCTGGCGATCCTCGCGGTGGCCGCTTGCAACACACATTTGCACATGAGCACATTACCCCCCTCGACTTCACATCACACCAGCCCCATTGAAAACAATAGGGGAGAACGTGGCGCCATCTCTCGACAAGCGACCACAGCTCAAGGCACGACGGCTTCAATGGGATAGCCAGCGACGCCGCAGGCATTTTTCTAGAGGCGGCGTTCTTCTAGCCTGCTACTCCTAACGGGCGTAAGGGAGAAAAGGCAGAAAAAGAGTAGATATTATGATAGGTGACTATGGTACAGCAGAATATGTCACTGTACACACATTGTCCTTCGCAGGGACGTGTACTACACGGGAAAGTTTTTATACCGTAGCACATGCTCTAAAGACAAGCATCTAAACTTGTCTCGCTTAGAAACCTTCATAGGCACCTTATACTGCGTTGGGTGTGGTCTACATGTTCCAATCCCAGGGACCCGTAAGCTTCTCCTCTGAAAAAGTTCGGCTGCTCATGTGATCTATGACGCACTTAAGTGACGTCTTCCGGTCGCGTTTTGAGGACACACGCACATGATGTGGTGAAAGCCTATAAATCTTCATCATTATGATGATCCAATGAGAAAATCTCCAAGCTACCGATTCGGCTACCTACAAGTCTCGTTACGGTACACGATCATATACTCTTTTACTTCAGTGTCTCATCAGTGTATTACACGAGGGGTTGGCTATACACAAAATATTAAATCAATACTTCGATGCAAGGCGTATGTAACGTACGTGCTCCCATGAAGGCCGATGAACGAAAGATATAAACAATTTCGTGCTGCACCATTCTTGTGTTTTGCTTTTCGAAAATAAAGAAAAGAAGATGCAGACGTGACAGCAACGTAGCGTCTGCAATCGTGGCACCTGAAGCGTGCCATGTGTACCCGCCATAGCCTTACCAGAGCGAGGGCTATGGAGGCCACCCCCCACTTCACCTGAAGATTGCTAAGTTCTATGTGGATATGTACACACGCACACACATACAAACAAGGCGCGCCCATAATGAGAGCATCCCTCCTGAAATGTTTACCACTTATGTGCACCCGTCCCCCCTTATTTCTTTGTTTAAATTTCAAGACCAGAACACTAAGACCGAAACCACGGACCCGGTAAAAAAGTATCACCTCCCCAACGTTTCTGGCAAATTAAAAATGCCAATGATGCAATTTTGCAGCATGGCCATGACTGTCATTTTGGGATTTTTTTGTGCAATGAAAGTAAAGCCCAGAAAATTGCGAAGATGACAAGGACAATTGTATGCAGCAACTTCCGGCTGCCGTCTCGTGCCTGCGTTTTCTTTGCGTCCCGCACCAACGCTGCCACACTAAGCTTAATACTAAGCTTACACATGCTAAGCTTACCACACTAAGCTTACCAATACTTGTTTAATATATCGCCTACTCATTTTCCATCCCCACGGTGTGGACATGAGCTGTTTATTAGAAAAAAAAAAGCCGACGAATATTACCGAATTTACCAACGAAGTGTGTGCTTTAAGTGGTAATTATTATAGTTAAAATTGACACTACACGTTCATTTCGGACTGATTACAACGTCTATAGAAAAACATATTGCCAGTGTTACACGTGCTAGTCTGGTACAGAAACTTCATACAGTAGCAATCGCTACTATCGGCGCATTTCCGCCCTGCGTTGGCAGGTTGTCTGTGACTTTTTAGAACAGTTACTAAGAGATACAGCCTTAGAAAAAAAAACCAGATTATGTCTATTTTCCGTATGCCATGTTCCGGTGGCAAACGTCTCTCGCAACCGATGGCTAACTCGGCAGACCATGCGTGCTTCTGTAGAGCCTTGGTACCCACCGAAATCCTCCATGTACCAAGGGCTACTCTCTGGTCCTAGTTACTACCTTTATTCGGCAGCGTGCTTCGCGACGGGATAGATACTCGGCTTAAGATAGAGATTACTCAGGCGAAATGCTTAGATACCTCATCAAGCGCGAAAGGTAACCGTCGATGGCGGGGTGTCGGCGTCACCACCAACGATGCAAAAATCACCATCATGTGGTGACGTCACCATGGCGTCACAGACAAAATTACTGCGATGTCATCATGACGTCACTATAACTACACATATTATGACGTCACGGGATGACGTCATGAGACGTCATCGTCACCTGGTGAAACGTGGGCCAGAGGCACTGAAAAACTACGCTGGCTACAGAAAGCATCCGGAGGTAGGAGGGGGGGGAGGGGGAAATCAAACACTGACTGCGAAGAAAAAGAAGATGGTCTTTTCGCGTTAGAGTCGTCGTAGGCAAATGTGTAACTTTGTTTGTCTCGCATGTCGGTGCTTTTGTTTCGTGCACAAGCAGATATCGGACCGAACCTCACACGTGAGCCATTTACACAGAACCTCGCTTTAGCGGCAGCCTTGAGACTCCTCGATTAGATTTAAACACACCAAATGTGCTCTCTTTCAGGGCTTTGTCCATTGGCCACAGTGAATGGAAAGTTGCGGATACCTTGCAGGAGTTACCTAATGGATCAAACAGATTTAGATTGTAGAATCAATTTATACTCCTTTTTTATTTTTTCCTCCAAATTGATTTACTTTTTGGTTCAAATTCTCCGCCTAAACATTTATATCTGCACTTTTGTATTCATTTCTTTTTAACACTTTCAATTTTTGTTTCATTGTCACTTCTTTCATCGTTAAATAGACAAAAACCAACTTAATCCAACTTAAAATGTAAGAATTATCCGTTAGAACTACCCGGGTGTTGGCCAATCCCCCAGCGTGGATGTGCGCCACACTTTAAAGGATCTACTCTACGCTACTTGACGTAACCCTCGTAGACTGACGTTCAATCGAGAGGCTTTTGGGACCACGCCCAGGATCGCATCTTTCACGACGACGGCGGGTACGAGCCCACTCGAAGCGGGTCAAACTATTTTCGGAGCTCCCGACACCAGAAAGCTGGCGGAAGAGAACGAGGCGGCGTCGACAAAACAAGGTCGCCGCGGTGTCGGGCCTAGCGGGCTGTGCTTCGTTGAACGGATCAACAATCCGTAGTGGTTCAGTGATGGTCTGAAGAGAATGACAGCGAGAACGACACGGACAAAGAGAGAACGACAATACGAGCGCTGTCTAACAACGTTTTTTTTTCTTTATTGCACCAAGGAAATATACAGAAACAAAACCAGCCTGCCCCCTCATCCCCTCTGATTCACTTAATGGCCAACTCCGGCGATTTTTTGGCCATGTCAAAGTAATGGTGCTTTTATGTTCCCGAGACGCTCCTGTTACGGGCCCGATAGCAGAAATACTCGGCAAATTGGAGAATAATTTTAAATAAGCAAAAAAGCGCAACACCGAAACCGAAACCCAACCGAGTGTACTGTCTACGTATGACGTAGACGTTGTTACGAATGAACCGGAAGTCGTGCAAGGCATGCCGGTGACGCCGGCGCGGAGTATGAAAACTGTGACAGCCGGGACGACCAGCGAAGCGCCGGCCAAACCAACGCTGTCTGTCGCCTTGTGCACAGCAGACGCTCGCTGTAGCGGCCGAAGCGCCGAAGTTAGCGGTGCCCTCGGCTGCGTCACTTCCGCCGCCTTACCAATAGTGACGTCACAGACGCAATGTTGCCAGTAATTGTGGGAAGCCAAGAGGGCGTTTGCAGACAATCTTTAAAATTCATTTGCAAACAATCTGCGCATGTCTCAAGCCTGTAATTTGGCATAAATGACGGAAACGTGCAAAGGAACGTACCCAGCGAATTGCATTGAGATCCATCGACCTCGAAAAATCGCCGGAGTTGGCCTTAAGACCATGTAACACCTACAAGACCAACGTTGTGCCCCGTTGTAGCGCAATGATTGTCGACGTAGAATTTAATTTAATCGACTTGTAACTTGCATGTGAGAGTTGCGAGTCTGCAGTCGATGGAGCGACGACCACATTAGAGAATCACAAATGCGAAAAAAAAAAAACTGATCAGACATCTTCAATAGCATTGTTAAAGTTTAACTGCATTTGCGTTTCACAAAAACACAAAAAAACTGGACCCATCGACCACCTTGTGCAGGCTGAACGAATACAAACCCCACAGCCTTCCAGGTGGCTCGTGCCTTGCACTGTAAAACATACCCAATGAGCAGGCGATATGTTGAAGAGTATGTGCGTCACTTTCATTTGCAGGGCTGTTATGTGTCATCTAAGAAACAGGAATGACAAGTACGTATGACCAAGGGTCGTGTTATGTGACGATTCGCTTTCCAAAGAGCTGTCCACACGCGATTGGGTGACGCAGTCTCCGGGAGGGCGTGGCGGGAATGTGACGAAAGTGTTACCCAATCGTGTGTTGGCAAAGCGAGCTGTTCGGAAATCGAATCGTTGCGTCACAGTGTTAAAATTGATTCCGTTGGATCTAAGGGTAAAAAAGTGCCTTGAAGGTCACGCACCATATGTGCGATTATGGAGCACACACTTCCAATGCAATTTACGCTTTCAGATGTTTTTTTTTTTTTGCGAGCAAGTAGAATAAGCGTTCTTCACACAGTTTTTACTTAATTTGTATTCCGTGTAGACACTATAATTGAATACCAAATTGACCCAAACTTAGGTGCTTCCAATTTCTCGTCGTCACTAAAATTACGGCACACAATGAATAGTCATCCTCTCATTTCACATGAACAAATATACAGCGATGGTGACCCGCGCACGACTCGGAATGAAGTAAGGATCTTGCATTTCAATATAGATCGGACACATGGCACTACTGTCAACTGCGATTTCATAATGATGCGCACAATGGAGTTTCTGCAAGTTCACCGCTATGGAATAACATATGTCGACAAACTACGCTGCTCTTCTCCGAGATGCAAAATTCTAAAAACTGCAACAGAATATTCTTGCTGTTACAATAACCAAGCGATATGACCTTCACCCTGCCATTCCCTGCAAAACATAGGGAACGATAACCATAATGATAAAAATAACGTTGACTGACGAAGCTTAGGAGAAACAGCGACACCGACATGCACTAACGACCCATACATATTCGACACTCGCATTCGTCACTCCCACTCTTAATATCTTTAGCAAAACTGGCACGATCATCATTCCTACCGTGTATTTAACACATCTTTACGCTGCCTACAGCATCTACTTGAAGTCATACCTCCTCTAAATAGATGCATATCATTCGAAAAACGAAGGTATTGAGTTGTCAAAGTAGTGAGACCACCATAATTCCACAGTAAGCGAAAGCTTCCTTGCGATCAGCTTTTCTTGTTAGCCAGATCGCGCACGTGTTGCTTTTAGTGCCCGGATGAAGAATGCTTGGACGACTTGCGCTCGAAGCCAGAGCTCCTCTCTTCGCTGCCCAAGCCGGCTTCGCGGGCCATGGCGAAGAATGCCGACTTGCGATTCCTCAAGAGGTCACCGGGTGCACCGACCTCTTGGATCTCGCCGGAGCTCATCACGACAATCCTGCGGAAGGCGTGGCCTAGATGGGTTATTCTTGCAATCACCGAGAGTAAATCGTGGGGTCATTGTCAGAAAAGCTTTCTTTGAAGTATTTGTACAGTGATAGCGAGAATGATAAGGGCTCCCACGTGATTCCTATAGAAACCTCTTGAGGATCTCTGAGCAATGTATTAAATAGCGCAAACGGGCAGAACGTTCTACGGGAGGACGCTATGTGGAGGAAGGCTTATTAACGGCAAAAATTAGAATCTCACTTTTGTAGCACAGGGCTACAAGGAAATATATATATTTGTCAGAAAAAGAATCACCTATAGTCTACAAAAAATTCACCATATTCCGACGTTTCGACTGGGGTCGAGAAAAATCTTTCCGTCAAATAAGGTTATTATACAGTGAAACCCGCATGTTTTTCCCATAGTGGGATATAACTTTAGAATCCTGCGGCATTGCCTCCTCAAAGGCGGATGCATACAAGCCTGCAACCAATGGGGGGCGCACTCAAGACGGGCGTCATGAGCCGGAGGGCCCTGCCTTCGTAGAACAAAGCCGAGTGCATGAGCTGCACTATTGCTTGTCACGGAGGCGATCGCCTGCCGACTTCGGTCATCTGGGCGTGGCCTCTCCGGATTTCTTTAAGTTGTATCCTACTGTATTGGCTTTGAGCTAAAATGATTGGACGGACATTCTCTCTTAAAACAACTGAAAATATCCCATACTTATTACGATCCTCTACATATTCACCTTATTTTATATGCAACATGTATTAAGTATATAAGAAAATAATGGATTTTTGCCATTGCACGAATAACTGAGCTACGCAATTGATCGTGCTAGTTGGTAACTCAGTCAGTTTTACAACGGCGGCATCTACGATCGAAACACACACAGACGCGGAGGGCATAAGCGACATTGCGGCGTCGCTCCCGTTGCCCAGTGGAAAGCCCTCATGCCTCACCCGTGTCTTTCGAGCCAGTGAATGTGATTGCATCGTACATTTGGCGAAAAGTCAGTTTTGCCTTAAGGGTGAATCAATGAATACGATAGCAACAAACTGGAATGTAATACTAAGTAACTCTAGCAACTTACTGATTTAGGTAAGAAAGCGCGACCGCTGCAGCGAGCGAAGTGACCTTCATGCTGTCTATGCCTTCAATGCCTACTTTGCGATGAGAACACAACACGCATGGCCCGTCGGCTGATCCTCTTAGTATACCGCGACCGCGGGCGCACACGCTTGGTCGGTCAATGTACGCATTTCCTGCTAGAAGCACGTAGCCCTACGAGTGATCCTAAATGAGTTAGCTGCAGCGTTGAAAAGTAAGGCTAGGAGCCTTACTTCGCTACGCAAACGCTACGCAAAGTAAGCGGTGAAAGCACAACACGTACAGAGGTATGAGTCGTCTACTGATCATCGAGGGAAAACTGAGACACCTAAGCACCACCAGAAGAAAGAAGAGGCACAAGAAAAGAGCGCCACTAGCAACTGGTGCCACTCGCAAGCGTCTAAAGTTTTCCTCAAAGTTATGTACCAATTAGCCCAGCAACAAGTTCCAAGTTACATCTACTGATCTCTCTAGAGATAGCGACCGTGCCCTCTTGATCAAAGTTCGCTTTTGCTGTCCGAGCGACAGAGGCAGCCTCCCCCCCTCCCCCACCGGCACCCCTCCATACTCCTTAACGCATCGTAGCCGACCGGAGTGGTTCATGTCTTGCTTGAGCCGTTCCCGTCTGCCGCTTCGCGAGCGTTCCCACGCATCTAGAACACACGACGCGCGGAGCGATGTGAATAGATTTGGACTTTATACGGAACATGACGGCGACGGCAGAAATGCGGCTGGAGTGTCCATGTAATTGCTACCACAATGCAAGCACCGATGATGAGAGAAATGGTTGCTTGCCTGTCAGCATCTAAGATTGTCTGTAGCCGATGTGCTACTGTGAGGACGGTGCAGTTGGCAAAGTCACGGCGGATGGTCTGTTGGACGAGGACGTCCGTATCCGGGTCCACCGACGCCGTGGCCTCGTCCAGCACCAGCAGCTTGGTGTTACGAAGCAGTGCGCGGGCCAAGCAGATAAGCTGGTGTTGACCGATGCTGTACAAGAAAACACACCAATAACTTAGTCTCAAGGAATAGAGCAAGCTGCGATAAGTGCAGCGTGCCGGAGAAACAAGGAGGACAAAGGTTTTGCAAGAATGCTGAGAGATTCATCCATCTATGCGTAAAGCGCATTGTCGCGCACTACAGAATGCACTAATACAAGAAACACTGCAATGCTAAAGGGACGAGCACTATAGAAGAAAGAAGGCCTCCGGAAACCCTTGAGAAAGCGCGGGCGCTGTCGCAAACGCCGCAGCACCTGGTGACACATCGCATGCGAGAAAACTCCAAGTTATGTTTGTGAATTTCTTAATTACGTCGTTCCGCCTGACTCTATGGTGTCCTCGTCTGCGTTTGCCATCCCGTTGGTATTCATCCCGTTGGATTGCCTGTCACACAGGAATACGAGAGAGTAGTTGAACGATGACACGGGAGAACAGGAAAAGCTAAGTTTGGAAGCACAACATCATGCGTAAAGTGCAGCACGCACGGGGAACGACGGACTAAAGGGAAGCAAAGAAATCACGAGAGAGGTACATGATGAAGACCTAACAGATCGGTCAAGTTTCCATATTATTGGAAGCACGAACACACCGTATTAACATTAAGAAGAACGCACTATAATCAGTATTGAAGGGGTACATGGCGCCGTGTCGTTAAACACTCAATGTCCTAGTTAAAGAGCTGGAGTTCTTGGAAAGTGGCACATGCTGTAGGCGTCACTGATCAACTGTTTTGTGCTAGGAGATGCTGGCTTTGGCATGGCGTGGCGGCGAGTATTTTCTCACCTCGCTGGTTCTTGAAACGCAGTTGGTGGCACGCGCTTGTCCCTGTTTCCATGTGTCTTGTTTAGGTATGCGCTCGTATTCCTATGGAGTCACATGAATCACCAACTCGCCCAATCGGCCACTGTCACTCACCACCGGTTATCTGTCGTGCTTGTCACTTCTGCCTACCTAGAATGTGTACCTCAATATCGACCATATTCTCGTCTACCCACGTCTGTTCCATGATGTTCCATGTTTTCCGTTCTATCGCGCACCGCGTAGTCGTTCACTTTTCCACTTCAGCATTTCCGCTCGTTCTTGTTCTAGTCGCTGCAAAAAGTTTACTAGGGGCAAAGCGTGCCCACTTCACCTGAGGTTCTGGCCGTCCTCTTCGACCAAGAAGTCCAGCTTCTGGGCCTTGCTCTGGAAGAAGCCCTTGAGGTGAGCCTTCTCCAGAGCTGCCCACACCTGCTCGTCCGTGCGCTCGTTCTTTGGGTCCAGGTTAAGGCGAAGCGACCCGCAAAACAAGACCGGCTCCTAAGGGTGCCAGAAAGGCCGTAAATACATTGAATTTCGGAAAGTGAAAGAGATACGGAACGGTTTGACCTTTTCGGAAAGTGGAAAATAAAGTGTTTACGCTCGTTGCAAAATTTGTGGATTCCTTTAGACTGTCTAGCTATTTCACGCAACACAAAGGTACGTCTATTTACTGACAATGAACAACCACGCAGCTCTGTATTATTCCGTAGCAGCTACGAATTTCGTCTAATGGGTAGGCTAATATCATTCGCCCCCTATTGTGTATATGAACAATGTGCGCCTAAATATGGCTGCATGCAATGATATTGATAGCTACGAATGACAAACTAAAAATAACCGCGTAAAGCTAAAGGGGCCCTGCAACTCGTTTCCAAGGAATTATCGAATGCCTTCACTAATGCAGTTTATTGTCTCACGAATCGACTGCTGCCAAAATTTTTAGAATCCGTC
The DNA here is from genome assembly GCF_013339695.2 of Rhipicephalus sanguineus. Taxonomy (NCBI): domain Eukaryota; kingdom Metazoa; phylum Arthropoda; class Arachnida; order Ixodida; family Ixodidae; genus Rhipicephalus; species Rhipicephalus sanguineus. Next base: position 58,642,666 of record NC_051184.2, on the reverse strand, counting down.
AAGCGGGAGTACGGTGTGGTATGGTAAACTTAAATGGGTCCTGCAGGGCGTGTCTCAAGACGTTCCCACGTAGAGACCGGAAGGCCAAGCCTCTCGGCCGCATCGTGGGCCTTATGGACAGCCCAGAGTTGGTGGGCCAGAATGGGGCTACGGAGGGCCGCATCCCACCTGGACGAGTTGTTATCGACTGTAAGAGTGTGACAGGGCGCACCGCCAGAGCATGTGTGCTGACGTGGATATTTCTCCGCACGAGGGACAAGAACTGTCGGTATAAGTATCGGGATAGATCTTGTGTAAAAGACACGGGTTAGAGATTTGTCGCACGCTTGAAGCGCTTTCTCTCTCCTTTCCTACCAGTGAGCGCGCTGAAAGTTACGCAAGCAAATTGGGGAGGGGTATGACAAGTGGGCAAGCAACTACGTCCGTTCCTCAGCACGCCTCATCATCATTGTGCTGTCCACATAAAGTGCCGGGCTCATCGCTTCGGCGTCGCTGGCGCGAGCTAAAGGCCCGACCACACGTAGCCGTAGCAGCGCGTTAGCGCATGGCATTTATGCGCGGTGCCGCGCCGTCTCCCTATGGAGGGAGAGGGCGCGTCAGAGCGTGGCTTTTAGCCTCGGCGCCGCGCCCTCTCTCCATTAGGAGAGCATACGTGTGGTCAGGCCTTAAGGGGGGCGTGTTCGATGTGAATAAAGATTCATTCTTCCTGGCACCTCACTCTTGTCCAGACCCCCCCGTCTCGGACCCCTTCGTCTGGGCGGCGCTCGAACCGTACGCCTGTCTGAATACGTGTACTGTCTGGAAAAAATAACCTTAATCTCTTTCTTTTTATGTTTTTTCTTCGAACGCGTGGCTTACTTTCACTGTGATCGCGCGCAAGCGTGCGGACACGTCGCGGCATCCCGCGGAGGTCGCGGTAACCACCTTAGCCGTGGTAACCATGTACTAGCTCAAGATGCCCAAATCAGCCAATGGCCGCGGCCTTCAGGTTCTATGCTGCGGTCATTTTGGTTTCTAGCTGAATTTGAGAATTATTTGTAAATTGTACGCCGTGTGCTGCACTATAATATTTCGCTAACATGTTTCGCTAACAGACTCGACTGCTGATGGCCGCGTTTTTTGAGAATGCTGAAAAGGTGTTGCAGGGTGAACAATTAAACCGGTCATGCAACTCTTTTTTAGCATGGTCAGAAAACGCCGCCGATCCGTAGTCGTGGCTCCCGAGAACACGCTAGTTACACCTTAAAGCACAGCACGCGGCCTGGGATTTACAATAAATTCTTAAAGTCAGCTAAAAATCGTTTCCTCTTCTCTCGAAAAGCGATGCAATTGGCCGATTTGAACATGGCGCGCTTTGTAGTTACTACGGCCGCCGCGGGAGGCCGCCACTTGCTCGCGCGCGCGCGATCGCACTCAAGTACGCCGCGCATTCTAAGAAAAACAATGTGCTCAAGGACACGAGGTGCGTTTGACGTACCTTCTTCCCCCGTGCCATCCCTCCCTGCTTAGCTTCCAGCGCTTTCGTCGGGCCGAGAAAAGAGAGAAAGCAATTACAGCGTGCGACAAATCTTTGTAACTCCGCTCGTACTGGACAGATTCTGAAAACTTTCTGCGGCGGTTGATTCATGAGGCAACAAGCTGCTTTAGTGAAGCCATTCCATGGCTTCTTGTAAAAGTGTTGCATGCCCGTTTTACGAAGTCAACCAAAGGGCAGTGGAAATTATTTGTAGTGCCTAATTGAAGAATTTGAAGTATGAGATCATGGGGAGTGAGGAGAGGCACTATAGAGTACTTATAAATATGGGAAACAATCAACTTTAATTTTTCAACCACCACTCCATGCGGAAGTTCGTGGTCTCGCTACCGCTGGCGGCAAGCTTTTGGCCTACTTAGCTATTTTTTTCCTTTATATAACCGTTTCTTTCTGAAATAAAGTCCGCAAATTAGTTTTCTGCATGCTTTCCTTGGCTTGAATATCCCTTAGCTTTACATAGTTGTCTGGCAACAACAGGCCGCGTGATCGATTACTCTTGTTCACGTTTACACAGGAATGAAAATACAGCTGCTTCAGTTTTAGAGTACGGTCTGTACCTGTGGGATGATCGTAATCTTCGAACGCAGGTCGTGCAGCCCGATGCGCGATATGGTGACGCCGTCGATGATGATGTCGCCTTCGGCCGGTTCCAGGATGCGGAACATGGACAGCGTCAAGGACGACTTGCCCGAACCCGTACGGCCTACAACGCCAACCTGGTACGGATAATATAATAATAATTGTTGGGTTTTACGCCCTCAAACCACGATATCACTATGAGGGACGCCGTATTGGAGGGCTCCGGAAATTTCGATCAACTGGTGTTCATTACCGTCCACCAAAATCTGAATACACGGGCCTCTAGCATTTGGCCTCTATCGATATGCGGTCGCCATTTGATCCCAAACCCCGATTCGACCGATACTTGGATGGCGTTGTAAAGGAGAAGTCGAAAAGGTGACGAAATTCTACGTTCTACGTTCCGCTGGAACGAGCGAGTCGACGCTAAGCTATTACTCTTCCTTTCGTCTTGTACTCCGCTGCCCTCGCCGCTCGTCCGCTGGGCCCGCTGACCCGCTGAACCGCTCAGCTATTACTCACTAACAGCTTGACATTGTAGCGCTCACACGCAGCGAAGAGCAGTACTTCTTTTTTAAATCCTCCTTTGCTGTATCTCGATTCTGTTTGTGAGACACAAGCACACAAACGAATGAAAGAGCAGTATTAGGCGTGGAGCTTTTGACCGCAAACACACCCGCGTTATCATCGCGAGTGTCCGGTGACGCGCGATTAGCTGCCGTTTTGTATAAGCACTAGCGAGGCGGGAGTGCCAACAATGGGCGGGACCGCGGCGCCCTTTCTACTTTCTTTGCTACAGCGGCCGCCGTGAATCGCCCCGCGTTGTCTTTCACACTGTTTGCCACGCGCTCGCGTGTTCCCTCTCACAGTGCTCACGATAGTTACATCTGTTCCTAGTGCACAAACCTTTTCCGAAGGTCGCAGTTTGAGGTTGATCTTGCGCAGCACAAGATCCAGGTCCGACCGGTAGCGAGTGCTAAAATTCACAAATTGGACGGCACCCTGCTGCGGCCAGTCGGGACTCGGTGGTGGGGTCACACGCCACGGTGCCTGCGCAAGTTCCGCGCCGCAGACCCGGTGACGTCAACGTTCCGGTAAGTGGTTGCCGTTACGTATTTTGGCAAACCCCAGGTTACTTAGAGCGTATCTCGAGCTACGTATAACATTACATCACTTTCTTGGTAGCGAAAGGAACTCGCCGAAAGTGAACCTGTGTATGTTTACCGAAGAAAGAAAATAGAGACGCTTTATTGCTACGCAGAAGATTTAAGTGTAGGACCCTCAAAATACTCTGGTTGAATTCTGTTGTAGTTGCTAGAACAACTATATGGCTATGATGCGCACGCCATCGTGCGATGGCGTGCGCCCGGGGTTCTTCGACGTGACCCTAAATTTAAGTACGCGAGTGTTATCTCACCTTGAATGAAATGTGGCCGCCATGGGCGGGAATCGAACCCGCGACTTCAAGTTTACTTAGAGTGTTCGATTGGGTTTGCTGCTTGCTCACTATCTTAAGTTTCCAGTGCAGACCTTAACAGGAACGATCAAAAGGGCAGAGACAATCGCGCACCATCGTCAAAAGTGTTAAGACCATCAATGGATAAATTTTTCGGCAAAGGCACTATATCTACCTCTAATTGTTGGTGAGTATTCACGTCATCAAGATCCCGCTAGCTGTTGGCTTTTCTTCGCAATATTGTCTTTGCGCGAACGAGCACCGGGCGATCGCTTTTTGTTAGAAAGGGGATGTCATGGCAGTTCTGGTAAATCTAATACCGACACTGATATGACATATGATGTGATACATGATATCGCCACTGGTCACGAGTTGTTACAAGGCCACCTCTGCGTGCATTACACCAACCTCGGTCGGTGTCTTCGTATATTCGTAGAGACGCTCTACGGCGATCAGTGAGTTCTCCAGCTCGGCCGTGAAGCGCACGAGGAAGTTCAGGGCATCGGTAACCTGAGAGTATGCGCAAACAATAAATTAAAAGAACATATTGAAAAGTGAGTTGAGCAGTTACGTCCACGTTTCTAGGCAGTAATGTTTCGCCGCCAGAGAGAGAGAGAGAGAGCAATAACTTTATTTATCCCATCTTAAGGGAAAGGGGCTGCGAGATGAAGGTGAGGGATCCTACTAGGCCTCCTCTACCACCTCAGTTCACCTCAGGATAGCCTCCTGAAGTGCGGGGTTGCAGCTGCGCATGGCAGCCTCCCACAGCTCCTGGCTACTTAATTGTTTACGAAGGCTTTGCGGAGGGAAGTGACTTTTGCATTGCCACATAATGTGGTTAAGGTCCGCTCGCCAAGTTCTGCGATACCAGGGTCCTCCGATAACATTTCTCTTTCTTTCTCACATAGAAGTGGCATACTTAGGTGTGCGCAGAAAGGTGGGAGGGGGGGGGGGGGCGGGCTGTCGCCTATTTAATCATCTTAAAGTGGCGCCATACCTTTAATCAGCTGGACCTGTCCCGTCACTGTTCTAAAAAAGGGCAGGGTTGTGGCCATGCATGTTTATGTCAATAATTGCGGCCGAGGTTCCCCGATGATGGAATCATAGACCTGTTTGCTTCGCACAGTTAACTCCGGAAATCCGGATACTAGGGGCAGGCCGTTGTCAGAAACACGTCATCGCTTCATTCGGTAAAAAAATATGGCCACCTTCAGCCCTCATTGCTCCTCACTGCTCTCCCCTAGTTGAGATCCCTACGATTGCCTATGGTGACATACTACTATGGGCGCCTCAAAGACGTTTACCTGATTTGCCGTTAAGATTGCGCCAGCTGACAGCCGAAAAGGGCTAATATGATGAAAAAAAAAACGACACGCGATATGTAGCCTTGATTCTCTACTCAGCAGCCAATGCACTGGCTGGTTGATTTCGCAGGTTGGCCACGTACCGCGCGATCCTCGTCACAGCCAAAATCAACTCCAGGGAGTGTAAAAGCTATCTCGTAGCTCTTGATGGCGGTGATGTATTTGATTACATTTTTTTTCGAAACTGGACAGATACAAATCGGCATGAGATCATTTTATTTTCAGCTTTTGCGGCATAGCATGCCGGTTACCTACGTTTTTTTTTTCTTTTCAATAAAACGTGTGTGTGCGTTGTACCCCGTGACCACCCTGGTGCTATTGTTCTACGAGAATTCTTCGAGGAATTCGCCTAATTCGACCACTGACGAGTTAATGTTTCCGTTCGCTTTGACCCAGTCGTCCTGGCTTGATGAACGTTCTCTTCGCTTCTTGCTGGGCGGATAACTCGGCATTCCGTTACGATGCGCTTAGTCTACTCCAGAATTTTTTCTCTCTGTGGAAGTAAGGTTATGAAAGGACACGTTGCCGTTTGTAGCTCACGACTTCTCAAATGCGTATAGACTCCCGCGCAGCTTTGTGTCACAAACGAATGGACCGCCATCTTCCCGTTGATGGTCACGAAGCACCTCATCTTCACGTAGCGGACACATTAAAGGGACGCTGAATCTAAACAGTGAATCAGAGTGATAAATTCCAGCCTGAGAACACAAAATGTTGCGTATTTTGCCATCAGAGATTTATTAATAGAAGAGTAGATCATGTGCGAAGAATCATTCTTGAATATCGCGTCGAAATCTCCGTACATGTTTGGCCACATCGACTCAACGAATTCTCCTGAATCTTGGTATGTTAAGTATCTGGCCCCCTCGCAGGACAGTGTACTTCATTTATGCCCATAAAGAACTACGTAGGCCCTAATGATGCCGTCAAAATCTATGCTTGTCACTGAGTGGCGCGGAAAGATCGATGTGGCGTCACCCCCCCCCCCCCCCCGGAATTTTCTTTTTGCGCGTTTTTTCGCCTACAAACGGTTCTTCTAGCGGCAAGCGTGGTGATTTCGTTACTGCGAAAACGAGTAATTCACTAACACGAGCAATATCGTTTGTCCTCTGTACTGCCCTTGCGAATCGAGACGGTTCAATGTTGAAATCAAATCAAGCTATATTTCCTTTTGAGATGAAAGGGGGCTGGACTAAAAGGCGTGAGTACGGCTTGACAGACGTTACTGACATCTTCGTTCTTGGCCCAGTTTTGCAAAATGGTGCACAAATATGACAGTTCAAAGCACACTGACAATAATTGTTGGGGTTTTACGTCCCGAAACCACGATATGATTGTGAGATACGCCAGAGTGGATGGCTCCGGAAATTTTGATCACCTGGAGTTAATTAACGCGCACCTAAATGTAAGCACACGGGCCGTTAGCATTTCGCCTTCATCGAAATGCAGGCGCCGCGGCCGGGATTCGATCCCGCGACCTTCGGGTCAACTGTCGAGCAACATAGTCGCTAGATAACTGTGGCCGGTTAAGTCACCCTGTTGTATTCACCTTGAGCGCGTAGAGAAGGGTTAGCCCGATGGTCGCCGGCCCGAAGGTGTCCCGTCCATGGACCAACAGGCAGGCCGTGACGAGCGACACGGCGGTGCCGAGGAAGTTGAGGCGCACCGTGAGCCACCTCTCGGCGCCCATCAGGTGGAAGGCGCAGGAGATCCAGCGCTCGAGCAAGGAGTCCGACAGCGCCACGAAGCCGCGCTGCACGGCGTACGCCCGGATGGTCTGCACGCCGGGCACCGTCTCGGCGATGCAGTTGAACACCGGCGACCGAGAGACGGACTCGAGCCGCTGCAGCTGCCGGAAGGTGCGCACGAACAGCTTCTGCGCGAGCAGTTTGAAAGGACCATTGTTGCAGTACGGGCTACTTCGTATGACATGTTGGAGCAAGTTCCATCGTTATCATTATCAACATATTTATGTTCATTGCAGAACGAAGCCCTCTCCCGTCGATCTGAAATTTACTCATCTGCGAAACGGCGTCTTCACTTAGAGACGCGACTTAATTTTGCACCGTTGGCAAGAAAGAGACCACGAACAGTGAGCTTATGGTAACAGTGAGCTTATTTAGGTAAGACTAATTAAATATTAGTGTTGCTTAAACTTCAATTTTACCACTTATGGCTGAAACATTTTGCTGTACACGATCGCTTTGGTGAGGGCAGTACCGTGTTTAACGATGCGCTGGACGTGGGGCGTTTCGAGAGGAATTTTGAAATACTGTTTTCCTTCTTTAGGAATGCTAACCACCGTCAGATAACTATCGCTTGTGATTAGTGTGAGAGTTAGCATAACAGAGAGCTGAGCTAGTTGGTACGTATTCATGCTAAATGTCTGGGCGTGCAAACACGGACACAAGAGATAAGTCAAGGCACCACAATAGCCGTGTGGGTCTTTGCACTTGTTTGAGCACACTTACGCACGAAAGTTTCCATGGGGTGATTGATTGCACAATAAATAATTAATTACCTTGTAATTGCAAGTAGTAGTTATAAAATACAAATCATGTAGTCTAACACTTTCACTCGCTTTTATTGAGGTCTTAGAACCTTGACATCAAATTATGTGAATGTCGCGCATTTATAGGCAGTCGATGATAAGGCGTGTCGCAAAAGGTTACTCTGTTCTGGCTCCGGAAATTCTAACCATCTGGGTTCTTCGACGTTCACTAAGCACACGGGCATCTAGCATTTCGCCTTCATCGAAATGCGACCGACGCGGCCGGGCTACGAACGTGCTCTGCTTAAAGTATTTGTAGGTTTGCGGCAGAACTATGCACTGACTTCTGTACCAGATGACCGTCAAATGCTAAATTTCTTTGGTTGAACCACTTGCTGGGCCATACCTGTACAATAAAGTAAACAATCGCACATGGTGCGACGGCTGGCAAGAAGGCCGGAATGTACAACGTGATCAGCAGCAGGATGCCCAGCACGTCGCTCAGTTGTTCCAAGACAGAGTCCAGGACGATGCCTATCTGAATATCGGCTTGGTCCAAATCCTTGCTGAACCTGCGCGGGGCGCGTGACCATATATAGTGACTAAATGCGAAGTGTTTACTTCCCGACATATGTCCAACGATTTTCCCAAGGTGACTAAAATTAGCAAATGCCTAGCTAGTGTCCGAGGTACCGTTGAAAAAAGTGTGCAGTCGCTTATCGCTTGGCACATCCGCTTCCGGCTTTTCGGACAAGCGCATCGGGGTTCTTCCACGACTGCCGACTATTGACGTAATGGGGGTATGCATTCACGTCTGTGCGGACGTCATTTTGTTGTACAACCAACGCAGTGCAAGGCGCGTTTTAACTTGAGCTACTTATCTCCAAAAGCACACTGGAAGCTGCGAGTAGCAAAACGAAATGGCGCTCGTTGACGTCACGGTAATGTTCCCTATACAACAACCCCAGGCGGCTAGGAATAGTGAAGGACACAGTCGACGCTGGACCACTTAGACATACGTAAATCCTGTTAGGAATTTCTTCTTAAATAAGAGGCTCGCTCCGTCCCCCTTAAGGGGTATTAAGACGGGGGACAAATCCTCGGGGGATAAAGGTGGAGCCTAGTCACATCAGCTCGCGAGGAGGATCCCTCACAAATGTCTCCCACTCACACGGACGGGGCAAACAGAGGGGGAGACCAGTGTTACTAGACTACTCTGCTGGCTTCTACCACCCGTTTGACAAGCTGCTGACGACAAGCTGCAGACGACCATGCAGCTGCAGACTGGACACCCTCTGCCGCTCCCTCCAGGATCAAGTGCAACAATGTGGCCAAACAAGAGCCCCACATTCCGCCATATCCCCCACCGCCGGGGAATCGTTTGTCCTGTCGGGGAAAAGGTCCCCGTCTCCTCCGAGGAGTCGCGGGGTGGAGTCGCGAGGAGTCGCGGGCGTCACTAATCCGTGATGACGTGGTCACGTGATCCTCAATCCCCCCCGTCTCCCCCGCCGATTTCTCCCTCGTGTGAATACCCCTTAAAGTGCGCACTGGGAGCTGCGTACTCTATTGGTGCTGCTCCAAGGGGCACAAATCCAGACTGCCTAAAAACAACTGACATTCCCATTGCTCGTACGACTGACATGCCCACTGCTCGTACGACTAGTTTGCCAACCAGTTACAACTTCGGTACTTCCTTTCGCTTCAGAAATGTTAACAAGACTGGCGAGAACATTTCTTTCTCTTTGCTGAACAACAACGCTTCGCGCATAGGATACCATAATTAAATGATTATTGTGTCTGTAGCAATTTTTTAAGTAAGTCTAAGATCTAGGGCCTGTGCCGACCTGGCTGATAGCGCACGTGTCCAGGAAGACATCAGTTGCAAGAAAAGCTTCAGACCCATTCTGCTGTCTTCCGCTCCCTTAATTATACTCCTATCACTTTCTTTCCTTTCCATCGCACGCTGCGTGGACCTTAACATTTTATCGAGTTTATCCGTTATCCTCCATGTTATAACCCCATATGTTTGTACTCGCAGTACGTTGCATATATGTAAAATGTGTATAGCTTTCCTAGCTGACGATGAGGAGAAAAAAGAACAAAATTCAGTAAGCACAGCGATAGCCTAGTTCACGCTTGAAATATTCTCTATAGAGATTTTGCATAGAAACCTGTTCAGCATGCGCCCCAGCGGTGTGGTGTCGAAGAAAGACATGGGCGCTCGGACCAGGCGACTCAGGGCCTCGTCGTGAATGCTGCTCGACGCTATGAGAGCGCACAGGGCCAGGACTAAAGTACCCAGGAGGATGGATAAACCTGCGTATGCGCAATGTACCTGGGATTACTGCGCCTATCGACTTCTCGCTGTCTCTTTGTTGTTCACCACATCGTAAAAGGAGGACGGAAAAGTATTCGCAGGGGCTCTAAGACGATTTCACGGCGAATTTCCATTGCGTCTTTACTACTTTGACGTCATTTTCAATTGCTGTCTATCAGTTTTAGGTTTTCCAAGCAGCGCAAAAACAGGCCACTGAGAATAGACCACACAACTCAGGCGCTCCTACGTAGGGCAAACTGGACGCTGCCTTAATGATTGCCTCAGGGAGCACGCCAACAACGTCAAGCAAAAACGAGGCAGCAAGTTGGCGCTGCACTGCAGGTCATGTAATGATATACCAACTCAGTCGGACCTTTTACTCCGTTACGCCCCCCCCCCCCCCTGTTTATTCATTACGGGGGGCGGCCGCTCCTCCTATTCCCATTTGCCTTACTCGCTCCCCCATCCCCAATGCGAGAATATGGTTTGGAAGGACTTGTTGGGCGGGTTGGCGCATCTTCCAAAAAGGTACCAGAAGTGTGTACCTTTTGTGATCTGAGCTTGTCCTTGTGTCTAGACTATGCGGTCGTTACATCGGGCAGGTTATACCTTTTCTGAATGCAAGAATCCTTCACTGTACTATATTTGTAGGTAGTTACCGTCGAAAGTGGTCAAGCAGCGTTTAACATAATGCATGAAATCAGAAGACGCTACTAATTACTGCAACGTCTCACAATGTCAAACTGACTATTAAAGCCCAGAGGACGACGTACCCTGGCACATTCCCAGCAGTCCGTAAACGGACAACCTCCAACCGCTGTCCGAATGCCACGCGTTTCCACCTGCCTGGAGGACCTCCTCACTCCAGCTGCTGATCCATACCGACGAAAGAACCTGGAAATCAGAGCACGCATGCTACTTGCTGGCGTCATACCGCGATGCAGCAGAGCGTATTGTTTGATCGCATTGGTGGTGCACGCTGAGCTTGGACAGCAAGTTACAATAGCTTTGGTGTCTGAACTGAGCGCGCTCACATGAAAGGCGAAGCCGACGATGACAGTGAACACTCATGGTGAAGATGACAGCGGCTAGCCCGGTCGACATGCTTCGCATTGCAAAATGTGACTTGCAGAGCGGGTTTTCACCGAGCTCCTTTTGAAAACGAAGTCGGTGGCAGACTTGTACACGATTTATAGTTAGGAAAAATTCATTCATGGTTACATCAAGTCCGTAGCCAGGAATTTTTTTTTCGAGGGGGGGGGGTACTTGCTGAAATCCTCGACTATTTGAGAAAAATACCTGTATTCATTATTTATTTTTGGTAAAAACACCTCTTCACCAAAATTTCGGGGGGGCCCGAGCCCCTCGGAACCCCCCGCCCCCCTCCTTGCTACGAGACTGGGTTACACAGACAAATAAACTCACTGGAATATTCGGGTAAATAGTGGTGAAATTCTGGTAGCCTGCCACAGAACATGTGGGCTCCCTGGAAATTTGAATATATAATGCAGCACAAGGGACAGCCGCGGGTAGAGTTAAAATGGCTCAGAAAACTTCGCGGTTTGTGACACAGCGCTTGAAGTTTACTACGTTGTTGCGGTTAGTCTGTAGAACACAGAAGCACGAGTAAATTTTGTCAACTACTTTTGTCGTTCAGATAATCTTTCTCCACTATTTTTCATCCACCTGCGTTGTGTAGTTGATATGGGTGTTAGGCTGCTGACCCCAAAGTCGCGAGTTCGATTCCGGCCGCGCTGGTCCCGTTTTGACGGCGATGAAATGCTAGAGGCCCGTGCACTGCGCGATATCAGCGCGTGCACGTTAAAGAACGGTTAAAGAATGGTAGAAATCTCCGGAATTCTCCACTACGGCGTGCCTCGTTATATCGTGCTTCGGCACGTAAGATCTTGGTATTATTATTATTATTATTATTATTATTATTATTATTATTATTATTATTATTATTATTATTATTATTATTATCCGCCTATTTACTATTCAAATACTGCCAGGCGCACGTCAGACGCGGAGAGACAATGCGATCGCCCCAAAATCCTAGTCATGAGTCCGCGGCTGCCGCCGGACGAACCAGCAGCAATGTCGTGAGTACAAACCAAGGTCACGGCAATATTAACCGAAGTCTCTTCAGAAGAATAGCAAGGTGCTACGGCACCGACATCTCACTCACGTCAAACGCCCGGCAAGCACCGTAGCTCACTAGGACCAGTAGGAACATGACGGGTCCGAAGCGTTTCACGTAGTCGCGGTAAATCTCGTAGTCCACCTGCGAATGTCGTAGGTAGCGTGAAGGCTCGGGCGAGTTAGTACTCCAATGCGCGAGGCTTTAACGGCGCGAAAAAAAAAAATATAGGGACACTGGAGTGAAACAACGAATGGCTTTAGATTTACCAATTGTGCTCTGACACCTCTGATGTCGTTAGTTTCAATCGTCATATATTTATTAATAGAGGAGGAAACCAAGGTCAAATTTTCATTTTTCGATTTCGCTCCAAAGTTTTGAAAGTGCATTTTTCCTGTTGTGGCCACATCAGCTCAATGATATTTGAGTAAGACCGGTTGCTGGGCGAGTTGGTTGAAATCTATGGGGTACATTTTAGCGCAAACTATGAAAGAAAGCACGGGAAAACGAGTAGGAGAAAGCAGAAAGGTAAAAGCTAAACTTCAACTGTTTATTCGAAAGGTGAAGCCAACAACAAATAACCATGTGCGCATGCGTGAATCAGTCAGGGGAAAAAATCACACTTTCATATCAAAGAGTTGCATCTCGTTTTTGAACAGACAGATGTGTCACTGATACAACTCAACGTATCACTGATACAACGATACAACGATATTTTCTGGATCTTGGTGCGTTACGTCGGTGGTTCACTCAGATGACAATGCACATCATTTTTTTCCGACGTGGAACTATCCAAGCCCTAATAGACGCCATCGAAATCTATGACGTCACGACAATTGGTGCGGGAGCTTCAAGGGGGCGTCGCCACCCGCATTTTCTTCTTGCGCGTTTTCTCGGTTACAAAGCGTCTTCTCGCCGCAAGCCTGGTAATTTCGGAATTGTGAAAGAGTAATTCATTAATACGAGAAAAATCGCTTTTCACTTCAGTGTTCCTTTAAACGAAGGAGAAAGCGCAGACACACAGACAGGAGCTGACTTCTAACTAAAATATATTTCGTAAAACACACTTATAAGTAATCCAAATAAGGCGGAAGTTGAAAGCATGATAGAACCTATCAGATGCGGAGAAACTGGACGTCGGCCTATTTTACGGGGCAATGGCGATGCGAATATACGTGAATTGCTTGTGGCGACGGGTATAGGTCGCACGGAGGTGTAAACATCGGTCACCTTGAGTCGCGTTTCGGGTGCCAGTCGCAAATCGTCGCGCGACCGGTGCTCGTCGCAGTTTTTATTGTGCCTATAGCGTGCGCTTTTTTAGAGCGATAGCTCTGCTGCTCCAGGTACCAACGCTGAAAATACCCGGTTCCTCTAATCTGACCTTCAAGTTCAGGCAAGGTCATCCCAGCGTGTCTTGTGCGGCGCGTTCGCGACAAACGACCAGCGCCTAGTCTTTCGTGCCGCCACCGCCGGAGGCGCTGGCTACATCCAAGTTCAGTGCGCGTTCGCGCCGAGAACGCCGACGGTGCCACATGCAGCGCCCGTGCCTCGTGGTGCAATTGTAGGTGTGGTAGTCGCTGCTACAAGAGTGACTCTCCAGCGGCCTAAGCAAACGAAACCGAGCTGTCGCTCGAGAAACTTGATTCAAGCGCGTTAAACCCTCGGAAATGTTTTCATACGACCAACCAACCTTGCCAATGTGGAACGCTTCCTCCTCGATGAGATGACCGGGGCTGACGTAGGCCGAACGGTTCGTTTGAGGGTTCGGCCTCTTGGACATCGTCACAGACAGCGACGACATCTCGCCGGAGGTCACTTCGAACGCCCTGCGCACGTGTACGTTGGGCTATACTCGTTTGCCTCCGGGGCTAAGTTATGCGCTGTTCGTTTTGCGATGCAGGCTGCAATCTCGTTCCTTGCGAATAAGTTCTTGATTACATCCAATCGCTCAAAAGTCATAACCGAGGACCAAGTGACGTAGTTGTAACACTACAAGATGTCGTGTCTAGCTCTACATATTATTATTATGAGTATTATCATTATTAATTTATTTTCACGTGGTTGGCTTATTGTTTATTACCTCCACCTACACGACGCATGCTGCACTTTCATATTTTTTTCATGGGCCCTACAACCTGCTTCAATAAGCCACAGGGGGGTGGGGGGGCATACAAACAAAGAAATAATAAGTAAATAATAGTTTTGCGAATGTGAATAAGAAAGTCGAACGAAGAAATATAGCCTGCTGTCAGGGCAAAACACGACACAATGGTATGTAACACTAAAAGTAGGCGCAACATTCCTTGCAAAAGATGGATGAGAAAAATAAGGAAAAAGATTTTTGCGAGCAGGGTATTAGCTGTAGCTAAATAAATAAAACGTCCAGGATTACGTTTTGTCCACGGCTGAACAGGCCTAACAAACGCGTAGAATGTCGACGCGCCTCCTTGCATCGTAAAAACAAAAACAAATTGCAGAGCGTTGCGTTCCGTAGTAGATCACCATGACGTAATTATTCCACAATTGGAGACCTTTAGGAAGCGCCCCAAATGTTCATTCATACGCGAGAGCTTGCATTTCGCCTACTTCGCATTGCGGTCATCTGCCGTCTGCTGGGATTCGTAATCGGGTCGGTCTAGAATACCCATCTGGGAGGCCATTACTTCCTGCTAGCAGATAGATATCTGGCGTTTCAGTAATATCTGAAGCCATTGCACTTCGCTACGATCTCTTGTACCAATCTTGAAGGACATTTCAGCGCGCTGAGGTGAAGCGTACGAATCTCGGAACCCATTACATCTCACTATGATCTGGCGCACCAATCTTGAAATACATTACACCTCGCCGAGATCAGGCGTACAAATCTTCAAGGACGTTACGCATTGCTCAGATCAGGCGGACCGATCTCGAACGCGCATTACATCCCGCTATGATGTGGCGCATCGATGTTGGAGGACATCACACCTGGCTCAGATCAGGCGTACCAATCTCGCAATCCATTACAATTCACTACGACCCGGCGTACCGATCTTGGGGGATATTACACCTCGCTGATATCTGGCGTTACCAACCTTGGACCTGATTACATCTCACCACGATTTGGCGTTTTAATGTGTAAAATCGGGATACGTGATCGACGATGAGCTGGAGTATACTCACTTTTCGTCGTACACAGCTCTAAGCAGAGCCCTGGGCGCGGCACCGTCGGTGGCGCCTTGCTGTTGATGCGGCTGCTGATGCGCCGCCGGCGGGGACGAAATGAGCACGTTCAGTGCCAGCCCTTTGTCGAACAGCCGCTGGCCATACGGGGCCCGGTAGATCTCCTTGACGCGTCCTTCGTGCAGGACTATCACCATGTCGGTCAGGGGCAACACCGACATGGTGTTCGTTGCCAGCACACGAGTCTGTCCGCGGGAGGTGACGGATAATAGTAATGTGTGGTGGGAACCAAAGCGGTGATGCTTAACAGGCAGACTAAACTTCCGTTTGAAAAGGAAGGTTTCTTGGCAAGGGTACCCTATGTGTTCCATGACGGCGAATCTAAACTGGTTGATGACACGAAGGCTTGAAGGGGTTAGAAATTGCCGAACAGCTGGCGCCGCTGGATCAACGTTTTTATGTATCCCTTGCTCAATGGGAGGTTCAGCAAGGAGTACAGAAAAACAGTGCTTAGGACGTTGCTTAACTGACGAAGACAAGTCCACTTGTCTAAACGTCGGCACCAGCGACACAACCTGTTAAATTCTAAATTGCTTGAAGCCTTGATCTTCCCGCAAAGTCTTGCCTTGTTTGTTTCAACTAATAGGAGTCATTCGTTGCTGAAAATTGTGAAAATATAAGCAAGTAAATACCTTCTTTCTGAGAAGTCCTCGGGGACCGATGACGCCATGGAAAAGCGCCGAGCCGACTTGGGCATCTACGGCACTCAACGGGTCGTCCATAATGTACAAATCGGCGTTCTGGTACACCGCCCTGAGTGCGCAGGATATAGTGAATAAGCGTACAAACCAAAATGATTGAGCAAGATTTCCTTTTCATAGGCGGGTTAATCACTAGGAAGCAGTGGGGTAAGCTGTGAGAGACACACTTTAAAAATTGTTCACATTCGAAATTATTTTGACTACCCGGTATTAACTGTCTTTTCCGAACACTTCCACAGACCTCGGGCGCACAAAAATGATCACGGGACCTCCACTACCCTAGAGCCCATAGTGGCTCTCGCGAGAGGTTGTCGGCCAGAGCAGCCCGCTAAGACTCTTTGGCATTCGCTCCTTGAACATCACGATTACGCGCTGCAAAACACAAAAGCGCGATCCAGGAAGCGTGGTACCATGGGAATTTTAGGACATTTCATTATTAAATAAGATGAGTGAAACTGAAAATGCCGCGTCATAATACCACCCCGAAGGCGAGCTACACTGAAGTTATATACTTTCCTTTCTTCAACTGGATACTTCATGTTTACG
Source organism: Rhipicephalus sanguineus (assembly GCF_013339695.2). Classification (NCBI taxonomy): domain Eukaryota; kingdom Metazoa; phylum Arthropoda; class Arachnida; order Ixodida; family Ixodidae; genus Rhipicephalus; species Rhipicephalus sanguineus. The sequence continues at coordinate 58,626,319 of NC_051184.2, read as the reverse complement.
TCAGGACCTCTGGCTTTATTTTACTGGTTTTTTGCATTATTTGCGGAGCGTTCCCTTTCTAGTTTTACTCGATCTACCGCCATACTCGGCGACATTGACGAAGTATGCGTTTTCGTCTTTTTTGCCACTGTTTTGTTTTTTCGCAGAGATTGAGGTTCTTTCGGAGCATTGAGACTGAGGTCGGAATCGGTGGTCCGTTGGTACGCATGCGCGCCAACGTTGCCAGCTTCAACTACACTATCGTTACCTGGCGAGGTTGATGCGCTGCTTCTGACCACCGCTCAGGTTGACCCCGCGCATGCCCAGTTCGGTCTGGTCACCGGCGGCCAGCTCGGCGAGGTCGGTCTGCAGCTGGCAGGCCTGGACGACGCGTCCATAGAAGCACGCGTGGTGCTGCCTCTTGAGGAGGATGTTCTGGCGCACCGTGGCGTTCTGGATCCACGCCTGTTGCGCGACGTACGCCACCTTTCCCTGCGCGAAGGTTTGAATAAACGGCGGCACGTTGCTGGAGACGCGCGCGTGGCCTCTTTTATCGCCAACAGTGACATAGGCGCGCGCACAGGGGGGTTACGACAGAATTCAAAAACCGAAATTACTTTAATAAAGGGGACCATAAGGCGATGCGAAGCAGCGTTTCGGCATGTCGAGCCCGCGTTTCAGAGGGGAAGTGGAGAGGGGAAGGGGAAAAGAGAAAGTTAGAGAGGGGGAAAGTGGGAGAGGGGAAGGGGAGAGGGGAGGAGGAATGTGGGAGATGGTGCGTGTGGAGAGGGTTCACGCATGCGCAGTAAGGGTGGTCACGCCGCACGCCACGACCACCACCACCGGTTTGAAATCCGCCACAAGATGCTTCGCATCTAATAGATTGAGCGCAAAAGGAAGGGACACAAGAAGACAAGACGACTTCTTCTTATGTCCCGTCCGCTTTCGCTCAGTCTATTACAGAATTAACCAACGCGCCCAACAAAGCATTTTATTAAGTTACCGAAACTACTTGCGTCGCAGGGATTCCCTTCGCACACTTGGCATTATCATTCAGGTCAACCTCAATGTTAACGTTTAAATCTATCGATGTCTGTCGAAACGCTTTCGGCGTTGTTGCGAAAGTTTATGCCAGCCTGGTGAATAAAGATCGCCGTTAATTATTCGTTTTCAGCCGCGCGGTCCTACAAAAGCGAATAAGAATAAAATAAGTATAACACTACTAGTATTCTTCAGCCAGCTCATAGTGCAATTAGAGCGTATAAATTTGAACTCTGGCATGGCAAGTGATGCAAGAAATTTGCGCCGGGTACGAACATAATGAACTTTCCGTCGCCACGTCAGCCGTGGACCTCATCGTTATCCCGACCGCAGCTTGTTTCTATATGGCTTGTCGGCTGATATGGATGTTCGCTGAGCTTCTAGCGCATCAGGAAATTCCTCTCGCACGGGCACTTCTACAGCTAAAATCTGACAGCCCACCACTTTGAGACAATACATTGGCGTGAAATAGTTAAGGCGAGCGTGCGATCATTGGCACCGTAGATGTCGCGCACCTTTCGGTCGAGAGAGCCCTTGACGCAGCGCAACTCGCCGAGGATGGCAGACAGGAAAGACGTCTTGCCGGAGCCCACCTGACCGACGACGGCCACGAGCTGACCTTGAGCGATGCGGACGTCCACGTCCTGCAGTACCATGCGTCCCTCCTGCCGATGCCAACTGAACGACGCCTGGCGTATGGTCACCGCATCGCCTATGAGTGGGTCATGAAAAGTCACACGGTCCTTCATGCATTCACTTAAGACAACTCGAAGGCGACGTCCATTTTTTTTTTCATTCGCTTTTCTTTGGATTGAAGGGTCGTCACGTAGTGTCTGCTCAATAAAGCGCAAGCTCATTGCCAGCAGTCGAACCCACATCATCGCCCTTAGCGACAGAGCTAAACTTACGCCACCGTGCCCAAGCAAGTCACGAGATGTCTACATCACGAGACATAGCGAACAAGACATACCAGGGTCCGGTTGGCTGCCAACTTGCTTGGGGTCGACGTCCTCACTCAGTAGAAAGTCTTTCATGCGGCCCATGGCGACGTTGCACTGCGTACAGACGCAAAATAAGTGGATGCGGTAGGATGTTTGCATGCTTCGTGTAAAGGGAAAAAAATATGGAATTATTGTTGCTAAATGCTTAAGAAAAAAGGACAGACAAGAACCCTCAATACTAAAATGGGACAATGCTACGCAAGCACTATTTTGAGAGTGAGGTTCACTCGAAAAACTTAAAGGAACTGATACGTCGTGACCCCACATAGCACATATTATAACAAAGGTCAGCTTAAGTGGTAGTTTAGTGCCTGTGACATTGACCTGCTTATTTCGAAATCGCTGACTAGCACATTAGTCGGGAAGTTTGCAGTATGTAGACTACAAATGGAGATGATTGCCTACTTGGTATCGTGCTATTAAATATTAGCATTCTAAAAGCATTGTGCCCGAATATTGTGCCACATTGAAGCCGCTACAGCACGGCTAAGCGCGGTTGCTCGTCAGTCAGTCAGTCAACCAGTCAGTCGGTCGGTCGGTCGGTCGGTCGGGCGGTCGAAGTTTATTTGACGATGATATCTTGATGTGCTTTAGGGCCGAAAGCTTTACTGGATCCAAAGAGAAAATTAGCACACGACGGTCACGGTACAAGTATAAAAATCTGATAGCAGTTGCAGTGCGTGTGGGTAACACTAAAACAGAGACGCAATACGGATCACATCGAATATTTACCGTTGCACACAAAGACTTTAGTGGCCGTGGAAGAAGTTAACGAATCGACAAATTGATGAACCCGAGGCAGTCGCATTCTCCAACGCTTTTCACGACACTTCAAGAAATAAGATTGACTTACGAGTTAAAAACAGCGCTAAAATGACGGGACAAGAAAGGACACGAGACCAAGGCGCTGACCAGTGCCGTGGTCTCGTGTCCTTTCTTCTCCCGTCTTTTTAGCGCTGTTTTCACTCGTGATCATGAACCAACCAGCCCGAATGCGTACCCTACTAAAGCCTGACTTCGTCCGAGGAAGTTTTCAATGTGCCACTAAGATTTGAGTCAACAAAAGTGAAATGTTAGGGACCTCGTCTTAAGTATAACCTTGCGAAGTACTCACAACTCAGCGCACGAACACGCTTGCATCTATCTCGTATGTATTCCTTTGAGTCGCAACGTGTACATATGCGGACGTAACTTGTTTTCGCCAGTTCATTGTACCAGATGCCAAGACAGAGCAAGATATATTGAGCATAGGATTAATTTAACCTTCTTCATAACCAGCGTGTCCTTCGCTCTACCTCCATGTTGACTGCAGCCGACCATTTTGGTGAAGTGACTACCATGTTCGACGGCTCGGTCGACGTGCCGTGTTTAAGACCAACGTCAAGGGTATTTTTCGTTGCTTTAATTGAACACAACCAAAAACAAAGTGCGTGCGCATTTTCAACATGCGATTTGATCCCCTTAGTAAAAATGGAACATCAGTGGCAATTATTTACACGCTAATTACGATTAATTATAGAAGCTGGTCACAGGACATATTGCTTCCTTTTCCTTCGTGGAACGTAATATAGAGGGCCTTTTGACACATTTGCAGACGTCAAAACATAATCCGCCTTTTACATTTTCCTGTGCTGCCGTCTGCCGTATTGGCAGGGTTTTGGTAGGGGCCGGCACAACTGGTAAATCCAGAACGAAAGCCTCCGTGATCAAGAGGTGTTTCGCGACTTTACCGCTAGGGGTAGGGCGCATGCGCCGTGGCGTCGTAAAAAGAATGCGGTTTCGTGCCTGAAGTGCTATTTGCGTAGCGCCATAAGCACGGGAAAGCAGCGGTGCATAAAGTGAGTAACGTTAATAGTGTCTCACATGAGCATGTCCAACACTACTCACGACTACACAGCCGACGATGAGGTCCGGTATGAGGAGAAGCGAGAAGCGAAGCGTGTTGAACAGCGCCAGCGACACAAACGCCGTCACGGGGTCCAGTCCGTGCGAGCCCACCAACAGGAAGGTCATGAAGGTGACCAGGGACACCTGGTGTGTAAATGCGATATAGTTGGTTCAGCCGAGGCAGTTCTTCGAGCGTCGCGCACGACGCGTTTCGTTGAAGGAAGCATTCGGGAACCGGACTACGGCTACTTAATTTAACTTGCAAGAGCATTGCTTTTTTGCCATATCGATTTTAATGGTAAACAAGGCGAACACATGAGAGACCATAGGACAAGCGCTTTCTCTTGTGTGTTCATTTTGAGCGCTAATCAAGACGTCTTTAAGTATTCAACTCGCCCAGTAGCAAGTTCTTAAAAATATTGTCCTTTTTTTATTCGTTTTGTGTACATATGCACCGTCTTTACCGCATATAGTGGCACAAAAGAATGCAGAAATTACAGAGCTAAGGTCGGGGTGTGAGTTTACATGCGACTTTGCGACTTTCAGAGGGCAAGGTCAGTACAGGGTAATTCTTCATGACATTGCATAAAAAGTGGTAGAAAAGGCAGCCCGTAAGGACGGGGTAGTGACAGAGGTGGATGACAACGAGCGAAAAAGCTTTCGCAACCGTCGTTTATAGTGAGTGGAGTCATTCCTGTCAAAATGTAATTTTTTCACTGATGAAATGCGCGGGTAATTCGCTGGGATATATAATCTTTCCACGAGTTGCAGTTAAGACTGTGCGGGTTATAGACGAGAACATTCGGTATTCTTTATAATTACGTCAACCAGTTAGTTCGCGTTTCCCTTGTTGTTGCATTGGTTACTATCACGGTTTTGTTTATTTTTTATATGTTTTATCTCTGGAATGTTCTGCAGTCAGTATATGCGCATCTAAACTATTTTTAGTGACAATTCCGTTTCTCGTCCAATCGAGCACTCACTTTCCGAATAATCAAAATGTCTTATAGAAAGTAAATGTGGTATGTAATTGGTGGTTCCAGTTGAAGTTAAGAGTTACGTTGGCTATAATTACTTTGGAGCATAGGTGTATCTAATGTAAGGGCCCAATAAATGTCAGTGTAGTTAACAAAAATTCAGTGATCATTGAAACAGCAGAGCAGCTGCTATTATTGCGGCCCCTGGCGGAGCTGATCTCAACTAAGCGCTTTTTTCTCACGTGACCTAAGAGATCTGCTTCGGCAGTGCGACAAAACACACTTAACCCAATCAATACATTAGGGCACAAAAACGCCGAGGTGCGAACGCCACTACAAGAGACCTAAATCACGGATTGGGGTCACGTCCAATTTTTCCGTTTCACTAACCTGCTGATCCTTGTCAAAATCACCTCTGTCTTCTTGCAATCTATGTAATGCCTTAATGAGGTCGCGTGTGAGTAAAGGTAAGGATTCTCACCAGGAAGGATATGCAGTTCCAGACGAAGTTCATGAGGCTGAAGTAGAAGGCGATCTTGCGCAGCATTTCCATCTCGCTCTTGCGCACGTCCACCACGCGTTGCTGGAACGGCTCTTCCCACGCGTACAGCTTTAGGATCTTTTCGAGAGAGAAAGAAAAGATGCGACCGTCGTTTACAAACTTGGTCAAGACGCCGCCACCTGAAAGGCGACGAAAGTCAACCGACCCTGTTCGAGTGTGAAACTGAAGGCTCATTCACACCCATAGGCGTGCACACAGGGAAGGCAGGAACGATGGCCACCCCCCTTAGTTATATAAGGCGAACGCCATATGTGCCACATAACTTTGCCCAGTAGCACCTGCTGGGCAAAGGTATGCGGCCGGGGAGCCCTGATGAATAATTTCAAGAACTCATGACTGTCCATCATTAGCCCCGGAATTCCGTGGAAGAAAGGTAGGCCGTCAAGAGGAGCACGTCGCTTCATTTTCGTTTTTGAATTCATTGCTAAGCTTTTTTACTTTCGTACTCAACCAAAGGAAGAAAGGAAGAGGGAGGGGGGAGTATGCTGTTCAACCCTGCGCAAGCTTATGTTCACACCGGTGGCGAGTACCAGTTGCGCGACCAAGTAAATTGGCCACAAAGTGATCGCAAGATTGTCGCAAAATGACCACGCTTTGGTCCAAAAGCGACTACTTTTGCTCAGTCGCTCGATATTCCGCTTTTGCAGTCTCGCGACTGCAGTCGCCAGACACCTCGGCCAATCAGATATGCAGGATCATGACGTCTGCACAGTTTGCGTGGTAACTTCAACGCAAGGTGGCGTGAATTCGGTGTGATGTTGGGTAGCCGCTGTAAACGGCGGTCGCTTTCAGTCGCTTCTTGGTCGCGCGAACGGCGCTTAGTCGCAGGTTAGAATTAGCCTCAATGGTTGCTAAGCTAACAGTTATTTATAGCTACGACGAAGAGCAGGAACACGTGGACAGCATTCGCGCTGTTGAACTGCTGAATAATAATACAGTTAAACCTCAACATAACGAATTTCAGTGCATGGAAATTCGAGATACGATGAAGTATTTCACTTTTCACACCTTCATATCCATAGAACACCATGTATATTGAACCTCAATGTAGCGAAGCGTGTTAACCGGGATTTCAATATTACGAAGTTTTAGTGCTGCCACAGAGGAATACCGAGGTGATAGTTGAAGCTTGTGCTGGGGCCAGTGGTCATATGGTTTAGATGCACTCAGTTTTCGTGAACACTTATCGCATATTATCACAGTGCATTGGCCTGGATCTATTTCGAGTTCGCGCGTGACGTTTGAACGCTGTGAAGAGGACTGCTTTGCCGGCGCAGCATAAAACCGCGGTATCCGGATCTCAGGTTCAAGAAGACCGACTTTTTTTTTTTTGCGTTATTCAAACGAAATTTTCGGTCGTACTGCCGTCTAATTTAACAATCTTCCGGCACGTCCCATGCAAGGAAAAGAAGCCTTTGGCTACTGTGCTTCGCTTAGAACGCGAATTTCAATTTAACGAAGTTCCAATACAACGAGAGAAGCTGCTGATTTTACGGGCTTCGTGGCTTCGTTGTATGGAGTTTTAACTTTAGTATAGTATTTACTAAATATCTTGCTCACCTTGATTCCGCTGAACAGCTCGTGGACGTATTTGACTCGCTTGTCTTTCTTTTCCATTTGAGCCGTCTGCATCAGAAAGTCGGCATGGTCACTGCTGGCTACGCTCATGAGCTGAGTAACGATGGCATTGAAACCAGTTCTTCGAGCCGAATGTTGTGCTTTGTTTGTCAGAGAACAATACATTTGCTTGAAAACACGAAGGTGTGCACGTTAAAGAACCCGGGATGGTCGAGAGTTCCGTAGCCCTGCACTACGGCCTCCCTGATAATCATATCGTGGTTTTGTGACGTTAAACCCTAACAGATATCGAAAACTCGAAGCTGGTTCTGGTGAGATACCGCAGGCATGCAAGGCAGAACTTCAGGAAGAAAACGGAGGCTTGAGGAGATGAATATATCCTTCAACAGGGGCTGTCGCTGAAGCAAACAGTTCGACAAGTGGACTTGTTTCCTTTTGTTGTTGTCTTGAAGAAGAAAAGACCACCTATCTAAGCGTTGGCTCCAGCGACAGCCCCCGTTGAAGGATATTCATCTCTTCATTGGCATAAAAGCTCTATATAGGCGACGTGACGGCAAGGGCACTCATATTCGACTAAACAAAGCAAAAATTAAGAAAAACAACAGTATGCCATCATGCCGATCTTCGCGAGGTTTCCTTCTTCTTCTTTGAAGTATACATAAATAACATTGTGGCCCATACGCTGTGTCGAAAATCGGGCTTTGAAAGTCGGCCGCCAACATTGTTTACTGTATAACGCGAGTTTAGTCAATAGCTGCACGGGTGTTCCCTCAATAAGGCATTTGTCGAAATGCCGTCGCCGCGACCGGCAACGAACCACTGTCTTCTAGCTTAGCAGCGCGACACCTTCCCTGCTAAGCTACCCTGCTAAGCGGCTGGAAGATAGCTAATGGAATGCTATAGGCAACTTTGCTTGAGACATAGGCGCCGCAATGTTGGGCTGCTAAAGCAATGTTTTAAATGCGAATGCATTTCTTAGTCGGGCTATGTCAGGCGTCGGTCGTTGTCAGCGCGCCTCTCCGCTCTCACTACCTCTCCCATAGCAACAGCTGCGGGCGCCCACTCTTATCCTCGCCCCTAGTAACCGGAGCAGGTGGTGCGGGCGGAGTAGCGGAGAGTGAGTGGAGAGGAGGAGCTCTGGCGTGTGAGGGCGCTCGCATCGCGGGAGCTCGGCGGAGCTTCCGCGTGTGTGGAGAGAGTGTAGGAGAGGGTAGGTGCAGTGCTTCGCCGCTCCTTCTCTCGCCGATCGCTCTCTCTCCTCCCTGCGTCACCGCCTCAATGCAGTGCGTTTGAAATGCGTTTGTAGCGTTTGTGCTGCCTTGGCACAGCGTTTGTGCTGCCTTGGCCACCGCCTTCAATGCAGCACAAACGCGTCCTAAACGCGTTTGTGCTGCATTGAAGGCGGTGGCAACATCCCTGAGGTGATTACGAACGCACGTAGGAAGCGTTCGTTGAAAGAGGCGCCCAAAAGGGAGACAATTGAGTGCGTCGATGTGTCCAGCTTTACGCCAGTAAAATTACTACGCCGTGTGCTCTCGGCGCAAGAAATGCATTCGCATTTCTTCACGATTCCCTTCGGGGAGGTGAGGGAATTTTTTTTTCTTTCGCATATCGCGACGTAGAATAATGAGTTCACGAAACGTCGAACGCACCAACCTAACACTTTTAATGCGTATGCTTCTGCCGTAGCACTATTCGTTCGTTCCGTTGTTAATGATGCAACACGGCGAGGCAACGGCCCATTATGGCGATACCGGAACCCGCCCGCAAAACTAGTCTGCAGTGTGAGCGACACTATGCTCTGGAACGCAAAGGCGGGTCGTGCGTAAATAGCGGCTGCTCTCGTCTCGCGATTGTAGGCCACAAAGGAAAGTTTATTGAACCTGTACACGCAAGCGAATGAGACGTTAATAAAATAAATGCTTATAAATTGCGTCAACGTAACTTACACAAGCGCTAGACGCAGTCTTATACGGACTGGGTTAATACACGGTACGGCCGACAGTTCGACTGTTCCGGTTGCTAACGCTCATATTTGAGAATTGGTTGTTTTTCCGTGAACAAGTCCTCCAATAAAGAATTGGTGACAACCCCTTTTCCGAAGTGTTTCGTTCATCGCCCGAGAGTCGCTTCAACGCCACGCCTGCAAGGAGGATGTGCTATTACACCGATGCACTCGTTCTTTATGCTCATGATGCTTGTCTCTGCGATGGATGTTCCCTATCTTTAAAAATGTTGAAAATTGGGCTGCATTTTTTATGTAACAACTGCGCGAAAAACGTAGACAAAGGGAGAAACGGACGACACATGCGCATACTAACAAGTTGTTACTACTAAATAGCTGTTGTTAGTATGCGCTTGTGTCGTCCGTTTCTCCCTTTGGCTACGTTTATCGCGCAGTATGCACATAATGCATTACCAAATCGCCCAACAGTCTGTTATAAATTGGGCTGCTCATGAAGGCCAGCGCAAACAAGACAAACGACATAAGTACACAGCACAGGCGCTGTTTACGCTGGCCGTCATGCGTGTGTGCCAACTAGCCCAATTTGCTGCATTACTACAGTTCATCACTAGTTCAACGGGCTTTTATTTTGCCTGTGTTAACCTGCACCGCCTGTGTCGTGTACTCTATTCTGTATCTTCTCTTGTTTGCACTGGCCGTCATGATTACGTTTAGCCTTTCGGTTTGTTGGGTGCAAACCTGGACCACTTGCACCCTGCGGGCGAAGAAGAACGAGGCGAAGAGCACGACCAGAACGACGGCGACGGCGACCAGGCAGGAGGGACCCAGGTACTGCCACAACATGGCCATTGTGATGAGCAGGCGCAGTGGGGCGCCCCACAGCTCTCCGGCGAACAGCACCGCCTGGTACACCTTGTCCGAATCCAACGTGATGCTGTTGATCACCTCACCGGCCGAGCGCTGCTCGCCACCCGTCGACCACGCCGTGAGCACCTGCGCCGGTGATGCCGGTTACGAAAGAGACGGTAGCGTTTCCGGTACAAGCGCACGGTCTTCCACATCTAAAATGAACACCTCCTTAGTATGCAAGACCTCATAGAAACCGATGGTGGCGGTGGTGGCGGCAAAACTTCATTTCCGAAAAGTGTCCTGAAGGACACCTGACTCTTCGTCAAGTTTTAGAGGGCGCCTCCCACGTCTTGACGGGAGCCCTAGTCTCTCCGCCCCTTCGCGGGCTTTCTGGACAGCCCAGAGTTGGTCTTGTATCTTGCTGCTTCTGAGAGCGGCATCCAACTTGCCTTTGTACTCCAGATAGGAGGCCTGCGTCACGCACCCCAACAACGTGTCCACCACAGTTTGCGCAATTGAATGATCCGTTGTAGTCCGGGTCGATTGAGTTCATACGCCAAGAAGTGGGGCACGAGTTAGTCTATAGCCAGCGGAGAGTGACTGACTGTGCCCTGTTAAGTCTCGTGTTCGGTTCGGAACTAAGTATTCTCTACGTCTTAGATGAAAGTGCTTGGCAAGCTCATTATATATCTGAAGTTGATAATTAAAGGCCTTAGGAGGAGACGTTATGTTTAATGCACAACTTGGGAAATTATTGTGTTTATCAACACCACGATTAGACTTCATATAACGAACATTTATCTCGTGAAGTATAAACCTGCATAATGCACATTCTAGTGTTACCTGCTTGAGTTCTAATGAGGTGGTCCCCATAGATGTAGTCGGCCCTGTAATCGTTCTTCCCGGTACTCCATGTGTTCTTAAATTGCATGCACGGATCCGTTGGACTTCGAGCGCCAGTGCCGGATGTCAGCGAGGGCGCAACTATGATTAATTTTTTGCCGCACGGTTCATGGTTGACCGCGAAAATGAGCACCGACCACGAAGGTGCCGATATGAATATGAAGCGGCGTGTTGGATGCCGGAATTACGAGGAACTCTGTGAATCATTGTGGTGTTTAACAAAGAGTCTACAATGCTGTTGTTGCCGTTTAGGTATAGCTTCTATATATATGCTTAGTTGCTACTACCTCGTACTGTTGTGTAGAGCATAGCAGAGGAACTTGTAGACAACTTTAAAAGCGCTAAGGACCACACACGCAACCAAATCCCCGTGTATGAACAATGTTGAAAGGTGAACTTGTCGGCTAGTTGGTTGACCATATCGTAGGAGAAACAGCGCGAAGATCAGGACAGAAAAGGTACACATACATACAAGGTCGTGGGTTCAATACCCAGCGGAAGATCTCTTTCTTAGTTTTTCTTTCTCACCCGTTGGCGTTCATTTTATCAACTTCATATCCGCAACTATGTACTTGGTGGACCCGGCATAAAACACTTTCGTGTTAAAAGGTGCGAATCGGTTTGGAGTAAGAACAGTTTTTTTTTAAAACCGCGCTACGTGTGGTTGTATGCGTGCCTTTTGTGTCCTGGTCTTTGCGCTGTTTCCCCTAATATATCAACAACGTTGTTTAGCAAAGGGTCCTATAAGAATGCGGTCGCCCGAGCCGGTCTCAACTTCAATGTTCCTCTTTTGAATAGAACCTCATTTCTCTGGTAATCTTACGGGCCTGCAATTACCAGAATTTATGATTGTGTGTCTTGCGTTCCAATAGCGCCATCGCAATGGCCGTTATTTGGCTTTACACAATGTGTAAGACACGGCGTTAGGCGTGCAAATAATAATACAGATGCCTAATACAGCAGCAAACAATACGGATGCCTCCAAATGACCATCTACCACCACTGGCTTAGGAGACAATAATGATGCGTCTGAAGTGCCTTCGCTGTAGCTACAGGTTCAAACGTGAATATTGAAAGCACAGTTGAATAGAAAACTAGTGCTTTCGTGATGTCCGTTGAAGGACACGAGTGTTGCGTGAACTGAGCGCCCTCTTTGCGTACTTTTCGGTACAGGAAGGCTATGAGGGCAGTCTTGACGCGCAGCGCCAGGACACTGCTTAAGTAGTACACTTGCGAGTAGAGCAGGTTGACCAACACGCTGGCCAGCGCCATGAGCACGGCGTACAGGTAGCCCTTCCACGTGGGTTCCCGCGAGCCGCCGAATTGGATGAGAACGCTGCAGAACACAAAATGTACGCATTGCAGATTCGCCTTTGCAAAGTCGATAACCTGATCGAGAACTGGTCGTTATACTTGCGAACGCAGGTTTGTCTTGTCACTGCTACATAATTATGCCCTGCTTACTACACTCGGTTACAACATAAGAAAAAAAGTTGACCGCGTATCTGCGTGCTTCGCTGCAAATGTCGTCCAAAGACGACATTTGCATCTTCTGCCGGTCGTACTACATGAGTTGTGGTCTGATCCGCGGCCACCCCTGATGCTGTTCCCAGGGCCACTGCGAGGTGGTCGCACCATATCGTCGTCAGAGGGCTTTTTCGTGCATAGCGTCGCAATTTCACCTCAGCCTAAGAAATGCTAGGGTCTTAAGAATTACACATATATGTATTTTCTAGTAAAGGAACAGACCACCTAATTTACGTATTGATGTTGCGCTTCAGATATGCGTAATATTTGCTTTTTGATCGACAATGTTCACAAGTATGAACGTAGCTACCAGTTCACGATGGCTGGACGTTCAGCAAATACCTAAACTTTGGCCGGGTGGCTGAATCGTGTGACTGACAGACAGACAGACAGAGAGACAGACCAAAATTTCTGCGTTCAAGTATACCATGAAAGAGTATCGTCTTTAATAACGTAAGCTCCATCCACGGAACCGCGGTGTGCCTGCCCTTCACCTGTGAGCCAATCGCGCTAGCTTGTTTCTGCTTGAACCGTAAGTAGCTTCTCTTGGCTGCGAAAATACTACGCATATCACGAGTTAAGGGTTCGTCGTTCTTAACTGAAACGTTACATTTGGCTGGGCAGCGATGTCACAATCCATGAAGAATTTATCGGGACTTTCAAGTTTCCGACCTAAAACCAGAGACGAACGGGCGTCTCTATGGGAAATTCAACTATCTTAAACAATCCAAAACGCCTGACGTCACGGAAATAATTAAGCGCTATTGGATTGAGCATTTATGCAAATTTTCTGTGGGAGGTACAGCGATGGCTGCGCACGGAGCTGACATTTTTTCTTAGGCCGTAACCGAGTATAACAAGGATCCAACGCTATCACGTTAGAAAGCACCGAGTGAGCGTTTTCGGCTCTCGCAGAATGTCCTTACGCGAAAAATGATTTATTCTGAAAAATTATATCGGATGGTCGCTACAGCGGACATACTGTTGGTCAAACGGTCGACCGACGACAAATGACGGAGAACTTATGAAAGCTGGGTCGAATTCACAAAACTTCCCTTTCGTAAAGTGCGTTTCACCACTGGTCAGCCGGCTTCACTAATATTGTCACCAGGATAACAGACAGATGCTATAGGAGACACAGGAGCGAAGATACAAAACAAAGGCGTTTACTCTGGAAAAGGCCGACATCCAAAAGCGTGCACATCAAATAACTTCTTTTGTTCTCTTTCAAGAGGCTGGCCACTACAGTTGCCACCCTACTTCGCGTAGGCTGGCAAAGCGAGGAAGGCTGGCAACTGTAGTGGCCAGCCTCTTGAAAGAAAGCAAATACGTTATTCGGTGTACGCGCGCTTTTGGGTGCCAGCCTTTTCTGGAGTAAACGCCTTTGTTTGGTATCTTCGCCTCTGTGTCTCCTAGCATATATCTGCTAGCCAGTGACATTTTCTGGTGGAAGTGCACCAGTCATCTCCAGGGCCTGCAGCCTACCTCGCGTCAATATGTCCCGCATCGTGATTGGCTGAAATATTCTCGTGTGAACTTTTTGCGCGTAAGAGTTTTTTTTTCTGAATAAGGCCCGAGAACCTTTGCAAATTTGTCCCCGGGTCGTATATTAGAGTGAATCTGAGAATTCAAGGTGATCCTGACCGAAAGAGCGGGAATAGTCTGTTGCCTTTCGCGTTGCCCGAATATAACATTGTTCCCATAAACTCAGACGAATTCTATCCGCTTTTCCAGTAGTGAAATATTAAGTGGTTTGTAGTTTTTATAGGACAATCTCTACACACACACACAAACACACACAAACACACACATACACACACACGCACGCACACGCACGCACACACACACACACACACACGCGCACGCACGCACAGCTTTTTGTTGCAGCCTAGTTGTTACCACAGGGTATGACAGGGTCGTGCCGCACTGCTAGAGTAATGCCGCTACGCGATAAAACAGAGGCGATACACCATTGAGCTAAGAAACGCTGGGGAATATGCAAAGCTATGGCAGCTGTTACCGCGTTAAGTGTCATGCCTCACTGCAGAAGGAAGATTTACGCGTGTTTTTTAACCGGTTTCCCATTCACTAATGTTGATTCGCCAGAACACATAAGCACGTTCTTGGTATCGCCAGATCGCCGGGCAAGAGTGAGCTTGCGTTATCAAGTCTGATGTATCCTTTCCGATGGTGCTATTTGAATATATAGCAACTTCAGAACGGCATGCTACAGAACATTATGCAATAGCTATTGATATTGCATAATGGTACGTAGCAGGTCGTGATAAAATGCGCAGTGCTCGGCGATTGCAAGGCGATACTCGAAGCGCGTGGCTGCTGGTGGTGAGGGTGGCGGTGAGGGCGAGAGCGTCCGTTACTCATGATGACTGCATCCGGCAAACAGTCGTTCATTGTGTGGTTTTCGCTAGATCTGGCAGAGCGCTGAAATCCTTCGTAACGGACGTCTGCCAGCACCAGCCTCTTCGCGAGGCGCGGTACGTGAGCGCAGTGCTTTGAAGCCAGAGCAAGCATCTGTCCGCCGGCGCCACCGAGAACCACAGACTTAAAGGCTGAGAACAGGAAGCAGTCGCCATGTATCACGAGCGCTCTCACCCTCACCGTCACCTTCACCAAAAGCAGCCACACGCTCTAAGTATCTCGTTTCAATCGGCGAGCACTGTGCGTTGCAAGTTCTACAACTCAGAGCACCGCCGTACGCTCTGCAAATTACGATGTGTGTACTTTGATGCTGTGTAAACTTTTCTCGGTAACAGCGGCAGGCTTACTCCATTAGGTAGATGGGCACGAACATGCCGACGCAAAAGATAGTCTCTAGCGCAGCGATCTGGATGAGGGGACCTGCAAATGCTTTGAGCAGGGAGAACAGCAGCGAGCGCCTGTGCACAAGTTTCTTGCCTCCCCCGGGACCTTCCGTCTTCACCCTGCAAAAAAGAGTTAAGAAGTAAGACATGTTATGGCATTTGCGATAACAGACAGCGACGCTGTACTGAAGCTCCTGAGTGGTTCAATGACTACATTTGTCTGCGCTAGACCGGAACCCCCCCGCAACGAACAGACCCGTATTACAAAGGATGCCTTACGCGTCTGCCATACAGTGACTGTTGCGGAGTGTGGCCTTATAACGAATGTACTTACCCACGTAACGGAAAATTCGAAAAGTGCAACGCAATTTCTTCCAAGGTCGTTGCTCCACCTTCACCTAAGTTGTGCCTAAGTAGGAGCTTCAGTGTGAGAAAGCGAGGTTGAGATCGTGAGTTGGCGCTTGAGTTTGTTTTAATATAATTTCTGGGTTTTTACGCACCAAGACTATGATTTCCTTGTGAGGCACGACGTAGTGAGGGGCTCCGTATTCGTTCTGACCACCCTTGGTTATTTAAGTGCACCCAAATCTAAGCACGCGGGAGTCCTATGCAGTTCGTCCCCATCGATATGCGGCCGCTGTGACCGGAAATTAAGCAAGCGTCTTCGAGTTTAGTAGCTTGACACTTTACGTGCTAAGCTACTACAATAGGTATGTTCGGCATGTTGTGGCTATTTTACTTAAAAATATTTCAGGACTGTTGTTTTCGGTACAAAATATACTAACAGGGAGGTTGCGGTCGCCTACTGCAATGAGATACGTGAAAATCTAATGTATTTGCCAGGGTATTGCGCTGAAACTTGTCTATCATCGGGGAGTAAATTTCCGCGCATCTCGATAAGACATGTCCAGTGTATTTCGCCGCGCACGACACGCCAAGGATAACTCGGCAGCCGGAGAAATAAGCACCCGCCGCGGCGGTCTAGTGCTTGTGGTGCTCGACTGCTGACCCGAAGGTCGCAGGATCGAATTCCTGCCGCGGCGGCCGCATTGTCGATGGATGTGAAAATGATGTACTTAGATTTAGGAACACGTGAAGGGAACCCCACGTAGTCGAAATTTCCAGAGCCCTCCACTACGGCGTCCCTCATAATCATATCGCGGTTTTGGGACGTTAAAACACAATAATTAAAAAAGGAGAAATAAATAACACGTGCCCTTATGCCTTCGCTAAGGACTCGAAGGCGAAAGCCATGATCTTATCGGTGGATTGTATTTATCCCTCCCTCCTCCGTAAAGCTTTCTGCACCTCCCGTAGTGTTGCACTTGCCTCCGGAAACGGCCCATATATGACCAAGTGTCAGTGACGTAAGATGACGTTACAAAATTTGGCCATATGTGACGTCATTGATGGCATCCTCTTACACTGAGGTCATGTGACTTTTGGTGCGCCGACGCACACATGCATTCACTCGAGCATCACGTGACTTGCCTTTCGTGAAGTCTCGCACAAAACATCGTCAGGTCTCGCGAAATCTCTAAAATTACTCTACAAATGAGAAATTTAGAGCTAACACCACAAAACGCGGACGACAGCGTTCGAAGGCCTCGCATGCCCAACACCAAACGCTTGCGGGGCATCACATTGGCCTAAAAGTGCTAGTAGGTACTTGGCAATGAACGCGCCCTGCAAATCGGGGAAGCAAGAATGTGCCGTACTCTGGCTAGCTTCAGAATGTATCTGGTCTATAGAGCCTGAGTGAAGTGTTCCGTTTAAAACGTCAGAATCGGTTCGTTTCTCTTAAAGAAGCGATTCGCTCGAAGAGGTGTAGTACTTGTAGTGATGACGCGCTGGTAGCCTTTGTCTCTTCGTTGCATATTTCCTTATAGAACAGGGCAGGCCACCGGCAAATCTGCAGTGGTAGTAGATAAGGATGCATGTATCTGTAGCTACGCTAACGGTGATTATAACGTAGGCACGTTCACACTCATAGCGTCCAGATGTTTTCAGGGAGTTACTTCAAAGACAGCTTGCCGCTGTCTCATTGCAGAGTTCGCAGTACTCTGAATCATCTACAATTTTTAAGGCGGAAGCTTTAACTGTCTCGATGCGCGGCCCTTTGTGTGAAACGCGGCAGGCGAACGAAGTGGTACAAAAAACCGCGTGACTTGCGTCACTGCTGACATCATCTTGTGACGTCACAAGATGACGTCATCACACGACGTTAGCTGCGGAACGCTTCCGGAGGAAGTAACAATGCAACGGGCTGAGAACTTCAAGGTCATTTAATGTATGTCTGTTACACTGCGGCTTGTTGTGTCTTGAAACGAGTCTTGATACCGATTGCATAACTTTATGCTTTACCAAATGCGCCGCAGGCTTTCGCCTTCAAGTGTTACAGTGTGTAGCTATCGAAATTTTCTACACATACGCAACGAGCGGGAAAATATGAGATTGTGTGTTTAAATAGAAGCCCTCGAACAAAGAGGTACGGGCACCTACGGAAGCCTCTAGATTAGAAGTACTCTGCCCGTAGCATACCTGTGAACTATTCAACCACTTCGTGCGAAATTCCTTGCTCAACAAGCTTTGAATAGCCTGTCCTTCGCAATGCGGTCTGTTGTACGATCTCTGAAAAGTATTCGGTAGGGCAGCATAAGCCCTTTATGCGTTTGCCTGCCCTGTGTTTTTTTTTGTTTTTTGTCGCCTTCCATATGCAGACAAGCGTCTGTAATGGTGAAATGTCACCAACAAACCCATGCCAGTGCCTTGCTGTCTATCAAATGCTCACTTTAGGGGCTCGCCGATTTTGATTCCGAAAAGCATGGAGGACGCTTGAGCTTCGCCTTCAAGACAAGAACGTCATAGCATAATCGGGACCCGTGCGCATCGCCTTCTCAATTGCTAGCCTCGCTTCGGATCTCGGTGCATGCCTCAACCGTGCCGTTAGGAAACGAATGACTGTGCGCGTAACATTGGCCGTTTCAAACTATCCTAGAGTGCCTACTGCAAGTACAGTTGTTGAGTGCCCACTACGCCATAACTCTCTTTTGCGAATCAGCGAAGGACCCACTACGCCTCTCTAAGGCAGCAAAGCTTTTTAACGGGTGGGCCTTTAAAACACCTTCTCCTTGCGCAATTACCAGGTTTTGACGTCTGGCACGATGCTACGCTTCTGCCAAGCAATATTACAGGCGTTAAGGAGACTCATTTCACTAAGTGACATTCATATAGTGTTTTTTTTTTCGAAGCAGTTCCAAGCAACAGCGTGCTCTGTGGTAGGACAACTGCTTGCCACGCAGACGGCCTGGGTTGGATTCTGACTCGAACCGAAGTTTTTTTATTATTTGTTTTATTTGCATCTTTTGGGGGTTTTCGGTCACATCCAAGATGATTTTTCGCTCACAACCAACGACACCGACGCCGGAATTTTCTGCAAAACGAGCTCTTTAGTGCTATATCGTTAATATCAAGGTGTGAACGCAATGCTGTCCGCTGAAAATGGTGTCTGCTGCAATGGTGTCTGCTGAAAATGCGGTAAGCTACGGCTTACCGCATTTTCGAACCGCGTAGGTACCTGACTTCGCTACAGTGTTATACGATGATATTTCGGCAAGAAAAAGGCTTTAGGAGTTGGCAATTTCACTGTGTAAAATTACCCTTTAATAACGAAGAAACGTGTAGCGTGTACATTTTTCACGACTTAAACGTTTTATTCAATCCTCTTCTTGGTATATTTCAGAGACGAGGACGCTAATTTTGGATGGACACTGGGGACCACGCTTATTTTGACAGGCAGAGAATGATTTCAACGCAACGTGGTACTCTCAGCTGTTGAAAAAAAAATGACGCTTGACGAATTATAAAAGAAGATCTTTGTACGTGCTACTTTTCAACTGACTCACTCTGGCCTCCAGTGGCGTAGCAGCATGTCTGAACAAGCCGCGGGATCCATGTCGTCCGCCATGGCAGGGATGTCGTCCTGGGTCAGTGTCGTGCGGAAGCCTTTCACGATCAGGCTGCGCACGGGAAAGCGTGCACTCACATTATCCCCTCTTTCTATAGACAGCGTACGTGTTAATGGTATAATATTATCTGGGGTATTACGTCCCAAGACCACAATATGATTATGAGAGATGCCGTAGTGGAGGGCTCCGGCAATTTTGCCATCTGGTGTTCTTTAAGTGCACTGACATCACACAGTACACGGATCTCTGGCCTTTCGCCTCCATCGAAATGTGACCGCCGCGGCCGCGATCGAACCCGCGACCTTCGGGTCAGCAGACGAGTATTAACGGTGTAAGAGGTCATTCACCTGCCTTGAACGCTCGCGACGTACTGGAGCATCTGTGAACGCCTATCCCAACAGACTTAATTGGTATCTAGATAACAACGATATAATAATGTTTCTGAAAATGTCTTGTATTTAAGTTTTCTGTTACAGAGATTGTAATGATTGCTTTGAATCTTGTGTAACTAAGTATCACGTTTTAAACTCCGTACTTTACTGATGATGCCCTATTCGAGTACGCTACCTGTGAGTCAAGCGGTTCTAAAGACAGCTATTTCTCACAGCGTTCTTTCTGTGTGACAGAATGAAAGTAATCATTCGATTGGGTTTCATTAATCTATACCGCCCACAACAACTCGTTTTGCGTGCACGCTTGTTTCGTTGGCGCTGCATTCTGTATATATGACAAGTATTGCACAAAATCTTCGAAGAGGAGACGCCATCGAACTGCAGCGTTGTGGCAGTACGCACCAGCTCGGTATCGGCCAGAAAACGGCTAGTGGTGAACACTGCATAGACACAACACCCGCCACCGAGTCCAGCTGCCATGTCTGTACCGTTCTTACGGCATTAGATATGATACAACACATGACGCAGTAGTGCTAAATTTAACTATACCTTTTCATTCGCGCATACCGAAGCCGGCGTCTTTCGATGAACGCACTTGCGCTGGATATCTCCCTAACATTCGATATCATCTCCTCATATTTAGCTGCTCTGGAACGCTACCAGACGGGTATGCTTCCAGAATTTATGAACTGAGCTCGAAACATTCTGCGACTCGAAGGCGAACTTGCTCATTGACACAGCGTGTACGTGGACAGAAGCTTGTTATTATGAGACAAAAATGGACTCACGGGTTCATCCACTGGAACGTCATCCTCGATGGAAATGAACTCTCAGTCACTGGTGCTCTCACCCTCTGAGAAGTAAATGTAAGAGGATAGGTTTGAATTAAATAAAATGCACAAGCGCGTAGAATCTTTCGGAAGCAAAAAGAAAAAAAATAGGGCGAAAATATCGGTGCCTTTTGAGCAGATATAGTGTGAGCGTCATATAGATTTATATAGATATTTATATACTGTGTATGCGCGTATTGGCTATAGGCAGTTTGAAGGAGTGTTTATATGGCCTTGATTAAACTACTGATGCGTATAAGAGCATTATATTGTGAGCTGTGCTGTGGCTTGCTACTGACTTAGTGTTGTAATTTAGTGTAGTGACTTAGTGTTCTTTAAAGAAGAATGTTCATTGTTGACTGAAGTGTATGTGGGGAACGGGACATCTGCCCGGCACTTAAACCTTTAGTATTCGCCTCCCTCTTGAATTGTCAAGGAGATAAAAACATTGAATTCAATTGAATCGAAATAGGAGCTGCGTATCGATGGCGACAGCTCACCTGCTTTTCGCGGCGGCTCAGGTCCGTGAACGAGTTCATCACGAGGACGACGAGGGACATGATCACGACGACGCAGTGCATGTGAGCGCCACTGTTTGACCACGACCGGTATTCCTACGCCACGAAGAAGTGACTCTAAATTTATATTACGGTACTGAAGAGGCCGGTCTCACGTTTGGTTACTTCCGCCGCAATTAGACCTTTGCAACAATACGAATAAAATGATTAAGTAAGCCTAAGACGGAATGCGGATGCTATGTCCAGGACAGGCACGAAGACTGCCCTCTCCAACAAACCAGAAAGAGTTCGAAATGGCATAGATAATTTTTTTATGGCGATTGTTGATATCACACTATTACTTCTCGGCTAAAATTAAGAGCTGGTATTTCTAATCTAGATAAAAATGCCTCAGGGTTTTAGACTGCGCCTTTACCAAACATTGTCGGTTTTCTCCGAGCAGTTCAGCCATTCCAGCATACCGAATACGCAGCCGTATAAAAGACAGGAAAAATCTGTATACGCAACGCCTGCTAAAACTGCCCCGCACATTCATCTCTCTCTCTCTCTCTCTCTTTCTTTTTTCTTTTGGGAAGAGAGCTGAAACTAGGGAGCACCTTCCGGGTGGTGCCGGGCACCACTCCGACCCACACAATTTCAAGACTGTCATTTAGTGCACACTTTGGTGATGTAATTACCCATCCTTCGCGTAATAGCCTATACAGCAGACGTTTCAGTACCAATAGTGCATGAATATATTACCCTTTCATCCTGAAAAGACAGGGTGTGCAAACACGGACTCAAAAAAGAAGTCAGGACACCGGTTCTTTCTTGTGTCCGTGTTTGCACGCCCTGTCATTTTAGAATGAATACTAACCAACTAGCTCAGTTCTCTGTTATTCTAAAATGAATTACCACGTTCATTTTTCTTTTTAGATAAAATCATTGCTTGTCAGTGACGATATGGATGGAATTGGCAGACTTTATTACTGGTAGATGATAGCGTAGGCGTGCGCAGGGTTCCCCATCAGGGGGGACAAGGTTCGTCGCGGTGCCCCCCCTCCTATTAACTCAATGTATGAGGCAGAGATTGCCCCCCCCCCCCGTTCTCTCATGTGTGATAGTACTGTAGTCCACTTTGGTAGACAGTACTACGTTTCATTAATGGAGTGCGTACAGTCTTAGATTTAGTTTATTGCCAACGTGAGGCAATATCGGTAAACGTAAAGTGCGCTCACCAAAGTGTCCGTGTAGATGCTGATACACGTTATCGCGGACGTTGTGGAGAACAGCAGCCAGAACCCGAACTGTACTGCCGACGAACTCAGGCCACCCATCCTCATCATTGACTGCAGCACACAGGCGAGCACCTGTTCACAAAACAGAAAAGAAGAGAGTAGTAAAAAATACATTTCTGTATCCGCGACTCATAATTATGACTCTGTAAAATATTATTTAGCAGACTCTCACAAACTAATGCATCTACAGCGTGGACATGCCAACGGGCGATAAAAGCAAGAATTCTGCATCTATTGTAGTTTTGCCGGCCGTTGAGCTGATGCAATATGCTAAAGAGGGGCTCTTTATGAGGACTTCTGAGACTAGGACGCTACCACGTTTGGTATGGACAACATTTGAAGAATAGAGCGAACCGGAATAGATTGGCGGTACACGAAACCCGTAGCCTTTTGCCGTTCGAGAACACTTGGCGGATAATTTTATGGCATAATTTATAGAACGTAGTCCCAAAGCGAAGGCATATACCTGCTAACCGCAAACCTGAGTTTATTGACTTTCTGATTTATCCGATTCATTTTGTATTCTGATTTATTTTATCGGCTTGCACTTACCCCCGTTAGAAAATTAGATTTGGAGGAGTACGATCTTTATCAAATTTCGACATGGTCATGAATTTGAGATACTCTATTTTCTAGGCCCGATAGGACGTAGACTGCTTCCTTGGAGGCTGAATTTTTCTTTTAAGTGCGGAGCACTATAGAGTCCCGGGCTGTGGTATGGTGTCATATGCTATCATCGGCTCATGTAGCGTGGCGTAACGCTGGTAAAACCACATATAGCATAGCCATCTGTAGCATATCGAGCGCGCGCTCGCGCGAAGGAGAAGTCTTCATCCTCTTGTCCTTCGAGAGCCTATTTGATGATATGAAGTGCCGAGCATTTCAGGGGTTCGGGCTGTCGTATGCTATCGTCGCTTGGCGTAACGCAGGCAAAACCACGTATAAGAATAGAAAAAAAAAGATGAAGCAAGCGAGAAATAGAAAGAGAGCGAAAGAAATAGGAAAATTAGGAAGAAAAATAGACATTAAGACACACACACAAAAAAACAGAACAAACAGGCAAAAACAGGAACAGGAGGAGAGGAGGAAAGAAAGAGAAAAGCAAACAGAATCAAAGAAGGCTGCCCAGCTCGGCACTTCCTTCAGGCTTGACACCACTAGTACAAAGCTGCCTTCATTTTTTTTTTAATGTTGTAACAGAAATTGTGTCTGGCGCAGCAAACTTATGTTCTGCTCAGGCTGTATAATCTCCTTGTTTGACATCGGCACGCCCTGCGAGCATTAATAAACATTTTTTTTTAACGCTGACCCCATGATTGACACACTTTCCTACTCTTCTAGAAGCTCGTAATGATAGCAAGGCTGAAACTTGGGCTAGTTTGTCGTACTTCATACAGGAACGGAAGGGCAACCACACACGGAAAAAAGAAGGAGGGTACACGTAACAAAGCGCCGACTCACAACTGAATCTTTTATTTCCCAAACGACACTTAAAGGAACAACGACCGTAAGCTTCCTGCAGCGCTGTGTTAGGTGTACCTCCTTTCTTCTGCCCGTGTGTGGTTGCGCTGCCGTTCCGGTATGAAGCTCCTGATGACAATAGGAGAGCGTACACGACGAACGTGAAGGGCACGAATTATGTTTAGAACACCGGAGTGGACGTATGCGCCTAGAATGTGTTCCGTAGCATGCTGTTCAACGTATGCCCACCAGTGTAAAGAGCTTGAACGTGGTGCCGGTGAATTCCTCCATTAGCAGGCCATCCTCGGACAGCAGCATGGACAGGTGCGCGCTCGCAGTGGCCGCGGACAGAATCTGAAACACAAAGAGCGGTTAACGTCCCTGAACCAGTGGCGTAGCCAGTGGGGGGGAGGGGGCACATTAGGCCCATGACCCCTCCCCCTCCCCCGATTTTTTTTTGCCATGGCATACACGCTCAAATTGACATTCGATCACACTTGCCTGCCCGACCCCCACTTCGGAACCAGGAACTGTCCCCCCCCCCCCCCTCGAAAAACGTTTCTGGCTACGCCCCTGCCCTGAACGCGTGTGGCTGCTATTGGACAGGTCCGGCACGACCAGTTAATGTAGGTGAAGAGAAAAAAAAAGGTAAATTTGGTATACAGCTAAACCTCGGCATAACGAAGTTGGTAAAACCGGCATCGTCCTTCGTTCTACCGAAGTTTCGTTAAATTGAAATTCCACCTTTTATGTAAACTGTAGTCGCTAGAGGCGTAGGTTTTTTTCTTTTGTTTTTGTTTTTGCACGGGTTGTGCCGGAAGAATGTTTGAACAACACGGCTGTACAAAAAAGCTAAATTCAATAGTGCGAAAAAGAGATCGATTTTCGTGAACCTGAGATCCGGCGACTGCGGCTTGATGATGCGCCGACGAATAAGTTATCTTCACAGCAGCTGACGTCGCGCGTGAACCCGGCAAAAAATGCAACTCCAACGCACTGTGGCAATATAGCATAAGCGTTCTCAAAAATCGCGTGCTACTGAATCCCATGACCGCTAGCACCAGCATAAGTCTCGGTTCATCGCGTAGGTCTTCTTCTGAGGCAGAAGTGAAACTTCTATACTGAATTCACGGATAAGACGATTCACTATGTCGAGGTTCAGAATGCATGGTGTTCGATGAAAATTAGGTTGTGAAAAATGAAGTAACTCGTTATATCGAGAATTTCTTTATATTGGAGTTCATTGTATTAAGGTTTAACTGTACTAGGAAGGGCGTGAAGTGGCAGTCACATTTCAGACACAAACGAGGGCAAGGTCAACTACAACACGTGCATATATTCCAAACCGACTATTACCAATAGTACAGCAATAAGAAACAAAGGGCGCGAAAATCTAAACCAGCGCCTCGGCCTCGTTTCAGTAAGCTCAAGAATCTGTGACGTCAGAGCGAGTTGGTGCAGGAACCTCGAGGCGGCGTCGCCACGTGTGTGTTTCTTTTTAGTGCCGTTTATCTCGCTTACTAAGCGCATTCTTGCGGCAGAATTGGTGCTTTCGGCGTTCAGAAAAGAAGATTTACTAATACGAAAAAAACAACGCTTCAACAGCGAGGCTGTCTTAGCTTACACTTAGCTGTAGTAGTCTAAGTAGAAGAAATAGTAGTAGTAATAGCAGTAGTAGTAGTAGTAGTTAGTAGCAGTAGTAGTAGTAGTAAGCGTCGCGCAGGTCGCATGACCAGTCATGGGAGGGAATAAATAAATAAATAAAAAAAAGTAATGTTCATCGAAGTGATGATGATGATAATGCTTGCTTATAATTATGCTAAATTATGACGATAATTATGCACACGATCTCGCTAGCCAATCACACACACTAGCACGCCCACAGTTTCGATTTCTGACAGATTTCCCAGCTTGTAGTGTGCTCCTTAAAGGGGCGCTGCAGCACTTTTCTAAATAATCACTGAATTGCATCATTGAATAAGTTTAGTGCCTCTCGAATCGACTGCCGCAAAAATTTTTAGAATCCGTCCCGTGCGAGTGGAGTTACAGGGATTTGTCGCGCTCTTCAAGCACTTTCTCTCTCCTCTCGTGCCAGCGAGCGCGCTGACAGCTACGCAAGGGCGGATGACAAGGGAGCGAGAAGCTACGCGCGTTTGTGAGGATGCGTCATGACCTTGTGCGTTTTTTTTTTTTTTTGTAACGCTCGGCTTATTTTCAGTGCGATCGCGAGCGAGTGCGCGGGCACGTCGCGGCATCTCGCGGCGGCGGCAATAATACAGCTCACGATGCTCATATCAGCCAATGGCCGTGGACTTTGGGTTTATGGCGTGGTCATTTGGGTTTATGGAATCATTTGTCGAGAGAAGAGGGAGCGAGTTGTAGCTGTCTTTGAGAAATAATTGTTAATTGCAGGCCGCGTGCTGCGATATAATATTTGGATCACATGTTCGCAAGGGCCTCGACTACCGATCGGCACCGTTTTCTGTACATGCGGCAAAAAGTGCTGCAGGACCTCTTTAAAGGGACACTTAAGAGCAAAGCGATTTTTCTCGCATTAGTAAAGTAGTCTTCCACGATACCAAAAACACCACGCTTGCTGCGAGAAGACGCTTAATAAGCGAGAAAACGCGCAAAAAGAAAATACAGGTGGCGACGCCACCTTGGAATTCCCGCACCATTTGCCGTGACGCCACATATTCTTGACGGCGCCTGCTTGGGCCTACGTAGTTCCTAATTGGTTTAATCGAAGTACATTGTCCTCTGAGAGGGCCAGAGACTTGACATAACGAGTTTGTGGAAATTTCGTCGAGGCAATGTCGCCAAAATACGTTAAATGCTCTTTGAAACGTTTTACGTCACGAATTACAAAGTTCGGCGCGAAATTTAAAAATGAAACTTTGAACTCGGTTTTCTCCTCTAATAAATAAACCTATGGTGGTGAAATAAACTTCACAAGAGTTCTCCGAGCACACTTTATCAATCTAAACCAACTCACTGTTTCTCTTTAGTGTCCCTTTAAAGCCATTAGACGCAGAACATATATGCTTACCATTTTGATGGAGCTGAGTACCGACCATCGCAGGGGCGTGTCTTCGCTGCAGGCGATACGGTAGAACTCGAAGGGTGCCGCCACCCACAGGAACACGCAGGGTACCCAGGCGAGCAGGGTGCCGCGCAGACACGGAGAAAGCGGGGGCATCGCGTTCGTGGAGGTGCCGTTGGCGCCGCCATCTCCTTGAAGGCTCAGGAAACTCTCGCCAAGCTGCACTCGTAGAGAAGATAGGCGTGACTTCGCAGTTGATGACGAAGTCTACTGCGAAACAATGCGAACGATGGGGCAGCAAGAGGTGGGAACAAAAAGGACAAAGCGCTGATTATCACATCGCTTTGTGTCATGGTCGTTCTTAGAACCACTATATATGTTACCTTTGGGTGGCAGAGTTGCGCAAGGGTCAGGATAGCAACTGCACTTGCGGGGCGAAGCCGCACTCCAGTTTTTTGCAGGTGACATGTGTAACGTTTCGCCAGTCGATATGCGTGGCGTGTCACCCACCGTCGATGAACACTACTGGCTATATATACTGTTAATCCAGTTCGCAGGAGCGGCGCCGTCGGGAAATAAAAAAAAAACTTGGACTGAGCATCAGCTTCTCCGCAATGCACGGTTGCTGGCGTCGTTTCAAAAACAGACGCGCAACTCTGCTACCTATATACAGTAGCTCTAGTCGTCCTTTCAGCTGTCCCGTGGTTCGCACTCTGCCGCCAAAATGTACCTCAAATAACTATTCCAGCTGAAAACCCTCGTGACATGGCCTGCGAGATAGCGCGCCGGTAAACCCGCCGACGCGCATTCTCGGAGGCCATGCTTGTGATAAGATAGTATAACGCTAGTGGCGCTATCATTTGCATTACGCTCGCCATCACAAGCGTTTAAAGGCGTCGCAAGTTCGCCAGAAGCATGCGTTAGGGGGAGGGGGTGCAGCTGTGTGCTTCCCCTCAATTTTAGGACTGCATACCTTAGCGAAATTGCCGGCTGCGTTTTTTCTGCATATGTGGCATACTGTTGGAATAAAATCTTGCGTACTTAAAATTCTGAATTTCGATCATAAGAACTGCAATATTTAGTTGAGCCACGAATGCACAGACAGTACAACGTCCACACTCGTCCCCCCACCCCGTCACCTTCTCTGCCTACCTGGAATATGGGAGGCCTACGCCTATGGGTAGGGCAGCAGAGAAATGAAGCGGTACGCACCCACAAGGGAGTCTCACACAGTCGTTGGTTTGGAGCAAGCCGTGGACCGTAGCTGGCCATCTGATCGGGCTGGTGTCGCGGTTTGATCCTCGCTCGCCTATCGATGATTTCGAACGAGCTAGCGTGCGCACGAGGTGATGAAGAAGACGACGATAATCCTCTGCTTGATGAGCATGGCAGAAATATGGCACCCCCTACAAATCTCTTAAAGGGGAAGACGCCATAGACCTCCTTAGAATTCAAACGGCGCTCTATTCAAATTGTTTGCGATTACCCAAGATTTTCCCTACTTTGGCTAGACGCGATTGTGCGTGGTGTCGCAACTCGCCACCGACCCTCTACCGCATCTTATGGGGGTGCAGTAAAAGGCCAAATAACCTCAATTGCTTATAGGATCAGTATAAAACAGAAAACTATTTGGAGCAATGGGAGGCACTCCTGTCCAGCTCGGACCCGGATGTGCAACTGGCGCTTTTGGACCACGTCCATCTGGCGCACAAGCCAGTGGAGCCTGGAGATGGCGCCCCACTCACCTAGCACCTAAACCCTTTCCCTTTCCCTCAATAAAAATTGTTCTTCTTCTTCTTGATGGCGATCACCCACTCAGGGAGGGATGGGGCAGGAACCAGGCGACATGATGTTTGGGACAAGGACCCATAGAAGCTAAGGAAAACAGGAAGTCAAGATTAGCGATAAAGCATCGAGTAAATGAAAATAATAAACGACTAAGCGGTCATACTATCAGGTGGATTTTATGAAAGAAATGGCCGCACGAGGCTGTCTTCCTTGGGTCTTCGTTTTCTTTTTCTTCTTCTTGGTAAGTGTGGTTCTCTGGGTCAAAAAGCGGCAGCCATTTTTGCGGGTGATGCCGATGGTGACGATTCCTTGTTGTTGTTGAAAATCGCAAAATACAGGGGGGGGGGGGGCAGAAGCATTGTTGTATTTTAGAGCGAAGCTGTGTATCCCTAAGTGGACCGAGGCAATTGCGCCCTCAGTGGGTGTATCTAAGAGCTGGTGCATGACACGCGACGCGGATTCTCATCTGTCCGCCCGACTCTTGGCCGATCCCCCTGAGTGGGTAGGTGCCATCATCCCAGGAGCATCATCATCATCATCATCATCATCATCATCATCATCATCATCATTCTCATCTCTTGTCAGGCTGAGCTCTAGAAAAGCTCCGCTGTTGAGTGAAGCTTAAATTAGATTACCTTAACATTCAGTTCTTGTATCGCGTAGGAAATCACATACGGCGTCCCAAACGCTCCTGTGGCGGAAACCCAGTACGGTAGCACCAAAGAAGGACGGCACGCGAGTTGCGGAGAAGAAGCAGAGGAGATTCAAAGGTACGCAAGACTGCTTGGCCCGTATACGTGCGCTAGTTTTCATCAATTATAGTACGCTTTCTGAGTACTAATGTTTATGTGATGGGCTTCTTACTACCTCGTGATTCTCTGCTTACCCGCTAGCGTGCAAACATCGGCGTAGCAACTTGCTACTACTTACGCTTGAGAACAGCGATAGCCTTGCTTTGACTTCGGCTATCTGGTATTGGGATTTGCGGCTGTACAATAAGGTCAAAGCTTTCAGCAGTTCCTTGTTGATCGCACATGACCAGTTCGTAATTTTTGTTTACTTCTCCGTCAACATGTACTCAATATAGAATACACAAGCCGCAAGTTCACATGACAGAGTGATGTGCCATATGACAATAGAGCGTGACACGGTCGTTGAATTAGTGTGGACGTCGATATAACCTGCATGCCAAGATATGCGATGACGAAAAAATTTCTATATTCATCATATCTCATCAATCTACACACAAAGCAGGAAAGTTGCAGATGCATTTAAGCCTGCTTACGTGAACTGAAAGTGAAAGAATGTCATTTCACGGCGTGTACGTTACATATACGGCTCCACTATTTAAGCCACGTCACGCGACATTGTCGATTGACGCCTTTACTTTGTCTCCGGACATTGCATATTAAGCTTCTCACGTGATCACGTGTCTGTCTCATGGCGCGATCACTTTGCAAAGTTCTCAAGTTGCGTGAACACGATTTTCTAATTGCGACCCCCATGTGACATCATCACTTGACCACGTGACATACTCTTCCCTCACCGGAATTCTCGCTTTATGGGACACACAACGCTTAATAAAGGGCCCCTGATTAAAGAGCTCCTAAACCCCTCCGAGTTGAAAGGCGAGATAGTTGCCACTCTCCCTGCAGGCGTAATCTCCTCCTCGGCACCTATTTCTTGATAAAACACGTGAACAATAACAGCAGTATACGATTACCACATCCACATTTGGCGCTTTTCGGCTACATGCTCCGCTTGTGCAGTCGAAGTAAATGCACAAAAAAGTGAAATTAGTTGATCGCGCACGATAACCATGCGAGACTAGGGAGAATGGGCATGCAACTGCATGGCAAAGCAGCGTAGGAGGCAAATCACGACAGATATTCCTCGTATATGAACCAATCGGGAGCTTACTTCCTCGTGACGTCACGTGCACAGACGGCTGGAGTCACGAAATTGCGCGGAAAAAACGGGAAACCCCGACAAAATAACGCGACCGTTCTTTGTACTTTCAGAGGTTGTGTAGGGGCCCTTTAATGTTCCCACCCGGTTACGTGTTTGTCTTATGGCGGGATCACTTCGTAATACTCTAGAATTTGGTGAACTCACTGTTCGAATCACGGCGCGGAAAGCCACGTGATGTACTCTTGCTTCGGCAAAACTGACGCTTCGTGGTGCATGTAACGCTTTCATATTATCGATGGTGCGCACAACTGCAGTTGGCGATTGTAGTTATTTTTCGCAGATGGCGTTAAACGAGAAACCTGGTACGCGCGTTGAATCACCGGAGGCATCTGTCGCTGAAACTCGTGCAGCCAGTCGTTGCGCGGCCTCTAGTGATCAGCTCGACGGTGAACACGGTGCCGAAGAAGCCTCACGTGACAGCAAGAACAAACCGACGTCAACAGACAAGGTCTCATTGCAAGATACCGGGGCAACAGTGTCCGATGAACGCAATTCTGAAGTAAGCCAAGGCGATGAAGATGCTACGACGTCGAATGGCATTGGAAGCGAAGACAGCCAGCGACAGGAGTCACTACAAGGGAGAAAAGGCAACGAAATTACTCATGCCGTACTCTCAGTAAAGATTAGCGCGCCGTGTATCGTATCCATTACGGAAGCATTGAACTCCCGCTACGCAGGTGGCGGCGCTGAGAATTTTGTTCCGGTGATGTCACCAGGAAGCTGTGCCTTTTGTCCCCAAATGCTAGAGACCCGCGCGCTTAGACATAGGTGCACATTAAAGGACCGCAGGTGGTCAGAATTTCCGGAGCCCTCCACTATAATGTCCTTAATGCTCATATCGTGCTTTTGACTCGTAAAACCCAGATATTATAATTATGACTTTTGCCCTCTGCTAGTCTCCGAATTGACTTCGATGCACATCACTAGTATTGCACGTGCTCCGTCTGTGTGCTCGCGTGACACTGTGCTCTTTATTAGCTCCTGTACGTACGTGGTACGAGCCAAATTCACAGTCCTGTTTCTTTTTCAAGCACTTCCGGTCGAGCACTTACTGCTTTCCCGCTATTGAGTAAGAGTCTTAGCAAAAATAAAACTGGTACGAAGTCGGTGGCTCTCGTTGAAGTTATACCGCTCGCGGAAGTTGTGGGACTGTCTTACAGCCGACTTTTAATCTTAAAACCCAGATTCGCTGGACAAGGAACCACTTCAACGAAGCGATGACGCGGACGTCTCGGACGTTCCTGGAAATCCTCCCTCGAATTCGAGCGATCTACGGCGTGACCTTGCAGAGCGAGACATCGCGCGCTTGTCTTCAGCGTTGACGACGGAGCAGAACTCTGGTGTTGCTGTTCGGCAGATTTCCGACCAGTCCTCGAAATCAGCGGATCGGCGACCGTCGCCTGTGGTCGAGAGTCGTGCATCTAGGGCCGAAGAAGGAAGCGACCGGCGGACATTGCACTCTAGTGGCAGACACGATCCCAGCTCAAAGGGTTTTCAGAGGCCACCGCAAAGGGTAATGCACTTTAAGCGACACGGATGATCCTGCCGAGAGAGAGAGAGAGAGAGAAAGAGAGATAAGGTGTATAGAAAAGGCAGGGAGGTTTTGCCGAAGCTTTTACCGAGTAAGGGACAAACCTACGGACAATTTCTTCTGGCTCTTCATTTGAAGGAAAAATATAATAGGTGTAGGCTTCGGCAAGCTTGGAATAGATGTGAGCTGCTGTAACGTTTTCAGGTATACGCAGGCGAATCATTGTCTTGGGAGATCTCAGATACAGGGTCTCCATGAGATGGGGTTTCAGTGGCAGTGGCATGGCTCAGGAAAGTAAGTCCCGGGGTCGTTCTGTATTACACCCATCCAGCGGAAGGATCAAACACATGAAACGAGATTTTTTTCATCAATTACGTTTTAGGCACTGCTCGAAGCGTGTATGTCATTCGGGAGGCACGGCGCATCACTAATGCCATGAGCTCAAACGCTTATATTCGATATAACCTTAATATTCACGTCTTCCTGCGGCACGAAGATATTGACAAGTTAGCGTATACGAATGATTGAAATCAACGAAAGAAAAGCAGTTAAAGAAAAAATAAATGGACGTGGCGACGGTCAGAAATGCTACTTGTTTCCCCAGGAAATAGCGCTTCATATTCCGATGCTATCATCGGTACACAAACAAAAGGGGGAAGCAAACATCGCGCATCTGAAGGAAAACAATGAAGGTTCATTTCGAATTCAAGCAGAACCTGAAGTGCAGTAAGAAGATTGAAGAACAAGGTGCAGCGCGAAAGTTGCCACAATTAATCATTCTAATTACGTGTATCGCTCAGCAGGCGTGCAGAACTTTCTGTGACATTCGTCAGGCGTATAAAAGATGTGAAACCGCTTATTATTAAATGTTACAATGATTTGCACCTGGGCTAGTTGGTGATCTTGCATGTTGAGTGCTTGCAGCGAAAAATTAGACGCACGGACGCAGGAAAGAAACACGAAGACACTGCTGAGAAAGAAACTCTTAACGAACTGTGAGTCAGCACTGCCTTCGTGTGCGTTTGCTTCCTCCATGCGTCTAATTTTTTGCTGGAACCACTCAAGCTATTAATAAACCTTCGCTCTACACCATGCTGATTACACGAAATTTGCCCCTTCTGCAACATGCATACAAAGTTATGCAATAGAATATTATAATGAGCGCATGTGTGAAATTGAATGTTACATGTAAAATGTGCTTCGAGAAGACTTTATTTATCCTCCAAGCACTAAAAATTACAAATTATGCAGTGTTATATTTGTGTTAGTGTACTTCTTGAAACCCAAAACGATGAAATAGAACCTTTTGTTGTTGTTTTTTTTTTTCGCTTTTCGGTATAGGTTTGCAAGACACCGTTGCAAGGACCTCCCGAGACAAGCGGGCGTCTCGAACTAACGGGATCTCTGCAGAACAGACCCGCAACGAATTGGCGACACCCAACGTCGAAGAGGCCAGCCACGTCGACATCGTCGAGCGAGTCGCCTAACGGGGACAGCGTACGGGAGCAAATATCTCCAGTCCAGGACCAAAGCGTCGCCGCGCAAAGCCCCGCAAAGGAAGTTAGAGTCAATGGCCCAAAGACTGGTTCCACGGGATTCCCATCACCGCGCGGCAGCAGCAGTCCGCGAGGTTCTGACAAAGGCATGCCTGGGGTTGGGGACGAAGGGTCTTCCAGAGCATCCGTTGCTTCGTCTTCTTCGTCAAAACGGAGGTCGTCTCCAGTGCCACCGCGTCACAACCTGTCCCCTGAGCGAAGCAGCCTCTCTGAGAACGGTTCGGAAGGCTCCCGTATGTCCACAGCTGGTTCCACATCTCCGAATCGCTTAGTGACACCACAGCTGAAGCAGCAGCACGTGTTCGATCCTCCGTGGATGAAGAAACGGCAGCGCAGTGATACCAGGTTGCTACCATTCTTCTTCAGG
This sequence comes from Rhipicephalus sanguineus, assembly GCF_013339695.2. Taxonomy (NCBI): domain Eukaryota; kingdom Metazoa; phylum Arthropoda; class Arachnida; order Ixodida; family Ixodidae; genus Rhipicephalus; species Rhipicephalus sanguineus. The sequence goes on along the minus strand of NC_051184.2, from coordinate 58,592,525 downwards.
TCATCGCCCGAGACTTCAGCGCTCTTGGCGACCTCGACGTGGTCGCGCAAGTCGCCGTTCCACGCCGGGGAACTGCGCAACGGCGGCGCCCAACGTGGGGAGCCGTTCGGGAGCCTGCGGAGCACGTCGAACCTCGCGTCGAGTTCGACGCAGGGATTCCTCACTGAAAAGGAAGTGGGCGTCAAGGTGTGTCAGGTTTTGTTTGTTTATTAGTGCCGAAGGACGTGTTCAGCTGAGTACTTTAAGTGGCGCACCTCTCGTATGAAATAACAAGCAACCTTCTTCCTAAGTGGAAGTGCAGTATCAATGTGAATGGATTGTATCTAAGTCGTAGGTGAACGGAATGTCGAAATTTCAATACACTAGGTTACAGGTTGCCCCGCCACGGTGGTCCAGTGGTTATGGTGCTCGACTGCTGAACCGAAGGTTGCGGCATCGAATCGCTGCCGCGGCGGCTGTATTTTCGATGGAGGCGAGCATGTTTGAGGCCCGTGTACTTAGATTGAGGTGCATGTTAAAGAACCCCGGGTGGTCGAAATTTCCGGAGCCCTCTAATGCGGCGTCTCTCATAATCATATCGTGGTTTTGGGACGTTAAACCCCAGATATTATTATATTATAGGTTACAGGTTGCAAGGTTACGGTAATATATTGTAACCAGACGTCCCGATTTAGCCAGGACATGTCCAAGTTTAGCGGCTGGGATCCGGCTGATCCGCCAACCTGCTTGCGGCATGGTGTTTTGTCCCACTTTTGACCGAAGGTCGGCTCGCAGTTGTTGCCTGATAGCCCGGCACCATAACCCGCTGCTATACTATACTAGGCATGGCTATGATCGGCTTTCTATCTCTTTCTTACTCTCTCTATCTCTATTTCTTTCTCACTTTCTTTGGGTTTCTCTTTCGTTCTGTATTTCATTACTTCTATACTTCTATCTTTCTTTTGTCCTACTCCCCATCTCTCTCTCGTTATCTCGCCCACAGCAATGCAATCATATGGTTCCCATAAATGCTTGTTCAGCTACCGCGCTAGGATAGCCGAGTGGTTACGACGTTTGCCTTCGAACCGTACGTGGGTATCCGTTTTCGAATCCCGCCTCCAAATTTTGTTGCGTTTTAATATTTATTACCTTCCTTCCTCTCCACTTCCCGTCTCCTCTTTGCCACCTTTCCTTCCTCCTTTTCACTTTGCCGAGCAGAGTTACCGCTTAACGCTCGCATTCCTCCTCATTCCCGAGTCCTTGCCTCAGCACTCCTCGTTTTGTCAGGCTCCCACCCAAGGCTCGAAACTCCTTCCCCGACTCTCTACATTCAACGTCTGTCAGATGTTGAATAAAATTGAATTAAATTGAATTGAATCACTCTTCTTCGCTCCACCCTCTCCCTCTGATGTCTTCACTTTCCCTCTCATCTGCTGTACTCGGTAGTGGGACTTGCGCAATTTCTTTGGGGCATACACGCCCGAGTTTTAGATGCGAAGCATCTTATGGCGAAGTTCAATCCGGTGGTAGTGGTGTGCGGCGTGACCACCCTTACTGCGCATGCGCAAACCCTCTCACCACACCTCCCCTTTCCCCTCTCCACTTCCCATTTCCACTCCCGCTTTCTCCTTTCGCCATCTCCACTCCTCTGCCTTTCCCCTCTCCACTCCCCTTTCCTCTTTTGCCCTCTACATTTCCCCTCTCCTCTCCACTACACCTTTCCCCTCGCCACTTTCCCTCTCCACTTTCCCTCTCTCTCCTACCCCTTCTGAAACGCGGGCTCGACATGCCTAAACGCTGCTTCGCATCGCCTCATGGTACCCTTTAGCGGGAAATGGTGTGATTTTTTGCTTACACTACGCGGACTTATCAAAGCCTAAAGGAGCTCCGCCGTTAAAAGTGGAATTTTCTGTTTGAACATCATGACATGTTCTTCCTTCCATCATTCAGCAACCCCCTGCTCCCCGTCCCGCTTTGGAGTCCGCGGAATATGGTCACTTCACGGTGACATGACCGCGTCATTGTCACTTCTTCTACAGCGTCTGAGGGCTGGCGAGCGGATCAACCGAAGCATGAATATTGTGATATAAACTTACGTATGCTAAACCGCTGTTATGCGCAAGTGAAGACATCCGCGCTTTAAGCATTCGAAGTACGGGATAGCCAAGCTTACTATCTGTATTTTTTCTGCGCCTAGTGTCAAAATATCGCCTCCCAAGTCGCCGTTCACTCGTGCCGGGCTTTTCTAGTAGCGAATGTTACCCTTGCTTAGAGAAGGTTATGAGATCGGCTATTCTAAACATGCAACGTGACAATTGTCGGCGTAACGCATGATCGTTGTATGTGAAAGAGAATCCTATTGTAGCTTAAAAGGGTCCTGCAACAATTCTTGAGCACGCTCAGGGAATGTTTGCGATCGTTAGTGGAGACTCCTACGAAAATGCTGGCCAACCTTATAGCGCGGCACGCAGAGGGAAATTTATATTTAAATTTCAGAGTAATCTGTATGCAGCTCGTTCATCTCTCGATCAAATAACAAATGTGTCACAAGCGCATGAACCCGGCCATTGGCTGATTGCATCGTGATCTGCATAGTGATTGCATCGTGATCTGCATCGTGGATGCATCGTGATCTGCATCGTGGATGCATCGTGAGCTGTATAGTTACCGCCGCCGCCGCAGGGTGCCGCGAGGTTCCAGCACCACGCTGTATGGTCTATAGAATTGCAACAGCGTGCTCGTGATCCCCCTGAAAGTTAGCTGAGCGTTCCAAGAAAACAAGAAAAGAAAATGATCAAGCTCATGACGCGCGCTGACGTACGGACGCACCATCTGGACCCCTTGTCATCCTCTCCTGTGTAACTTTCAGGGCGTGCGCTGAGACGAAAGGAGAGAGAAAGTGCACAAAGCGTGCGAGAATTCGATGTGCTTCCTGCGTGCTTGGCGGATTCTAAAAATTTTTCGCCGCAGTCGATTCGTGAAGCCATAAACTCCGATAGCGAGGTCATTTGATGATTACTTGGAAAAGTATTGCAGGGCTATTTTAATGAAGAAATGCTTAGTACAGTTAATCCCAATTACCTGCGCACAAGCAAGACCCCGCTATACTTACTCAAAGCGTCGTCTAAATTTATGCCGTACTCTTTTGGTTCCTTCTTCGTGATTTCACACTTCATATAGACCTAACCGTGATCCCTCGAATTTTCTCACTTGCCTGCTGTGCACGACGCTTCAGTTGCCTGCAATACCTTATGTTAGATGTGTTAGAAATTGATTACTCAATCGATTGCTCCTAAGGTACAGCACTATTATGACTTCGTTAAAGAAAACCCTGGACTGTGATGTATTTACAACAGTCGATATGTACAAGGCGTGCCTCTGTCACTCGCTCGTCTCGGCATACGATGTAGTCCACATGTGCTAGGTCCACAGTGTCTGTGACAGGCTGCGAGCTTTAGAGAGCTCGCGGCCTGTCAGGGACGCTGTCGACGCAGTATGTCAAGCAAACGTGTACCCGGACCTAAAACGGCACTCGACTCAACACTTGCGCAGGCTTTCGTCAGGAACCAACCAACGGCTGTCATACTGCTCGCTCTGCTCACCCTAGTCGTGGCAGGCGTCGTGCTTCTGTTGCTTGGCGTCTTCGGAGGTGGCCCCGACAACAGGCGGAGAGGCTCGGCCGCCGTGTGTCGCACGGAGCCGTGCCGCCAATACGCGCGACGTCTGGTGGCCTCCATGAACCCTTCGCTGAATCCATGCGAGGGCTTCACGCGCTTCGTTTGCGACGGTTGGCGGCGCCGCAACCGGCTGTCCGTGCGCGAGGAGGCCTTCCTCTCCGAGCTGCGCCGCATGTCCTACCTACTGCGTTCCGTGCCCGTGCCGCACAAGGCCCAGAAACCAATCCAGAGGGCGGCCGCTTTCTACCGTAGCTGCGACGCCGTGCGCCATGGAGATGCGGACGAGCTACCCAAGGTAGCAATCGCAGCATTCCTTAGCGGAATAGTTACGCGACTACTTGTTATTGCAATTAGAAGCAGTAGTGCCTGTGCTTGTTACAGGCGCCGAGGTGCTCTGTTAGATCTGGAAATCGCTCTCGTGTACGAAGAAAAAGTCGTGTGGTCCATTGTACGTTTTGCTTAAGATGACTCGAAGGCGAAAACCATCTTCTTCTCGGTCGACTGTAATGATCCCCCACCCGCACCCCCTTACCTCCCTTACTGTCACAAATTGAGCTTGGTGAGGCATGAACAGCTTTCGCTTTATTATGATAAACAGCAAGGCTGTAAGCTCAGCACACTGCAATGATAATGCTACAGAAAAAAACATAAATGGTATAGAACGCATAAGGCAAACTAATACCAATACTACTACTACTACTACTACTACAACTACTTCTGCTACTTCTACTACTACTACTAGCACTGCTGCTACTAGTAATACTACTACGACGACAACGAAGACGACGAGGGCACAGGATAGACTATGCCAGCCTGGCTGTAAAAAGTGAACTTAGAGAAGCCGCTGTCATTGCAGATGCGTAGCAAAACTTGCAGCGCACTACCAAGGACGCGCACGAAGAAAGTGACGACGGGACCATGCTCTTCTTCCTGGCTTCACTTTCTTCGTCCGTGTCCTTCATAGTGCGCTACAAATTTTGCTACGTATCACCACCAACTAGCCCATTCATACATCCTTTCATGACAGATACCTTGTTCACCATGATACTCTTAATCAGCTCATGCGTTAAGCGCTACATATCGCAAGGAAGCTAGACCGAACATGGCTACAACCTAAATATAAATGCAATCTCCGCCCGCGAAACCGCCGCGCGCTTGTCAATACCCTATGCAGGAGAGTCGTGCGACCTGGTTTCCTTTCAAACCGTAAGTACTTTCTTTGTGCTAATGAAGGTTCGTCATTCGTACCTAAAATATCACCTTTGGATAAGCCATGATGTCAGGATCGCTGACAAAATTTGCCAGGGCGTTTACGTTTTCGACGTAAAACCAGTGGCACAAACATGCGTCCTTATGGGAACACCAACTGTCTGAAACACGCGGAAAGGGCTTGCCGTCACCGGAATGAGCAAATATGTTTGGATGGAACGTCAACGCAAATTATCTCTGGGTAGGACAGTGATCACTGTGGGTGGAGCCTTGTATCGTTAGGCTGTAAACGACTGTAGATTCCTGACACTTGATGCAGGGCTTGATTAAGTGTGCAGACTTGCAGACTCCGTCGCCTAAACGGTTGCTTCGTGAAGGCTCATTCATTCCTATCATTAGCACCGTTCGCGCGACCATTTGCGAATGGTGATCATAAAGCGACTCTACGCAGCCGATCCCACATGAGGGCATCATATGCCCGTCGCCACACAAAATTCTCGTCTGGTCGCATTGCCATTGCCCCGTAAAATACGCTAACTTCCTGTTTCTGCACATCCGTTTGGTTTAAAGGTTAGCGACTGTAGTCCCGCAACTGAAAAGCTGAGCAGCGAGAGGTCTACTTTGCGACCAAAGCGGCCGCTTGCGACTAACTTGGTCGCGCGACCGGTGCTAGTCGCCGGTGCGAACGAGCGTTAACGGCCGCGAAGAAAGCTAGTGCGTTCGCGCATTGTCGCCTCACACGGGAAAGCTTGGTCACGTGTTCTTTCCTGCCGGCGCTTTGTCTTATCCAAGGTGAAGTCCGCTCTGCTCCAGGCGGGTATTGTGTGGCCGCGTCTTCCCAAAGACGGGGATTCAATCGACCTGCTTCGTACCTTGCTACGCGCGTCGCTGAAGCTGCGGTGGAGTGCCGCGCTACACGCATCCATTGAGCACAGCCCAAATGCCACGATTGTCTCACTGAATCCGCTACGAGAATTTCAACGCATCGTGGAGAAGCACCGGAGGATGGCCAACAGTGTTCGAGCTGCCGAGTTGTACTTCGAGACACTCAGGCAAGCAATATGCACTCGGAGAACTCGCTTTGGACAAATGCTTGATTGTGGCTTAAAATCGGTTTCGTGAAAGGGGGGGATTAAAAAATCCGATAGATTCAACAAATTGGGGGAATCCAGTGCTGGGCAGTATCGAAGATACAAGTATCTTACATACTATCTTAGATACTCTATGAGTATCTTGTATCTGTATCGCGATACGTCTCGAAAGATGAGTATCTGTATCTGTATTTCCGATACATTCGATAATGTATCGCGTATCTTAAGATACAAGATACTTCTATCGCAACACAACCGTGCGAAACAATAATCACTGGCCACGTTCCGCTTCTCAAGCTGGTACTGCTGCCACTAAGCCATCTGAACAAGTCTAAGGGCTGTGACGCAGTTTTATTTTTCCGCCAGAGTCCTCCAGTGAGAACACAAGATGAGGAAGACAAGCACGCGGACGTCTACGCCCGGCCCACGTACCTTTTCTTTTCTCGATTTTTTTTGCTTTTTAGTTGCGCCAGTGCCGCAGCACTTGCTCTTAGCCACTGCCTGCGCCGCGTACTCCAATGCGCGCAGCGTCTATCGCGCAAATTCTGATGTTGCTACAGTGTCGTTATTGAAGATTCTCTTGCGTCTTGCTCCGTAACGAAATGTGATGCGTGCAAGAATGGGGTTGCTTTCTGTCTCGTGGATTTTACGTATCAACGATTTGAAATATCTCGTGGATGTAAAGCTTGACTTGCATGCAATGAATTAACTTATATGCAAATAACATACGCAAACAACTATAGCACCAGTGGTACTTATGCTATATCTAATAGAGCAAGCTTTTACCTAACAGAAAATATCTTGGCGTACCGTATTTTTCACTTCCTGCTACATTTATTCAAAGAATTAATGAAATCATAACTTGATTATTAGCACAAATGCTTTTTTGCTGTCATTTTGCATCCCATACATTACCTAGGTCTCTGTACTGTTTTTCTGGTCTGGTCACTGCAGTATGTCTTTTGTAACGCATTCCCAGAATAAGATCTATGCTTTATACTTCTAACTGTCTGCTTTATATTTCTACTACTGTTTACCCATTCACACGTTGCCAAGGCGGTTTTGAAAACAAATATATAATTATGTAGGTGTCCCTTGAGTTACAGTACAAAGCATTCTGCTTATCCCTTAGGAAAACAGCGAAACTGAGTTTGCACTATAATAATGGAAATCATTCGGAGCCATCGTAAAGATGTTAGGAAGGGGATTCGAGAAACGTTGTTTTACTGAATGCTCCGTTTTACTCATGAGCGTCCCAACGAGCCGTTTCAGGCAATTTCCCATAGGCACTGAATTTTCTATTGTCTTAATAGGTAAGCTGACGATACTTCATGCTCATAGCTATTAAGGGCGCCGTCTGTGTTGTGTTTCTGTACTCATTCAATGGGAATGTTTGATACAGAACCACCTCTCTATTTTACTTATATTAGTTTTCCTGTTTTAGGCCTTCTTATATAGTTTCGTATTACTAATCGCCACCCAATGGGAACTATAAGCGGCGATAGCGCGAATAACGGCGGTGTCCTCCGACGCTTTGTGCAACTATACAATACGTCTGAGACGTCTCTGTGTTGCACATGTTTTCTCGTTGAAGAAAAATTGCTAAAAGATTGCACGTTAGTGAGTATATCAACAAAGAATGCTTTACGCCAGCAGATATAAGTAGAATATGAAACTTCATTGCTGTTTTACGTCATCTACATATACACCAGGGGTCTCAAACTCAGCTTATAGCCAGCGGGCCACAGTCACGAAATTTAATTCGAAGTGCCGGGACAGTGAAGATGGTGGGAGAGAGTTTGAACAAAATGGTGTTGCCATTCGAAAGGAATCCTTTCCCATGTCTCATATATAGGTCATTTCTGAAGGGTATTTGGAGTCGGGATTCGAGAAACATCGATACCGATGCGCACAACGAGTGAATTCTGGATGCGGATTCTGAAATATAGAGTTTTTGTTCCACGGTTATGTTTCAGCACATCGTGACCACATGTTCCTCGCGAAAGGAAAGCTTGAGACCTGTCTTGTCTGTGTAGCTCACGAACATACTTATCTAGAAAATAAAAACAAATGGGACGAAGATGGTCATGTGTGCGGGCGGGGCCGCTAGCGAAAGGTCTCAAACCCCTAGTATGCACTATCCCCCCCCCTCCCCCCCCAAAAAAGTCGCTACCAGCGTTGTTGCTGCTGTACACCTGTCCGGGTATACGGCATTGTGCACACTGTCTTTTACTGACAAAGTAAAAGTCCGCACCGGCATTTGCGCCGTCGTGCGAAGGCTTCTTATTGACGTCATTGTGATTATATGGCAACCCGCTAGCTGGTCGGCAAGCGGAGCAGCGACTCACAATTCCAAAAATGACACGGAAGAACCACTGTCAGCGAAGTGTATAAAGAGTTGTCCTGTGAAGAAGCTAAAACAAACCGCAATAAGTTGTTTTGGAGAAGGAAACTAATGTACTTTGAGCAAGAAGGGCAAAACTTTTGCGATACTAACAGACATTTCATTCAAATGAAACAAAATAGGTCACATTTAGGAAATTTTCAAGCAGACATTTTCGTGCATAGGCGTTTGCTGCCACATTATATGGATCTATAATAACAAATTTGAGAATGCATCGAAGTATCTTAAGATACAATTCCCGAGTATCGTATCGGATACAATTATTGCGGCAGTATCTTGTATCTGTATCTCCAATACTTCTTGCCTGAGTATCTTGTATCGTATCGCGATACAATTTCAAAGTATCTTTGCCCAGCCCTGGGGGAATCGATTTAATACGAAGCAGTCAGCGAGTAGCATCCTATGCAGGATTTTTTGCTTTCAACCAAGGGTTACGAGGTGGGTCGACGTCTTTGCGTATGTTGAGCAGTTGGAAGCACATCGTGGGTTTAGCAGGCACGCCAAAAACAATGGTGTATACAGGCTTGCTCGTGGTCCGGCGTAACGTCCGGGTTCACTTTGGAGCAGAGCCGTCAGTTTAATCGTCAAGCGCACGCTACGTCGCGTTGACGTCCATAACCAACTTGCCCAGAAAGAAATTATTCTGGACAAACGCAGCTATTTAATTTTAAAGCGATACACAACAGAGGGAGGGATAGCCGATGAAGAGATGTCGTGTTAAAGTGTTAAATGCTGCGAGGCGAATGAGAGGTTTAAAAAAATATACATGCGCTAAGCGCTCGTGTGTTCCGCGTCGGTTAGCCTTCTCGTATGTCCCGCGATGTTTTATCGTTGTATTATGTGCGAACTAGCACCATTAGAGGATTTAGGGGAAGATGTCCGGATGTCGTGATAAGCGGATATTTGTTATGTTGACATGTCACGTTTTATTTATTTATTTATTTATTTATTTATTTATTTATTTATTTATTTATTTATTTATTTATTTACACATACTGCAGCGCTAAGTGCGGTATGGCAGGAGTGGGTATACAAAGATACGCGGAATTTTAACAAACATCAATGAAAATTATGTAAACAGGCAAACTAATACAGATGTGTGAATATACAAGGTCAAAAGTGCACAAACATGTGATGGACATGATTGAAAATAGATTAAAGAAACAATGCTACTCAAGAGATCACACCAACAGCAAATAGAGGAGGGTATATTACAGACGCATGTCATGGATGTCGGCTACAAAATTGGGCGATGGGCGTGAACGAATACAACCAGGTAATGAATTCCAGTCTTCAATAGAACGGGTAAAAAAACTGAACTTGAACATGTTAGTTCGAGCAAAGTAAGGCGTTAAGTTTAAGCTGTGATAGCTTCTTGTCGTTGACTGAGGTGCAAAGTTTATGTAGTCCTTTTCATTTGATAGTTTAACTGAAGACGTCACGATGCTATGCAAGAAGTTTAATGACTCTATACGGCGACGCGAAGAGAGCGAAGTTAAGTTCAGTGAAGAAAGAGTAGAAGAGGGTGAAAAGTCACGGTCATAGCGATGACATATGAATCTTACCGCTTTTTTCTGAATTGCTTCTATCCTATTAATGTCGCACTGCTTGTACGGGTTCCAAACGACAGATGCATAGTCTACTATTGGACGAATGAGTGATTTAAATAAGAGAAGCTTAGTTTCCTTCGGGGATTTAGGTAGAGTGCGACGTAGATAGCCTAGTTTTTTTAATGCTTTGTTACATACATAGTCAATGTGCTTGGACCATGTCATATTATGAGTAAAAATGACCCCTGGATACTTATACTCGAAAACCCTATTTACTGCATAGTTATCGAAAGAGTAATCAAAAGCAGACGGAGATTTATTGCAAAAGGACATAAATACGGTTTTTTTAAAGTTAATGTTCATTTGCCAGGTCCTGCACCAATTGCAAAAACCAGCAAAAGACTCCTGCAAGCGGCAATGGTCAGCGTGTGTTTTAATGACCTCGTATAAGACGCAATCATCGGCATAAAAACGAATGGAAGAGGAGGTGCAAACAGGCAAATAATTTAAGTAAATTAAGAAAAGCAGAGGCCCAAGAACAGACCCTTGGGGCACTCCAGACGTTACATCAATGGCAGTAGAGTTGGATGACCTGTAAGAAACGAACTGAGAGCGGAATGACAAAAAGCTAGATATCCAGCTAACCAAATGAGGATTGTTTAGTATGACATCGAGTTTAGCAAGGAGTTTAGAATGCAGTACTGTATCGAAAGCCTTTGAGAAGTCAATAAATATAGCGTCAACCTGGTTGCCAAGATCAAGGTTCAGAAAAATATCGTGCGTGAATTCGACTAATTGTGTTGTGGTACTGAAACCACGCCTAAACCCATGCTGCCTGTTAGATAGTAGTTGGTGCGATTCCAAGAAGAGCATAATATGTTTATGAATGATATGTTCTAACATCTTGCATGATTGAGAAGTCAATGATATCGGTCTATAATTCAATAGGGACTGCTTATCGCCAGTACCTTTGCTATCTTCCATGAGGATGGAACAGTGCCCGAAGATAAAGACTTATTGAATATGACCGTCAGATATCTGGATGACCATAGGGAGTAGCGAACTAAGAATGCATTGTGTTTCCCGTCAGGGCCAGTGCATTTTTTTACATCTAATTTTAAGATAAGGTTCAGAATGCCCTCACTCGTTGTCTCAATATCACTGATTGGTTCAGAACGAGCTATGCCTGTCAGAGAAGGAATGGAGTTGTTGTCAGAAACGAACACAGACTGGAAATAGTTATTAAAAGCATTCGATATTGCTTGCGGGTCACTAATAACGTCATTATCAATTCTGAAAGAAGAAGGTGAGGCATCATGAGGCAAAATCGAATACCAAAATTTGCGTGGGTTCGTGCTTAACATGCCCGGCAACTGAACGCGAAAAAAGAAATCTTTCGCCGTTTTTATCTTGGAGTTAAGTTCAGTTTTCGCCCTCTGAAATCTGTCTAGGTTAACGGGATCGTTAGTTCTTCTGGACCGCCTAAGTCGACGGACACGGCGAGATAAATGCAAAATGTCACGATTGATCCAAGGAAGATTAATATTGCTTTTCTTTGTCTTAAGTGGCACAAATCTTCGGACACATGACTTAACAAGATCCTCAAAGTAATTAACGAGGTAATTTATATCCTGCTTGTCAGAAAGTGCACAAAACGTATCAAAATGATCAGCTAGAATATCAGTAATGGAATTGTCATCCGCACGAGTGAAATCAGGGAAACTAGTAAATCTATAGGGTGATTTGGATGTGGCACAACAAAGTGATAACAAGACACCTTTATGGTCTGATAATCCGTCAATTACCTCGCAAGAAAAGTTATCAGCTAAATCTGTACTTAGAAAAACTAAGTCTAGAATAGCATTTAACCTAGTCGCACATGAAACAACTTGAGTAAGCCCGAAAGACAAAGAAATATTTATTAATTCTTGACCAATAGCAGCATCGCGACCCGTTACAGTCTGGGAAGGCCAATCGATGTCAGGAGCATTAAAATCACCCATACAGATCAATTTTGATGAAGCTATATTTACATCGCACATAAAATTGGAAAGAGCATGAAGAACATCAAGGGAGGATCCAGGTGGGCGATATATAACACTAACTACAATACATTGCTTATTTAGATAAATCTTACACCACAGGGATTCAGTCTCCGGAGGTGATGGCAACACCGAGAAGCGGATATCTGAGCGGATAAGCAGAGCGACGCCACCGCCAATGCCATGTGCCCTGTCATTACGTATGGCAATAAAACCGGGCGGAGTAAACTCAGAATCGTAAACGTTGCTATGCAGCCAAGACTCAGTGATGCCAACAACATGAGGGGAATAAGTTGCAACAAGGGACAGTAGGTCTGGAAGTTTCTTAACTATGCTACGAGCATGAACGTTTAGAACTACAAGGTGTTCCTGACGGTGATAATGAGGTCAGAGAGCGCATGAAGAGGGATTTGAGGATGTGGGGACAGAAGAACGAGGGCCACGGGGTTGATCTGAGACTTTCACTAGTGTGTTTGAGGCGTCGTCCCAGTTGTAACGAACCTTGTCAATGAACGCGTGATCGTATTTTAACTTCACCACAGAGCCATCGTTGCGAAAAGGAAGTGACGCCTCCCAAATTCTTTTCCGAATATGTCTAATCCGTGAAGAAAAATCTTCTGTAATAAACACGTTTGAGCCTTTGAGTTTAGATGCATTTTTTAGAACAACGGATTTTTCCCCGAAGTTTGAAAGCTTCAGAATAATGGGTCGTGTGCAGCCAGTACGTGATTTACCAAGCCTGTGCACGCGCTCGATTTGAGGGCAGGTAATTTTCAGGCTGTTTGTGAACACAGAAGTAACGCTGCACAACAGCGTGCTAGCGTTTTCATTCGGATCTTCTGAAATACCGTGTATTATCAGGTTATTTCGCCTTGAACGATTTTCTAAGTCATCGTTCTTTAAGACCAATTCGTTAATCTTACAGGTTAAGCAATTGATTTCAGCACGTAAGTCACTCACAGAATTACGCTCATTAGATTTCGGAGCCTGTTCTAATGCATTAACACGTGATTCTAAATCATCAAAACGGCAGGCAATCGTCTGTTGAAATAACTTGATATCGGCAATATCACGAGCTAGCTTAGTTTGCCCCTCCAAAAGTTTAGAAAACATTTCAGAGATAGATGGAGAGCCAGTGTCAATAGGAACGGAAGTAGACGGTGCATGAGTAACCTCGTCGAGAGCATTGGAACCAGCTGCATTTCGGGTTACAGGTCTATTACAGGTCTTGCTTTGGGGTTGAAAAGGGGGGCTAGTGAAGCTTGGCGTGTGCGTACCTGACAAACTACTTTTATTTATTTATTTGTTAATTATTAATAATTGATTGACTAATTTATTTATTTATTTATTTATTTATTTATTTATTTATTTATTTATATACCATAGTGCTATGATCCGTCCAAACATTTTTTTTCACCATGCCGGAAATTGCAATAGAATACTTCCCTTTCTATAGGCAGCAACGACGTTCATGCGTGAAACAATGAAATTCAGCAATGAAAGGCAAGAATGGATTGTGGCAACGTGAAATGGCAAGTGACCTCGATAAAAGATCAGATTGCCATGTCAGAAACGGCCAATCATCGACAAGCCCGCGAGTGAGAGCATCATTTATTGGAAAATGACGCATACATATACGCATATGACTGGCGCATCTTCGAGGTCCGCATTGCTTCGCGCTCGCGGGCACCGAGATTTTTCTCGCGGTCACACGTAGGACGCCAACAACATTTGTGAGGCAATACAAGCTTCTCTTGAAGATAATTGCCTGTCATGTACGTTTTTATCATACGCTCAAAATGATACGCACTTGAGTGGTTGTTCAAACCCCGTAGTGGTCTACGCAGGCGAGACATCGGCGGTGCCACGGTGCAATCAACAGGAGACACCGTCAAGTTCGCCGACCACGTCAAACTGGAAAGCACGTACATGGTGCCACTATCGGGGGCGGTCTATTTTCCCACACGCTCTGATGAACCCGAATCGATCGACTTGTTCGCCTTAATGCCGGAACTTAGCGAAGAACGCTGGATTACCGAGCTGGATCATTACGGCGGCGTCTCGAAACCCTTGGTTTTCCGTACAAGGAAGCCAGGCTATGTGACGGCCTTCCTCGATCTTTGGAGAGAGAGAGGCGAACGTGACATGCATCTGTTCTACTCCTGGTGCGTAGTCCAGATTGCTGCGCGGTACGCCAACCGAAGGCTCCTGATCAACTTCTACGGATGGTGAGTACCCGAAACACTTAAAAAAAAATTAGAAGTCCTCAATGTTCAATTTGTGTCTTTAATTGCGATAGGACCTAGCGTTTGGTGAACTTTTGGTTCACTTGGGTAGTCTTTAGAATGAAAGAAGACTGTTCTGTATTGCGTATGCGCCATCATGATGCCACATACGTACTAGTAAAGAGTCTTCTCTTGCAATGAACTCAACGCTATGGCAGCTCACCGTCGCGCTTCCGAAGCTGATCTAAGAGGCCACGTAGGGAGAAGCGCGTGGTTGAGATCTGATCCGCCAGGTGTCGCAACGATCCGAGCTGTTCACAAGAAAACAGCCCGCTCTTTCAGTGAACTCATTCGTTTAATTTTCCTTAACTATGAAGACAAGGAATTGACCCTCATCTTAACTAAACTTATTCTTTCCTATCGCATGTATCCAATACAACGCTTAACTTCAACCGTTACCTCTTTTCATATAGTTTTTATTTTTTTTATTGGGGCTTCTCAACATTAGAGCCAATGCTCAATTTCTGGTTCGCTGGAGGCGAATTTCGGCGTGGTCCTTGACAAACATGATGTCACTAGGGGGTAGGTCCATAAAACGCGAATGTTGTGTCACGACTCATGAATACCCTTTGACCTACCTGTCATGTGCTAGCAAGGATGACACTTATGCAGGCTGCTTTGATTCCATGATATAATGTAGACTGTGAAAAATAAAAGACGAAGAAGGACCACCACCACTGCTTGGGATGTCTTTTCTTCATTATGTTCTTAATTGTTTTATCGTCATCCTCACAAGTCTGACTGGGCCCGCTGTACGGCAAAGGCCTTCCCCATATTTCTACAACCCTGTTAGCTCTGTCTAAGTTATCCCAGCAAACTTCGTAATGCTGATGTGCCCGCCTAACTTTCTACCATCTCGTGACACGCGTGTCTTCTCTTGGAATGCAATCAGTTACACTTAGCGGTCATGCCCTACCCATGCCGATTTCCCCTATAATTCTTTAGCGCTACTCAGGGGTGACCCCAGGGTTCTTTAGTGGGGGGGGGGGGGGCACTAACGACCAGGGTGGCGTTGTTTTTTTTTTCAAAAGCAGCCGAGTGCAGAAACCGCGACTGGTGAATTCCACGAGAGCGTAAAGCGTGCCTAGGTATCTTTAACTTCTAAAACGCCGTAATCAAAATGGGGCAATTCCTGATTGTAACGTGAACTCAAAAAAATTACAGCATATCCACGGGTGAATGATGAAGAGCTTGGGCGAAGCTCCTGAAGAAATCACGTGTACACCGGGAAATGTTCAGTGGTTTCGCCCAGCAGTAATCAAAGCGATACGCCGCTTTGATTATTTTTCCTTTTTTCCGTGTTTCCTTAGTTTTTTATTTGTCTATTTTTTAAATTTATGTATATATTGTAAGGAAGATAGCGCCGCTGTTGCAAGGGCGCGCGCTAGGCAAGCGGAAAGACGAGAAAGACGAGGCAGTATAGAACAGCCCGCCTAGCGTACGGGCGTTGTCTCTGTTCTCTTCCTTTACAATGGCGCTATATATATATATATATATATATATATATATATATATATATATATATATATATATATATATATAGTATTATTTTATTTTATTTATTTTTTGTCTTTTATATGGGACAGCGCCATCTATTACACTGTTCGGGAGATACTGCCGCCGCGGTTACGCCTGACATGGGACAAGGTTAGACCAAAGAGGTTAAACAAATTGCCTCCTTGGGTTAGACTAAGAGGAGCTACGCCCCTAAAAGGCAGTTTCTAATACAAAATGAGCCAAATGCTGCATCTGTTTCAATCAAACTGGGTCACGCTCAATATACAAGCGCTGCGTCAACAATCGTGACCAAAACAGCCAACGTGGTCACATCCAATCTGTTTCATTTGTGTCCTCGTTGCTTTGCTATCGCGCTTACGTTCTACAACTACTCTTTATGGAGACTTGTGACTTACTGAAGAACTATAATTAAGAAGCAACGCTAGTATATACTACCTCGAAGAGTCTCCGTGCTTGCACTGGTTTCTCTTCAGGTTTTGTCAGCATATATGACTAGGGACTACACGCGCCGCACCATGAATCGCTGTCCATGAAAGTCTTTAGGTGTTCTTGATATCCTTTTATGTAACGTCCCCACACGCTAAGATTCAAGCACGCATCTCCTAAATGGGGTGGTAGAGATAATAAAAGCTATAGCAGTAGCACACTGCGACAGATCCCAGCTCGGTATAAATACCGGGGCCGCACGTTTCAGCTTCGCTGGTTAACGAAGTGTACGGAGTGCTAGTGGTGGTGATTTTTAAGAGCGGAGTTGTTTAAGCTAGAGGTTATGCCGTGCAGAGTCAAAAAGAAACTATCATCGTGTTGATCGACGTCTACCTTCTAGCGCCTTGCTCGGCGGGCGCGTGCTCTAATCGTCCATTTATTCATCTTCTTAAGACATTGTTAGTTAAGGTTAAAAAGGGTAATTGTTAATTATAATCTTGCCCATTAAAGGGACACTAAAGAGAAACAATGAATCGGTTTACATCGATAAATCGTGCTCTGAGGACTCTAGTGTTAATTTCGCCATCATATGTTTATTCATACAGAAGAAAAATCAAGTTCATAGTTTTTATTTTTAAAATTTGCGCCGAAATCTCCCCGCTTGACGTCACGGCTTTCAAAGTCTATTTGTCGTATTTTCGCGCCATTGGCTCAACAAAATTCCCCCGAACTTGGTATGTTAAGTCTATGGCCCCCCTCAAAGGACAATGTGCATCATTTTTACCGATTAGGAACTACGTAGTCCCTAGTAGGCGCCGTCAAAACATGTCACGTCACGGCCAATGGTGAGGAAAGTTCAAGGTCGCGTCGCCACCCACATTTTGTTTTTGCGGGTTTTCTCGCTTGCTAAGCGTCTTCTCACAGCAAGCGTGGGGTTTTTGGTTTCGTGAAAGAGCACTTTACTAATATGAGAAAAATCGTTGTGCTCTTTACTGTCCCTTTAAGGCCATTCTAATAAGACCATGCTACAGTAGGTTCTTGCTCATTAAGAATGAGCTAGCTAAAGTCATGCGAATTAACATCTTGCACCACTAGCGCAAGCTGCCGACATTTTATGGCCTATGGGCTTCTCTACGCAGCGAGGACTGCGCCGACCTCTATCACGGCGCCTTCTGCTTAAGCAAGGCGTATCTGCTCGCTGGCAACCAAATGTTCCAGGAATACTTCGAGGGACTTTTCACTGAGCGAACCGTGAAGTCGGCGCGGCGTGTGGTGTCCGACACACTCGAGGCGTTCGCGCGGCAAATTGACGCCGGGCCTTACCGGGACGTAAATCACACCGCGGTGCACGGGTCCTCGGCCAACGCTACCAACGTGACCCTCCGATACTTTGACCCACATTTTGGGTCGGGCAAAGAGAAGGTCAGCCAAGGCTCAACATGTTCCGTCGTGTTCGTCTACGAGATCCTCTTTAGATGCACCATACATTACATAAACGACAACCCCAAAGTGCTATCCAATTCGCGACTTTTCATGGGGAAAGCATGCGCTGTCGATTAAAGGGGCCATGACAACCAATTTTCGATCATAACCTGTGTTATGTGGTTTAGTCCTTGTCATTCGCGAAAAAGCCGGCGATATCTTAACGCATTTAGTCGAGCACTTAATTTATAACCGAATATTTTTATATAGACTCGAGCGGCCCGAGAGTCCAACAATATTGGCGGACTCGCGGGTCGCGACGTAACAAGCCGCTTGCTGCACGAACGTCTGTATTCCTGCGAACTATTTTGTTTCGTGCTCAGCTGCGCGTGCAATCGAGCTATTTCAGATTATTTGAGCTTAGCATTGAAATTGAACGATTAAAAACGAGTGAAACATCGATGGAAGACCACGGCTACGTTCTATCCAGCACATAACGTCACGCACGCCATGGCAAAATGGCGGTCGCCAGCCGTGGGCGGGACTCAGAGCCGGCGACTTCTAGTGCTAAATTTGCACTTAAATATTCGTTTACGGTCTATTTTTCGTGTATCAGCAACAATACACCTTCCACTTCTGATTTTCGTTGAAAACCGCAAATTGTTTTGCAACGCATATTTTGCACACTTAACTTCCTGTCGAAGAGAAAGAACCCTTACGTATGCCTAAAATTGTCAGGCTCTGTGGTCACTACTAAGTATATATTCTACGCCTATGCTTGAATACTTGTCGACAGCTGTACTTGTGACGCAGCATGCTGCCGTTTTCAATCCTGGAGACATGGACAATTCCTTGGTCGAGAACTGGCAGTCGATCGTTCTGCATCTCGCGGACGTGCGCCGCCGCTGGACCGCTTCCGAGCAGATCGAGTTCGTCGAGTCGACTGTGCTGCTTCCCGGCCACGTGCTGGCTGTTCTCCCGCACGCGCTGTCCTTCCCTTCGTTCGACGAGAGCGCCACTCGGTTCATGAATCAAGCAGGCCTCGGACACCACATAGCTTCGGCTCTGAGCGAGCACTTCTTGCAGAGGTGTCGTAGCACAGTCTTTAATTAACAGAACTTTGACTAATGGGTCCGACAACCAATTTTTATCGTACCTAATTTCTTTACTGCAACTGAAAGCTTACCGGTCAGTGTGTAATCACGGAATGGTTACAGGGAAAACGCCGTGAAACGCCGTGTTCGTGCACTGCGGTTTGCTGGGCATGCATGCACTCCACGCGCATGCGCCGCGGCTCGACACGTTTCACTAGTTGCTGCGAATGCAGCGTCGACTCTCTCTCAAGTTCTGATCGTCAAGTTGTTTTATGTCGTGAGGAGTGCAGAATAGAGCGGGGGTATATAATAATATTCTGAGCCCTCTGGTGCGTATGAAAGCACCAGACTACGTACATCGAAGTGAAAGACTCCATAATCCAGCTTCAAGCCTCTTCCGCTAGGCTGCGCCACATAACGTCTTGTGTGACTGTTAAAGCGATTTAAAAAGATACATCCTAATAATATCGCGAAACCCATGCTTGAATATGTCACTATAATTAACGGTATTTTCGTTTACACCAGTTCCACATGTTCCGACCAGTCGTCGGTCCCTTTAACAGCTGGTTTTGTTAACGAATGATCTGCGCTGCGTAGGTTTAGTCGCCATTGCGCCACAAAACCAGACTTAACAAAGGGCATGGGATTGTGCAAAATGTATGGCTTGTGTACACCCATGTCTTTGCAAACATTCATTGGATACTACGCTGGAGGAAGCGGGTTCGATTCCCGGAAACGGCTGCCACATGTCCATGGCGACACTGTGCAACACCACCCGTGTCCTTAGGCTTATATTTATTTATTTATTTTATTTTCAAAAACTGCAGCCCAATGCAGGGCTATTGCAGGAGTGGGGTACATACAATAGGAAAGAATAACAGTAACATCACAACAAGTTCTTCTTCAGAACAAATATCGCCACCTCTTGAGCACAACCGGGTACATAAATGAAAAGAAGAAAAAAAAAGAAAAAAAAATAGGACAACAATGTTATTCAAGTACCTCCAAAAAATCTGACATATTCATTTTACGAATAGAACCGGGTAGATCGTTCCAGTAGACAATAATTTTCGGAAAAAAACTGTATTTGAACATATTAGTACGTGCGAAGAATGGCCTTATGTTAAGATTGTGACCACGTCTAGTTGCAAGAGCATTAGCATACACGATGTAATTATCATTAGATAGCTGGCATGATGAATGAACATGAGAGTGCAAAAGTTTCAAAGAGTCAATATCACGCCTAGCGCACAATGGAGATAACTTCAAATATTTCATTGCAGGTGAGGGCGAAAAATCATGGTCATAGCGATGAAAAATAAAGCGAACAGATTTCCTTTGAACAGATTCAATTTTATTCACGTCACACACTTTGTATGGATTCCACACACACGAAGCGTACTCTAATATAAGGCGGATCAGTGTTTTGTACATTAGTAATTTGGTGGATTTTGGCGATGCAGATGATGTACGTCTTAAGTAACCTAATTTTTTTTAATGCTTTAGGTGTAATGTAATCTATGTGATGCGACCATTGCATGTTATATGTGAACATAACGCCAAGGTATTTGTATGTCTGTGCTCGGGGAACTGCGATGTTGTTGAAGGAGTATGCACATTGTGATGGACAATGGCTGTTCGTGAAAGACAAAACTACTGTTTATTGGAAGTTTATCTGCATCTGCCAATCCGAGCACGAAGAACAAAACTACGAGAAAGAATCTTGAAGTATGGCATGATCATTAGGAGAAGTAATTACCTGGTAAAGTACACAGTCGTCGGCGTACAGGTGAACTTGGGACCTAATATTGCTGGGAAGGTCATTTATAAAAATCAGAAATAATAGGGGACCGAGAACGGAGCCCTGTGGGACACCAGATGTAACTTCTACTGCTGACGAGGACTTGGAGTTGAATGAGACGAATTGAGTGCGCGAGTTTAGAAAGCTTGCTAACCAGTCAATTAATTGCGGATTATTTAAAAGTACCTCTAGTTTACCTATAAGCTTGCTGTGTATAACGGTGTCGAAGGCCTTCGAGAAATCTATAAATAATGCATCAATTTGACTACCAATATCTAAATTACTAATAATATCATGTGAAAATTCCTCCAGTTGCGTTATTGTGCTGAAGCCGCGACGAAATCCATGTTGTGTGCAGGACAGAAGATTATTCGATTCAAGAAACTCAGTTATGTGTTTATGAATGATGTGTTCCAGCAGCTTTCCAGAATTGGAAGTAAGTGATATGGGTCTATAGTTGGAGAGGAGTTGTCTGTTTCCTGATTTATGCAGAGGCAGGACCTTGGCTAACTTCCATGTGCACGTTAAAGAACCCCAGGTGGCCAAACATTAACCCGGAGTCCCCAACTATGGCATCCCTGATAATAATGTCGTGGCTTTGGCACGTAAACCCCGAAAATTTTTCTTATCATTAACGATGGCACTTGTGCCGCCTTTCATGTCCATTCACCTCCTGACGTATCATTCTGAAGTCTGAACTACGTAACAAGAAAAGCCCAGAGTGCGTTTCAGTGCTGCAAGCAATTGCGGTTCACACGTTACTAAACTGCTGCACCCCATCAGGACCTTACCTAGCGGCTATTGCATGACATGCACGGCACACAGTGTACGGGAAACGTACCAATTCTGAACGTCCAGAATCCTTCCTCTATGGGTATTTGAATCTGTTTGCATAGCGACGCTCTATACAGCCAGCGCAGTCGTAAGTCCGCGAACACTAACACCGCGAACAGGAAACACCTAGCGCAGGTATCTGCCACAGAAATTGTACGAGCCCCAATGGCCACCAACAGGTCCGCTAAACTGTCGCGAAACGGAGAATGCGGCAAAAAAAAAAAAAAACACCATCTCCCGCTATAGGGGACCATGAGGCGATGCGAAGCAGCGTTTCGGCATGTCGAGCCCGCGTTTCAGAGGGGGAGGGGAAAGGAATAGTGGAGAGGGGTAATGGGAGAGGAGAAAGGGGGCAATGGGAGAGGGAAGTGGAGAGGGGTGGAAATGGGAGAGTGAAGAGGAAAGAGAGCGGAGAGGGGGAGGCGAGAGGGAAGAGGAGAGGGAAGACGGAGAGGGGTAGGGGAGGTTGAGAGGGGAACTGGAGAGGGGGCAGGAGAGGTTGAGAGAGGAAGGGGAGAGGGGTACGGGGGAGAGGAGGTGTGTGCAGAGGTCTTGCGCATGCGCAGTAAGGGTGGTCACGCCGCACACCAACAACACCACCACCGGTTTGAACTTCGCAATGAGATGCTTGGCATCTAAAGAGTTAAAGGAGCATAGGCTACGTTCAAAAAGAACATTCCGTACCTTTCATGAAAATTCTTTGCCGTGTGCTATACGCAAGCTTCACTGATCATCCACCTTCGCAGAGTGGAACGGTTTATGAATTATTATTATGTTTTCACCTGCGCAGGTTCGCAGATTCTTCCGATACCTCCGACCCCGTCCTACACTCCCCGGAGTGCGCTAACAACGTCAGCCGTTTCGGCGACAGTACCTCCGCGTCGAGGCTCCTCGGCGTTCTCACGAGCACGCTGGCGCTCGAGGTGTCGCTCGGAGCTTACCGCGCCGGTGGAGCGATGAACAGTGACGAGATCCTCGAAGGATTCGAAGGTTACAGCACCACCACGATGTTCTTCCTTGCCTCGTGCTACGCCCTCTGCGGTGGCCACGACGGCGTCCACCACTTCACCGGCGAAGAATGCGACGAGCCATTTCGTAACGCCAGCGGCTTCGCGGACGCGTTCGCCTGCGAGCCTGGCAGCCGGATGAACCCGCTCTATAAGTGCCCCGGTTAATGTGAGACTCTTTACTGCGGTTTGTGTTTCGTTATTGATGTGAACACTGCTCTTGAGTTTTGCTAGGGATCATGTTATAATGTATACATGAATAATACCTGTGACTATGCAACGGCTTAGTATATGTTGCCCGTAACCGTTCAGTCGCATGGTCGTGCCGACCAAACAGAGGACCCGTGGTGAAATCATGCATGTTTTTATTTGAGTATTTTGCCAATACATCGGTATACGCGCATAGCGTCTCTCATTTGCAGTGCTCCTTTCGTTTTTTTTTATTGGTAATCTGCGCTCAAAATGAACTGATGGACTGGAAGAGCGATGAGATTTGCAACACATGATTTCCTTCGAGTGTAATTT
Organism: Rhipicephalus sanguineus; assembly: GCF_013339695.2. Lineage (NCBI taxonomy): Eukaryota > Metazoa > Arthropoda > Arachnida > Ixodida > Ixodidae > Rhipicephalus > Rhipicephalus sanguineus. The sequence continues at coordinate 58,569,661 of NC_051184.2, read as the reverse complement.
ACATGTTGAATAATTCGGATGAAGTTACTGTAATTATTTATCGTCAAGCTTTCGAGATGAGCTATTCATCTTCCACATTGAGTCTGAATGTAGCTGAAAATAAATGAGGCAGTGGTTCTGACTGTTGGCGTGCGAGCAATCACAAACTTGGGGAGTGGGCAAACAAAGCTTCGATATGTCACTAATGTCAATGGTTCATGTGTGCCTGTGCGTACGTGTGCTTCTAAAATGTGTTAAGCAGCCCGTGCACTAGCCTGTCTGCGTGCTTTCTTTTGTTGTTTCAGTGTGTTATAAAGGAGATAACGGGGCCGACCGCGATTTCCTCGCATAATTTACCGCATTTTCTCTCACTGTGTGCTCGCTGCGCACTGCGTGCTGCAGCCATTCGGTAAGGCAGCAGAACCGCTGCAGAGCAATCATGGCCAGCAAGACCCGAAAAGTGCGCTAAAGCAATTATTTTTTTTTTTACATCTGGGGTTCCGCATGCCAAAGTTCCGATAGATTTGAGGCACGCCGTAGTGGAGTTCTCCGGAAATTTCGACCTGCTGCTGTTTTTGAACGTGCACTGACATCGCACAGTACACGGGCATCTGGTATTTCGCCTCCGTCGAAAATATGACCGCCGCGGCCGGTATCGATACCGCCGCTACCTTTTGTTCAGGAGTCGAGCACCGTAACCACTGTACCACCAATGTGGACAATGTGTTTACATGCAGGCATGCATTTAATGAATCCGGTACGTGAAGCTACTCTTTGCACCGATTTTTTTTTTTGCGCGTACGACACGCGTATAGCGCTTAACAAATAGAAAACTCCGCGCAGCACTGTTCCGACTTTTTTGTCCTTTGCGAACACCCCGAAGGAAAGGAGGGAACGTCCCCTTCTCCCTCTTGATATCTGTCAGATCAGTGCTGATAGGACTGCGTCGCATGCTGTCGTATTTTGAGGCCACCGATTCCGTGCCTTTATACGGGCACTTCCCTCCGCTCACTTCATAACCTAGGCAACGCTCTCCCCCGTTTCCTTCATGCCAATGGCGAACCTCCTCTCCCGCGAGACAGACGCAGTGTGCATAGGGTAACGTACGCAGAGTGCGCGTCAGCATGTGTGGAATGCGACGGTTTGCCCATAACGCGCTTGTGCGAAATTTGGCTTTCCGTGAACCACGCCGCCGCCTACGGACTGTGTGTGAACCATGATCCGGAGGGTCCCTGAGACGTGGGGTACGACGTGGACGTGACTTCCAGGGCGCCGTGGAGGGCCGATGTGCAGTGCCTTTGAGGACCATCAGCGAACGTGCAAGACCATGTGGTACGCTGACTGTGCGCTCCGTTATTGCGTGATTAGGTGTTAATAGTTATGCTGCATTTTGGTAATTAAGGACTGAATTTGAGCGTAATTCTTGTCTTTATCATCACTGTACCTTTTCCGAGGAATATCAGCTGCGTGAAGGTGACCGCGCTCACACTGCCGATCGCTTTCTGCTGTAGGATCATGATCTTCGTTTTCATCGCTGATATTTGATCGATTACCCTTTTAGTTCGCATCATAATACTAATTCACGTGGCTCTGCAGCAATCATTGTTAAGTGTAAGGTCAACACTAAATTTTGGAGCATAGGCTGACGGTTGCTATTTGCCGATTTTTTTTAGGTGATTGTTGCGATTCTAGTCATTGACCCTTCGCCGAATGGTTGGAAAGTGAGCGGAATTCGAAGGGTTTGAATTACCGTCCATCTTTTTAGTAGTCGAAGATCGCAAATGTGGTTTTCTTTCCGCACGAGAAACCAGTGGTTCTAGCCACCGTAGCAGCTTAACGACAGAGCCGTTGCGTTGCTAAACTTTAGGTCATGAGTTCGATTCCCTGACACGGCGGCCGCATTCCGACGGGGTCGAAATGCAATAGGACCCGTGTACTGAGACGTAGTGTAATGGCCTGATGGTCAAAAGTCAATCCGCAGACTTCGGCTATGGTGTGCCTCGTTATCATGTCGCCGTTTTGGGCACGCGAGACCACAGCAATGCCAGGAACAGCGAGCCTTGTAATGGACACTAGTCTGCGCCTACTCGTTTTGCGTTACATCGTTTACAAGCATACGTTACGACATACCCCTTCATTCAAGCGCACAAAACGTCATGCTCAGAAGCATAGCTAATATTCCAAAAAAATAAATGTGCAATAAGCGAGTGCTCCATGAAAGAAACGACGAAAGCCCCGTGTGTGTCATCGTTAGTGTTCTTATACGTGTGGCTCTAAATTTTTCAAGAACGAATACGTTTCTTCTGTTCCAGCTTGTGGCCCTTTGCAGAAATAGTAACGCTTGGGCCATTGTAACTTTCGAACGCATTAGCAAATTCGCACAACTAACCTACTTAGAGACACATTCCCACCTCTCTGTCAGACCATAAGTAGATTTCGTTGTACCCTTCAACGAGTTCTAATTATTCGCTAACGTGTGGCTCACGGGTAAGTATGGGAGCGTGAAAACAGCCGCCTACAACCAGTGTCACGGGTAAATACCTTGTAACGTAGCCGCAATTTGTTTAGCATATTTGGCTACTCAGGGACACGGCGTTGTAGTAAATCACCTGATTGCAAACTGTAAGAATATGGATTTACGTGCGACAACCACGATATCATTAAGAGGCATGAAACGGTAGGTGACTTCTGAAAATTCTGATGGTCGGGGGTTCTTTAACGTGCGCCTAAATCTAAGTACACTGGTGTTCTTGAAGTTTACCCCCTCTCGAAATGCGGCCGCCATATCAAGGAATCAAACCCGCGTCCCTGAGCTTAGCAGCTCGACACGGTTACCGCTGAGCGGCCACGGTTGAAAAATAGCTTAATTGTGTGTTACTCATGCCTAGTATTTGGACTCCACGTATTATTTAGTGCATCAGCGCCTTCCTCTAAAGTACTACCAGCTAACCCTACAGCGGCACGTTGTAAGCGAACACTAATATTTCAGCAAAAATGGCGCATCTTTTCCAACTCGAACAGGACGCGAGCAGTGTTCGGCTGCAAAATTTCACCACAATGCGCACTGAAACTCGCAGTTGGTCGCGTCGCTAATCTCGCGTACAATACTACGGCGCGCAAGCGACGGCATAACTGACGGACCAGCGATGACACGTGCTTCTGCAGTTGGGTCGTCGCTATCACAATATCTGATGGCTGCCGTTCGTTTTGCGGTCAACGATTGCTGCGCCGCGTTATCAGTTTTTCTGGTCGCAGCGAAAGAATCTAAACTGCGTTCACGTCGCACTGTGCTCTCGGCGCGGAAGCCTAATATAAGATTTGTTTCTTACTTATTTAGCGAAAAGTTTGTGGCAAAAGACGAATTAGGTAATAAGCAGGTGATTGCGAACAGTCTATATATTGAGGCGTCTCTTAAAACACAAACTCCACAACTTTCTCAATCTTCTTCCTTTGACATCAAAGAGAAGAAAAAAATTGAGAAAAAAGTGCATGAATTGCATTATTCGGCCGACGGAGTGTTCCTCGTTAGGTCCAGCTATTTCGCCAGAGGCGTACAACATAAAGGCGCTAAACCCGGCTGTGGAAACGGAAAACAACAACAAAAAAGAAAAAAATACCGGTCTGCTTCGGTTTCCGCGCTTTTCGATATGGTTCCATTTGGAAGAAATAAAATGTCTATAGGCTATATAGACATATAGACGTATCAATGGGCTATATAGACCTTGCCGTAAGTTGCTCCGTGCGATCGACTGACACGCATGACGCATGCGCAGGTTTTCGGAGAAAGATGAATATGCAGACTTTCGCACAAACAATGCCGCTATTGACCATTTATTTTTTGTTTGGTTTTGACGCATGATAACTTCCAATTAGGGTAGTCGGGTGTTGTTCATGGTACAGCACACCGCGGACTTTTTCTAGCGGCCTGGCCTGTACTTGCCTGTCCTCGTCCCATTTTTTTATTATCTTAAGTTTGTTCACGACCCTTAAAACCGCCATGGACAGCTGTCCACACAAGAATCGAACTTAAGGGACAAGGCCGACGTACGGGTTTCCCTTCGAAGTTTTTTGGGGCAACAGGTGATTTGGTAGTGGCCCAAGCAAAGAGGTACTCACAATATTGACTTGAGCTAAATCTGGCGCCACCGTCTATGGCACCTTCCTAAAGCGGGGGACAGACGGGTCCGATTTTCCATGCGATCCGACGGCCGACGCCGCGGTGGGGGAGAGGGAATGGTGGCTGTACGATGCTATGAAAGGTCACCATTCCGGTTTCCCCTCCGCCGTGTCGGACGCTGAATCGCATGAAAAATCGTACCGTCTGTCTCGCCCTTAAGGAGTACTGTGCCGTGATGGGAATGACAGTAATATGTCTGCGAGGCTTGTGTTGGATTGCTTTGGACGAGGCTTTTCTTCAAACATGGGAGTACTACACAAATTAGGTTTCTTTAAAACAGAACGCTTACAAACGGGCCTTATTCACGAGTATTATAATCTAGAATAAATTTCCACTCACCCGTACGACATAACCAAATGGCGAACGAAAGAAAAAAACAGACGAGTAAAATGCTTAACTTGTCGTCTACCTTCTAAAATTAGCGGCCGTTCCTTACTTTCAAAATTTCGAAAAATTGTACATTGATGCAGACAGTTTCAGAGTTAAATAAAAACCGTTTCTGTGTAATGCTAAAAAATTGCACATCATCGCCCCCTACGGGCAACCATGGTGGGATGCGAAAGCATCGCAGGGGATGCGCATCGAGTTTCCGTTTCCCCTATGAGACTTATGAGACGGTGGTTGGCGAGGCGTTTGAATTACCGCTTGCCGACGCTGACGTTCACGTTCGGCTTCCCGAGCCTTCCTCTGCTCCGCGGCGGTGGCGCTGCCACTGCAACTAGCGCCGACGTTGACGTTGTTCATGGCTTTTCGCAGACCGTTGCAGAGAGAGAGAATGACGGAAGCACAGCGAACGCGCGCTTTCGCAGCCTCGCAGCTTCGAGATTCGCTGGCCGGCGTTGTCGTTTACGTTCCGCTTCGGGAGCGTCCATAGCGCCGTTGCGAAGGAGAGTGCAACGGGAGCGAGCGTGCGCCACATTGTATACGAGCGCACAACTGTGGCGGAGAGAGAGAAACGGGAGAGGAGAAACGAAGCGGATACAGCGCTCACGCGAGGAGAGGGGGGAGAGTTGGCGCATGTGCAGTATGGCTGCGGACGCCGCAGAACGAAGATGCTTTCGTATCTAAAACAAATGGCTCACTACGTGCTGATTTAAAATGAAATTAATCATTTCGATGCTAAGAACGCGTTGTAGCGAAATGCCTCTCCGAGGGATCCGGGCTTTTCGTGAACTCAGGCTAATTCGGATCCGACACATCCCAGCATTCCCATGCGTGCAACAACACCGCAGCGCCAGTTTTCCCTCTAGATAATTGTATGAAACTCTATGGCCCCATGGCCACAGCGAAATCGCGCCTTGATGCCGTATCCCAATCGGAAAGAACCCATATATGAGATATGTAGAAGGCCTTCTTTCAAATGGTCACGTTACTCCCATTGCGTTTGCGTACACCGACTTATATGTACCCCTAGTATGGTCTTTTTTTCTGCTGTCTCTGTTCGTGAACTTATTTTGTGCATTATTAAGTTTACCTTTGTATAATTTTATATCCTTCTTTGGTTATGATATGTAATCAGTGAAAAATGCTGACTTGCCCTTCTCCCATGTATTGTATTGAGGGCCTTTTAGGGTATCAATAATAATAATAATAATAATAATAATAATAATAATAATAATAATAATAATAATAATAATAATAATAATAATAATAATAATAATTATAATAATAATAATCAAACGTTTATTTAATGTGCCCAGGAACAACCGTGAGGTCTTTGTACTGGCGCATGGACAAAAAACAAAAAAACAAAGGCAAACATTCATAATAAAATATCAGGGATAAAAAACGTTATAAAATTGCACATATACAACTATGCGCAGGCAGAAAAAAAAATGTCAACAGTGTACGAGGCTACGTAAGTGCAGTGCAAAGCTCGGAGCAGAACAACGACTGGGAGCTGTGAAAAACATCGAGCTCCAAAAAGTAAGCATTGTAAAGACGTTGTATCCTGCCAATGGTCGAATGTTCATAGAGGCAGGCGGTTACATGAAAAGGTCTATTCTCTCTGGTCAGCTTACGTGGAATTCGGAAATTAAGACAGTTGACCAGTACAGGGCGGGATATGATACCGTGCACAAGCTTGTAAAGAAATAACAGATCAGCGCGATTTCGTCGGCAGCAAAGTGATGGCAATGATAATAATCCAGCAGCGTTAGAACGAGATCCAGAGTCATTTCTAACGAAATGATGGTTGTAAATGCTTAGGAATTTTTTTCAGGACTCGCTCAATGGCGTTGCTGCTGGAATTAGGAATGCCATTCCAGATCACAGATGCATACTCTAGTTGAGGAAGACATAGCGCGGTATACAATTTTCGGAAGGGCACAGGAGAACGGAATTCTCTAGACATTCTGCATACACAGCCTAGGGTGCGAAGACCCCGCAAAGCAACACGCTTAGCGTGAGCAGAAAAGTGTAAGGTGCTATCAAAAAGAACACCTAGATCATTTATCTCACATACCTTACACAACGACACAGAATTGACAGAATATAAAAATGGCACACTAGATGTTTTTCGAGTGAAACTCATTACCTTGATTTTTGAAATATTTAGGGAGAGGTTATTGCTCCGGCACCATTCAGAAAAAGAACACAGATCAGATTGCAGCAAGCGACAATCGATAACTGAATGAATTTCCTTAAATATCTTTATGTCATCGGCATACAAAAGGAAAGAAGAATTCCGAATGACAGAAGAAACATCATTAACATAAATTAAAAAGAGGAGTGGGCCCAGTACCGACCCTTGAGGAACCCCACTAGTAGCTTTATACAAAGAGGACGTTTGGCCATTAACGGCAACGTAACAAAATCTATCAAGAAGATAGCTATGGAGGAGATTCACAATTGAAGAATCAACATCAAAGTGTGCAAGTTTATCCACAAGCAGCGAATGGCTGACAACATCAAAAGCTTTGCTGAGGTCACAGTAAATAGCGTCAACCTGTCCTCTCTGCGAAATAGGCGTGGAGACTTGCATCATGAAACTGGCAAGATTAGTGACAGTTGAGCGGCCAGCGAGAAACCCATGCTGATTCACAATCAATGAATTTTTTACATCAAAAGACAATATTTTGTGAAGAGCAAGCTCAAAGATTTTGGATGCGGCACAAAGAAGGGAAATAGGGCGGTAGTTCGAGACGTCACTTATAATAATAATAATAATAATAATAATAATAATAATAATAATAATAATAATAATAATAATAATAATAATAATAATAATAATAATAATAATAATAATAACAACAACAACAATGCGTAGTTTGCCATGCAGCCATATATGCGAATAAAAAAAAATGTTCTCATGAGTTGCTCTAAAGCGCACTCTGTCTATTACCATTACTGTAAGTTCCACGTGCCATGCGAGGAAGCCATGTTCAAAAATAAAAGAACACAAGAGCCCCGATGAAACATTTTAATATTAGTAATTGTTGGAGTTGACGGTTCTGAAATCACGATATGATTACGAGGCATGCCATAGTGGAGGGCTCCGAAAATTTCCAATAACCTGAGGTTCTTTAACGTGCACCAAAATCTAAGTAAACGGGCCTCAAGCACTTCCGCCTCCATCGAAAATGCGGCCGCCGCGACCGGGATTTGATTCCGCCACCTTCGGGACAACGGTCGAGTGCCATCACCACTAGACCAGCGTTCCGGGTGATACATTTTCAACGAGCTCGTACAAAGCGTGCACTCGCTATTAGTACGTTTCCTGCATTTCGAGGAATTCATGTCCATGCACAAAAAAAGTTCGCTTTTATTTCTGAGTTTCTGTAAACCGTGCTTTGCGATGAAACGATGTCAGCTCATCGACACGGTGGCCGAGTGGTTGGCTAAGCCAGTGCATTAGGTTAAGCAGGCTGCAGTAACCCTTTTAGTAATCTTGCACTATTAGTATCGTGGAATCAGAAGCCTGTGATCGCTAGCAGCAAAGTTAACCTTTTTTTCCCCTTTTTATGCAGGTGTACACGGAGTGGAGCTTGAATTTCAATCGCTAGGGCCAGCCTCACCACGCTGTCTTCCTAGAGAGACCATTGAGGTGTGGAATCTTCCTTCTCTGTTTTCTTTTGCCTTTTTTTTTTACTGTTGAGTTCAGTGACGCAGTTACTCTCGGTCATCTAGTTTCCTGCATGTACCAATGCACTGGTTCAAGGCGATTCATGCGCACGACCTAATATACAGCAGTTCGCTCTTGTTAGAGCGTTATTAAGGCGCAAGCCATAGATAGCTCACCGAACGCGATAATTGAGCGTGGTCGGTGGCGTCGGCGTCATAACAAACAATACAAATATTCGTCATCGCATCTCGTCATCATAACATCACAGATCGACAAAATGTTTGACGTCGTCATCACGTTACATGACGACGTCATTGCATGACGTTGTTTGGTGAAACGCAGTGGAAACCGCCTCAAGTGCAGAAAGCTTGCGATGCCTCCGATCCCGGAGGCAGTGCAAAACGACGTTAGGTGCAGAATGCTTTTGGGGGCGGGTGGGGGATCTATACCTCGACTGAGAAGAAGAAGAATATTTAAGGGAACGGAAATTTGGGCAAGTTGGTTTCCATTCATTTTACAAACAGCGCAGCAAAACGAAGACAGTATAGAAATAAACAACGGGACGGAATCTAGCTTTCGCCTTTGAGTAGTCTTAGACGAATGCGTGAGAGACCCTGTGAGTTTTTTTTTCCTTCTTTGTTTTCTTTTGTGAGAGATGGTAGAAATACGTCTCAAGCCACCATTAGTTACGAAATTGGGCCTAGAAGGCCAACTGTGAATAGCGACGCAAGTATCTTCCGTTCAGGTGCTGGTATGCAGCGATTTGGACGAATTCACAACGATCATGAATCTAACGTGCCGCGAACATGAAGCATGACATGAGGCGTGAAGCGTGATGAAGGCAGGTCATAAAATTTCATGATATTGGTGCTTCTGGGATTGCTTCCTGAGCAGTTGCTTACCCATTACTTATTCTCCTAAATATTATACAGCTTTTGATAACGTCCACATGAAAACAGACCGCGATGTATGTCACGTATTAGTGTTATGATCTAGTATGCGCGCCCTGGAAGCAAGGTTATATTAGACACCATAAACACGGCAGTAAGATTCTAGACTTAAAATTGCTGATGCCTCTCGAAAGACTTTTCGACATGCTGCACCGACTTTGCATTCGTAATGATGGCCATGTCGTGCATGCAGAGCGGACGCAGTTTCACTGCAGAGTTTATTGCTGCCTTCATACAGACATTTTCATTCAATGCAATAATCAGTTAATGATGAGAAATGTTGCAAAAATTTTATTTTACAGCGGAGGTGTTAAGCCTGCCATGCGCCGTTAACCGTAGACAGAAACGTATTATAATCATGGATCTGCACGCTCTCTATTTGTCTTCTTCCTCTTCTTCAACTTTTGCTTGCCCCCCAGAACACGTGCGCCGATTGGTCCGGCATCGAATGCGAGAGAAGGAGCAGAGAGAGGGCGAAAGAGAAAGAAAGGAGAAAGAGAAATTCATCGCTAAAAGAATTTCTTGCCGAGGTGGAATTCGAAACCGCGTAGTCGCGATCTGATGGCGAGCGTCCTAACCACTCGGCTATCCAGACACGCTAGCGAAGTATAGCGTAGCCTTGTGTAGTATAGTATAGCAAGAGAGTGGGAATGGGAAGTGAGGGGGAGAAGAGGGGGAAGAAGGAGGGAAGAGAGTAAAGCATAGCATAGAAAGAAAGAGCAATAGAGAGAAGGATAGGGAAGAAAAAAAGAAAGAGTGAAAGTGACAGAATCAAAGAAAGAGGTTGAAGGAAAGCGGAAGCGAGAAACAGAGAGGGAGAGAATGGCAAGAGGGAGAAAGAAAGAGAGAAAGAGCGAGAACGGCTAAGAAATACACAAAGAGACCAAAAGAAATAGAAATAAACAGCCAAGAAAGACAGAAAAACAGAGAGATGAGAGAAAAAGAAAGAGAGGAAGAAAGAGAAAAAAAATTACAGGTTCCCCTATGCATCCGCCTTAGTCGACTCGAAGCCCAAAGCCGTCTTCTTGTAAGTCGATGTATTGAGCCTCCCGCTCCCCCATCTGTAATCTTTCTAAAACTAACGTGGTTTTGCAATGCCTCCAGGATCGGGGGCATTCAAAGCTTTCTGCACTCTCTCAGGGATCAGACCACCTTTGACCAAAGAAAGATGTGACGTGATGACATCACCTTGTGAAGTCACGTTATGTTACGTCACAGTGACGCAATGATGACGTCACGAAATTTGGTGATCTGACGCCATGATGACGTCATACGATGGCGCCATCACGTGATGATTTTTCGCATCACTCGTGTTGACACCTCCGAAGGCGAACCTCGGCACGGGACGCCTGTCAATTTTCGCGTTTGATGAGGCATCAAATAATAATAATATCTTGGGTTTTACGTTTTAAAACAACGATATGATTATGAGAGACGCCGTAGTGGAGGGCTCCGGAAATTTCGACCATCTGGTGTTTTTTAACCTGCACCTAAATCTAAGTACATGGGCCTGTACCATTTTGCATCCATCGAAATGCAACCGCCGCGGCCTGGATCGAAGACGCGACCTTCGGGTCAGCAGCCGAGCACCGTAACCGCTATACCACCGCGGCGGACGATGAGGCATCAAAGGCTTTCGCCGTAAAAGAGAAACAAAGAAGGCGGCCCAGCTCCGACTTATTTCAGCCTTGGCACCAGTATTGCTAATTTTTTAAAGATATTTTTTAACCTGGCTCGACCTCAAAACACATTTGAATGCTTTCACTTTTCCCCGCCATGGTGGTCTAGTGGCTATGGCGCCCGACTGCTGACCCGAAGGTCGCGGGAGCGAATCCCGGCCGCGGCGGCTGCATTTTCGATGGAGGCGAAAATGTTTGAGGCCCGTGTGCTTATATTTAGGTGCACGTTAGAGAACCCCAGGTGGTTGAACTTTCCGGAGCCCTCCACTACGGTGTCTCTCATAATCATATCGTGGTTTTGGGACGTTAAACCCCAGATATTATTATTATTATTATTAATGCTTTCACTTTTGAACTGATTCTGTTGCAATATTGGTTTTCACTTGCAAGTCGTCTAGAGAGTTCAGCACGTGGCATTTCCTTAACGCCAGACATATATAAAAAGTATGCTCGAACCATTCCCCAAGGTATTATAATATGGTTCTACATAAAGAAACACGTCGGGTTCGATTTTCAATCCACATCTTCAGAGCAAATGGTCTCAATCTTAATTGTGCAACGTAACCATCTTGAAGTTTGCTCAAGTACTTGCGCTGTTGTTGTGGCTTCCATCTAAGAGGTGTATGAAGAACCTCAGTTTCCCAGCTGGCTCCAAGAACAGTACAGCATTCCGATTGCTAAGTCTACGGATGGTACTATAAGTCGTTTATATTTCTTACTAAACCCCATTCCACAGTAGAGATGTAGTGTTTTGAATCGACAAGTAACTTTCCTAAAGCATAACACGGTGTATGAAGATTCTCAGTTTGCCAGCTGGCTCCAAGAACAGTTCGCTTGCTCCATAATGGATGGTACTATAAGTCTTTCATCTCTTTTTCCAAACTCCAATCCCCAGTAGAGATGTAGTGCTTTGAATCGACAAGTATCTTTCCTAAAGGACAGCACCGTGTGAATCGAGGAGGATGGATGGTTTATGGCTCTGCCATTGCACAGTTCATTTCAATTTCTTTCGAAACGTTCTGATCTGTCAGAATATTTAGAAACATGGCATTCTTGGCACGGCATTGTAACAGTCTTGGAGCTGTCTAAGGTGGGCCTGATTTACAGTGTTCGCAAAGACTTGGCGCGTGGGCGCGCCAGAGAAAGCGGGTATGTGCCAAGCAGGTCCCAGCATAGCGTAGCCAGGTGAAAAAAAATCACGCCATATCCACGAAGTGAATGGAGAATCAGGAGCTAACTCGGAGTTAATGGCGTTTTGCCTGCGTTATTATCATCATCATGGTTCTCGAAGAACAAGAGGAAGAAGACTTCTCTTTCGCGCGTGCTGCGCCTGTAGCGGTCGACTCTGGAACTAAGGTTACGCTTACGGCGCCGGTCTTTGCCCAGCCTAAGAACCTGGAGAGCCAGCTCCTAATATAGTATAGGAAGGGTGGCAAAAAGAAATGAATGTGAGGAGGAGTAATGTGAGGGTTAGGAGGATGGAAAAGCGGGGCAGAGGGTGAAGAATATATATGTATAGTATAGCAAGGTGTAGGAAAGGGAAATGAGGGCGAGGAGGAGAGATAGGAGGTTAGGAGTGGGTAGAGGATAGCATATCTTTGTATAGTATAGCTAGAGAGTGGGAAAGGGAGGGGAGGCTGAGGGTGAGCGATAGAAGGAAGGGAGAGAGTAAAGTATAGCATATCTTTGTATAGAATGGCAAGAGGGTGGGAAAGGGAAGTGAGAGTGAGGTGGAGGAAAATGAGGAGGGGAGTTATCGAGGCGTGACATGGCTATGTAGAATGGAAAGTTTGGCTAGTTCGAATGCATGCATGATTGATGCAGCGCTGAAGACAAAGACGAAAGGAACACAGAGTGCACAGGACGAGCGCTGTCTCGCAACTGAAAAATTTATTTCGAAAAAACAAAGAGATCAAAAGAAAGAAACAACGCAGGGCATAGCAGATATGCGCATAAGTAAGACAGTACGGGAAATTATTTAACAACACGTGCACATTTTTAAGAACAAGTTCATATATGTCACTTGATATTGCATAGCCAAGCAGATAAGCAAGCTCCTTGTCTGTCAAGAAAATCAACGGACGGCTCACGCATGCGTCTCCCATTCTTTTAAAGTGAAAAGTCTCGATAACTTCACGGGTTACTGTGCTACTGTGCGTAGACAGGACTTCCGCATCTACGAAGACCGGTCAGCAGCCGCAAGCATTAAAAAGCGATGCTAGATGGGATGTGTTAAGCTTTTTCGAGGACTGATTATGTTCCTTTAAACGAACGCTAATACATCTACTGCTTTGTCCCACGTACGATTCCCCACAAGTAAGCGTAATTTGGTGCACCACCCCGCGCTTACAACGAACATGTGTGGACACCTGTTTAACTTCACGGCCGTCACTCTTCACTACCCTCCATTTTTTTTTCTTAATAAGAGTGCAGATGCTAGATAGATTTTCTGGAGCAGAAAACACCGTGTTAATGCCACCTCTCTTGCCAACATTGCTCAGGGCGTATGAATGTTTATGGAGATGAGGCAGAACCGATACCTTATCGTATTTTTTTCTTTTCACCACTGGTGTAGGGACGATGTTGATTCTAGACCCATTTGAACCGCCTTTCAGTGCAGCTAGCCAGAAAGGACCTCGAGAAACCTGCATTTTTAGCCGCTGAATCTGTGAGCACATACTGCGCTCCAAACCATGCGTACAAGACTCAGTAATAGCAGACTTCAGGGCAGAGAATGGGAGACGCATGCGTGAGCCATTCGTCGATTTGCTTGACATACGAGGATTTGCTTATCTGCTTGGCTCGTGCAGTATCAAGTGATATGTATGTATTTGTTCTTAAGATTGTGCACGTGTTGTTGTTAAATAATCTGCTTTACTCTCTTACTTATGCGCATGTCTGCTATGCCTTGCTTCGTTTTTCTCGAAGTGTTTTTTAGATGCGAAGTATCTTAAGGCCGAGCTCAATCCGTTGGTGATGGTGTGCGGCGTGACCACCCTTACTGCGCATGCGCATACCCTCTCCACACACCTCCTCTCCGCTCTCCCTCTCCCCTTCCCCTCTCCTCTTTCCCTCTGTCCACTTTCCCTTCTCCCCTCCCCCTCTCCCCTCCCCCTTTCCACTCTTCCTCTGAAACGCGGGCTAGACATGCCGAAATTCTCTCCTGCGCAACGCCGCGATGAGCTCGAGTGCATGCGCGTCCCCTCCCCTTCTCTCTCCTCTCCTACGCTGCCCCCCTCTCGCCCGCCTGTCGACCGCGTTCCCCGCTCGCCCTGTGAGAATTAACGGCCAGGCTAGATGGAAGATACGATGCGCGTAGTGTGCCTCTTCGCGTTTCACGACGCGAGGTCGGTAGCATGCCCAACGAACGCCAACGGAACGCGATCGTGCAAGGGCTCCGGCTTCGCATCGCCTCATGGTCCCCTTTAGCGGGATATGGTGAAATTTTTTTTAAATAAATCTTTCAGTTGCGAGACAGCGCACGTCCTGTGCACTCTGTGTTCCTTTCGTCTTTGTCTTTAGCGCTTCATCAATCATGCCTAGTCATGTATAGCATAGTATACGAAAGGGTGGGAAAGAAACGCTTCGGCCATTGTAACTTTGGAACGCATTAGCAACTTCGCGAAGCTAACTAACTTGCAGACACGTTCACAACTCCGTCGGACCACAAATGGATTTCGTTGTACCCTTCAACGAGTTGTAATTATTCCCTAACGTGTGGCTCACGGGTAAGTATCAGAGCCTGAAAACAGCCGCCTACAACCAGTGTCACGGGTAAATGCCTTGTAACATAGACGCAATTTGTTCGGCATTTTTGGCTGCTCAAGCACATGGCGCTGCGATAAGGTACCTAATTGCAAACTGTAAATATATGGATTTATGCGCGACAACCGCGATATGATTAAGAGGCACGACATAGAAGGTGACTTCGGATAAATCAAACTGCCTGAGATTCTTTCACGTGCGCCTCACTCCAAGGACATTGATGTTCTTGAAGCTCACACCCCTCAAATCGCGGCCACCAAAGCGAGGAGTCGAACCCGCGTCCCGGAGATAAGCAGCTCGACATGTTTACCGCTAAGCTATCGCGGGGTGGAGAATAGATCGTGTGTCGCTCATGCCTAGTATTCGTACTCGACGTATTAATTTGCGCGTTGGCCACCTTCCTCTGACGAACGGCTAATCCTACAGGGGCACATAGTATGCGAACGCGAATATTTCAGTAAAAATAGCGCATCGTTTCCAACTCGAACAGGACGGGAACTATACTCGGCTGCAAAATTGCACCATATTGCGCACTCGTACGCTCACTTGGTCGGGCCGCTTATCTCGCGTACAGTACTACGGCGCGCAAGCGACGGCATAACTGACGGGCCAGCGATGACACGTGTTTCTGCAGTTGGGTCGTCGCTATCACGATATCTGATGGCTGCCGTTCGTTTTGCAGCCAATGACTGCGTCACTGCGTTATCCCTTGTCTGGCTGCAGCGGCAGAATCTAAAACCGCTAGCACTGGGCTAAAGTCGCATTGTGCACTCGGCGCGGGAGCCTGTTATAAGTTTTGTTTTTAGTGAAATATTTGCGGGAAAAACTCGTCTGCTTAGGCTTCCACGCGCTTCGACAAGGTTCAATTTTGAAGAAAGAAAGAGATATATACATATATATCTATCTATATATATATATATACATGACGGTTTCCGAAGCGGTTACAGAACCGATTCGGTGCAGTACGCGTTACCTTGCCACAAGTTGCACAGTGCGATCGACTGACACGCATGACGCATGCGCAGTTTTTTTTTTGAGGTACAAGAAAATGCAGTCATTCGCATGGCAGCAATTGCAATGCAGCTATTGGCGATTTTTCATGGATATAAACGCATAATAAATGCCAGTTAGGCTAATCGAGTGTTGTTCATGGTACAGGCCACCGTATACTTGCTCTAGCGACCCGGCCTGTACAGGTCCCATTTTAGTCCCATTTCGTTCCATTTTGTTATTACCTGAATAAGAGTGTTCGCGACCCTTAAAACCATTATGGATAGCTGTCCGCGCCGAATCGAACTTGACGGACAAGGCCAACGCACGGGTTTCCCTTCGAATATGTTTTCGGTGCAATAGGGGATTTCGTAGTGGCCCAAGCATGGAGTTTCTCACAATACTACCTAGAGCTAAATCTGGCGCCACCGTCTGTGCCAACTTCCTATGGAGTGCTGTGCCGCGATGGAAATGACGGTAATATGTCTGCGAGGCTTGTGTTGGCTTGCGTTGAACGAGGCTTCGTTTCAAACGTGGGCAGGACTACACAAATAAGGCTTCTTTAAAACAGAACCTCTAGAAACGGGTCTCATTCACGGGTATTGTGTTCTAGAAGTCCACTCACCCGTACGGCATAACCAGGCGGCGAAAGAAAAAAAAAAACAAAACAGACGAGAAAGAGTATAGCAGAGTGAACGCTTACCTTGTCATCTGCCTTCCAACTTTAGCGTCCGTTACTTACTTTCCGCATTTCGGAAAATTGTACATTGATGCAGAACATTTCGAAGATAAATAAAGCTCGTTCCTGTGTAATTCTAAAAAAAGAAATAGCTCACTACGTGCTGATTCAAAATGAAATTAATCATTTCGATGCTAAGAACGCGTTGTAGCGAAATGCCTCTCCGAGGGGCGCGGGGTCTTCGTGAACTCGTGGCAATCTGGATCCGACACATCCCAGCATTCCCACCCGTACAACAGCGCCGCAGCGCCAGTTTTCCTTCTAGATAATTGTATGAAACTCTCTGGCCCCAAGGCCACAGCGAAATCACGCTTTGATGCCGTATCCCAATCAGAAAGAACCCATAAATGAGATATGGAGAAAGCCTTCTTTCAAATGGCCACGTTACTATAGCATTGTGTTTGTGTACACGGCCTTATGTGAACCCCTATTATCGTCTTTTTTTCTGCTGTCGCTGTTCGTGAACTTATTTTGTGCATTATTTGAATTTCACTTCGTGTAAGTTTATATCCTTTTTTTTTTGGTTGTGTAATCAGTGACAAATGCTGACTTGCCCTTCTCCAATCTATTGTAATGAGGGCCTTTTGGGGTATCTATAATAATAATAATAATAATAATAATAATAATAATAATAATAATAATAATAATATAATAATAATAATAATAATAATAATAATAATAATAATCTTGCGTAGTTTACGATGAAGGCACGTATGCGAATGAAGTAAAAAAAAATCTTCTCTTGAGTGGATCTAAAGCGCGCTCTTTCTATTACCATTACCGTTAGTTCCACTCGGCTCTCCATGCACGCTGGCGAAGCATAGCGTAGCCTTATGTAGTATAGTATAGCAAGGGAGTTGGAATGGGAAGTGAGGGGGAGATGAGGGGAGAGGAGGAGGGAAGAGAGTGAAGCATAGCACAGAGAGAAAGAGCAGTGGAGAGAAGGATAGGGAAGAAGGACAGAAAGAGTGAAAAAATGACAGAATCAAAGAAAGAGAGTGAAGGAAAGAGGAAGCGACAAATAGAGACGGAGAGAATGGCAAGAAAGAGAAAGAAAGAGAGAAACAGCGAGAATGGCTAACAAGTACACAAAGAGATCAAAAGAAATATAAATAAACAGCCAAGAAAGACAGAATACAGAGAGATGATAGAAAAAGGAAGAGAGGAAGAAAGAGAAAAAAAATTATTACAGGGTCCCCTATGCATCCGCCTTTGTTGACACGAAGCGGAAAACGGTCTTCTTGTAAGTCGAGGCATTGAACCTCCCGCTCTCCCATCCGTAATCTTTCTCCACCTAACGTCGTTTTGCAATGCCTCCAGGATCAGGGGCATTTAAAACTTTCTGCCCTGTCACCGTGATCGGACCACCTTTCACCAAGCAAAGATGTGATGTGATGACGTAACCGTGTGAAGTCACGTTATGTTACGTCACTATGACGCAATGGTGACGTCACGAAATTTGGCGATCTGACGCCATGATGACGTCATACGACGCAGCCATCACGTGATGATTTTTCGCGTCACTCGTGTTGACACTACCGAAGACGAACCTCAGCGGGGGACGCCTGTTAATTTTCGTCTTTGATGAGGCATCAAATAATAAATAATATCTGGGGTTTTACGTCCCAAAACCATGATATGATTATGAGAGACGCAGTAGTGGAGAGGAGGGCTCCGGAAATTTCGACCATCTGGTGTTCTTTAACGTGCACCTAAATATAAGTACACTGGCCTATACCATTTCGCTTCCATCGAAGTGCGACCGCATCGGCCGTTATCGAACCGGCGGCCTTTGGGTCAGCAGCCGAGCACCGTAACCCCTATGCCACCGCGGCGGACGATGAGGCATCAAAGGCTTTAGCCTTGAAAGAGAACCAAGGAAGGCGGCCCAGCTCCGACTTATTTCAGCCTTGGCACCAGTATTGCTAATTTTTTAAAGATATTTTTTACCTTCGCTCGACCTCGAAACATTTAAATGCTTTCGCTTTTGAACTGCTTCTGTTGCAATATTCGTTTTCACTTGCGAGTCGGCTAGAGTGTTCAGCACGTGGCATTTCCTTAATGCCAGACATATCTAAAAAGTATGTTCGAATCATTCCCCAAGGTAATATGATATGGTTCTACATAAAGAAAGACGTCGGGTGTAAATTTCGATCCACATTTTCAGAGCAAATGGTCTCAATCTTAATTGTGTTACGTAACAATCTTGAAGTTCGCTCAAGTACTTGCGCCGTTGTTGTGGCTTGCATCTTAGAGGTATATGAGGAATCTATTTGTCAGTTGGCTCCAAGGACACCGCTCATCGTTGATCGTCAGTTGTGCGGATGGTACTCTAAGTCGTTCATTTTTTCTTCTAAGCCCTCAATCCCCAGTAGAGATGTAGTGTTTTGAATCGACAAGTATCTAATCTCGATCAGGGGCAGCTTACCTTAATCCACAGTGGAGATGTAGGGCTTTGAATTGACAAGTATTTTCCTAAAGCACAGCATGGTGTGGATCGGGGAGGGTGGATGATTTATGGCTCTGCCATTGCACAGTTCATTGTAATTTCTTTTGAAACGTTCTGATCTGTCAGAATATTTAGAAACATGGCATTCTTGGCACGGCATTGTAACAGTTTCGGAGCTGTCTATGGTGGGCCTGATTTACAGTGTTCGCAAAAACTCGGCGTGTACTCGCGCCACAGAAAGCGAGTATGTGTCAAGCAGCTCCTAGCACAGCGTAGCCAAGTAAAATCACGCCATATCCACGAAGTGAATGGTGATTCCGGAGCTGGTTTGGCGATAATCGGGTTTTGCCTGCCTTAATTTCATCATCACGGCACTCGAAGAACGAGAGGAAGAAGATTTCTCTTTCGCGCGAGCTGCGCCTGTAGCGGTCGACTCTGGAACTAAGGTTACGCTTACCCCGCGGGGCGTTGCCCTGGCTTAAGCACCTGGAGAGCCAGCTCCTAATATAGTATGGGAAGGGTGGAAAAGAGAAGTGACTCTGAGGAGGGTGGAAAGGAGGGGCAGAGGGTGAAGCATAGCCATGTATATTACAGGAAGGGGTAGGAAAGGGAAGGGAAGGTGAGGGTGTGCGATAGGAGGACGGGATAGGGTAAAGCATAGCATATCCTTGTACAGCAAGAAGGTGGGAAAGGAAAGTGAGGCTGAGGGTGAGCGACAGAAGGGTGGGAGATGGTAAAAGCATATTCTGTTATAGTATATAAAGTGGGTGGGAAAGGGAATAGAAGTCAGGTGGAGAAAAAGGAGGAGGGGAGTTATTGAGGCATGACGTAGCCATGTAGAATGTAAAGTGTGGCTTGTTGGAATGCATGGATGATTGATGCAGCGCTAAAGACAAAGACGAAAGGAACGCAGAGTGCACATGACGAGCGCTGTCTCGCTACTGAAAGATCTTTTTCGAAAAATCAGAACGAAAAAAGCGGCCGCGAGCGCGTCATGGGCGTGGCATGTAAATCATGACGTGCATGACACGCGTGTCACGATTTCCATGTCACCACGTGTCAGTTATGTTCGTCATGTCGGAATGTCTCGTCACACGAGTTTTCGTATACATCCATTCATTTAAACGGCCGCGAGCGCCCCGAGACCATGCCATGTAAATCATGCCGCACATGACATGCGTGTCGTCATTTGCACGTTAGGACCTGTCATTAGGTTCGCCATGGACTCTTGTCACGTCATACCAGTTTTGGTATATATGAAATTAACGGAATGGCCGCAAGAGCCCCAAGGCCGTGGAATGTAAATCACGCTGTTCATGACATTCATAACATGATTTTCATGTTATGACCTGTCATTTATATTCGTAATACGGTCATGTTATTTCATACAATTTTGGTAAACATCCGATTAACGAAACGGCTAGGAGAGCAGAAAGTCGTAGGCGGATAGATAGATAGATAGATAGATAGATAGATAGATAGATAGATAGATAGATAGATAGATAGATAGATAGATAGATAGATAGATAGATAGATAGATAGATAGATAGATAGATAGATAGATACGCTGAAACTCGCAGAAGTTCGCTAAGAAATGCTTTGCATTAAAAAAAAAAGCAACGCAGGGCATAGCAGTTATGTGCATAAGTAAGACAGTACAGGAAATTATTTAACAACACGTGCACATCTTTCAGAACAAGTTCACACATGTAACTTGATATTGCATAAGCCAAGCAGGTAAGCAAACTGCTTACCTGCTTGGCTTATCAAAGGACAGCTCACGCATGCGTCTCCCGTTCTTTTAAAGTGAAAAGCCTCGATAACTTCCAGGGTTAATTTTCTACTGTGCCTAGAAAGCACTTCCGCATCTACGAAGATCGGAGAGCAGCCACAAGTATTACAATGCTGTAGCGGAGGGCTCCGGAAATTTCGATCACCTGGGGTTCTTTAACGTGCACCAATATCCAAGTACATGGGCCTTGGGCATTTTCGCCTCCATCGAAAATGCGGCCGCTAGGCGAGGGATTCGGTCCCGCGACCTTCGGATCAGCAGTCGAGCGCCATCACCACTAGAGCAGCGTTGCGTCACAGTGACGCAATGATGACGTCAAAAAATTCGGTGATCTGACGCCATGATGACGTCATAAGATGCCGCCATCACGTGATGATTTTTTGCATCATTCGTGTTGATACCGCCGAAGACGAACCTCGGCGCGGGACGCCTGTCAGTTTTCGCGTTTGATGAGGCATCAAATAATAATAATATCTGGGGTTTTACATCCCAAAACCACGATATGATTAGGAGAGACGCGGTAGTGGAGGGCTCCGGAAATTTCGACCACCTGGTGTTGTTTAACGGGCACCTAAATCTAAGTACACGGGCCTCTACCATTGCGCCCCTATCGAAGTGCGATCGCCGCGGCTGGGATCGAACCCGCGACCTTCGGGTCAGCAGCCGAGCACCGTAACCGCTATACCACCGCGGCGGAC
The DNA here is from genome assembly GCF_013339695.2 of Rhipicephalus sanguineus. Lineage (NCBI taxonomy): Eukaryota > Metazoa > Arthropoda > Arachnida > Ixodida > Ixodidae > Rhipicephalus > Rhipicephalus sanguineus. Next base: position 58,548,380 of record NC_051184.2, on the reverse strand, counting down.
GATGAGGCATCAAAGGCTTTCGCCGTGAAAGAGAAACAAAGAAGGCGGCCCAGCTCCGACTTACTTCAGCCTTCGCACAAGTAGTGCTAATTTTTAAAGAAGATAGTCTTTGTTGGGATACTTAAAGGGAGAAATTTTGGTCTGTCTGTCTTTCTGTTTGTCGGCACGTCACTCGATTTAGCCACTCGGCCAAAGTTGAACCACTTGCCCAAGGGCCAGCCAACTTGAACGGCTGACTAGGTTCATACTTAAGTATATTGTCGATCAAAAAGCAAACATTACACATATCTGAGGCGCAACATTACTAGATAAGTATTAGTTGGTGTGTTCCTTTAATAGAAAATGCATACATACGTAATTCTAAAGACCCTAGTTTCTTAAGCTGCGCTGAAAATGCGACTGCGCTGAAACTTGCCTTCCTTCGTGCCCTCTGCACGAGCTCATTGTTGTGTTTCAGTTTCGGTTCTGTATTGCACTGTACGAATGTCATGGGGCGCCGCTCTGGCATTCCTGTTTTACCCAGGCGACGTGTAAATGAAAGAGTGTGTGGAGAGTACTCGTTGAGTGGGGACGTTTCTTCTGCTTCAGCGCTTCGCGTGAAACCGCGTGTTCGGGCTGGCTGGCGTCCCCACCGGTCGTGTCGGTCACCGCCATTCTTCGCCTGCTGCTCATGTCAGCACTTCGCCAGCACTCATGTCCAGATGGCGTCCATATCTCACGCAGTGCCTCTTCTATCGTCTTTAGACGACATTTGCAGCGAAGCACGCAGATACGCGGCCAATTCTTTTAAAAGATATTTTTAACCTGGCTCGACCTCAAAACACATTTAAATTCTTTCGCTTTTGAACTGCTTCTGTTGCAATCTCGATTTCACTTACAAGTCGTCTCGAGAATTCAGCACGTGGCATTTCCTTGACGCCAGACATATATAAAAGTCTCGATTTTAATTATGCGACGTAACAATCTTGAAGTTTGCTCAAGTACTTGCGCCGTTGTTGTGGCTTGCATCTAAGAGGTATATGAAAAATCTCACTTTGCCAGCTGGCTCCAAGAACAGTGTACAAGGCAAATACTAGGTATACGGATGGTGCTATGAGTCGTTAATCTCTTTTTTTCTAAACTCCAATCCACAGTAGAGATGTAGTGTTATTATCATCATCAAGGTTCTCGAAGAACAAGAGCAAGAAGACTTCTCCTTCGCGCGAGCTGTGCCTGTAGCGGTCGACACTGGAACTAAGGTTACGCTTGGGGCGCGGGACTTTGCCCTAGCTTTAGAACCCGGCGAGTCAGCTCATAATTGAAAATTTTGTTGAAGCGCACTAAAAAAACAGACGGACAGAAGAGACTGACAAGGACAGCGCTTGCTCTCACAACTGAAGTTTTATTAATCAGAAAAAGGTATTTAAAGCGGTTACATGGCTCATCGCGCATGTGCAACAGAACAGGGTGCAACAGAAACCACTCGTATCGGGATTACATAATAGTCCCTGTTATTTGTCATCTAGTATATTTGAGTCAGCTCCAAATTTAGTATAGGAAGGGTGGAAAAGGGAAGTGAATGTGAGGAGGAGTATTGTGAGGCTGAGGAGGATGGAAAGGAGGGGCAGAGGGTGAAGCTTATCCATGTATAGTATAGCAAAATGTAGGAAAGGGAAGTGAGGGCGGGGAGGAGAGATATGAGGTTAGGAAAGGGTAGAGGATAGAATATCCTTGTGTAGTATAGCAAAATAATGGGAAAGGGAGGGGATGCTAAGAGTGATTGATAGAAGGAATGGAGAGAGCGTGAGAGCTGGGAAAGGGAAGTGAGAGTCAGGTGGAGGAAAAGGAGGAGCGGAGTTATTGAGGCATGACGTAGCCATCTAGAATGGAAAGTGTGGCTTGTTGGAATGCATGCATGATTGATGCAGCGCTGAAGACAAAAGGCGGAAGGAACGCAGAGTGCAGAGGAGGAGCGCTGTCTTGCTACTGAAATATTTATTTCGAAGAAACAGAACGAAAAAAAAAGACATCAACGCAGGGCATAGCAGATGTGCGCATAACTAAGGCAGTACAAGAAATTATTTAACAACACGTGCACATTTTTTAAGAACAAGTTCATACATGTGACTCCATATTGCATAAGCCAAGCAGATAAGCAAGCTCCTTGTCTGTCAAGAAAATCAACGGATGGCTCACGCATGCGTCTCCCATTCTTTTAATGGGAAAGGCCTCGATAACTTCGCGGGTTACTTTGCTACTGGGCCTAGAAAGCACTTCCGTATATACGAAGACCGGAGAGCAGCCACAAGTATTACAACGCTATGCTAGATGGGATGTGTTAGGCTTTTACAGCGAAAGCTGTTATGAGCTCATTTCAACGGCCGTTTTTGGCGCCGTAGTTGTCCGCCGCCGTCGCCGCCGCCGCCGCCGCCGCCGCCGCCGGTGTCCGTAAGCACTATCGCACGAAATAAGAAAAAAAAGGAAGTAAGAAAAAATTTTCAGGATGGAACAAGGTTTGAACCTGGGCCCTCTGTGTGGGAGCCCAGTGTTCTACCTCGGGGCCATGCCGGTGCTTGAAACTGCGTTGCAAAAAGACCCTATACAGGCTTCTTGTCGGGAAAGAACTACATTAACGTATGTATTGTAGTGTGGTAGAGGAGTAAAATAACAACCAGGCGTCACACAAACGCGAATTCTGTAACCGGGCGTCACACAATGCAAATTGCGCAACGAGCGGGTTGTTGAGTGCTTCCAACCCATTACAAAGGCCTCTACGATAATTCTTCATCGTCATCAGCCACAGCATCAAGAAAGTGTACATAATTCCTTACAGGTGTTTAGCGAGTACCACGGTTCTCCGCAGAATGACGAAAAATTGCATATGGGCTGCTTCCCTACTTCACAAAAATTATGATGATTTATAGCGTAGTGGGTTTCTGGCGAGTGCACTTCTTTTGGTTGCCAAGGAAGCCCATAAGGCTTCCATGATCCATTTCCTCAGGCTCTCAATAAAGTTAATTCCTTCTCTCTCTCGCTCTCCGTTTCCGCGGTTAACGTATGTTATAAAGCGTGGTGGGACAGTTAAATAACGACCGGGCGTCACACAATATGAATTACGTAACTAGAGGGTCGTTTAAAGCTTCCAAACCATTACAGAGGGCTCAGCCATAATTCTTCATCGTCATCAACCACCGCAATAACAAAGTGCACATAATGCCTCACACATGCTACCTCGCTTCTCCGCAGAATAAAGAATAATGTCGTGGTGGGTGCTTCCCAAGATCCCAAAAATTATGATTTGTGGCGTAGTGAGTACGTTGCTAATGTACTTGTATTAGTAGCTACAAGGGAGTTTATAAGTGGCTCTAGAAATGCCGCTCTTCTAGCTTTCGCTGTGACTGCTGCGCTTATCGCGCAGGCCTGGCGTTTTTTTCAAGGACTGATTATGCTCCTTTAAACGAACGTCAATACACCTGCCGCTTTGTTACACGTGCGATTCACCGCATGTAAGCGGAATTTGGTAGACAACCTTGCGTTTACAAGGAGATATGTGGACACATGTTTAACTTCACAGCCGTCAGTTTTCTCTTCACTACACTCCATTTTTTTTCTTAACAAGAGGGCAGATCCTAGATAGCTTTTCTGGAGCAGTAGACACCGTGTTAATACCTTACCTCTTGCTAACATTGCTCAGGTCGTGGGAACGTTTATGGAGATGAGGCAAAACCGATACCTTATCGTATTTTTTCTTTTCACCACTGGTGTCGCGACGATTTTGGTTCTTGACCCAATTCAGCCACCTTTCAGGGCAACTAGCCAGAAAGGACCTGGGGAAACCTGCATTTTTTAGCCGCTGAATCTGTGAGCAGAAACTGTGCTCCAAACCATGCGTACGAGACTTAGTAATAGCAGATTTTAGGGCATAGAATGGGACAAGCATGAGTGAGCCATCCGTCGATTTTCTTGAGAGACAAGGAGTTTGCTTATCTGCTTGGCTCATGCAGTATGAAGTGATATGTATGAATTTGTTTGTAAGATTGTTCACGTGTTCTTGTTAAATAATCTGCTTTACTCTCTTATGCGCTTGTCTGCTATGCATTCCTTCGTTTTTTTCGCTTTGTTTTTAGAAATAAATCTTTAAGTTGCGAGACAGCGCACGTCCTGTGCAGTCTGTGTTTCTTTCGTCTTTTTTCAGCGCTGCATCAATCATGGATAGCCATGTATAGCATAGTATACGAAGGGGTGGGAAAGAAACGCTTCGTCCACTGTAACTTTGGAACGCAATAGCAACTTCGCAAAACTAACTAACTTGCAGACACGTTCGCACCTCGCTGTAAAACCATAAATCGATTTCGTTGTACCCTTGAACGAGTTCTAATGATTAGCTAACGTGTGGCTCACTGTAAGAATCTGAGCGTGAAAATAGCCGCCTAGAATCAGTGTCACGGCTAAATACCTTGTAACGTAGCCGCAATTTGTTTAGCATCTTTGGCTGCTCAAGCACATGATGTTGCAGTAAGGTACCTGATTGCAAACTTAAATATCTGGATTTACGTGAGACAACCGCGATATCATTAAGAGGCACGACATAGCAGGTGGCTTCCGATAAATTTGATGGCCTGGGATTCTTTCACGTGCGCCTAACTCTATGTACGTTAGTACTCTTGAAGGTCACCTGCCTCGAAATGCGGCCACCACAGCGAGGAATCGAACCCGCGTCCCGGAGCTTAGCATCTCGACACGATTATCGCTGAGCTACCGCGGGGGGAGAATGGCTTGTGTGTCGCTCATGCCTAGTATTCGTACTCCACGTAGTAATTTGCGCGTCGGCCACCTTCCTCTGAAGTGCTACCAGCTAACCTTACAGCGGCACATATTATGCGAACACGAATATTTGTATTAAAAATGGCGCAGCTTTTCCAACTCGAACGGGATGCGAGCTATGCTCGGCCGGAAAATTCTGCCGAATTGCGCACTTTACGCGCAGTTGGTCGGGTCGATTCTCTCGCGTACAGTACAACGGCGCGCAAGCGACGACATAGCTGACGGGCCAGCGATAAGTCGTGCTTCTGCAGTTGGGTCGTCGCTATCACGATATCTGATGACTGCCGTTCGCTTTGCGGCCAACGACTGCGTCACTGCAATATCAGTTTTCTGGTGGCAGCGGCAGAATCTAAAACCACTAGCACTGGGCTGAAGTCGCACTGCGCTCTCGGCGCAGCAGCCTGCTATAAGTTTATTTTTATTTTTAGCGAAAAGTTTACGGCAAAACAAGAAATAGTAATAGGCAGGCGAAGAGTCTGCAAAGAGTCTAATGCGGCGTCTCATAAAACACAAACTTCACAACTTTCTCAAAGTTATTCATTTGAGATAAAAGACAAAAAATTGGAGAAAAAATGCGTGAATTGCATTTTTCAGCCGACGGAGTGTTCCTCGTAAGGTTTAGCTATTACGTTAGAGGTGTACAATGTAAATGCATTAAACCAGGGTGTGGAACCGGGAAACAAAAAAAAAAAAAAGAAATACCGGTCTGCTTCGGATTCCGCGCCCTTCGATGTGCTTTCATTTCAGATATATATATATATATATATATATATATATATATATATATATATATATATATATATAGTTGAAGGAGTGGTTGCCGTATAAGTATACGTATGAGAGGTGGCACTTCAAGAAAACTTCATTTATTACGTCGACGTTTCGGTCAGAGCCTGACCTTTCTCCGAAGCGGTTACAGAACCGATTCGGCGCAGTCAACGTTACCTTGCCACAAGTTGCACAGTGCGATCGAGTGACGCGCATGACGCATGCGCAGGTTTTCTGAGAAAGAGGAAAACGCAGTCTTTCTCACAGCAGCTATCGTAATGCAGCTATTGACGACTTTTCATGGATATAAACGCATAATAGCTGCGAATTACGCTACTCGGCTGTTGTTCATGGTACAGGGCACCGCGTACTTTCTGTTACGGCCCGGCCTGTAGATGGCTGTCTTCGTCCCATTTTTTTATTATATTAATAAGTGTGTTCACGACCCTTGAAACCGCAATGGACAGGCGTCCGACCCAGAATTGACCTTGACGGACAAGGCCGACGTACGGGTTCCCCTTCGAATGTTTTTGGTGCAACAGGTGATTTCCTTGTGGCCCAAGCAGAGTTTCTGACAATAATACCTAGAAGTAAATGTGGCGCCACCGTCTATGCGAACTTCCTAAGGGATCCTGTGCCGCGATGGGAATGACGGTATATATGGGTGCGAGGCTTGTGTTCGCTTCCCTTGAGCGAGGCTTCGTTTCAGACGTGGGCAGGACTACACAAATAAGGCTTCTTTAAAACAGAACCTCTAGAAACGGGTCTCATTCACGGGTATTGCGTTCTAGAAGTCCACTCACCCGTACGGCATAACCAGGCGGCGAAAGAAAAAAAAACAAAACAGACGAGAAAGAGTATAGCAGAGTGAACGCTTACCTTGTCATCTGCCTTCCAAGTTTAGCGTCCGTTACTTACTTTCTACATTTCGGAAACTTGTATATTGATGCAGAACGTTTCAAAGGTAAATAAAGCTCGTATCTGTGTAATGCGAAAAAAAAAAAAGAAATAGCTCACTACGTGTTCATTCAATATGAAATAAAGCAGTTTCATCTTAAGAACGCGTTGTAGCGAGATGCCTCTCCTAGGTGTCCGGACTCTTCGTGAACGATGCCAACCCGGATCCGACGCATCCCGGCATACCCGTGCATGCACAACACCGTAGCGCCAGTTTTCCCTGTACATAAATGAATGAAACTCTGTAGCCCCAAGGCCACAGCGAAATGACGCTTTGACGCCAGATGCCATTCAGGAGGAACCCATAAATTAAATATGGAGAAAGCCTTCTTTCAAATCACCACGTTGCTAACATTGTGTTTGTCTAGACCGCCTTATGTGTACCCCTAGTACCGTCTTTTTTTTTCTCCTGTCTCTCTTCGTGAACTTATTTTGTGCATTATTTCAATTTCACTTAATATAAGTTTATATCCTTTTTTGGTTATGATACGTAATCGGTGACAAATGCTGGTTTGCCCTTCTTCCGAATTTGTAATGAGGGACTTTTCGGCTATCTATAATAATAATAATAATAATAATAATAATAATAATAATAATAATAATAATAATAATAATAATAATAATAATAATAATAATATAATGCGCAGTTTGCGAGGAAGCTATGTTAAAAAAAAGCACGCAGAAGCTCCGATGAAACATTTGAATAATAATAATTGTTGGAGTTCCCCGTCCCGAAATCACGATATGATTACGAGGCATGTCGTAGTGGAGGGCTCCGGAAATTTCGATCACCTGGGGTTCTTTAAAGTGCACCTATACCTAAGTACGCGGGCCTCGGACATTTTCGCCTCCATCGAAAATCCGGCCGCCGCGGTCGGGGATTCGGTTCCGCGACCTTCGGGACAGCAGTCGAGCGCCATCAGCACTAGACCAGCGTTGCGGGTGATACATTTTTAATGAGCTTGTATAAACCGTGCACTCGCTATTAGTACGTTTCCTGCCTATCGAAGAATACGTGTCCGCGTAGAAAAAAGAAACGTTCGCGTTTATTTCTGACTTTCCGTAAAGCGTGCTCCGCGATGAAACCATGTCAGCTCATTGACAATGTGGCCGAGTGGTCGGGCAGGCCAGTCCATGTTAGGTCAGGCAGGCTGCAGTAACCCTTTTAGCAATCTTGCACTAGTAGTATCGTGGAATCAGAAGCCTGTCATCGCTAGCCAGCTAAGCTCACTATTTCCCCCTTTTTATGCAGGCGTACGCGGAGTGGGGCTTCAACTTCAATCCCTAGGGCCAGCGTGACCACGCTGTCTTCCTAGAGATACCCTTCAGGTGTGCGATCTTCTTTCTGCGTTTTTTTTGCCTTTTTTGACTGGTGAGTTCAGTGACGCAGTTACTCTCGGTCATCTAGTTTCTTGCATGTACTAATGCAATGGTTCAAGGCGATTCATTCGCACGACCTACTATACAGCAGTTCGCTCTTGCTAGAGCGTTATTAAGGCGCAAGCCTTAGATACTTCACCTAACACGAAAATTGAGCGTGGTCGGTGGCGTCGGCGTCATAACAAACGATACAAAAATTCGTCATCGCATCTCGTTATCATAACGTCACAGATCGACAAAATTTATGACGTCGTCATGACGTTACACGACGTAGTCATTGCATGACACTGTCGCTTGGTGAAAGGCAGTGGAAACCGCGTGAAGTGCAGAAAGCTTGCAATGCCTGTGATCCCGGAGGCTGTCCTTAGTGACGTTAGGTGCAGAATGCTTTTGGGGGCGGTGGGTGTTCTATACCTCGGCTGAGAAGAAAGAGAATCTAGCTTTCGCCTTCGAGTAGTCTTGGGCGAAGGCATGATATACCATGTGAGCTTTTCTTTTCCTTCTTTGTCTTCTTTTGATAGCCATGGTAGATGTTCATCTTGCAAGCCACCATGAGTTACAAAATTGGGCATAGAGGGCCAACTGTGAATAGCGACGCAGGTCCCTTCCGTTCAGATGCTGGGAAGCAGCGATTTGGACGAATTCTCAATGATCATGAATCTAGGCTGCGGCGAACATGAAGCGTGACATGAGGCGTGAAGCGTGATGAAGGCAGGACATAATTTTCGTGATCTTGATGCTTCTGGGATTGCTTCCTGAACAGTAGCTTACCCATTACTTATTCTCCTAAATATTATACAGCTTTTTATAACGTCCAGATGAAAACAGACCGCGATGTATTAGTGTTAAGATGTAGTATGCGCGCCCTGAAAGCAAGGTTATATTAGACACCATAAACACGGCAGTACATGCTAGACTTGGAATTGCTGATGCTACCCGAAAGTATGTTCGACATGTTGCACCGACTTTGCATTCGTAATTATGGTCATGTCGTGCATGCAGAACGGACGCAGTTTCGCTGCTGAGTTTACTGTTCTCTCAGTACAAACATTGACATTGAATGCAATAATCAGTTATTCTAGGGAAATGTTGCAAAAATTTTAATCTACAGCGGAGGTGTTAAGCCTGGCGTTGCGCCGTTAACCGTAGACTAAAAAGTATTATAATAATGGATCTGCACGCTCTCTCATTGTCTTCTTCCTCAACTTTTGCTTGCCTCCCTGAACACGTGTGCCGATTTGTCTAGGGTGGAGTGCGAGAGATGGAGCGAAGGGAGGGCGAAAGATATAAAAAGGAGAAAGAGAAGTTCATCGCGAGAAGAATTTCTTGCCCAGGTGGGATTCGAACCCGCGTACTCGCGATCTGATCGCGAGCATCCTAACCACTGGGCTATCCAGGCACGCTGGCGAAGCATAGCGTAGCCTTGTGTAGTATAGTATAGCAAATGGTAGTGGGAATGGGAAGTGAGGGGAAGAAGAGGGGAAAAGAGGAGGGGAGAGAGTAAAGCATAGCATAGAAAGAAAGAGCAATAGAGAGAAGAATAGGGAAGAAAGATTGAAATAGTGAAAATGACAGAATCAAAGAAAGAGAGTGAAGGAAAGAGGAAGCGAGAAATAGAGACGGAGAGAATGGCGAGAAGGAGAAAGAAGGAGATAAACAGCGAGAACGGCTAAGAAATACACAAAGAGATCTAAAGAACTATAAATAAACTGCCAAGAAAGACGACAAAACAGAGTTGAGAGAAAAGAAAGAGAGGAAGAAGTAAGAGAAAGAAAAGGACTTACACGGCCCCCTATGCGTCCGCCTTAGTCGACTCGAAGCCGAAAGCCTTCTTCTTGTAAGTCGATGTAATGAAGATCCCGCTCCCTCATCTGTAATCTTTCTGCAACTAACTTGGTTTTGCAGTGTCTCCCGGATCCGGGGCATTTAAAACTTTCTGCACTCTCTCCGGGATCGGACCACCTTTGAGCGAGCAAAGATGTGATGTGAAGACATCACCACGTGAAGTCACGTTATGTTACGTCACAGTGACGCAATGATCACGTCACGAAATTTGTTGATCTGACGCCATGATGACGTCAAATGATGCCGCCATCACGTGATGATTTTCTGCAACACTCTAGTGTTGACACCGCCGAAGGGGACCCTCGGCGCGGGACGCCTGTCAATTTTCGCCTTTGATGAGGCATGAAATAATATTATCTGGGGTTTTACGTCCCAAAACCGCGATATGATTATGAGAGACGCCGTAGTGGAGGGCTGCGGAAATTTCTACCATCTGGTGTTCTTTAACGTGCACACGGGCCTCTACCGTTTCGCCTCCATCGAAATGCGACCGCCGGCGCTGGGATCGAACCCGCGACCTTTGGGTCAGCAGCCGAGCACCATAACCGCTATACCACCGCGGCGGATGATGACGCATCAAAGGCTTTCGCCTTAACAGAGAAACGAAGAAGGCGGCCCAGCTCCGACGTGTTTCAGCCTTGGCACCACTAGTGCTAATATTTTAAAGATAGTTTTTAACCGCGCTCGACCTCGAAACACATTTATATGCTTTCGCTTTTGAACTGCTTCTGTTGCAATATTCATTTTCACTTGCGAGTCGTCTAGAGAGTTTAACACGTGGCATTTCCTTAACGCCACACATATATAAAAAGTATGTTCGAACCATTCCCCAAGATTATATAACATGGTTCTACATAAAGAAATACGTCGGGTTCGAATTTCAATCCACATCTTCAGAGCAAATGGTCTCGATCTTAATTGTGCGACGCAACAATCTTGAAGTTTGCTCAAGTACTTGCACCGTTGTTGTGGCTTGCATCTAAGAGGTATATGAAGAATCTCAGTTTGCCTGCTGGCTGCAAGAACGGTGGTGTTGCTCCATAAGGTGTACGTAGTATCTTATAGCGGACTTCAATCCGGTGGTGGTGGTGTGCGGCGTGACCGCCCTTACTGCGCATGCGCATCCCCTCTCCCCTCCCCCTCTCCACATCTCATCTCCCCTCCCCCTCTCCACTTTCTCTCTGCCATCCACCTCTCCCCTTTCCCCTCTCCCTTACCCTCTCCCCTCCCCCTTTCCACTGTTCCTCTGAAACGCGCGGGCTAGACATGCCGAAATTCTCTCCTGCGCAACGCCGCGATGAGCACCAGCGCATGCGCGTCCCCTCCCCCTCTCTCTCCTCTCCTACGCTGCCCCCCTCTCGCACGCCTGCCGACTGCGTTCCCCGCTCGCCCTGTGAGAATTAACGGCCACGCTAAGGGAAGACAAGACGCACGTAGCGTTCCTCTTCGCGTTCCACGATGCGAGGTCGGTAGCATGCCCAAAGAACGCCAACGGAACGCGATCGTGCAAGTGCTCCGGCTTCGCATCGCCTCATGGTCCCCTTTAGCGGGAAATGGTGTAATTTTATAAACTCTAATCCACAGTAGAGATGTAGTGTTTTGAATCGACAAGTGTCTAATTTCCAATAGGGGCAGCTTACCCCAATCCACAGTAGAGATGTAGTGTTTTGAATCGACAAGTGTCTAATTTCCAATAGGGGCAGCTTACCCCAATCCACAGTAGACATGTAGTGTTTTGAATCGTCAAGTATCTTTCCTAAAGCGCAGCACGGTGTGGATCGAAAAGGATAGATGGTTTATGGCCCTGCCATTAAACAGTTCATTGTAATATCATTCGAAACGTTCTGATCTGTCAGAATATTTAGATACATGGCATTCTTGGCACATCATTGTAACAGTTTTGGAGCTGTCTAAGGTGGGCCTGATTTACAGTGTTCGCAAAAACTCAGCGTGTACGCCCGCCAGAGAAAGCGGGTATGTGAAAAGCAGCTCCTAGCATAGCATAGCCAAGTAAAAAAAATTTACAGCATATCCACGGGTAAATGATGAAGAGCTTGGGCGAAGCTCCTGAAGCAATCATGGTTACACCGTGAAATCTTCAGTGGTTTCGCCCAGCAGTAATTAAAGCGATAGCACAGTACATCATCAAAGACGTGAAAAACACTGTATATATTTATACAAGAAATTTCATTAATCGTAAGTGGTAGCTAGACGTGGCTTGTCTGGTAGCTAGACAACCCCGCGCTTTCAAGAAACAAATGTGGACACATTATTACCTTCACAGCGGTCAGTTTTCTCTTCACTACCCTCCATTTTTTTTCTTAACAAGAGGTTAGACCCTAGATAGCTTTTCTGGAGCAGATAACACCGTGTTAATGCCACCTCTCTTGCCAACATTGCTCAGGCCGTGGTAAAGTTTATGGAGATGAGGCAAAACGATACCTCACCGTATTTTTTTCTTTTCACTACTGGTGTCGGGACGATTTTGCTTCTTGACCCATTTCAACAGCCTTTCAGTGCAACTAGCCAGAAAGGACCTCGGGAAACCTGCATTTTTTAGCCGCTGAATCTGTGAGCACACACTGCGCTCCAAACCATGCGTACAAGACTTAGTAATAGATAATTTAAGGGCAGAGAATTGGAGACGCATGCGTGAGCCATTCGTCAATTTTCTTGACATACAAGTATTTGCTTATCTGCTTGGCTCATGCAGTATGAAGTGATATGTATGAATTTGTTCTTAAGATTGTGCACGTGTTGTGGTTAAATAATATGCATTACTCTCTTACTTATGCGCATGTCTGCTATGCCTTGCTTCGTTTTTTTTTTCGCATTGTTTTTTCGAAATAAATCTTTCAGTTGCGAGACAGCGCACGTCCTGTGCACTCTGTGTTCCTTTCGTCTTTCTTCAGCACTGCATCAATCATGCATAGCCATGTATAGCATAGTATATGAAGGGCTGGGAAAGTAACGCTTCGGCCATTGTAGCTTTGGAACGCATTAGCAACTTCGCAAAGCTAACTAACTTGCAGACACGTTCACAACTCTCTGTCAGAACACAAATGGATTTATACAGTGAAACCTCGGTGATACGATCACGGCTCGTACGAATTTCGGGGTGATACGAATTTTTCGTTGGTCCCGGCCAAGGCCCATTGGCCTGCAGTGTAATGGAGTACGGTTGTTGCGAACTGATTTTCACCCAGCGACGTTTGATACGAACGTACGCTACCGCCCAGGTACGAAGAAGTGCTGTCCGTGCTGTCACGGAAGACGCGCCAAGCACGTGCGAGCGCGGGAACGCAAGCGTGGGCACGCGCCGCAACGCCAAATCGTCAGAATCACGGTGTAAGAAAAACACGTTTCTTACGGTCAGAATAAACCTTCAGAGACACGTCACGGCTTCCGAGAGTGTGTACGCGAATCTTTGAGGCTCTTATGTGCCTCCGTGTGCCTTCGTGTTTAGATTACATAGGACATTAGCGCCATGCTTTTTTTTCTCTAACGCGTCGACGCGGGCTGCTGTCGTTGTTACTATGTTTACACGTGCCTGCCTCGTGCATCAGACATCCTGCGAGCGAGGACGGTGTTGGCTAAGGAGTCAGGCCTCACAACGTCATCATGCGCGACCGTTGAGGTCGCACTTGTGCGAGCACGGCCGTAAATCTCCCCAAAAAACATCCGCAACACCTCCGCGATAACAAAACCATAACACAGGACCGTAGTTCTGTACTTGATCCATCGTGGCCTTGATCCATCGCGTCGAAGCACTTATTTTGTTACTTTCGCTGCAGTACTCCGCTGTGGTGCACAAAAGCATACTAAAATTTGGAAGGGGTTACTGCTGTCGCGGGTCACAACGCACCTGGTTCATTAATTAAATACGCGCGTACGGGCCGTATATTTACGAGTGCTGGTATGATTGCCGGCATCTAAAAACTTAACTGACAATCATTCAGGGCTCTTCCTGACGTTGCTGCGGCCCTGAAAAACAATAAATGAAAATGTACGCCAGCTTTCGTTTGTCGCACGCTAATTTTCCATGCTTTCTGGTGATACGAATTTCGGATGATACGAATATTTTTGGTGGTCCCGTGAGATTCGTATCACCGAGGTTTCACTGTAGTTGTACCCTTCAACGAGTTCTAATTATTCCATAACGTGTGGCTCACGGGTAAGTATCAGAGCGTGAAAACAGCCGCCTACAAACAGTGTCACGGGTAAATACCTTGTAACGTAGACGCAATTTGTTCGGCATTTTTGGCTGCTCAAGCACATGGCGTTGCGGTAAGGTACCTAATTGCAAACTGTATGTATATGGATTTATGCGCGACAACCGCGATATGATTAAGAGGCACGACATAGCAGGTGACTTCGGATGAATGAAACTGCCTGAGATTCTTTCACGTGCGCCTCACTCCAAGTACAGTGATGTTCTTGAAGCTCACACCCCTCAAATCGCGGCCACCAAAGCGAGGAGTCGAACCCGCGTCCCGGAGATAAGCAGCTCGACACGTTTACCGCTAAGCTATCGCGGGGTGGAGAATAGGTCCTGTGTCGCTCATGCCTAGTATTCGTACTCGACGTATTAATTTGCGCGTCGACCACCTTCCTCTGAATTACGAACAGCTAATCCTACAGCGGCACATAGTATGCGAACGCGAATATTTCAGTAAAAATAGCGCATCGTTTCCAACTCGAACAGGACGGGAACTATACTCGGCTGCAAAATTGCACCATATTGCGCACTCGTACGCTCACTTAGTCGGGCCGCTTATCTCGCGCACAGTACTACGGCGCGCAAGCGACGGCATAACTGGCGGGCCAGCGATGACACGTGTTTCTGCAGTTGGGTCGTCGCTATCACGATATCTGATGGCTGCCGTTCGTTTTGCAGCCAATGACTGCGTCACTGCGTTATCTCTTGTCTGGCTGCAGCGGCAGAATCTAAAACCGCTAGCACTGGGCTAAAGTGGCATTGTGCACTCGGCGCGGGAGCCTCTTATAAGTTTTGTTTTTAGTGAAATATTTGCGGCGAAAACTGGTCTGATTCGGCTTCCACGCGGTTCGACAAGGTTTCATTTTGAAGAAATAAAAAGATATATACATTGTAGCGAAGCGTTCCTACTGAATAATGGGTCGTCCTCTCGAGCGCCTTCCAGTGGGTCGTTCTCTTCTCTGAGAGCACGCTCCTCGTGCAGAGAGTCGGCCCCGCTTTTGACTGTCGCCGTCGCCGAGTGCCTGCTAATAAACGTCTTGACAATTTGGTGGAGGTGCTGGGTCGGAACTTTGTAAGTGCCCAAATGATTGCCAGGCATTCTTTCTCGGTGACGGTGTAGTTGGTCTCGGCTTTAGTAAGCGTACGACTTGCAACATATATAAATATACATGACGGTTTCCGAAGCGGTTACAGAACCGATTCGGTGCAGTAAGCGTTTCCTTGCCACAAGTTGCACAGGGCGATCGACTGACACGCATGACGCATGCGCAGTTTTTTTTTTTTTTTGAGGAACAAGAAAATGCAGTCATTCGCATGGCAGCTATTGCAATGCAGCTATTGGCGATCTTTCATGGATATAAACGCATAATAAATGCCAATTAGGATAATCCAGTGTTGTTCATGGTACAGGCCACCGTATACTTGCTCTAGCGACCCGGCCTGTACAGGTCCCATTTTAGTCCCATTTCGTTCCATTTTGTTATTACCTGAATAAGAGTGTTCGCGACCCTTAAAACCACTATGGATAGCTGTCCGCGCCGAATCGAACTTGACGGACAAGGCCAAGGTACGGGTCTCCCTTCGAATATGTTTTCGGTGCAACAGGGGATTTCGTATTGGCCCAAGCATGGAGTTTCTCACAATAATACATAGAGCATGGAGTTTCGACAGTAATAACTCTGGCGCCACCGTCTGTGCCAACTTCCTATGGAGTGCTGTGCCGCGATGGGAATGACGGTAATATGTCTGCGAGGCTTGTGTTGGCTTGCGTTGAGCGAGGCTTCGTTTCAAAGGTGGGCAGGACTATACAAATAAGGGTTTTTTAAAACACAACATCTATAAACTGGTCTCATTCACGGGTATTGTGTTCTAGAAGTCCACTCATCCGTACGGCATAACCAGACGGCGAAAGAAAAAAAATACACACGAGAATAAGTATAGCAGAGTGAACGCTTACCTTGTCATCTGCCTTCCAAGTTTAGCGTCCGTTACTTACTTTCCGCATTTCGGAAAATTGTACATTGATGCAGAACATTTCGAAGATAAATAAAGCTCGTTCCTGTGTAATGCTAAAAAAAAGAAATAGGTCACTACGTGCTGATTCAAAATGAAATTAATCATTTCGATGCTAAGAATGCGTTGTAGCGAAATGCCTCTCCGAGGGGTCCGGGGTCTTCGTGAACTCGTGGCAATCCG
Organism: Rhipicephalus sanguineus; assembly: GCF_013339695.2. Lineage (NCBI taxonomy): Eukaryota > Metazoa > Arthropoda > Arachnida > Ixodida > Ixodidae > Rhipicephalus > Rhipicephalus sanguineus. Next base: position 58,532,212 of record NC_051184.2, on the reverse strand, counting down.
GATCCGACACATCCCAGCATTCCCACCCGTACAACAGCGCCGCAGCGCCAGTTTTCCTTCTAGATAATTGTATGAAACTCTCTGGCCCCAAGGCCACAGCGAAATCACGCTTTGATGCCGTATCCCAATCAGAAAGAACCCATAAATGAGATATTGAGAAAGCCTTCTTTCAAATGGCCATGTTACTATAGCATTGTGTTTGTGTACACGGCCTTATGTGAACCCCTATTATCGTCTTTTTTTCTGCTGTCGCTGTTCGTGAACTTATTTTGTGCATTATTTAAATTTCACTTCGTATAAGTGTATACCTTTTTTTTGGTTATGTAATTAGTGACAAATGCTGAATTGCCCTTCTCCAATGTATTTTAATGAGGGCCTTTTGGGGTATCTATAATAATAATAATAATAATAATAATAATAATAATAATAATAATAATAATAATAATAATAATAATAATAACAATAATCTTGCGTAGTTTGCGATGAAGCCACGTATGCGAATGAAGTAAAACAAATCTTCTCTTGGGGGGGGAGGGGGGAGTGGATCTAAAGCGCGCTTTTTCTATTACCATTACTCTTAGTTCCACGTGCCATGCGAGGCAGCCATGTTCAAAAAAATAAAAAAAAAAGTACTAAGAAGCCCTGATGAAACATTTTAAGATTAATAATTGTTCGAGTTGACCTTCCTGAAACCACGATGTGACCATGAGGCATGCCGTCGCGGAGGGCTCCGAAAATTTCGATCACCTGGAGTTCTTTAACGTGCACCTAAATTTAAGAATACGGGCCTCGAGCGATTTCGCCTCCATCGAAAATGCGGCTGCCATTGACGGGATTTTATTCTGCGAGCTTCGGGACAGCAGTCGAGCGCCATCAGCACTAGACCAGCGACATTTTTAATGAGCTCCTATAAAGCGTTCTATCGCTATTAGTATGTTTCCTGCCTTTCGAGGAATTCATGTCGATGCAGAAAAAAAAAAGTTAGCTTATATTTCTGAGTTTCCGTAAAGCCTGCTTGGCGAAGAAGCCATGTCAGCTCATCGACGCGGTGGCCGAGTGGTCGGGCAGGCCAGTCTAGGTTAGGTTAGGTCAGGCAGGCTGCAGTAACCCTTTTAGCAATCTTGCACTAGTAGTATCGTGGAACGGAAAGCCTGTCATCGCTAGCCAGCAAAGCTTAGCTTACCTCGCCCCCCCCCCCCCCTTTTATGCAGGCCTACGCGGAGTGGGGCTTAAACTTCAATCCCGAGGGCCAGCGTCACCAGGCGGTCTTCCTAGAGAACACATTCAGGTGTGTCATCTCCCTTTTTTTTTCCTTTCTTGAGTGGTGAGTTCAGTCACGCAGTTACTCTCGGTCATCCAGCTTCGTTCATGTACTAATGCAGTGGTTCAAATCGATTCATTCACACGGCCTACTATACAGCAGTTCGCTTTTGCTAGAGCGTTATTAGGGCGCAGGCCTTAGATATCTCACCGAACGCGAAAATTGAGCGTGGTCGGTGGCCTCGGCGTCATAACGAATGATACGGAAATTCATCATCACATCACGTCATCATAACATCACACATCGACCACATTTTTGACGTCGTCATGACGTTACACGACGATGTCATTGCATCACATTGCCGCTCGGTGAAAGGCGGCGGAGACCGCGTGAAGTGCAGAAAACTTGCAATGCCTGCGATCCCGGAGGCAATGTTAAACATCGTTAGGTGCAGAAAGCATTGGGGGGCGTGTGGGGGATCTCTACATCGACTGAGACGAAAAGGAAGGTAGCATTTGCGTTGGAGTCGTCTTAGGCGAATGCTTGAGAGACCCTGTCAGTTCTTTTCCTTGTGTTCTTGCATGCCACTATTAGTTACGAAATTGGGCATAGAGAGCCAACTGTGAATTGCGACGCAGGTATCTCCCGTTCAGATGCTGGGAAGCAGCGATTTGGACGAATTCTCAATGATCATGAATCTAGGCTGCGGCGAACATGAAGCGTGACATGAGGCGTGAAGCGTGATGAAGGCAGGACATAATTTTCGTGATCTTGATGCTTCCGGGACTGCTTCCTGAACAGTAGCTTACGCATTACTTATTCTCTTAAATATTATACAGCTTTTTATAACGTCCACATGAAAAACACCGCGATGTATCTCACGTATCTGTGGTAAGATGTAGTAGGTGCGCCCTGAAAGCTATATTAGACTCCATAAACACGGCAGCACATTCTAGACATAAAATTGCTGATGCCAGTCGAAAGAATTTTCGACATGTTGCGCCGACTTTGCATTCGTAATGATGGTCATGTCGTGCATGCAGAGCGGCCGCAGTTTCGCTGCAGAGTTTATCGTCGTCTCTCAATACGCACATTCATATTCAGTGCAATAATCAGTTATTGATGAGAAATGTTGCAAAAATTTCACTTTACAGCGTAGGTTTTAAGCCTTTCGTTGCTCTGTTAACCGTAGTGAAAAAAGTATTATAATCTTGCATCTGCACGCGCTTTCTTTGTCTTCTTCCTCTTCTTCAACTTTTGTTTGCCTCCCAGAACACTTGCGCCGATTATTCCGGCGTGGAATGCGAGAGAAGGAGCAGAGAGAGGGCGAGAGAGAAAGAAAGGCAGGGGCGTAGCCAGAAATTTTTTTCGGCGGGGGGCGGGGGGGAGGGGGTTCGTCCATACTTTATGTATGTTCGTGCGTGCGTTTGTATGTGCGCGTGTATATATACGCAAGCAAAACCGAAAAATTTCGGAGGGGGTTTGAACCCCCGCATTCCCCCCCCTGGCTACGCCCCTGTAGGAAGGAGAAAGAGAAATTCATCGCGAAAAGAATTTCTTGCCGAGGTGGGATTCGAACCCGCGTACTCGCGATCCGATCGCGAGCATCCTAACCACTCGGCTATCCAGGCACGCTGACGAAGCATAGCGTAGCCTTGTGTAGTATAGTATAGCAAGGGAGTGGGAATGGGAAGTGAGGGGGAGAAGAGGGGAAAGGAGGAGGGAAGAGAGGAAGCCAGAGCATACAAAGAAAGAGCAATAGAGAGAAGGATAGGGAAGAAGGACAGAAAGAGGGAAAGTGACAGAATCAAAGAAAGAGAGTGAAGGAAAGAGGAAGCGACAAATAGAGACGGAGAGAATGGCAAGAAAGAGAAAGAAAGAGAGAAAGAGCCAGAACGGGTAAGAAATACACAAAGAGATAGAAAGAAATAGAAATACACAGCCAACAAAAAAAAACAGAGATGAGAGAAAAAGAAAGAGAGGAAGAAAGAAAAAGAACTTACTTCCTTGCCCTATGCGTCCGCCTTAGTCGACTCGAAGACGAAAGCCGTCTTCTTGTAAGTCGAGGTATTCAACCTCCGGCTCCCCCATCCGTAATCTTTCTGCAACTAACATGGTTTTGCAACCCCTCCCGGGTCAGGGGCATTTAAAACTTTCTGCCCTCTCTCCGGGATCGGACCACCTTTGACCGAGCAAAGATGTGATGTGATGACATCACCATGTGAAATCACGTTATGTTACGTCACGGTGACGCGTTGATGAAGTCACGAAATTTGGTGATCTGGCGGCATGATGACGTCATATCATGCCGCCATCACGTGATGGTCTTTTGCAACACCGCCGAAGGCGAACCTCGACGCGGGACGCCTGTTAATTTTCCCGTTTCATGAGGCATCAACTAATAATAATAATATCTGGGATTTTACGTCCCAAAACCACGAATATGATTATGACAGACGCCGTAGTGGAGGGCTCCGGAAATTTCGACCATCTGGTGTTCTTTAACGTGCACCTAAATCTAAGTACACGGGCGTATACCATTTCGCTTCCATCGAAATGCGACCGCATCGGCCGTGATCTAACCCGCGGCCTTCGGATCAGCAGCCGAGCACCGTAACCGCTATGCCACCGCGGCAGACGATGAGGCATCAAAGGCTTTAGCCTTGATAGAGAAACAAGGAAGGCGGCCCAGATACGACTTATTTAAGCCTTGGCACCACTACTGCGAATTTTTTAAAGATATTTTTTATCCTCGCTCGACCTCGAAACATTTAAATGCTTTCGCTTTGGAACTGCTTCTGTTGCAATATTCGTTTTCAATTGCGAGTCTAGAGAGTTCAGCGCGTGGCATTTCCTGAATGCCAGACATATATAAAAAGTATGTTCGAACCATTCCCCAGGGTAGTATAATACGGTTCTACATAAAGAAAGACGCCGGGTGCGAATTTCAATCCACTTCTTCAGAGCAAATGGTCTCGATCTTAATTGTGCGATGTAACAATCTTGAAGTTCGCTCAAGCACTTGCGCCGTTGTTGTGGCTTGCATCTAAGAGGTATATGAAGAACCTCAGTTTCCCAGCTTGCTCCAAGAACAGTGCAGAAGTCCGATTGCTAGGTCTACGGATGGCACTATAAGTCGTTTATATTTCTTTCTAAACCCCATTCCACAGTAGAGATGTAGTGTTTTGAATCGACAAGTATCTTTCCTAAAGCATAGCACGGTGTGGATCGAGGAGGATGAATGGTTTATGGCTGTGCCATTGCACAGTTCATTGTAATTTCTTTCGAAACGTTCTGATCTGTCAGAATATTTAGAAACATGGCATTCTTGGCACGGCATGGCAACAGTTTTGGAGCTGCCTAAGGTGGGCCTGATTTACAGTGTTCGTAAAAACTCGGCGTGTACGCGCGCCACAGAAAGCGGGTATGTGCCATGCAGCTCCTAGCATAGCATAAACAAGTAAAAAAAAATCACGCCAAATCCACGAAGTGAATGGTGATTGAGGAGCTGGCTCGGAGATAATAGGGTTTTGCCTGCGTTAATGTCATCATCAAGGCGCTCGAACTACAAGAGGAAGAAGACTTCTCTTTTGCGCGAGCGTGAGCATGCTACTGTTGGCTATGCTATATGGGATTTTGCCTGCGTTAATATCATCATCAAGGCGCTCGAAGGACAGATCAAGAAGACTTCTCCTTCGCGCGAGCTGCGCCTGTAGCGGTCGACACTCGAACTAAGGTTACGCTTGCGGCGCGGCACTTTGCCCTAGCTTTAGAACCTGGCGAGCCAGCTCCAAGTTTAGCATAGGAAGGGTGGAAAAGGTAAGTTAATGTGAGGAGGAATAATGTGAGGGTGCAGACGATGGAAAGAAGGGCAGGAGGGTGAAGCATATCTATGTATAGTATAGCACGGTGTAGGAAAGGAAAGTGAGGTAGAGGAGGAGCGACAGAAGGGTGAGAGAGGGTAAAAGCATATCCTTCCTTTTCCATTCCTTTTCTGTTGTGGAATAGTTGGCTTCTGCCTTGGATAGTGACAGGCTAGCATAACTGATAACCCTTTCAAGCCCGTCAGTCTTTTGCACAAGGACGGCTCCGACTCCTACGCTGCTTGCGTCGGTGTGTATTTCCGTATCGGCGCAATCGTCGAAATGCGCAAGTATGGGTGGCGTCTGCAGGCGTCGTTTATAAGTTCTTGAAAGGCTTGCACTTGCGCCGTTTCCCGCCTGAATTCCACGTTAGTCTTCGTGAGAAGCGTCAGTGGTTCGGCGATCCGTGAAAAGCTTTTGAAGAAGCGTCTGTAATAGGCGCATAAGCCGAGAAATCGGCGCGCGGCCTTCTTGTCGGTAGGAGGCGCGAAGTCGGCGATGGCACCTGTTTTCCGCGGGTCTGGGCGCAATCCAGACTTGCTGATCACATGACCCAGAAACAAGAGCTCGTCGTACGCGTATCGGCATTTTTCTGGCTTCAGGGTCAGTCCAGAGGCCTTGACTGCTTGAAGTACTGCCTCAAGCCGCCGGAGATGCTCGTCAAAGGTCGAGGAAAACACGACGACGTCGTCCAAATACACAAGGCACGTCTGCCACTTCAATCCGGCCAGCATGGTGTCCATGAAGCGCTGGAACGTCGCAGATACCGAGCAAAGACCGAAAGGCATGACGTTGACCTCAAAGAGGCCGTCGGGTGTTATAAAAGCGGCGTTTTCTCGGTCTCTTTCGTCTACGTCGATCTGCCAATAGCCGGTCTTGAGGTCCATCGACGAAAAGTACGTCGCTTTGTGAAGTCGATCCAGGGTGTCGTCTATCCGTGGGAGGGGGTACACTTCCTTCTTCGTGATTTTGTTCAGGCGCCGATAATCAACGCAGAAGCGTAGTGTCCCGTCCTTCTTCTTCACTAACACCACCGGTAACGCTCACGGACCCTTGGACGGCTGGATGATGTTGTCGCGTAGCATCTCGTCGACTTGTTTCTTTATCGCGTCGCGCTCTCGAGTCGAAACTCTGTAGGGGCTCTGACGGAGGGGCCTCGCACTTTCCTCCGTTATATTTCGGTGTTGCGCCACCGGACTTTGTCGAATTCGTGATGACGACGAGAAGCAGTCCTTGTATCGTTGGAGCAGGGATTTGATCTGTTCTTGCTTGCGCTGGGGAAGACTTCGGTTGACGTCAAAAGCAGGTTCTGGCCCTTTCGTTTTTGTGGAAGCTCCGGTTAAATCTGTGAGGGTGAAGGCATTGCTCGCTTCCGAAATTTCTTCAATGAAGGCGATTGTCATACCCGACTGTCAGACCAACAGGTGCTGGTTACCCTCGATGACGCCTTCCAAGTCGATGGCTCTTTCGGTGCAGACGGAAATAATGACGCTGGAGAGAGATGGTATGGTGACCTGCTCGTCGAGCACACTTAAGGCGTGGTTTCTTGGCGTCGTTGGGGGTGGCAGAGTTTCTTCTGAGGATAGCGTTATGGACTCAGATCTCAGGTCTATTACGGCACCGTGTTCACTTAGGAAGTCCATCCCAAGTATCACGTCCCTGGAATAGTGTTGCAGGATAAGAAAGCTCGCAGCATACGTTCGGTCACTGACGGTGACTCTTGCTGTGCAGACTCCAGCCGGCGCTATCAAATGACCTCCAGCGGTGCGGATTTCAGGTCCTTCCCAAGCAGTCTTAACTTTCTTCGACTTCGCGGCGAATGACCCACTGACGACGGAGTAGTCGGCCGCAGTGTCGACGAGAGCGGTAACGTTGTGTCCGTCGAATAGTACGTGGCAGCCTGCATGACGTATTTTATGAGCGTGTAAGTTCACCCATCTTTAGAAAGCTCATTTCAAACGTCGCGGAATGCCTGCTCGTGAGTGACTCGTCGCTCGCCGAAAAGACTTGTATACGGGAACGTTACGGCGGGTACCGTTGGTACCGTTGGTACCGTTGGTACATTGTACTTGTTGCAGACCGAAAGCCCTCAATTAACCCTTGGTCGGAAGCTCAGAGACCTGTTTATATCACTTATGTATGCCGCCAGCACAAGGAGGAAGAATTATTCTTCGGTGCCCGGGCAGTTGTATTGCTAAGCATATATGTTGTTTTCTATATTGTGATAAAAGAAACTGAGCTGTCCATAAGTGTTGTTAACTGCCACGTGAAGCTGGCAGTCTCGTTGAATGCGTGGAGTTGTCCGCCGTTAGAAATGTCGCAGATGGATGTGTTATTAGGTGAATTTTTCCTTACCTGTTTGAGTGATGTATAAGCAAAGGAAATGTATATAGTACACAGATTACGGTATAAGACTCGGGAAAGTTCTGAAAACGAATTCGAGCATCCTTTCGTGGAAAGCGGATCTGCCGTGGAGGCGCCCGAAGGTACTTTCAGCGAATCGCACTGTTAGAGTAGCACACCTGAAAGTTCTGAGTTGCGCTAGCTCTCTTAAAACAAAACAAAAAAAATGCAGTCGCTTCACGTACGCACTCCCTTGTTGTTACGCTGTGTGCCATGTTTCCACGCAATGTTTCAGGACCAGCTTCCACGACGGACACTGCCAGCTTGTAATTTCACATATCGTTGGAAAGCTTCTCTACGAAAAAAAATAATAATACATATCACGGGAGGCGGCTTAGCGATCGGTGTATCTTATGCGGCTGGTGAAAGACGTTCGTGCCAGCTTTGTGCGTGCTTTAACAGCTTGTACGGGAAGCAAAAAAAAAAGAATTAGAAAACGAGCGACAGGCACCGCCACTGCTGCCTAGGAGGTTGGCGAGATTGAACCTTGTGCGAAAAAGCACAAGCTTCCAGTCTTGTCCTCCACACTCCAGCGGCCCAGTGCTGCCTCAGCCCGCAGTTCAGCTGGAATCGAACCTCAGCCTGCAGAGTGTGAGCTCTACAGACTAAGTCACTGTAGTGGCACGGCCGGCGTGGCAATCACGGCTCACGGCAGCTGCACATACATCGACGTCCGATTGTACAAATATTTGACAGATGGCGCTTTAATAGCGCGTCATCCTGTAATTCCTGCTAACGTTCTCCGCACAGTGGTGATCGTCTAGCATAAGGAGCTTGATGAGGGCGAGTTGGTGTAGCCTACTGAATGCTACACCAACTCGCCGTTAAGCATTCCAACTGCCGTCCGATTCGTAATCAGTCGAAATTTTTGGCACAATCCGGGGATAGATTGGAGAGGGAGATCATCGAAGCATTTTACATTGGGCGCGAAGGAGACGCGTGCATTAGCAGCGCGTCAGTGAAGAAAAAAGGATTGCCTTCATGTCACGGTAGAGCCTAAGTACGTCATGATGGTGATATTGCTTTTTATCCGTCTATAAGTATTCCTGTTTCTTCAAATATTCTCAGGTCATAGTTCACGCTCGTCGATTGTAAGTGTTGCTTATGGTCCTCGTGTTTTTTTGCTCATCGTTTTTTCATTCGATATCGTCGAGCATGACTGCCAGAACCCGCCACGGTGGTCCAGTGGTTAAGGTGCTCAACTGCTGACCCGCAGTTCGCGGGATCGAATCCGGGTCGCGGCGGTCGCATTTTCGACGGAGGCGAAAATGGTAGAGGCCCGTGTACTTAGATTTACGTGCACGTCACAACACCCCCGGTGGCCGAAGTTTCCGGAGCCCACCACTACGGCGTCTCTCATAATCATATCGTGGTTTTGGGACGTTAAACCCCCACAGGTAATAATATATGACTGCAGTTGCAAGGGGGAGGGACAAATCGTACGTACAGTATAGGATGCAGCGCCGGAAGTTTGTTTATCAGTGAAGCAACGTGTCACAATCTTCGTTTATCCAGGGAATGCTATACTGTAAGGGCGGCACGCAATCTTACACGTTTTTTTGCGAACGTGTGCATGTGCTTACACAGGTGTATGGTTCGGCAGTCCTCACACTGCGTAGTAGTTGTCGCGTCGTAAGTGTTTATTACGGAGGGTGAAGTGCGTTAGTGTCACTTCGTAAGTATTACTGTGGGTGAATACGTAAAGGGAGATTGATACATTCACACTGAACAATTCAGTCCTGAATAGAGGTGTGCGCCGCCGCCGCGCAATAATTGCGGCGCGCCGCCGTTAGTCCTTTTTTTTTTAGTTCGGATAAGGAATCTCGAAATAAAATACAGCATTTCGCCGGGGGAGCTCTTCTCGATGTGTCGATGTAATGAACTGTCCAACTCAGCGGCCGCTGAATAGAGGGATGGATGGATGGATGGATGGATGGATGGATGGATGGATGGATGGATGGATGGACGCTATGAGCGTCCCCTTTATAACGGGGCGGTGACAAATGTGCCACCTGGCTCGACAAAAAAAAATCTTTCTTTTTTTTGTTCGCCTAATGCCTCTACTTCGATAAGCTCGGCGAGAAGCGCACCCCCTGTTTCCGGTTCTTGTTCAACAGCGCCGTCATGACAGCACGAAGCTTTCAAACACTCTCGACACAAATGATAGGGACGATGCGCTTCAATGCAACAAACGCAGCCCTTAGAGATCCGATTTTCGGTGAACATTTCTGTTGATCGTCTTAGCCATTGATTTCGGTTTAATGTGGTCGCTCGTCTAGCGCAGCTGTAAGGTCGGTACGCGTTCCCTGCATTGTTCTCAAACATCTGGGACACATTGATATGCAGATTCGGACTTGAAAAGTTCCTGTTTCTGTGCATTTCGTCCACTCTCTTCTTACGCTAGGAATGTGCTGGCGGGTTAGGTGCGGCGACGTGGTCAAGAGCTAGGTGACATCACGGCTCACCGCTTTTTCGAATCACTGAATGCGCTCTGCCGAAATGGACTGTGAACATCTCCTTTGGATGAACGCATCGAGAATAGCTCCCCAGAAGTTGTAGCATCTGTTCTTTACCAGAAATATCAGGAGTATTGCCTGACCGTAACGCTGCCGCGTCCTCCAGCCTTAAAGGCCAACTCCGGCGATTTTTCGAGGTCGATGGATCTCAATGAAATTCGCTGGGTACGTTCCTTTGCACGTTTCCGTCATTTATGCCAAATTACAGGCTTGAGACATGCGCAGATTGTTTGCAAATGAATTTTAAAGATTGTCTGCAAACGCCCTCCTGGCTTCCCACAATTATTGGCAACATTGCGTCTGTGACGTCAGTATTGGGAAGGCGGCGGAAGCGACGCAGCCGAGGGCACCGCTAACTTCGGGGCTTCGGCCGCTAGAGCGAGCGTCTGTTGTGCACAAGGCGACAGACAGCGTTGGTTTGGCCGGCGCTTCGCTGGTTGTCCCGGGTGTCACAGTTTTCATACTCCGCGCCGGCGTGACCGGCATGCCTTGCACGACTTCCGGTTCGTTCGTAACAACGTCTACGTCATACGTAGACAGACTCAGTTTGGTTTTGGTTTCGGTGTTGCGCTTTTTTGCTTATTTAATATTTTTCTCCAATTTGCCAAGTATTTCTGCTATCGGGCCCGTAACAGGAGCGTCTCAGGAACATAAAAGCACCATTACTTTGACATGGCCAGAAAATCGCCGGAATTTGCCTTTAAAGGGGTCATGAAGCAGCATTTGGGCTTGTTGAAAAAACACAACCTGCGGAAAGCTGACACGGCTATGAACTGCTCTGCAAAATATTACGGTCGTGTACGCCGCGTAAAGGCCACAAGCGGAGCGCGAAGTTGCCGTTTACTCAGGCGTCCACTTTTCAAACAGAGGCCAGTTCTCACTCTCGTCGGTGGGCGGGGCGTCTGCACGTTGACGTCGCGGAGACATGGCATGCTTATTGGCCGATAGCCGGATGAGATGCGCTTCTTGCCACGGGGTGCCGCCACTTGCCCGCTCCGCACTCCTCAGTCTGCTATCTTTACACGGTAGCCGCACTCGCGCATGCGAACCACAGCGGGAGAGCGATCGCGTTTCATGACGCGCGCTGGCGTAACTTCTTTCCCCCATGCCATCCCTCCCTATCTAGCTTCCAGTGCGCTCGTCGGCACGAGAAAAGAGAGAAAGCGCTGAGAGCGTGCGCCAAACCCCCGTAACTCCGCTGATTCTTCACTGATTCGAGAACTTTTTGCGGCCATCGATTCGGGAGGCAGTAAACTCCGATACTACCGTCATTAGATCATTACTTGGAAAAGTGGTTCATGACCCCTTTACAGGGCGACGACCCAACTCGCTGGCTAGCATATTCTTGGAGTATTGGACCTAGTACACTGTGCAGAAATGAATAAAATAGATAAGTTATATATATATATATATATATATATATATATATATATATATATATTCTGCACCGTATTGTATATATATATATATATATATATATATATATATATATATATATATATATATATATATATCGCTGCGTTAGTACGCTTTTTCCTTCCATTCTTACTCGAGTAAATCGATAAATAAATACAGAAGTAAAGAGAATGGCAATCCTAAAATATATAGCAGAGCTAGTTGGTAGGTATTCATGTTAAGACATGACGTGGAAACATGGTCATAAAAGAAAAGTCGAGCGAGTGACCAGCTATCTCTCACGTAGACCAGTACTCGCACTTGATTGATAGGTATGGCCTATTACGTGGGAATATGCAAATAAATATTTGTGTCTACCTTCGGTTCCGCCGCTGCGTGATTTTTCAGTTGTTAGCGGCGTTTCTGGTGTCTTGACTACTCTCCTGTGTCCGCGTTTGCACGCCCTGTTTTTATAAAGGGCCCCTAATAGCCTCTGAAAACATAACAAAAAAGAAAAACGACGAACGCATTATTCTCCCTTGACGTTGCTTGTCTTTTGGTGCACTTCGTGATGCCAGAACAGTGATTCACGTGACATCATCAGCGTACATACTCTCGACTGGTCCATATACGAGAAATAACAATTGTGAATTGTCTTCCATACTGCTTTGTTATGCGGCCGCCTACCGGCTCTTGCTTCTCTCGTACGGCTATCGTGCGCGATTAACTGATTTCGCTCCATTTTGTGCGTTTGCGACCGCGCATGCAGAGATAACACTGTAGCCGACAAGCGCGAAATCATTATAGGTTCAACGCATAGTGCTGACATTGTACGCGTGCTTTATGAAGAAATAAGTGGCGAGGAGGTGTCCTTTGTAAGAAGGGTATTTGAAGGCGAGAACGAAACTAATGGAAAAGGCGCCGGATTATGATTCTTCCAACGGACGCACTCTTTAGAGCGGAGACAAAGCAGCTTTTCAGGAAAAAGGCGAGCTCGCTTCGATAGCGTTTTGCGTATTTTTTAGTGGGTTAGCAATTGTATGGAACCCAGGACAGGTTGTCACCGTCGCCGTCGCGTTCCGTATAAACTCTAAATCGACAACATCGCTCCGCGCATTGTATGTTCTACCCGCCAGTAAAAGCTCGCGAGCGTTTGAGAGGAACATGCCTAAGCAGAGATGAAACAAGCTGGCCATCTCCGTCAAACGGAATAACATCAACCCGCGTGCGAGGCCTGCCGTCGATTGCGCCTCAAGCAGAAGGAAACGCCCCGCCCGTCATTTGCTGGGCGAAGGAGCAGGAAGGAATGTCTGGGGAGAGGGACTGCGCAACTCGAGCAGGAACTGTGAACTTTGACTATAAGGGCGCGGTCGAGAGCGCTGGCAGGCACGCTATTTCGGCAGACATCCCCCAGCGAACGGCTCGTATACATTCTACGCGCTGTGAGGTCACTGCTTCGCGCTCGCGCCACTTATACGACAAACTGACCGAAAACCGCTTCTCTCCCGGGAGCGGCCGTATTGCCATACACCAGCATTTTGCAGAGTTAAGCGAGATCGGAACAAAAAGTGTTAGCTTCTAGACCTTGTTCATGTAACATTATGGCGTGTACTTATCGTATTCACTACAATATGGCGTGTACTTATCGTAACTTTTGCTTGCCTCCCAGAACACGTGCGCCGATTTGTCCGGCGTGGAATGCGAGAGAAGGAGCAGAGAGAGGGCGAAATAGATAGAAAGGACAAAGAGAATTTCTTTGCGAAAAAAATTTCTTGACTAGGTGGCATTCGAACCCGCGTACTCGCAATCCGATCGCGAGCATCCTAACCACTGGGCTATCCAGGCACGCTGGCGAAGCATAGCGTAGCCTTGTGTAGTATAGTTTAGCAAGGGAGGGGTAATGGGAAGTGAGGGGGAGAAGAGGGGAAAAGAGGAGGGGAGAGAGTAAAGCAGAGCATAGAAAGAAAGAGCAATAGAGAGAAGGATAGATAAGAAAGACAGAAAGAGTGAAAATGAGATAATCAAAGAAAGAGAGTGAAAGAAAGAGGAAGCGAGAAATAGAGAGGGAGAGAATGGCAAGAAAGAGAAAGAAAGAGAGGAAGAGCGAGAACGGGTAAAGAAATACACAAATAGGTGGAAAGAAACAGAAATAAACAGCCAAGAAAGACAAAAAAAAAACAAAGAGATGAGAGAAAAAGAAAGAGAGGAAGAAAGACAAAAAGAAACTTACAGGGTCCCCTATGCATCCGCCTTAGTCGACTCGAAGCCGAAAGCCGTCTTCTAGTAAGTCGAGGTATTCAACCTGGCGCTGCCCCATCCGTAATATTTCTGCAACTAACGTGGTTTTGCAATGCCTCCAGGATCAGGGGCATTAAAAACTTTCTGCACCGTCTCCGTGATCGGACCACCTTTGACCAAGCAAAGATGTGATGTGGTGACATGACCACGTGAAATCACGTTATGTTACGTCACAGTGACGAAATGATGACATCACACACTTTGGGGATCTAACGTCATCATGGCGTCATATGATGCCGCCATCACGTGATGATTTTCTGCATCACTCGTGTTGACACCGCCGAAGAAAAACCACGGCGCGGGACGCCTGTCAATTTTCGCGTTTGATGAGGCATCAAATAATAATAATATCTGGGTTTTTACGTCCCAAAACCACGATATGAATATGAGAAGCGCCGTAGTGGAGGGCTCCGGAAATTTCGACTATCTGGTTTTTTCTTAACATGCACCTAAATCTAAGTACGCGGGTCTGTACCATTTCGCTTCCATCGAAGTGCGACCGCCGCGGCCGGGATCGAACCCGCGACCTTCGGGTCAGCAGCCGAGCACCGTAACCGCTATACCACCGCGGCGGATTATGAGGCATCAAAGGCTTTCAACCTAAAAGAGAAACAAAGAAGACGGCCCAGCTCCGACTTATTTCAGCCTTGGCACCACTAGTGCTAATTTTTACAGGTATATTGTAACCTCGCTCGACCTCGAAACATATTTAAATGCTTTCGCTTTTGAACTGGTTCTGTTGCAATATTCATTTTCACTTGCGAGTCGTCTAGAGTTTAGCACGTCTAGAGTGGCATTTCCTTAACGCCAGACAAATATAAAAAGTATGTTCGAACCATTCCCCAAGGTAATATGGTATGGCTCTACATAAAGAAAGACGTCGGGTTCGAATTTCAATCCACATCTTCAGAGCAAATGGTCTCGATCTTATTTGCGCGACGTAACAATCTTGAAGTTTGCTCAAGTACGTGCGCCGTTGTTGTGGCTTGCATGTAAGAGGTATACGGAGAATCTCAGTTTCCCAGCTAGCTCCAAGAACAGTGTCGTTCAGGCGTTGCTAATAGGTCGTTCATGTCTTTTTCTAAACTCCGATCCACAGTACAGATGTAGTGGTTTGAATCGACAAGTATCTAATTTCCATTAGGGGCAGCTTACCCCAATCCACAGTGGAGATGTAGTGTTTTGAATCGACAAGTATCTTTCCTAAAGCACAGCACGGTGTGGATCGAAGAGAATGGACGGTTTATGGCTCTGCCATTGCACAGTTCATTGTAATTTCTTTTGAAACGTTCTGATCTGTGAGAATATTTGAAAACACGGCATTCCTGGCACGGCAATGTAACAGATTTGGAGCTGTCTAAGGTGGGCCTGATTTACAGTGTTCGCAAGAGAGTGAAACTTTATTCAAGGGGAAGAGGAAAGAGGGATGTTGGAGCTTCTATGGCTGGGGCCCTTCGTCCAGGGCTCCACTGGCCTTAGCTGCCCGCCGGACGTGATCCAGGAGCGCTAGCTGCACTCCCGGGCCCGAGCTGGCGAGTTGTGCCTCTCGCTGCTCCGTACTAGCTATTAGAGGTTTGCCGAGAAAATTGGCTAAATCACTTGGTTTATGATCGCATCCTCACGAGATGTGGTATAGAGTCGGTCTTCCGCCGCACCACGGACACACGGCCGGGTAAAGCGTTGGATGTATCGCGTATAATTTAAGTAGATGCGGGAATACGCCCGTCTGAATTTTTCGAAGGTCAGCGGCCTTCTTCCCCTTTGCAAAACTCAGCGTGTACGCGCGCCACAGAAAGCGGGTATGTGCCAAGCAGCTCAACGCATAGCATAGCCTAGTAAAAAAATTACGCCATATCCACGAAGTGAATGATGACTGAGAGCTGGCTCGGACATAATCGGGTTTTGCCTGCGTTATCATCATCATCAAGGTTATGCAAGAACAAGTGGAAGAAGTCACATCTTTCGCGAAGAGCGGGCGCATGCTACAGTTGGCTATGGTAATGTGGTATTGCCCGCGTTAATATCATCAAGGCGCTCGAAGAACAAGAGGAAGAGGACGTCTCTTTCGCGAGAGCGGGCGCATGGTGCAGTTGGCTATGCTAATGTGGTATTGCCTGCGTTAATATCATCATCAATATCATCATCAATAATATCATCAATATAGGAAGGGGGGAAAAGAGAAGTGAATGTGAGGAGGAGTATTGTGAGGCTAAGGAGGATGGAAAGGAAGGGCAGAGGGTGAAGCATAGTCATGTGTAGTATAGCAAGGTGTAGGAAAGGGAAATGAGGGCGAGGAAGAGAGATAGGAGTTTAGGAGATGGTAGAGGATAGCATATCTTTGTACAGTATAGCACGAGGGTGGGAAAGGGAATTGAGAGTCAGGCGGAGGAAAAGGAGGAGGGGAGTTATTGAGGCATGACATAGCCATGTAGAATGAAAAGTGTGGCTAATTGGAATGCATGCATTATTGATGCAGCGCTGAAGACAAAGTCGAAGGGAACACGGAGTGCACAGGACGAGCGCTGTCTCGGTACTGAAAGATTCATTTCGAAAAAACAAAACGAAAAAAAAAAACAACGCAAGGCATAGCAGATATGCGCCTAAGTAAGACAGTTCGGGAAATTATTTAACAAAAACACGTGCACATTTTTAAGAACAAGTTCATATATGTCACTTGATATTGCATAGCCAAGCAGATAAGCAAGCTCCTTGTCTGTCAAGAAAATCAACGGACGGCTCACGCATGCGTCTCCCATGCTTTTAAATTGAAAAGTCTCGATAACTCCACGGGTTACTTTGCTAATGTGCCTAGACAGGACTTCCGCATCTACGAAGACCGGTGAGCAGCCACAAGTATTACAACGCGATGCTAGATGGGATGTGTTAGGCTTTTTGGAGGACTGATTATGTTCCTTTAAACGAACGCTAATGCATCTACTGCTTTGTCCCACGTAGGATTCGCCGCAAGTAAGCGGAATTCGGTACAAAGCCCCGCGCTTACAAGGAACGAATGTAGACACATGTTTAACTTCACAGCCGTCAGTTTTCTCTTCACTACCCTCCATTTTTTTTCCTATTAAGAATGCAGATCCTAGATAGATTTTCTGGAGCAGAAAACACCGTGCTAATGCCACCTCTCTTGCCCAACATTGCTTAGGCCGTGGGAAAGTTTATGGAGAGGAGGCAAAACGATACCTTATCGTATTTTTTTCTTTTCACCACTGGTCTCGGGACGATTTTGATTCTGGACTCATTTCAACCGACTTTCAGTGCAGCTAGCCAGAAAGGACCTCGGGAAACCTGCATTTTTTAGCCGCTGAATCTGTGAGAAGAAACTGCGCTCCAAACCATGCGTACAAGACTTAGTAATAGATGACTTAAGGGCAGAGAATGGGAGACGCATGCGTGAGCCATTCGTCTGTTTTCTTGAGAGACAAGGAGTTTGCTTATCTGCTTGGCTCATGCAGTATCAAGTGTATATGTATGAATTTGTTCTTAAGATTGTGCACGTGTTGTTGTTAAATAATCTGCTTTACTGTCTTACTTATGAGAAAGTCTGCTATTCCTTTATTCGTTTTTTTTTCGCTTTGTGTTTTCGAAATAAATCTTTCAGTTGCGAGACAGCGAACGTCCTGTGCACTCTGTGTTCCTTTCGTCTTGGTCTTTAACGCTGCATCAATCATGCATAGCCACGTATAGCATAGTATACGAAGGGGTGGGAAAGAAACTCTTCGGCCATTGTAACTTTGGAACGCATTAGCAACTTCGCAAAGCTAACTAACTTGCAGGCGCGTTCAGAACTCTCTGTCAGACCACAAATGGATTTCAGTAAGGTGACTTGTTGGGCAAGTTGGTTCATTCTTACGGTAGAATAGGGCAAATACCAAGACGAGAGAAACCTGCATCTTCGTCTCCCATCTTCTCTCGTCTTGGTCTTTGCGCTATTCTACCGTAAAAATGGATTTCGTTGTATCCTTCAACGAGTTCTAATTATTCCCTAACGTGTGGCTCACGGTTAAGTATCGGAGCGTGAAAACAGCCGCCTACAACCAGTGTCACGTGTAAACACCTTGTAACGTAGACGCAATTTTGTTCGGCATTTTTGGCTGCTCAAGCACATGGCGTTGCGGTGAGGTAACTAATTGAAAACTGTAAATATATGGATTTGTGTGCAACAACCGCGATATGATTAAGAGGCACGACATAGAAGGTGACTTCGGATAAATCTAATGGCCTGGGATTCTTTCACGTGCGCCTCACTCCAAGTACATGATGTGCTTGAAGCTCACACCCCTCAAATCGCGGCCACCAGAGCGAGGAGTCGATCCCGCGTCCCGGAGATTAGCAGCTGGACACGTTTACCGCTAAGCTATCGCGTGGGGGAACGGGGGGGGGGGGGATAATTCATCGTGTGTCGCTCATGCCAAGTATTCGTACTCGACGTATTAATTTGCGCGTCGGCCACCTTCTTCTGAAGTACTAGCAGCTAATCCTACAGCGGCACGTAGTATGCGAACGCGAATATTTCAGTAAAAATAACGCAGCTTTTCCAACTCGCACAGGACGCGATACTCCGCTGCAAAATTGCACCATATTGCGCACTCGTACGCTCACTTGGTCGGGTCGCTTGTCTCGCGTACAATACTACGGCGCGCAAGCGACGGCATAACTGGCGGGCCAGCGATGACACGTGGTTCCGCAGTTGGGTCGTCGCTATCACGATATCTGATGGCTGCCGTTCGTTTTGCATCCAATGACTGCGTCACTGCGTTATCCCTTGTCTAGCTGCAGCGGCAGAATCTAAAACCGCTAGCACTGGGCTAAAGTCGCATTGTGCACTCGGCGCGGGAGCCTGTTATCAGTTTTCTTCTTAGTGAAATATTTGCGGCAAACACTGATCTGCTTCGGCTTCCACGCGCTTCGACAAGCTTTCATTATATATATATATATATATATATATATATATATAATGCGTGTGTGTGTGTGACGGTTTCCGAAGCGGTCACAGAACCGATTCGGTGCAGTAAGCGTTACCTCGCCACAAGTTGCACAGTGCGATCGACTGACCCGCGTGACGCATGCGCAGTTTTTTTTAAGGAACAAGAAAATGCAGTCATTCGCACGACAGCTATTGCAATGCAGCTATTGGCGATTTTTCATGGATATAAACGCATAATAAATGCCAATTAGGCTAATCGAGTGTTGTTCATGGTACAGGCCACCGTATACTTTCTCTAGCGACCCGGCCTGTGAATGTCCCATTTTAGTCCCATTTCGTTCCATTTTGTTATTATCTTAA
This sequence comes from Rhipicephalus sanguineus, assembly GCF_013339695.2. NCBI lineage: Eukaryota > Metazoa > Arthropoda > Arachnida > Ixodida > Ixodidae > Rhipicephalus > Rhipicephalus sanguineus. The sequence goes on along the minus strand of NC_051184.2, from coordinate 58,513,177 downwards.
TAAGAGTGTTCACGACCCTTAAAACCACTATGGATAGCTGTCCACGCCTAATCGAACTTGACAGACAAGGCCAACGTACGGGTTTCCCTTCTAATGTTTTCGGTGCAGCAGGGGATTTCGTAGTGGCCCAAGCATGGAGTTTCTCACAATAATACCTAGAGCAAAATCTGGCGCCACCGTCTGTGCCAACTTCCTATGGAGTGCTGTGCCACGATAGGAATGACGGTAATATGTCTGCGAGGCTTGTGTTGGCTTGCGTTGAGCGAGGCTTCGTTTCAAACGTGGGCAGGACTACACAAATAAGGCTACTTTAAAACAGAACCTCCAGAAACGGGTCTCATTCACGGGTATTGTGTTCTAGAAGTCCACTCACCCGTACGGCATAACCAGGCGGCGAAAGAAAAAAAAAACAAAACAGACGAGAAACAGTATAGCAGAGTGAGCGCTTACCTTGTCATCTGCCTTCCAAGTTTAGCGTCCGTTACTTACTTTCCGCATTTCGGAAAATTGTATATTGATGCAGAACGTTTCAAAGTTAAATAAAGCTCGTTTCTGTGTAATGTTAAAAAAAGAAATAGCTCACTACGTGCTGATTCAAAATCAAATTAATCATTTCGATGCTAAGAACGCGTTGTAGCGAAATACCTCTCCGAGGGGTCCGGGCTCTTCGTGAACTCATGGCAATCCGGATCCGAAACATCCCAGCATTCCCACCCGTACAACAGCGCCGCAGCGCCAGTTTTCCTTCTAGATAATTGTATGAAACTCTGTGGCCCCAAGGCCACAGCGAGATCACGCTTTGATGCCGTATCCCAATCAGAAAGAACCCATAAATGAGATATGGAGAAAGCCTTCTTTCAAATGGCCACGTTACTATAGCATTGTGTTTGTGTACACTGCCTTATTGAACCCCTATTATCGTGTTTTTTTCTGCTGTCGCTGTTCGTGAACTTTTGTGCATTATTTAAATTTCACTTCGTATAAGTTTATATCCTTTTTTTGGTTATGTTATGAGTGACAAATGCTGACTTGCCCTTCCCCAATGTATTGTAGTCAGGGCCTTTTGGGGTAGCTATAATAATAATAATAATAATAATAATAATAATAATAATAATAATAATAATAATAATAATAATAATAATAATAATAATAATAATAATCTTGCGTAGTTTGCGATGAAGCCACGTATGCGAATGAAGTAAAAAAATCTTCTCTTGTGGGGGGGGGGGGGGGGAGTGGATCTAAAGCGCGCTTTTTCTATTACCATTACTGCTAGTTCCACGTGCCATGCGAGGAAGCCATGTTCAAAAAAATTTTAAAAAAGTACTAAGAAGCCCCGATGAAACATTTTAATATTAATAATTGTTCGAGTTGACCTTCCCGAAACCACGATGTGACCATGAGGCATGCCGTCGCGGAGGGCTCCGGAAACTTCGATCACTGGAGTTCTTTAACGTGCACCTAAATTTAAGAATACGGGCCTCGAGCGATTTCGCCTCCATCGAAAATGCGGTCGCCATTGACAGGATTTTATTCTGCGAGCTTCGGGACAGCAGTCGAGCGCCATCAGCACTAGACCAGCGTTGCGGGTGATACATTTGTAATGAGCTCCTATAAAGCGTTCAATCGATATTAGTACGTTTCCTGCCTTTCGAGGAATTCATGTCAATGCAGAAAAAAACTTCGCTTTTATTTCTGAGTTTCCGTAAAGCGTGCTTGGCGAAGAAACCATGTCAGCTCATCGACGCGGTGGCCGAGTGGTCGGGCAGGCCAGTCTAGGTTAGGTTAGGTCAGGCAGGCTGCAGTAACCCTTTTAGCAATCTTGCACTAGTAGTATCGTGGAACGGAAAGCCT